>NC_134579.1:48050000-49250000 GCF_037038515.1 Microtus pennsylvanicus | reverse complement strand
TAAAAGACATCTCATTGCTATTTTGAGTGTTTTTAAAGTTTTATGAATATCATTAATTAATTAATTAATTAATTAATTAATAGGTACTTGAATACATACAGTGTGTATGTTGGGGGGTACCCATGGTGGCCAGAATATGAAAATTGGAGTTATAGATAGTTGTGAGAGGATCAATGTGGATTTGGGAAACTAAACTCAAATATTGTGGAAGAGTAGAAGACAGATTTGAACTGTTTAACTCTTCCCAGATCTTTCAAAAATACTTTTGATTAATTTTGCATTAATTTATTACTGTATTTTAATATTCTTTCTTCATTAATCTCTTTTTTATTTATTTTCTTCTTAAGTATTATATCAATGTAATAATTAATAATATACTCCCAGGCTCTAGGAAATTTGTGGAAGAGGAGTCAAGAGGAATATAAGGCCTTGCAGATTGGGAAGAGGTGTGAAATATTGATTTCTGGGCAGTGTTATGCCCAAATCTGTGGGGTCCCCACAAAAGTCAACAAATGAGACTGAGTCCCATGTGTAAAAGCAAAGAGACTTTATTTTAATCAACTTTGCAAACTCGGTATCTCCGCATGTCCAGCATATTGGAATATCAGGAGAGCCCTGAGCTCAGTCAGAATTGGGTTTTTATAGTAGTAAAGGTTGGGGTGAGGGGTCTCTGAAGTTCAGGACCCCTGATTGGCTGGCATTTGTCTAGGGGTGTCCTGGTGAGGCGCACTGGCAGGTGATCCTATCTACAGCAGTAGGAATGTCAGGCATTTCCTTTGAATGGTCTGCTCTTAGGAGGGGGTTGGGTATTCTCAGTAATCTCAGCTTGTGGTGATTTCCTGTTACCAGGTAAACTGCTGGTACTCAGGCCTCTTGTTTAAATTTATCATGGCCATAGCCCCAGGTGATAATGATTGGAAGTAAAGAACTTCCTTTGGGTGACCTAGCCAGACTTAGATTATCATGGCTGGCCCCCCACAGGCAGGACCTTGATGGTGTGCCCACAAACTCATAATAGCTATGGCTAACTGCACAAGATTTTCACAATATCAAGTCAGTCAAAATTCAAATGTAAATGGGAGAGGGAACCCCAGAATTCCATCTCTTTTGAGTAAACTATTGACAGCAGATTCATAATGAGAGATAGACAGTCACTCAACTTTAAGGACATAACTCATGACCCAGAGAACAACCACATACCCATGTGCACATTGTAGCACTATTTGACTCATAGTGTTATTTATTAATAACAATAAAAAAGAAGTACAGTTAGAAGTGAGATAAAGTTGGGAGGTACTAAGGGAAGTTGGAGATGAAGTGGTGGATGGAAATGGTTCATATGCTTTATATAAATATATAAAACTTTCAAAGAATAAAAATATTATTTAAAATGTATCTTCTTTTTAACATAAAATTGTCCACCAAATGTCTTTATGTCTCCTATGTTTGACATTCTCAGTGTTACTTCTGCTTTCTTGAACTCGCGTTGCACAGCTTAAATAATACTGTAAATTTTTCTGTGCAAATTCTAACATTTACACCAGTTCAGATTGGTTTTCAGTTTTTTTTCCTATCATTTATTCCTCTCTTATATATTACATCCTGAGCAGTTTCTTCTCCCTCTACTGCTCCCAGTTCTGCCTTCCTCCTCCCCTCTCCTCCAGCTCCACTGTTCCTCAGTTTCCTTTTAGAAAAGAGCAGGCTTCCCAGGGATATCAATCAAACATGGCATAACAATGTTGGACAAGACAATCCAATAGGATAAAAGGGTTCCAAGAGAAGGCCAAAGAATCAGAGACCCCCCTCTCTGATTGCTAGGAATCTCACAAAATCCAACCCAAGCTAAATAAGCACATTTATGCAGAGGACCTAGCACATACCCATGCAGGTATGCATTTTTAAAATACTGCTTTTTTTACATGTTTGATTGGAAAACAAACATTGTTAGATTTCTTCAGATGGTGAATTATTTTTTATTTCTATACACATTGTACATTTCTTCTGATTCACAGTCGGTCATGCTGAATTTGTTTAGTTTTAGTGGATTTTTTGCTGTAGGAGACCGCTCATTTGTTTTTGTAATTTTCTGCCCATGCTAAAACAAGATCCTCTTTCTTCCTGACTCACTCTGAGCCATGAATATTCTCACTCTGGTTTTGTAGAACAGGCTCTATTCGAATTCACTTTTTCTTGTAATCATTATTTGCATATGGAGGTGTTTGTGTGTGTGATATACACATGTGTTCATGTTTGTACATGTGAACAAGTACTTATACATATGTGTTTCAGCCAAAGGTGGTCATCAGGCATTTTTACGAACCATATATAGCTTAAAAAATGGGGGGTCTCTCATTTTATCTGGAGCTCACTGATTTCACTAGAGTACTTGTCCCACAAGCCCCAGGGATCCTTCTGTTTTTACCTCCCCCAAACTGGGATTATATCAGGATGCTTGTGTTTTGAAGAGTAGCACGGGGATCCTAACTCAGCTCTTCATACATACACAGTCAACACTTTACTAAGACATTTCCTTCATTCCCACATTTGAATTAATACTTTTTTTGTTACCATTCATGTATTTGCACTGATCCATCTTCAAACGAATATTGTGAAGAGACCTTCTGTATATATTGAGAGTCCCCCCTGTGCAGTGTTCTCTTTTCTGGTACCAAGCCGGAGAATCCCAAAAGCTTTCATTTTTCCAGACTTCAAGCTTAATTGCCTCCGCTGAGAAAGACACTTCAATTTTGCCAAGATTCTTCTATTCCTTGCCATGCTCTGGAAATTCCTCCTGAGAGTTTCTTATGAAAACTGTGGGGTTTATCTCATTTGCTTCCCAGCTCTCAGAGATCACTGTCCTTTCTCATTCAAAGTCCAAAATTTTTATGTTTATCTTTCTGTGCATTTTATTTATTTTCAAGTTATTCTTCGTAGTTAGTCATATTTGTCTATTGTCAATCTGTATGGGTCAGGAGTGTTCAATACTTAATCTTTTTATTTACTATATTTTACTTATGTAATTATATATACACAGAGATCAGAAAGGGGTCATTGGGTCCCATGAAATTGAAGTCCCAGGTATTTGTGGGTATTAGGAGCCAGGCACTGGTCTTCTGATTGAGTAGTAAACATTCTTAACTGCTGAACGATTTCTCCCATTAAATAGGTGCTCATTTTTAATATGAAAATTATATTTATCTTTACACCAACATATTTGGATCCTGTTAGTATTCAATCACAATTTCTTTTGCCTAGGAATTAAGTATTTCTAAATCTCCTTTGTTTTAACTAGATAATTTCTAGAAATACATATAAAAGATTGGAATCTAATACCTTAGAAAAACAAGAAGTGATTGAGAACATCTATTTCATTTCTTCTGTTTAGAGAATGCGTAAGAATAATAAAGGGGGGTGGCCAGTAGCCACCCAAAGAAGTAGCCTGAATATGGATGCTTAAAAGAAATCCCACACTAACTCAGATTTGAGCATAATAGACGGTTATTTATTTAGGGGTAGACTCACATATCAATATCCTCTGCTGGAATGGAGAACCACAACCAAATCCCACAGCCGGAAAAGAGGCTGGACACATGTTTTACATCAGCATTAATAGGATAAGAGGCCACACCTTAGTGGACAGATAACTTAAAGGCTATTGGCTGTAGAATTTCCTACAGAAGTAACCATCTTATTTGTGTTAATCTGTGTTGAATGAGGTTTTCCGTCCTGCCCAGTTCCTGTAGTAGTTAAGTCCCAAAGAAATCACATAGAGTTCTACATTAGTTATAAACTGATTGGCCCATTAACTCAGGCTTCTTATTAACTCTTACAACTTCTATTAGCCCATTATTCTTATCTGTGTTAGCCATATGGCTCAGTACCTTTTTCAACGAGGTAGTCACATCTTGCTTCTTCTGTGGCAGTGTCTCAACTGCACAAGAAGCTTCCTTCTTCCCAGAATACTCCTGTTCTCATTGACCTGCCTCTACTTCCTGTCTGGTTGTCCCACCTACACTTCCTGCCTGGCTATTGGCCAATCAACATTTATTTAAAATATAATCGACAGAATATAGACTTTTGTCCCACACCACTTTCCCTTCTTTTTTTTTTTAATAACAAGAACTATGTCTATAATATCCTTTGTTTAGCTTTTCTCCTGACTATTAGCCATAACAACTTGTAACCAACACTCTAAACAAAGGAAAATATCCATAGTCCATTTTGGGGGAAATGTGGGCATAGTTTTCCAAGTTACTTCCTGCTGGTTGGTTCAGAACTTTTCTGTTTCACCCAGCCATTTAGTCCCAAGAAAATCATACAGAGGTCTACATTAACTATAAACTGATTGGTCCATTAGCTCAGGCTTTTTATTAACTCATAACTTATATAGCTCCTTATTAGCCCATTTTTCTAATCTGTGTTAGAAATGTGGCTCAAAACCTTACTAAGCAGGGCAGCCACCTCTTGCTTCTTCTCTGGTTGGGTCAGAGCTTCCTCCTTCCCTGAATTCTCCTGTTCTCATTGACCCACCTCTGCTTCCTGTCTGGTTGTCTTCCCTATACTTCCTGCCTGGGTACTGGCTAATCAGTGTTTGTTTAAAATATAATCGACAGAGTATAGATATTTGTCCCACACCAAATCTGAAAGCAGAACCAGCCACTAGATGTCCAGTGTATTAATTCTTCAACTCTGGTAGCATATAACTTAGAAAGAATGACCTGAGGGCTTACTTATGTTCAGAGTGAAAGCATATTTCCATCCACTGATTTCTTTTATGATTAAAATCTACCATTTGCTCAAATATTTGAGAATTCACTGTGCTGATCAACATTTGTTTGAGAATCACATACACACACAGCAATAAAAGCACTAGTAATAGGGCAAAATTTGAATTTTATTTTCTGCCAGTAAATACTGTCACTTCAAGGGCTTATTCTGGTGTGTGAAATTCTCTGTAATTCAAAACCGAAAGTCAGTTGAGAAAGGGAGACTTAAAATGATTACAGGGGTGCTCCATAAATATAGCCATATGCTTAAAACATAAATCCAACCTTAATCATTTTCAAATGCACAGTTCATGTCTCAGTGGAATAGAGAAGAATCTGAGTATTCATTTATATATTTTAAAAAATTGAGCATTGAATAACAATAATAATAAACTAGAGGCTTCACCAATGTGCTCCAGTCAGCAAAGATTTTCTTTTCCCCCTCAGGATTTACCCCTCTCAGAGCTGCCTTGCTCTTTATTTCCTAACATCACCAGTAAGATGTCCTCAAAAAAAAAAAATTTAGTCTCACAGTTCATAATCTTACATTCCTCTCTCATCTATATTCTAATCTAATATTAACTTTTCAACTTTGACTGGTATTGAAGTGTACTGGCTTTCCACAGCCTATACAATCTGCCAGTCATTAATAGATCACAAGCTCAAAAAACTCACACTCAGGTGTTTGGACCCTGAGGATGCATGTTGAGACACTGAAGAACTGGTGGGGGAAAAAAAATAAGGGTTGACATCTACAAGAGATAGTTGGTAAATCATCAGATGGGCCTTTTGTTTTATACCTAATATAAGACAGGGGTTAAGGTTGCTGTGAATTCATGGCTAGCCGACAAGATGATATGTGGCATTCTTTATAAAACCTTGAGCTTCAAGAAAATGTATGATTTTTGTCTTTTGTGCAAAGAAGGATTAGGAGGTAAAAGTTTATTTTGCCTCTTTTAAAACTATAAACTCGTAATATTTATATCACAATCCTTAAAATTAACCTTATAAGTCAGGAGCTTAAAAACTATGAAATTTCTATTCCACTTGATATTTAACTTTATTAGCTGCAAAATTCATTCATGTAAATTTAGTAAAATCTGAGTCTGAATCATTTTAGTGACAATCAATATTTATTTCTTGAGAACTTAACATTTAAAAGTATATCAAGTTTGTACACAAATCTCATTTTTAAATTACTATTCCATTTACCCTTCAGATATTTGCTAGTCTTTTTCATTTTAATTTATTAAGTTTTCATTCGACTTGTACATATACCTGTCTTCGAATTAACAAAATTATGTCTTATTGTCATAATTTTCTGGAAGATAAAAACAAAAATAAAGATAATCGAAAAATTCTCTAACTCTTTCTTTCTACCTAATGTTCTTCATACACTGACAGATCCTGGCATTATCTACTTTTACATGTTTCATTTTTTTCTGGTCTTGTTATTTTATTACTTAGTTTTTTCCATATTTTCATTTTCTCCCTTGGAAGAGTAAAGAAGGCATTTAAAGTAAAGTCTGGCATTTAAACCTTGTTACCAACCTAGTGGTCAAGAAGAAATGTACAGAAAATGCCTGAGAAAGCAAAAGTCGTCTTACGTGTTATAGATGAGGAAAAATATCCCAAAGAAAGAGCATTTTACTTAACTAAAAAGAAGACCTGTCCTTGGCATTCAGCCAAGTCAGGGAGACTAAGATCTCAAGTATGTCAATACCTGATTTCTACATTGGATATTTATGGTTTATAGAGGTTAATTATAAAATAGCAAATCATGTGTAGCTACCAAATGCTCATCTGAAGCTGAATTCTGCCAAAAATTCCACTATGTTAGGACTTCCAGATGAAGTAAGATAGTAGCAGAAATCTTATTGGAAGTCGTCATAATAATCCAAGGAGGTTAAAGTGGTGGAGGTAAGAAGTGCTTAGACTTCAGATGTAACCTGAAGACAAGGCAGTCAAAGTGGCTAGTGGAGTGGGAAGAATAAAAATAACCAAGATGACCTGGAGCTTGTTAGCTTGACCAAAACAGTAAAAGAGATTCATCATCTAACTAACTGTCAAAAATTACAAAGATCCACAAGGGTTGGAGCTAGGTTAGTTTTAGAAATGTTAAAATTGAAACTCATTTTTTTGGTCAAAGAGGCCCCACAGGAATCCAAAACAACAACAACAACCAAACAACAACATCAAAAAACAAGCTTTTGCAAACTGACAACAAGGCTTCATTGCAAAAGACAAAAACTACAGAACCCATGAATGTGGAAATATCAAGCCGGTGCCTATAGAGAGCCTTCACTCCTATATTCCAGCATCTTTAGTACAGGAAGATCCTCTTCATGCTATCAGAAAAGAAACATAAACAGCTATACAGACACAAAAGCTTTATCTACAATGATGTACTTGCAAGATATGTGAGGGCAATTGTGGCACAAAGCTTGTGGGAGTAACTAACTATTAATTGATTTAAATCAGTAACAACTCCATGAGATGAAACCCAGACCTGACACTGCTTAGGTGATCAAGAACTAGAGACCAGATAGCCCTAGGACCTATGGTAAAACTAAATATTGTTGGTCTAAAAAAAGAGAAAAAAATGTAGGGATAAAATGACTCCAAACAATACTATACTAAAGTCATAGATCAGAACCTTGTTCAGATGTCATAAAACTTGTTTCCTCCTTAAGCAGATGGGAACAAATAGAGAGACCTACATTCAGGCATTATGCAAGAGAGACCTTGAACATTCAACCATAAATGGGATGTCTCCTTCACATTCTTCCCCTCAGAGTGCAAGGAACACCAAGAAAGAAGAGGTAGTAAGAGCCAGAACAATGGAGGATATCAAGAAAACAAGATGCTTAAAATCAACTGAGAAAAGTTTATATGAATTCACAGAGACTGAAGCAGTATGCACAGCCTTTACATGTATCTAAAACAGATGCTTTGCATTTTGGCTTTTAATTTAGTGTTTTTATAGAATTCCTGAGTGTGTGAATGAGAGGATCTCTGATTCTTGTATCTTTTTTTTGGGGGGGGCTTTTTTATTTTGTTGGTTTGGATTGTGAAACTGATATTATAGTTTTGGTTTTATCTCATTGACTTTTATTTTGAAAAAATAACCAATACAGTGAAAAAAGTTGAAACTCATATCAAGCATCCAAGAATAGGTACCATAACAGGTAGCTGAGACATGAGGCTATTAGAGTCTAGAAGATCTTGCCAAGCAGCAGAACGAGAAATTAATGGCACATAGATAATTAAAGCTGTGGTTCTACATGATAATGGTAATGAGGGGTATATCGAGAATCAAAGTTGAATTACTCAATGTTACAGCACTTTCACACTTAGTAATGGAGGATTTGAGAAAAAGGCAGAAGCAAAGTCAAAGTAATATAAGCAGAGATGAGATGAGAGGCAGATACCTTATCCTGGAACAAAGAAGAAAGAGTTATAAGAAGAGAATGATGAATTTTTTTGCACACAATTACTAAAGATGACTCTCTCACTTTCTTCCTCATTTAGGCCTGAACAGCTGTCATCATAGTGCTTCTAATATCACAGTGTACCTTGCTACCTCTGGTCTCTGAAGTAGAAAAGACACTGCTCTAGTTTCTCAACACGAACACAGCTCTTACCTTGATTTAGAGTCTGACCTTCTATATTCTCCAAAGAATGTGCAGTCTTGTTAGACATTACATCATTAATCATAAAGAATAAGTATGCAGACATTAACATTTATTTAGAAGCACATGTGAAGAATTAATTGTTTAAAATAGGTCATGTAGAACATTTGAAATAAGTAAAATGAAGTTATCTGTAGATAAAGTATTATATTTTTATAACTTCTTTTGCATAAATAATCATGATGCTTCACAGTCAGGATCATTGAAACATCATGCAGCTGTCTCCATAAGAAAAATACCCAAATGTTATGTCTTATTTGAGAATGTCATCATCACCACAATTACTCATGAGATCCTTAATCCATTGTAGCACTGTGGTACCAAATTATCACAGTTGTTCTATAAATAATTTCTAGAGTTATCTGCATTCAAAAGATGAGCTCTCACCTCAGAAGAGTCAAATAACTTGTCCAGTGTCTCATAGACAAAAGGATAACAAGAACTATGTGAGTATATAAAACCTAATGGCGGTGCTGATACTTCAACAGTGTTTGTACAATATTCTGGCCAATAGTGCGTGTTAGAATTAAAAGAAAAGTGAAGAGAAGAGGATGCAGAAAGAAGAACTATACAAAAAGTCAAATTAAGATAGGCTATGGTAGTGCATGCCTTTAATTCCAGCACTCAGGAGGCAGAGGCAGGAGGATCTTTGTGAGTTCAAGGCCAACCTGGTCTACAAAGCAAGCCATAGGATAACCAGAGTTATCACACAACCAAACCCTATCTAGAACAAACAAACAGCTACAACCAAAAGAGTCAAGTTAAAAATTTGTCCTTAGGAAAGAACTAACAAAATTAATAAATACCTGAAAAAAGAAAGAAGTTAAATAACAAAGACAATTAGATAAAATATTAATATGTATGTCCACCAGTACTATCCATGTATACACTTAAGATTTTAAAAGTAAAACTGACTCAAGGTAAGGGAATAAAATCACAGACCAGTCTTCCTTCTTAAAACAGTTGTGAAAATCTGACAATATCAAAACCAATGTACATGATGAAATGTATATGCTATTTCTTCAGGTGATAATTCACCATAGAAGAATCTTGAGTAAAGAAGAGACTCAGTCATAGGAGATTTTACTAGGATGGATTTATCTTTGTTATATGGTATATGTTACAAGGTAAAGATACATACTGCAAATTGATTTATAATGTTCTTTCAAAGAGGACCTGTGAGAGAAATGTGGCTTCCTGTAGCACATGTGTTTCAGTTGAACTACAGAAACATGGCTTTAACAGTTGACTTAAAAGTGCTCTTTCATGCCATAGATAGTTGTAAAAAACAATTGGAAACGGAGTTCCCTAAACTAGATGGATTCACTAAGTGCCATTTAAGAGCATACACTGTGTTTTAAATTGTTTAATGTAACTACTAGGTAAATAGACTCTGGTTCACATGTTTAAAATGAAAGTTGAGTTTCTCATCAGTGATTTTAATAATGACTAGCTGCAAGGAAATATGCATAAAGATGTAGTAACATGTACATGTGACAATAAATTTAACATGTAAAAATGTTACATTTAAAGTCAATGAAATATATAACTCTAGTAAAATGAATTTTTAATGAATTAAATTTTAAGTTTCATTTTACATTCCAACCACAGTTCCCTACCCAGGGCTCCTCATGCTCCCTCTTGCTTTCCCACAAACCAACATCCCATCTACTCCTCCCAATGGATAAGGGCTCCCATTGGGAGTTAACAAAGTCTAACACATTAAGTTGGGAGAAGGACCAAGTTCCCCCCCACACACATTAAGATGAACATAGCATCCCAACATAGGGAATGGGCTTCAACAAACTAGCTCATAAACATAAAATGAAATATAAAAGGTTCTATATAAATAAAATTGTAGAATATCATACCAAAAATAACATTTAATAAATAAAAACAATTTTTGATAGAAACTTTCTTTTAAAATGAAACGCTTGTATTGGTAATAGATTAATGTAAGAGTTTTACAAGTGGGGCATTAACATTTCTTTTTATACATGTATATAGTTCAAAACTAAAAATTAGGATTGGAAAAATGGCACAGTCAATAAAGTATCTGCTGCACAAGAATTGGGACCTGAATTTGTATCTTGGGCACCAATGTAAAAGCCTGGTGTGGTTTCACAGGTCTCCAACTTCAGTGCTTGGGGCAGATAACTAGGCCTTGCTGACCAGCAAGTCTAGGCAGTTCATGAGATCTGGGTTCAGAGAAAGACATTTTCTCAAGAGGAAATGTGGGAGGAATTGTGGAAGATTCTCAGCCTCAACCTCTGAACTTACTTAGAAACTGAGTTTTTGTAGATGAGCATCGTATTCCAAAATGATTGATGTCCTTATAAGTAAAAAACAAACAGAAAAAAAAACCATAAACAGGCCCTCCCAAAGACTTGCAATTCCAAAGACAACAGCAAGGAAGATGCATTCATGCAACAAACAAAGCAACATGCATCACACCAAGAGCAGAAGTATGAGAGAAGAAAAAAAAATTCTTCCTATAAATTCCTGAAGGAACATAGGCATACAGACATCTGATTTCAGACTTAAGCCCTTTCAATTTAGTATGAGACACTAAATTTGTTATCTTAAGATACACAGGTTTTTAAGAATTTGCTTTAACAATCCAAGAAAGCTAAAAAGATGATGACCTTCTCCAGGCTTCAACTGTCACTTTCATAAAAAATGTAAATCCTATTGAGAACTTGGCTTCCCTGTTATCTGAATTCCCTCATCTCTAAAGCAGGAAAAATAATAGCTTCCAGTCATTGTGCTATATGGATTGAAAGGACATTTCTAAGAGTAGAAGCTTGCACCTGTCCCTGAAACAGAACAAGGTTTCATTAGAATTCATTGTTTTATCATATTTATAATCCGTGCAATATGCAATCCTGGTATTGAAATAGTATAACAGATTATTTGCTACTCTTACTAAATAGTAAAAATATGAAAAATACCAGTTGCCTTACTGTGGTAGGTCCTTCTGTCTATGTGTTGCCTTTATTGGTTAATGAATAAAGAACTGCTATGAGCCTATGGCAGGGAAGAACAGAACTAGTCAGGAAAAGCTAAACTGCATGCTGGGAGAAAGAGGGCTGAGTTAGAGAGAAGCCATGTAGCTGCGACCAGAGACAGATGCTGGGAACTTTACCCCGTAAGCCACAGCCATGTGGCAATATACAGATTAAAGGATATGGGTTAAATTAATATGTAAGAGTTAGACAATAAAAAGCTAGAGCTAATGGACCAAGCAGTGATTTAATAAATATGTTTTTTCTGTGATTATTTTGGGGCTAAGTGGCCATGAACTAACTAGCAGCCTCCCTCTTGCAAATTGGTGCCCATGTGGCCAACTAAAATCCACTTAAAACTTGAGAGAGCTTTCATAGGAATTCTAGACACTAAAAAACAAAGTTTAGCTGCATTTCTTTTCCAAGGGGGCTTTGCATGCTGGCTGTATGCTGCATCTCCTTTAAGATAGATTTGCTTGATTTAGTGGTAGCAAAAGAAAAATAAAACCAAGTCATTTTGAAATGCCGGCTTTCTGGGCCATGCTGCCAGCAGCACCACTGGCTCTTTCAGGAGACTAAGCATTTGAATGGGGTTTGTGAACAACGTGCTAAGGCTTGATTGATGGCAACATGGACTGGCTGTGTTCCCAGAGATGGGACACTGTGCATGTCTCTCAGAGGTAACTCTGCCATGCTGGGCTGGGTGGAACAAACAGGAAGTACCATATATACCCTAGTAATGGTGCAGCTTAAGTTTTTAAGACATGATTAGCATTTTAAAGAGCACTTCTGGTCAGAAAATAATTATAGATATGCAATAAAGACAAATCCAGATAAAAAAGATCTCTAAATGGGTCACAGTGTTAGATCAATGTATGTAGAGTTGGGAGAGTGAAGAAAAAGAGTATAGAGAGTTGGAAAAGAAGTAAATGTTTTTTAAAAAAATATTACTAGACCTGGATGGAGGTGGGTGGTCCTTGGACTTCCCACAGGGCAGGGAACCCTGATTGCTCTTTGGGCTGACAAGGGAAGGGGACTTGATTGGGGGAGGGGGAGGAAAATAGGAAGTGGTGGCAGGGAAGAGACAGAAATCTTTAATAAATAAATAAATTAAAAAAATAAAAAAATAAAACAAAGTCTTTAAAGAGACAGAGTACAGACAGTCATAGATTAAAGAAATAAATAATAATAAGTCACATAAAGATGGAAAATGCACAGAGTCCAGATTATGAATATTATTGTTTCTTTGATTTTTTTATTGCAAAGGAGTTAAATACAGAGAGATATTTCATAGTATGGGCTGCTAAACTAAACCAGCTTGTATATTATAAAGGTATCTTGACTTCAGAATTAGGGTCTAAGGGTATGGTGCTTTGGAAAAGAGGTTCTACTCTGCTTGCACAGAAAATGAGAACTTGTGGAATAATTTCAGACTAAGATGGTTTGATGGACCAAGACCCTCCAAGTGGTCCCTGTGAACATCCCCAAAATTACTTCACCCAATAAACAGCAGTAAAAACTTTGGACAGAATTACGCCCACATTCCCAAAAATTGTCTATAAATGTTTCTTCACATTTAAAGTGGGATATGCTAAAGAGATTTGTTTTGGTATGGATCTTGGTTTATTGACACAAATTTTGGGTCAATTTTGTTATATTATATTTCTGCTCTTTATTAAGCTATTGTTTTGTGCAGCTCATTTATAATAGTCAAGCTTGTAGTCATGATAGTTAAATTTTTATAGATGTATAGAGATACTTCAGTTAGATAGGTATTCTTCAAATCTTTCAGAGACCTTCAGAATATGGCATTTAACTTGTTTTACAATCTTAACACTTTTCATGACAATGAGACACATCTGCTCCTGGCAGCACCAATTACATCAGTAGGATGATGTGCATCAAAGAGTCTCCTTATGGAGTTAGTTACCATTTGGCAAGAAACTGTTCTTGTCTAGAATTCTTGAAAAACTAGACATGCAGGACCCACAGAAAAATAACGGCTAAACTTGCCTAAAAGTGAGACAATCCTTTGGGTTTCCTGCTTCATGAAAGAGTCCAATAGACATTCTGTGGGACACAGAAAAATGTGACAGACAAATTGCCAGTATAAGTGGAACTGTCTTTGAAATTTTCTGCTTCCTGGAAAAGTCTGCTGGATACTATGGGCCTATGGGCTGAAGACGGATACCCCAATGGTACAAAGGAACTTTGGGTAACTGTCCAGGCTGTGAGATTTTTCTGTCAATTCTAGAGTTTTAAAGTTGCTTACAATGTACTGCCTGTTTAGTTAGGTAATATATCCTTCTGGAGTCATTGATGGAGTTGAAGAATATATAGTTATAATTGTCCTTAGTTATGATAAAAGATAAAGTAGATATAAATATTGTAACTGTAATTCTTGCTTGGTAACTATTTTGTTATATGTAATTTTACTATGTTAAAATTAAAGCCTTCCTTTTTGCTTAAACAGAAAAGGGGAAATGGTGTGGGAGGTCCTTCTGTCTATATGTTGCTTTTATTGGTTAATGAATAAAAAACTGCTTTGAGTCAAGGCAAAGGCAGAACAGAACTAGGTGGGAAAAGCTAGGCTGTATGCTGGGAGAAAGAAGGCAGAGTCAGAGAAAAGCCATGGAGTGGCTGCAAGAGACAGATACTGGGAACTTTACCTGATAAGCCACAGCCACGCGGCATATAGAGATTAATGGAGATGGGTTAAATTAATATGTAAGAGCTAGCCAATCAGAAGCTAAAGCTAATGGTCCAAGCAGTGATTTAATTAATACGGTTTCTGTGTGATTATTTTGAGGATAAGCAGCCAGGAACTAACTAACAGCCTCTGTCTTATATTGCTTCAAACATAACAAGATTTCAATAAAATTGTTTTATCATCATTAAATGGTCTTCAGAGTAATTAATGTATTTCTTGTTATTTATTTAGTACTAGAAGTGCTTACTTTAGATAGTAATTAATGCCATGATGAACTCTGAAATTTAGATGGATTTTCTGTGCTTATAATTGTAGTTTTGAAAAGATAAAAAATGTAGCAAGCTTATTCATTCTTAACAGAAGCAAAGATTGTAATATTATAACCACAACCTAAGAATGCAATCATCTAAAAATATAATTTACCAGTAGGTTGAGTGTTATAAACTATGCTATACTGACTAGAGGAGTAAAACAAATATTATCATAGTTACCATCAGGTCTATGGTCTACCAAAGAGATCAAGATTCAGGTTTGATAGAAAAATGAAGAATGCCTTAGAGAATGGGGAAGGATTCATGAGAACCTATCAGGACAGCTAACATCAAATAAGCAACAGAAAATGAATTCTCAGAAAAGACATATTATTTGAAATGACAGGAATTAATAATATGTTAAATAAATAAATTTCCTATCTTAAATACAGGAAATATGGAAAGATTGCTTTACTTTTAGAAAAACAGAACTATTCATGAGAAAAGGGATTAAACTGTACCTGCAATCAAATTTCATCTAAATCAGTAAAGTATTGTATACTATATACATATATTTAAGAAAGATGAGTGACTTATTCAGGCTTAATATATAGACATACCTACATATGTATATATGGATTTATACACCCCCCCCATATATACAGTTATCAGAACATAAAAAAAAACTAGCAATGTAGACCATCCATGCAAGGAGATATAAGGATTATAGAAACCATTATTGTAATACTTGTTTGCATTCTAAAATCATACCAAGGTAAAAAGTTGGCAACAAGTGATACATCAAAAAAAATCCCACAGGAATTAAAATGTAGAGATATTCTGATTAGTTACTTAGAATATGAAGTCATTTTGATTAATAGTTTAAAACCTGATTGAGAGAAAATCTACCTTTTTTTGAAACAAATGAAAAATTCTTCATAGACACTCATTTGTGGATAATTGTGCTTACACACAATTTGCGGCAAATGAGAATTTCTTCACGTTGTGTTTGTTCGAAACAATAGGCATCTACAAATGAAATGTTTTACAAAATTGTTTCTGAGTGTTATTTTCCCCATACAAAATCCTCTGGTATCTTACCTCTCACAATTCTGCAGAAAAACAAACACGGGAATACATGTAAACATCACTGCTTCAGTTTGAAAATACTCATTGCAGCACTTTTTGTATCTATAAACAAGACCACCAGGTAGATTTTTTAGAGAATCTGCTTACCTGTCAGAAGGAGAAATTTTTCAGTTACTTTTAGATATACACTGTGGGGGCCAAGGTGCTATTTTTCTTTAATGATTTTTCAAAGGAGATTGTCTTTGTTTGTAGCAGTAGGGTTCAAAATGGAAAGCTACCAAATTGATTTTAATGTAGGTATTGATAGTACAGATGAATCTTTTTGGAAGTATTATAAATCATCTCATGAAAACACCAATGCACCCAAAAGCTGGACCATAACTACTGCAGCCTAAATTCAAATAAACACAACTAAAATTTTCCTTTTAATATCTGATTCAAGTTCTACCTATGTGCAGAATACATTTTTGATCAATAATGTATACACAACCATTTATTAAGAAACACTTTTTGATCAATAACTCTCTGTTTTATAAACTCTCATTCACATAAAAACCTAATATAAGCTAGCATCCACGCATTATAATTTATGCCACAAGGAAATATGCCACTCCATATGAGTAATATTTAATTGTTAGTGACAATATTCAGCAAGGCAATATCATTTTCTTAAGTAACTGTATGATGCCTCTTTCAAGTGAGAGGCATAAGAGGACTTGAGGAAAGCCTGTTAGGAGAGTTCTCATGCCTGGTCCTACAAGCTTAACTCAGTACACATGGCTTGCAGGAGACCTTTACAACTGCCAATTTCTGAACCACTGTAATTCCTAAGTGCCATATAAGTACTCATTCTTATACTCATGCAACTTATTCATATGTATATGTAACGTATAACAGAATAATCTGTTTCTTCATGAAAGAAGCTTCATTTTGCAGCAGAAGGTCACATCTGATCACAATTTAGGGAACAACTGATCATGGGATGTGCAGCCCCAACTGACGTGTCCTTAACACAACTACTGCCGCAGAGCTCAGGAATACTGGGAAAGATGCTGTAGGAGTCGTTAGAGTCAGAGGGCCAAGAAGGGTGTCATGGCATTGTGCCTTTTATGGTGGGAAAGCTACATTTACTGAATGTTACTGAAGCAACATTACAGACTAAACTAGAACTGAAGCATCTAAAACCAGTGACCATGTCAACGCTCATAGCTCCATCTCTAGATGAGGAGTTACAAACACTTATCTGTTGAGAGAGGAGAACTAGTGTTCCCCCTGAAAAACCACCTGATCAGCCTCCATTACCAGGATGTCAGCCTTGAAATCATACACAAAAAGGAACACTAAATGAACTCTATAGGATATACATTAACTTTAAAAATTATCTGCCCTTATTTTTTTGAGTATTTCACTGCCCCAAAAGTTAGTGGTTTGAAAAACAACCTCTTATTCATTCAGTATGCTGTTTGTGGATGGTGTATCTTACGTAACTGGTCTGAAGTGTGGGCTGAAGCCAGGATATGTCAGCTACATCTACATTATACTTCCAGAAGGTACTCTTGGGATGTTTTGTATACAATATTTGATTTCTTAAAGACAAGAAATTAAGCATGCTCTTAAATCTTGGGCTTGAAAGGCATACCATGTCACTTTTTCATGTTAGTCAAGACAAATTCCATTAACAGGAGGGTAAATAAAATTTGTTTTCACGGGAGAGAAATAAAATTACAATGAAAATGCATATAATAAAGATAAGAGGACATCTAGCTTAGTATGTGATCTATCACTCCAAAATATAAAAGACAGATTTTGTTTCTCATTGGAAATAATGATTCCAAGTAGAAAATTTTGATATTTGTGTATATGTGAAATATTAAAATATAAATACTTTATTAATCTTTCTTTTTCACATTATTATTTATCTTAACATATTGATTTTCAATGACAAAATAACTAGGGTGAATGTAGGCCAATAGTTTTTTGTACCCTTTTCTTAAATGCATGATGAGTCTGTCAGTTCCAAGTAATTCAATAGTCTTTCTGCAAGAAGCCAGTGGTGTGATATGTTGTTCTGTACAACCTGTCTGGGTTGTACCTCAATTATGAAAATCTTAGTGCTAAGCCTTTCTATGATACATTTAACAATTTGTAGTCCTATACAATCCATCAATTTCCAGAATTATCTCATGTTGAATTCTCAATAGATTTTTTCCCTGCATATCTTAAGTGTGGTATATTATTGTAATGGGCACCAAATAAAATCAGTTACAATGTAAAACCTTGTAGGCATGATAAAATCAGAGTTCAGGCTTCCTTGAGTACAGTAGATGTGCAGAAGACCTTCCTGTACAAAGTATGTTCATTTCATCCCTTCATGAATTTGTTCAATATTATATCCTATATATGAATACAAAAAAATTTAAATAACATGCATTCAAGGGTATTTCAATTTTAGATAAAAAGTTTGTTAGGAAAAGAGACTTTATGACTGATCTGTTAGGAGAGACACTTTTTTGTTTGTTTTTCAAGACAGTGTTTCTCTGTGTTGCTTTGGAGCCTGTCCCGTAACTAGCTCTTGTAGACCAGGCTGGCCTCAAACTCATAGAGATCCACCTGCCTCTGCCTCCTGAGTACTGGGATTAAAGGCGTGCACCACCACTGCCTGGCAGGAGAGACACTTTGTAACTAATATAAAGAAGAAGGAAGCATCTCGAACCTCAGGTATAGGGTAGATTTTCTTCAAGTCTTCATTTTTGAGGTGGATTTTTACGATCATTGTGTCACATAAAACTACAAGTATAAAGCAATTCTTGCAACAATGAACAAATCCTTCAGAAATACATCTTTATTTTCTCTTCTCCCTTTAATACTCTTTAGCTTTCACAAATATATAGTATTGACCACTGAGTAGCTGTACTATTTAAAACACCAGTTGGGGTAATTCAGTGCTTACTGATGTCAAGATAAATTTCAATCTTGCATGACCATCTAATAAGGACAGTCCTGCCCCAGGGATTGCTTTTTTCCTATCTTTCTACTCTCTTTCTCTTCTTGGTTGAGTCAGTTCTCCAGCCCTAGGAGGAGTATAAAGAGGGAAAATGGGGATCAATTGCTCTGAAGAACAGTAGTTACACATAACATATGTCATGTATACCATTTGTCAGTTTTATTCATTATTTCCCAGTGGGTTGGAAATATGATCCCTACCTTGGTAGGAGTCAAGACTACAATAAAGAAGCAAGAAAGCAATAACCAAAATAGACACAACAGAGTACATTATGTGGGACAGTTATCCTTCTCAATATCATTATGCAAATTATACTGTGAACAAATGAATAGTCATTTACACTGGACGCATTTGCTATTGATCATGAAAAGTCCACCAAACACAATAGTTGTATAGCTGGAAAGACTTTGAGAAAACCACTGTGGATATGCACTAGTATTTTGCTACAGTTATGATTGCTACAGTAATAGTAGGAGACAAACTCCTCCTGTCCACTAACAGGCAATGAGTTTTAAAAGTCTAGGATACTAAATAGTTGGGAAAGACATTTTGAAATTTATGCTTATCCCCTGCTACAACTATGGGATATGGTCTAGCTTGCCTGAAAACTCACTAGCCTTCTGCCCCAAATTTCAAAAGGCTGATGTTACAGGTGAGCACCCTGCCAAGATTATTTAAGAAGAAGAAGACACAAAATTCACTTTAACAAATTGTGTGCATGGGATATGTGTACATATGTACATGGGTTCCTAATAAGGCCAGAAGAGCACCTGAGATCCATTGAGTGTGAGTTAGAGGAACTTGTGAGTCACTTAATGTGGGTGCTGGAGATCAAATTTGGGAGCTCTACAAGAAAAAGTGTTCTTAACAACTAAGCATTCTCTCCAGACCACCTAAAATTCACTTTGAAAATTCACTTTGAAAATTCACTTGTCTTATGACAAAATATAAGCACATGGAAAGATGATTTGTGCAGAACAGCATTCTAGTGCCCCATTACTATCACATTACAATACAACTGTCCATCATGGTTTTACCTAAAGTTCGACACAGTGTTAACTACTAAGGTATGAACCTGCCATTCCTCTCAGTCCTTCTGAGCTGCCCTGTGTTATTTCAAAGATGTTGTTTTTAACACTGCAATGTCCTTAGACTAAGTGGCTATCAGAATGTGATGCATCACCTGGGAACATTAGATTTCTGCTGAGTAGATTCAGGGTCAATCGCTTGGGTTTTTTGTTTGTTTGTTTGTTTGTTTTGTTTTTTGAAGTACATTGTATTTCTTGTCACTCCATCCAATTATTGGTTTGAGAAAGACAATAAAGCAGTTATATATATTTTATAATATATATAATACATATATTATTATATAATATATCATTAATTAATAAAGATATGTATTGGCAAAAATCTTAACAGAAATGACATCCAGTAACTCACTCATTTTATAACAGTGTGCACTGAAATGGAACACTTTCAGATCAGTTAGTATCATTATTATATTTTCTGCTTACTTTTTAATTTAAGGTTGAAAGTAACTCCTGCTTCCTCACTATATTATTGGTTTATCCTTGCCCTGAATACTTAGGGACTGGATAAACTTTTCTAGAAAGCTACTGGGACACCAATGATATTTCCTATGGATGTGAGTCTTTAAAATAAAAAAGACATTTTATTATCAAAACATCTAACTAAAGGTTTTAATTAATATAGTATACTATATGATCATCTCAATAGATGAAGAAAAGGCACTTAACAGCAGTGCCAATTATTGGCTTAAAAAAACAGAAGATAATGATAGAGTACTTGTGAAATCAGTAGCATTGAACTATGATATGGATGTCATTTTGCCAATTAAAGCTCAATTTAGCAAAAATTTAAGACATTTTAAAATGTGGGATGTTATAAATATGTCATATACTTAAAATTATATATTCACCCTTTTGATGAAGGAAAAAAAACCCTCACTTATTGATACAGCAGTGTTCAAATCTCTGTATTGTTTCCATGAGTCTATTTTACTGACCTGCTTTATGTTATCTGCAGAATACCAAGAACTTTTTATGATTCAGTTTACATTTCACTACAGTTCCAAGAGCTCAGACACAGCAGTTTTGTTTTATAAATGTGGAGAACAAAGGTCAGACACTTGAAATTGCTCATCTAATTTTTCACAGCTGCTAGGTATCCACACCACAGCTCAATCTTGATTCAATCCAACTCTGAAACTGATGATAACAAGCCTTTTGAACTTGCCCATCTTACAGTTATGTTCATTACATTTTACTGGTCTAAGTACAAAAACAAAAGGTTTTAGAATCAAAATAAATCACCATTTCTCTCCAAGTGAGATGTGTCCACATTTGCTTCACAGAATCTTAAGACATTGACAGAGTTGGTAAAAATGTTTTTTTTTTTTGCAGCATTCAGAAGAATTTTGAGGGATATTCTTGCATTATCTATGTTCCCATGACAAATATCCTTATGAAAAAATACAGATATATATGACAGACGGTTTGCAGCATTCAGAAGAATTTTGAGGGATATTCTTGCATTATCTATGTTCCCATGACAAATATCCTTATGAAAAATACAGATATATATGACAGACGGGGAAGTACAGTGACTAGGAGAGGAGGGCTTGAAGCATTGCCTCCATAGATGAAGGACTGTCAAGCAAGCAGGACCTGGGAAAGTCAAGGAACAGCATTTCCCCACAGAGCCCTTGGAAGAAATGTACACTTAGACTGAGGAAATCGTCTGTTACTTTAAGAAAAAAAAAAACAGGAGCCATCAAGAATAATAAGTAAATTAATTAACTAACTAATTAATTAAAAAATATAGACATGGTAAAGTTAAAGACAAGAATATATAACTTCTCAATTTGGGAACTGGAAGCTCTAATCAATCTAAGAATAGGCACCCTCACTCCAGGAAAAACTCAAACTGTCTCATTTAGAATCTATGAGAAAGATATGTCACAAAAAGACAATCAATCATTTTTTTCTAGCATGTTAGGAATCGATGAAGACAGTTTATAAATGGGTCTGCTGCAGCAGAATATCTATGAAGCTTAAAATCTCAGTTAACTGGTTTGGTTTGCCTCTTTTCTCTATCTTCTTTCTTTTCTTAGTGTAGGTTTCCCCTCTGGTTCACTACACTCTCCCCTCTGATTTCTGATTCACATGCCTGCAAAAACATCAAAGTTCTATCTAGAGGTGATTTATTGTAAAGACCATTGGGGTTGACATTATTCTGCTAAATTACTGTATTTCTTAGACATATTAGGAACTTAAAGTTTAATTTACTATGTTACATCAGCAAATAAAGGTATTTTAAATCAACACCTTGCCATCCTAAAGGCAATTTATCTTTCAAATATGATATGTTTTGACTTTAGATATTAAATATGTATGTATTATTCATTTCCATTAACTTATAGCAAAGTATATACCTTTTACAGATACGTGTCCAACAAAAGATAAAGTAAACCCTAGAGATGGGAGGTTAAGGTCATTTAGTTTAATATCCCGAATATTGTGCTTCTTTTTCTGTCTAATTGCAGTCTGATTCCCCTGGAGCTGAGGATTCATTGAAGCTTAGTCATTTCTGTTGCTTGCTCTTTGCTCTGGACAACTCATTTCATGTGTGTCCCTAGCTTTTTCCTCTAATATTAAAGGACTAGATTGATCGATCTCCCAAGTAATTTACATTTCTGAGATGTGTTAGGTGTAAGAATACAAAGAGATGTCTGCTAGTCATTAATTTTATCAAATTGTGATGCCAAATGCTTTACTTGGATGCTCTGTGTCTCTGACAAAGAAATTACTATCCTCATTTTCTAGACAAGGGAGCAATTTTTTAGTGAGATTAAATTACCGATCAAGCAAATTGGGAAATCAGGATGTAACCATCATCATTTTGAAGTTAAACGTGTAAACTTAACCACTTTATATTTTATAAAAACTCAGCCTTAATATTTCTGATCTAGCAAACCCTAGACTTTGGTTGCTTACTCATTGCCATCTGGTCTATGCTATCTAGCAAAAGGCGATCATTGTAATAGTGCTACAGTAATCTGTAGGTGTCATCAAACTTGCCATTGATCACAGATTCCCCCCAGAAGTTTATTTCCCTTCACCTCTCAGTGAAAGTGACTGTGTGAAGCCTGTGCATCACCTGACATAATATTCAGTGTATTGACTAGTAGGGCTTGGTTTCGCTTTTCTGTATCTCCCATGGTTATACATTGCAGAACAAGGCTATACACTGTTTTATTTCTTTAACTCATATTATGCAGAGTAATTTCTTCTATGTACATGATGCTCAATAAATACCAAATGAAAGAATAATCAAAAGGTAGGTGTAAATGTTTTATATGAACACATAATTAATAGACTTGCACATAAGCATATTTCTTTGCAACATTTAAATTAAGCTTTTTCTAATCATTTTGGATGAATCTTGACTTACTAATAAGTTGTTAGTCAATATTTAGAAGCATAGAAACCTGCTTGATGGCTAAGCTTCTATCTTAGCATAATTAAAGTAGGCAAGAGTATTTGGACTGATAATGCCAGCAAGATTTCCTGCAAGACCTCAGTAAGGTATCCATGTGGCCTTTCCTCGTTATTTGTTCTGCATGTTACACATGTACTTTCCAAAGAGTTAAAGCCAGTGGCTTCACACATTCAGAAATAGCCCTTTCAAGCAGTTTACTCTAATCATGTAATAAGTATTCAGTGTGTTTTTGTTGATTGACTCTAAATTGGAGTCAACTCATTTCAAATTATCTCTCTGCCTGGGGAGCTGCATCTGAGATTCAAAACTGTACATTCTCCAGTTTGCCTGTTTAATCACAGCATTGCCACTGATTCCTATTACCTAATTAAATACACTTGAGCAAAAAATAAATGCACCTTTTGTTTAGGAAGGATAAGTGTGTTGCTTGCTGGGTCGCAGGAAATAAAGCCTGTAGAGGCCCTGCTAGTTTTACTTAGGAGCTAATGACAACCAACAAAAAAAAAATGACCCAGGAAAGAGCAAGTCACCATCTTCACCGTGAGCCCATTCCTTCTCAGGGACTGAAATCTACAGTTTTGCTAGACACTCTGAATTTTCTATATAAAATGCTTCTCATCAAGCACAGATAAATACATACAAGGAAGGCTAAACATGGCTACATGCTCAGAGACCAAAGAGGCACATGCTGAGTTGTGGTGTTTATAATCCCTATGCCCAGGGAGGCTCTCACCAGAAATATTCCAACTTGCTCTACCATCCCTCTGTATATTTCATAAACCTTCTTTACTTCAGCTGTAAAACAGGCCATGGTAGGTGATTAAGATTCTGCAATCATGAGCACCATAAATGAGAGAAATTGGATTATTAGAAAGGACCGCAGTGAGCTCATTTACTCCAACACCCTTTGCATGTAGGTCCTACTCTCCCCTTTGACACCCACTGAGCTGTCGGACTGCTATCATCTCTGTTAGCATTCTTCATTGTAGCTATGATAGATTGTGTCTGGGTGACAACTGAATGGCTAATAGACTCTCAAGGCAAACGGGGAAACATTGACCTGTGACTTCTCTTGTGTTGGGCACCATTCAAAGAGATTATCATTTCCAAAGCATACAGACAAAGATGTGTAAGCAAAACCGTAAGAATTCTTTAGTAACCATGGACCAGGTAAAATTATATCAATCTCTATAAGGATATTAAGTGTGGGAAAATGGACTATTTGCCCTTAATTAAAGAAAACATGAGCAGGAACTCACAGATTTATTTTCTTGATTCGTGTCTGAGTTTAGAGCAAGATCATTGTCAGTAGTGCCTGGGATAGCATGTATCACAGGCTATTATTCTGTGATTATTTGCAAGTAAGGACTCAGAACCTAAAGGAAGGTTCGTAGAGACACTTAAACCCTATGTACACAACAAATAACAATTAAAATATTTCCTTGGCATTCAAATGTTAAGGACACACATCTACTGTCTGCTTCCCTGTTTAGACTTAGTCTGAGGCAGGAATTACATACAGTGAATATTAAATGAAAATTTTCAACTTCATTGTTTTTTTTTCTTCAGAAAGAAAGTGAGAAAGAGGTGAAAAGATAAAATGCTTTCATACAAGTTTTCCTGAGGGCTTATAGAAAGGTCACATTCACTTGGAAATAGTACAAGCAACCAGAGACAATAGCTCATGTTGCCATTAGGAAAACCCATATAAGAAAAATACATTTAGCAAGGGAAAGTCTAGCCCAAGGCTGTCCTTTGAACATCTAGTGATGGATGTTGGAATGCAATTAGACTAGCAGAGTTGCCACGTTTTGGAGTATTAGAAAGGAAGACAAGGGCTGAATGTGACTTCTATTCACAAGGTGGACTCAGATTTTCATTCAGAGCATATTTTATTATTTTGTCAACTCATTAGGGGCCTCACAGCATTTCCACTCAATGGCACCTTTTTTTTTCTCACTGTTACCAAACTCTTTTTTTTAAGGGCATACATTCAGGGCTTTTTTAAAGAACCTAAGTTCACAAGTTATCTAGATGACTGGTAAGAATGTAACACATATCTCTTTATTTCTTTAAGTCTGGATGGTCTCATCACCTGAACCAAATCAAGTACAAACAAAAGCAGATTTGCCCTTCACCCCTCCACCTCCCTCTCCAAAAAAAAAAAAAAAAAAAAAAAAAACAGCACCATGGTTTAGGTGTAAATTCCCACAGTGGTTCTTATTAATGCATTTCCGATGCTATCCAATTTTCCCAATTCCATTCCTACGGGAAAAGGCATGTCAGTCAACAGAGTGTGATAATGAAGATTTCTGAACCACATAAACCAAGAGCAGCGTCTACTGCAGCTTGTATTTGGGGATTCATTTCCACTTGCTGTGGAAGTATGCCCTCAGCCACTGGTGTTAAATCTTCTCCCAGAAGGATTTCTCATCTTTTGTTCTTCAGAACCTATATGCACCCTGTCCTTGGTCTGGTCTCCAGTTGTGATTCAGGCCCCAGTAACTAAGTTTAAAGTGAACAGATTCTCTCATGGAATATTAAAGTCCTTTTATTAAAATTGTGAATTTTAGCAATCATACCCTAAACTGAAAATTCCAGCCTAGCCAGTATGGATAGTGTGAGTCATTTTAAAATCATAGTTTTAAAAGCTCGAAAGCAACTCTATATAAAGTGTAAGATCTTAACATACCCCTTTTAGTCCATTATCTGTAATATATAAATAAAGGAGGTATTATATATTTGTAATATATAACATATACTGTATGCAATATATATAATATAATGGGGAAAATGTGCACATACTTAAACTAAACAAGAGTTGGAATGTAAAGAAAAACATTTTTTAAAATACTTTAAGGAAATTTAAATGTTCATCTTCTCAAAATTCCAAAACTCATATAATCATTTGCTTTTGACAGACCAAATGAAAATAAGACACTGTACGCTAAGAGGTGGATGATTTAGTAGGAAGACAACAAAGAATAATTTTTAAAAATACTCTTGGAGAATTGCATACGTGAGTACTGCATCTATACCTTTCACACCCTTCCACCCTTTTCTATCTCCTCCCATCCCCCCTTTCCAGAAAGAAACATTTTCTTAACAATATAAAAAATATTCATAACTATTATGGTCTTCATTTTCACAAGCAGTCATGCAATCACAGCCTACATTTAACACCTTCCATTACCATTCTATACATTTTGTTTCGAGCAAGCACACTAACTGTTTGAGTTTCCTTGCCTGTCAAGGTGACTTTACTCTTTGTGTCTTTGGACCATTTAGCAGTCATGTCTGAATTTATGTGCTTGGTTTTCCATTAACTTTAATCATAAAATATATTATCTCCCATTTACTAGAACTATACTTCCTCACTGTCACTGTGTTGTAGCAGTCCCCTTTGGTAATTAGGATCTATCACAGGAACAAACCAAGTGACTCCATGACTCCATTCGCTGCCTGTTGAACATAGTGGCAGGGCTGACATAGGTATCAGTGGAATCATTGCACTGTTCCCTGGGTAAAATATTTTGAACTCTTAAGACTCCAAGACCAGTAGTACATAAGCATATTTTGGGGGATAGTACACAGTAAGTGACACTAAATTAGTAATGTTAACCGCGACTACTTCTACTCTACTCAATCTGTGTTATCACTGTGAATTGTTATAACAAGATGTCTGACAATATTTGTTTCTTTAAGGCAAGGTATATTTTGGCTCACAGTTTCAGAGGTTAACTCATTGTCAACTAGATCTACTGTCATGAGTTCCTGGTAAGGTAGAACAAACATTATTGTGATAGGACCATATGGTCAAAGAAGTGATTCACTTAGTGGTAGCTGAGAAACAGAGTTCACAATAGCGGCACGCATACGATACACCTACAACTAACCTGAATAAGCCATATTTCTCACTTACCAATGTCTCAATAATACTACAGATTGTGAATCCAGTAAAGATTGTATCTATTGTTTAGGTCAAAGCAATAAAATCTGCTCATTTCTCAATAATTAAATATATCTGATAGAGACCAAGAAGACATTTATTTGGGAGGATATTCCTTCACACATATATACCAAATAATATCATCTTATTCTCTTCTCATTTTCACCCTGGCTATTCAACAAAATCTTTGATTTAGAGAATAGCAACTTCCAGGAAAATGCAGTTCCAACAGTTAAAGATATTGCCACATGCTCTTACTAAGACAATATTCCCAAAACTACTACATCATTTGGCCAGTCAGCATCTCCAGAATGATAGGGAACATGGTAAGGACAAAGAATTCTATTCACATCTCCAAGGAGTCAAGCCCCCACACCATACTCCATCTTATTTTTTGAGATAGAATGTCTCAACTTTGCTTCCTGTTGTGGTAAAACACTGACAAAAGCAACCTAGGGATAAAGAGTTAATTTTTAGTGAAAATTCCTAGTTACATCGAGTTGATCATAATAGTAAAGTCGCAGCAGGGTAACAGATGTGGACTGTCCAGCTGTTTACGTTGATGCTGCTGACTTGAACTCAGGCTGTCCTGCATACACAGCAAATGCTTTGAAGAGTCATCCCCCAGCACATTCACATGCTATGGGTTATGGGAGTCAAACTCAAGTAGATAAGCTTGGCAAGAAACACCTTTATCTTTAGAGCCATCTGAGTAGTACTCTATTTTTCTTAACAAAGCAAAATAAACATAAAAGCTGTAAGGGACAAGGGTTCCAGTAATTAAAAATTTTCTACAAGTCAACATGCAATCATTTTTTCAGAGAAAATCTAGTTAGTGAGTAACAATTGTAGAAGAATTCAGTGGGACACTCAACCAACAAAGATAATCACAAGTATTATAATCAAGCATTTTATTTGTGTTTTTTGAAACCTTACTCTCTTTATTAAATGTTCAGATCAGGATGAATTTGATGAGTGGCTACACATAACTAAGATCACTAAATATCTTGAAATAAAACTGGCAGAATAAAGGACATTTTTGTGAGAATATTGCATCTGTTAGAAATTAAGCAACATTAGCGGTTGTTTTTACTACTAATAAGCATTTTTAAAATTTATTACATTTCTGGCACTGTGTAAAGTATCTTGCATTATGATCATCTTATTCCATGCATAAAACAACATTAAGTGCTATGTTTTATTATTCAAATTTATTATCTAAAGCTTACAAAGTTTCAAAAGTTCAAAGATCAGTGTCAAGGTCAGAAAACTGACAAAGGGCAGGAAAATTTTTTCTGAATTTTAAGGCTGATTTTATCTTTCGAGAAAACATAAATACAGTATTATTCATTTAGTGAAAGCACGCCTTTAAACTATATTTTGCAAGGTTAAAATTTGAAAATACCATGACCTTCCTCAGAAAAACAGACATCTGTCTAAGTAGCATATATAATTACTTGGATAAAGAGATTTGCCTTTAAGTAATTTATAACTTTAAAACTGTAATATTTGTTCTCAAAGAAGTTGCTGAATTTCATCCAAGTTCTATGACTTGTTTTATATGGCTTGGTATTGTAAGCCTGTGACATGTGTATTCTCATAGGACCCCTATCATTTAACTATTTTGATTTAAAATTGTTAATAATATTTCAACAAGGGCTTTTCAGTTTCCTATTTGTTGTGTAGCATAAATTATGCACATATTACTTCTTGTCAACACTTGAGATCTTATTGTAATAAACCTGCGTGTCTATGCTTTGCTATTGCAATTAGAATGTTACCTCTGCAGGAATTTTGTCTATACGATATACCAAAGTACACAGTAAACATGGTAAACGTTAGTTTTTACCTTTTATCATTTATTTGTGTGTGAATAAAGCCTTGCTTTTGAAAGTGTGCAACTCAATCCAAATAATTAATACGCATCTAAAGTTTGTGATAGTTAAGAGGAGTACCAAGGAGACAAAAATATTTTCTCCAAGCTTGTCCTTTCATTTCCAAACTTATTAAAGTAAATGTCAGTGTGTCTTGAGAGAATAATGCTAATTTTTTTGCATTTAATATTAGTATCTGAATTATAATTTCTTGTTGACCAATTCCCATCTGGAATTGCATGAACAAGTGACTGCCTTTCTGTTGACCTTTTCTCAGCTTTAGATGAACCTTGTTCCTTCAATGTCTCCTTTCAGAAAGGACGTGACTCAGGAAAAGAAAGGGAAGTTAAGATTAAGTAATAGTAAGTAAATCATGTCTTCTCTCGTTATGAAGGGTAAGCTCTGGCATTGACTTATTATCACAGCCACCATCCCTAGATTGTCTGTTATTTTAAAAATTATCTTATATATGCTCACAATTCGGGGGGTTTATAATAATTCTCTATAGCATAATGTTTCTCTGAGAGGTAGTTGGTTCATTGTATGTAAGCATCTATGCCTGAGATTGTTCTTTGGGAAATCAACAGAACTTTTTGACAGATAGATTATTTGAAAATTTTTCTTTTATTGTATTTTTACTAATAGACTTCATCTACCTTTATTTTAATTTAGTAAATGTGTGGGTTTCCAAATTAATTTCGTGAGTATATAGTATATAATGATCAAATGAGAGCAGTTGACTTCCTATCCTTAAATTATTTTCTAAATGTTTTGAACAATATATAATATTACACATAATGATGCAGCCTAGTGTGATACTTCTAAGCATTAATATAATATAAAATGATCAAATTGTGGTAATTAATATTTCTTCTTTTTTCATCACTTTGTATTTGGAGTGAACTGCTTTGCTCCAATTATGTATAAATTAAGTGATGTGACTAAGCATGGTAATAACCTCAGTGTTTTATTTATTACTTTATCTTTTTGTGCTTTATACCAACTATCCTATCTCTTATTAAGTCCCATACTACCAACTCAGCTGAGCCTCTAGTAATCATCTTTATATATTCTGATTGGCATTTTATTAATAATATTTATTATTCAATAACTTGTATTTATGTGTCTGCTTTATTTAATTTTACATAAAATACCTGTAGTTCCACCCATTTTGCTGAAAATAGTAACACATTACTATTTTGTAATTTAGTAATCTTGCATTTATAAATCATGTGTTCCTTACTCTTTTATTGATCAACATCTAGTTGATTCCATATATTGCTGTGGGGCTAAATATTTCCTTGATATGCTGACATAATATTCTATGGCTATAAGCCAGAGTAGAGTTGCTGATCACATCATAGTTTTAATTTTGTTCTATTGATGAACCTTCATATTGCTGATAAGATTCAGTTTACCATATAATCTGGAACGAAAACAGTGAAGGCAGAACATTTCAAATCTGAACTAACACATTTTTTTTAAGTTACAATAAAACAGTGTGGCATAAAAGCCAGCACACAGACCAATGGAATAGAATGTCCAGAATCAACCCCACATTTACCGACTAGTGATTCACAACTAAGACAATAGGAACTTATGCCAGATAATGAAGATCCCATTCACCATGTGGTGCTGGGAAATTATAGCCATGTGCATACTGAATGATTCCCAAATCCTGTTTTCATTATTTCTTAAAATATTTTCACTATCTCTGGTTTCTACTTGCAATTCTCACTATGTGTATGAATTCACATTTGATAACAACCACAGTGATCCTGAAGCTATGTTCATTTCTCATCTTCATTAATTTTTGTTTTCAAAGTTTTTTATTTTTTTTATTGAGAAAAGGAAAAAAAAGTTTCAGCCTCCTCCCAGCCTCCCATTTCCCTCCCCCTCCCCCACCCCCCTCCCCCCACTCCTCTCCCCCTCCCTCTCCAGTCTGAAGAGCAGTCAGGGTTCCCTGCCCTGTGGAAAGTCCAAGGTCCTCCCCCCTCTGTCCATGTCTAGGAAGGTGAACATCCAAACTGTCTAGGCTCCCACAAAGCCAGAACATGAAGTAGGATCAAAACCCCGTGCCATTGTCCTTGGCTTCTCATCAGCCCTCATTGTTTTCACCATGTTCAGAGAGTCCGGTTTTATCCCATGCTTTTTCAGTCAAAGTCCAGCTGGCCTTGGTGAGCTCCCAATAGATCAGCCCCACTGTCTCCATGGGTGGGTACACCCCTCGTGGTCCTGACTTCCTTGCTCATCTTCTCCCTCCTTCTGTTCCTCATAGGGACCTTGGGAGCTCAGTCCAGTACTCCAGTGTGGGTCTCTGTCTCTATCTCCATCCATCACCAGATGAAGGTTCTATGGTGATATGCAAGATATTTGTCAGTATTGCTATAGGATAGGGTCATTTCAGGTTCCCTATCCTCAGCTGCCCAAGGAACTAACTGGGGACATCACCTTGGGCTACTGGGAGCCACTCTAGGTTCAAGTCCCTTGCCAACCCTAAGGTGGCTCCCTTAACTAAGAATTGTGCTTCCGTGCTCCCTTATCCAACCTTCCTTTATCCCACTCATCCTGTTTCCCCAAGTTCCCCCCATCCTCCCCTTCTCTCTTTTCTCTCCCCATCTCCCCTTACCCCCATCCCACTCCACCCGAAAGATCCCAATTTTCTCCCCGGCAATTTTGTCTACTTCCCATAGCCAAGAGGATAACTATATGTTTTTTTCTTGGGTTCACCTTCTTATTTAGCTTCTTTAGGTTCACCAATTGTAGACTTCGTGACCCTTATTTATGGCTAGAAACCAATTATGAGTGAGTACATCCCATGTTCATCTTTTTTGGGTCTGGGTTACCTCACTCAGGATAGTGTTTTCTATTTCCATCCATTTGCATGCAAAATTTGAAAAGTCATTGTTTTTTACCGCAGCGTAGTACTCTAATGTGTATATATTCCACACTTTCTTCATCCATTCTTCCACTGAAGGAAATCTAGATTGTTTCCAAGTTCTGGCTATTACAAATAATGCTGCTATGAACTTAGTTGAACAAATGCTTTTGTCATATGATAGGGCATCTCTTGGGTACATCTATCACCATGCACAAAACTCAAGTACAAATGGATTAAAGACCTCAATATCAGTCCGAACACACGGAACCTGATAGAAGAGAAAGTGGGAAGTACCCTACAACAGATGGGCACAGGAGATTGCTTCCTAGGTATAACCCCAGCAGCACAGACATTAAGGGCAACATTGAATAAATGGGACATACTAAACCTGAGAAGCTTCTGTAAAGCAAAGGACACTGTCACTAAGACAAAAAGGCAACCTACTGACTGGGAGAAGATCTTCACCAACCCTGAAACAGACAAAGGTCTGATCTCCAAAATATATAGAGAACTCAAGAAACTAGACTTTAAAAGGCTAATTAACCCAATTAAAAAATGGGGCACTGAACTGAACAGAGAATTCTCAACAGAAGAAGTTCAAATGGCCAAAAGACACTTAAGGTCATGCTCAACCTCCTTAGTGATCAAGGAAATGCAAATCAAAACAACTTTGAGATATCATCTTACACCCGTCAGAATGGCTAAAATCAAAAACACCAATGATAGCCTTTGCTGGAGAGGCTGTGGAGGAAGGGGTACCCTCATCCACTGCTGGTGGGAATGCAATCTTGTGCAACCACTTTGGAAATCAGTGTTTCGGTTTATTTTTAATTCTTTTTAATTTTTTAAAATTCTTTCATTGCTCAAGGTTGATAATGTTCTGCCTTCAAATTCACTGATTTTTCTGCCTGCTGGAATCTACTGCTGTACCACTGTCTAGAATTCTTTATTTAATCAACCCCAGAACTTCTTTATGTTTTGTTCTGTAATTTACATATTTTATCAGAACTCTGTATTTGATGAGATATTATTCTTATACTCTCATTTAGTCTATGGATTCTTTCGTTTTATGAACCAGATTTAAGACTTTTGGACACTATCAGGTTATGAACTATATCTGTACCACCTCAAATAAGAAAATAAGAATACCCATTGCTGTGACAGGAAGAGCAATAGAAGTTAATAACTAAATTTCTGGATCTCAAATGCCTTCTCCAAATAAGTAACCATCAGCTCGTTACTGGTACACTAGACTGCTGACAAGAGTAGCTAAAGTTTAGTGGCTCCTGAACACAGGCACTATAAGAATGGAGACTTAGGAAAGTCTAGCTTGGCCATGGAGACATGCCCATGGACCATAGGCAGAGAGACAGAAGCAGCAGTGCCGGCACTGGAAACTTTATTCTATTGTATCATGGAAGCCTGAAGCCAAGTTTGAGTCTAAGATGCCCCAAGCGTAATTAGCCTGAGAAGGACTCTTCCACCATTGACTCAAAAAGTAGGCAAGTCCTCTTTGAAAGATGAAGGAAAAGGAGGGGTTGGGGATTGTTTAACTACATAATAATTTAAAAAATAAAATAAATATTATTTTAAAAAGTATGCAAAACATGATTCACACATGGTAAAGTTGATTGTTGTTTGACAAGAAACATCACACACACACACACACGCATGCATGCACACACACACACACACACACAGAACTGAAATCTGAAGAGACCCCACAGTGTCAAAGATCAGCACAATCATGAGTTGTTTCATCACAGTGATTCAGAAGTTGGGTGCGGAGAACCTCCTAGAGAAAGTTCCCAAGCATGCCAGAGACAACACTGTAAGTGCAAAACCACCATCTTTGCACCATGCTCATGGCACACATTGACTTTCAGATGCTGTTTCTGCCTGCCCAAGACCAACACAAAACTGGGCTGATGCATATTGCCTTATAATGATGGAGCAGCTCTTAAAGCCTCACTCTTCTCTGATATATATATATATATATATATATATATATATATATATATATATATATATATACTACAAGAGGAATAATGATGTCGTTGCCATTTCATTGTTCAAGAGAATCCTCCCCTACTGCAATCCTAAAGAAATTCAATGGGTCAGAGGGAGAGAAGACATGGAAGTAGGGGAGCAACTTGGAAGAAGGTAAGAGAAGTTGGGGCTAAGAAAAGTAGTGGATGAACTTTGATCAAAATGTGTGTGTATGTATATGTGTGTGTGTGTGTGTTTGTGTGTGTGTGTGTGTGTGTGTGCATGACAGAGTAAATAATTTGAAAAATAGACAAAGCCGAAGATGACATGAGATAGAAGAAGGATTTGAATAATGGGAACCATAGATAGTGTATTCAGTGGAATAAATAATGCCTGGGCTGTGTCATGGCTCAGCAGGTAAAGATGTTTGCCATCAAAAGTTTGGAAAATGAAGAAACTCCCAGAACCATGTAAAGGTGGATGGGGATAAGCAAATTTATGAGGTTATCCACTAACCTCCAAAGACATGTGTGGTACATAAGCCTGTGGGGGTGGGTATATGTACGTGTGTGTACCTGAGCATGCACACACACGCACACGAATACACAGAGCAATATTAAGACATTAAATTATTTCATTTCCTATGTAGCAAAGAAATGATAGCAGACAAATTCAAAAGTAGAGAACAAAATTGACATTCAAATACAGGAGGGATTTAGAACTCTAAATAGATATGACCAGAGAGGGACTTCTCTATGCCATAGCCAAGATGTCAAAGGTAAAGAGTAAAGAAACAGTATTCAAAAATTATAAGGGAAAATTTCCACTCAGAAAGTCAAATATATCAGAAAAAAAACATCTGTAAGACCAGGAAGAAGGTTTTAGGAGGCAGTGACATATATCACAAAGGACAGCATCCTCCAGTCCTCGGAGTAAAATAACTAAATCTGCTCAAACTGCTCTACGTGTCTTCCTTTTATTGTTTTCTATTTGTTTTGGTTTTTCAGGTTCAGTCATGGTCAGAGTGGTCAATCAGGGAAAACGTCGGTTTTTCATGGCTCTTATCACAGCTCACTGACTATGCAAGATGTTTGGATCAGCATAATTTGTAATTTAGCTCTATCTGTGGAGGGGTATTGAATAACAAGATGCCAGACGTCACAGACTTACCTACGGAAGTTGAAGCGGATGAATCTCTTTATTTATACCTCTATGGGTAGTAAAAAATAGTAAAAAAAATATTGTTTTAGAGATTGGGCACATCTATTGAAAAAAAATCCCAGAAACAAGATAAAATTTTCATGTCTAGTTCTGTGTAATTTATATTAAATTTAGCAGCCTTTGTGTTATTAGTAACAACTGGTATTACTCTAATGGTAACACTTCAATACATTATCTCTTTTAAACAAAAAAATGGTTTTAGCTAATGTACTTAAATATCTGACCATTTTTGAATGTAGAATTCTTTGGAAGATTTTGGATGTGCTTTTTTTTCACCTCTGGAAAAGAAAAGAGCTGAGATTTTAATGTTCATTACTGCTTAAAGGGTAAGTCCAACTGTATGACCTCCTGAGATTGTCACTCACTGTGTTAGAGTTTGGAAAATGAAATTTTGATCTCTTCTAGTGTTTTTGCTGAAGTAACAGTTCTATATAGACAATTGAAACGCAGATTTATTGCTATAATATAATGATTTCTTGAAAGGACACAAGCAGAAATGATAGCTGTTAACATTTTTATATTAATAATAAAATACGGTGTAAGCAGTTGTTCCTTCCCCTTACCATGAAAGAAGAAAACACTGAGTCCTGTGCATGGGAAAATGCTAAGAAAACAAGCTCTGGCTTGAAGGTTTGATTTCCACAAATACAAGGAAACACTGAAGCACACACTGCTATTTCACAGAAGAAACTCATGTTGAGAGACGTCTACTGAATTTCATGGATTTCATTACTGAGAGAGAGCTCTCATCTCAGATAGCTAGAGTTTTATTAATGAAAGTTACCTTTCCATAGGAAAACAGATCAGAAACCAGTCAGGTGCATCCACCCTTTATCTTTACTTTTATTCAAAATAGTTTTATTTTTTATATTTTTATTTTGTTTTTCTTTCTCCTCCCTCTACTTCTACCAGTTCCTCCCATCTTCCCTCCCATCCAGATCTACTTCCTTTCTGTCTCTCAATAGAAAACAAACAAGCTGATAAAAACTGAACAGTCAGAGATGGACATGCACACATCCACGCAGAGTGGTTTTCTCTAGCAGGCAGAAAGAAGCCAAGGTCCTGCAGAGTCTGGCACCACTGTGGTGAGCAAGCAGATGGGAAGGAGAGAGACAGAATGAGGTTAATGTCCTGTGGAGAGAGAAAGATCTGAAGAGGCAAAGGTTGTGAGAAAGGGGCTGATTTGGGATTTCTGTTTGCTACCCAGGACATGGTATCATCCAGTCCTGGGATACCACCAAGGCCAGGTCTCAGTCCATGGCCCTACCATAGCCATGGTCTGTGCTGATATCCATGGTCAACTGTTACCACTAAGGGCTATGAGAATGCCTGGAACTGGGACCATTACATATGACTGTGTGGGTGCCAGAAGGCCATGCCATCACAGGCCCCACCCTGATCTCAATGGCCTGGGGTACCACATGGGACCATGGAGTTCTACAGACTTGAACTGCAGCTGGAGAGCCACATCTGGGCCCATGGTCTTACTGCATCAGAATATGAATTGATGTCCATGGTGCCTGTTACCCTCAGGAGTTATGTGGCTATCAGTATAGCCTGACTCCTGACATTCAGATTACTTTTCCCTTCAGAGATGAAACACAATATGGGCCAATATCCAAGGCCATGTTGGTGCTCAAGGGTCATACTGCCAGGAGAGCCATACAGATTGGGGTAGACTTCACTACCATCCAGGGCCATGAAGGCAATCTAGATCAAACTGTGCCTAAAAACCATTTCTGTGTCTGTGGCCCTGCCTCAGCCAGAGTTTGCATTGAGTTCCTCGGCCCTTGTTGCCACAGAGGGCCACCTGACTGCCCAGGGAACTGAACAACCACATGGGGCCAGTTTGGCTGGGAAAACAATGCTTCTGTGCCCATCTGGATTTGAAAAGCCTAAGCTGCTACCCAAAGTCATGGTGACATCCAGCCCCAAACTGCTGCTGCTGCTGATGACCGAGAAGTCATGCAGCAGCTAAGGTCTCTGTAGGTGTCAGTTGCCCATGCTACCATAGGGGCCCATGCAAAACATGTGTTGAACCATGTATTGAAGCATAGGACCCTGCCAAAACATTTCTCACTGCCCCAGGGTGACCTTCCCCACCACAAGAGAGCTTACCCTGAATCTCCTTCATCCTGGGATAAGGAATCCTGATGACCCCAACACAGGAAATTTGGTCTTGCCCCCAATAGGAGAGCTAGCTGGCCTCCCACACTTGGGAGAGCTCATACAATTTGTCACCAAGGGCTATACTCCTCCCCTGAGATGGGTGGTCCCACTAGCTTGGACTGACGAGCTCAGCTGGCATTAGAGAACACATTAAGCTTGGAGTTGGCATACCCCAACATCTACCTCATATATGACCTGCTGAAGTATGGAAGGAAGGGATTCTGCCAAACCATGGCCACAGGATCACCATGACTATAGGCCACAGGAGGATATCAGAAAGAAATGTTGGAGGGGGTTCAATATTGGTGGCATACCAAAGCCAGAGCCTTAAAACTAACCAACAACTAGTTATACAATGAACATTTTCAAGAAAAGCAGTTTGGACAAAGGGTATGCTGCATTATACATAGCAGCTCCCAAGACCACTAAGATGAATGAAGAAGCAATGGAGAGGTGGGAATGATGGAAGAGTGAAGTGTTTTTATTGTTTATTTTATCTTATTTTTATTCTTTTGTAACTTTCCTTTGATGGGGGACAGAGGGAGGGGCAGGTACTGAGGACCTGTGAGATGAGTGGGTTTGGGGTGCATGATATAAAATCCCCAAAGAAAAATAAAAAATAAAATAAATAAAAAAGAAACATACTCTTAGAGGATGCTAATAAAATAAAGTTAATATAAGATAAAACAAAAGCATTAGACTAGAACAAACAAGAAGGAAAAAATGAAAGTTAGAAGAGACAGATATAGATGCAGAGACCCACTGAAGGCCAGACTATGTTTAAAATATGGCAATTTAGAAGAATATACTAGAATGCTAAAAATGAGAGGACCCACGAGAAGCTTCTCTTAAATGTCTTTATTTGCATATTGGAAAATTAAAGCCTGCTGCACTACAACTTGTTAATGTTCCTAGTGCTAGCTATATCAGGCTGCTATTGAAATGTGAATTACTGGTGTTACATAAAGTTTTCTTTTGCCTTCCCCCTTTGTGTCCTTGTGTCTTTGTCTCTCCACCTCTGTTTCTCTTTTGCATACAAGTATACTCTGTGTGTGTGCGGCGTGCGCAGTAGTATGAAAGAAAATGGTCCCCAAAGGAAGTGGCACTATTAGGAGGTATGGTCTTGTTGGAGTAGGGGTGCCCTTGTTGGAGGAAGTATGACATTATGAGGGTGGGCTTTACAGTCTCTTCTTCTTAAGCTTTACTCAAGATGAGAGTCAGTCAACTTCCTGTTACTTCTGAGTCAAGATGTAAGACTCCCCATTTCAGTACCATATCTACCTACAAGGCTCCATGCCCTCCATCCTGATGGTAATGGATTGAATCTCAGAAACTGTAAGTGAGTTACCCCAATTAAATGTTTATATTTATGAGTTATCATGGTCATGGTGTTTTTTCATAGCAATAAAAATCCCTATCTAAGACTCTCTCTCTCTCTCTCTCTCTCTGTGTGTGTGTGTGTGTGTTTATCAATAATATTTGAGGAAGACACAAATAATTTGGCAGGGAGAAAAGGGTAAAGAGTTGGGGAAGGCTTAGAACGAAGAACATAGCATAATAGAAATACATAAATTTAATGAGAGAGTAACATGTTGGTTATAAAATAAACCATTTCTTAAAAATTCATAATATAAAAATTATTTTCTTTTACCCTCATCATTTTCAGCTATACGAGTCTCTATAAGTTCTTTAAGAATTAAACCTTGCTATGTTTGTTCATTTGTTATTAGAAAGTTTAAATATTTTCCCAAATATATTATGTAATATACATCACATAATTAACAGGTTCTGTATTAGTTCTTCTGGGTTTAAATCAAGACTAAAAAACTGCTAACTATATTATCTGGGAAGGTGTTTAACCTCCCCAGGACTTAGTTCTCTCTCTGTAAATAAGTACAGGATTAATAATGGAACTCATTTGTTGTATTATTTACTTAGTTCATTAGTTTGTTGGAATGATTAAAGAGTTAATACTACAAAGTGCTTAGAATATACTTAACACAATTATAAGCATACAATAAGAATTTATTTGTGTTATAGTCACTAGTGCTACTTATGCATAATATTGCTTCAAACTATGGTGTCTTTTTCTGTTTTTCTCATATTGATCAGTAAAAATGCTTTCTGTTGCATATTCACTACTTATAATGTATCTTTTTTTTAGATTGGACACTGGGCAGTTTATTTTGGACATAATTAAGTAGAGTACAATTTAGAAAAAAGTTTCTGGTGTATTGCAATCCCATGTGCATATTAAGGTATAATTACATCAAAACTCTCTACAAAATTCATGTCACTGCTTCCGTGGAGATGGGTTCTATAGGTAGACTTCATGTGTTGTCTTAGGGATTCGGGGGAGGATTTGGTGTATTCTTGGTCATTCAGGTAGAGCAGCAGAAACCTCTGGTCCTGTTAGCAAGAACCTGGGGGAGTCCCTAGCCATACAGATAGCCCAAAAGTCACCTAGACTATTAACTACCTCTGGTCCTGCTTATGGGAGCCTCGGGGAGCCAAATGTGGCTTGGCCCTACAGATAGTACATAGATCACTTAGACTATTAACAACATCCATTCCCAGCCTTCTGGATAGAAAACAAGCTATGCACCTCTTCCTTTGAAGAGACAACTCTGTGTATTTAATATTCCTGGTTTTCCTACACTTATCTGCAAGCACAAGGACCTCTGTTTTCCCAGCATGAATCAATAATTCTGAGGGAGACTTGAAGGTGTTTTCCCCATGTTTGTTGTCTAGTTTTGAGTGCTGATTATGGCAATGTTTTTCTGTCAGACATTTGTTCCTTTTATGCTGACTGATTTACCAAACATCCTTTTTAAATGATAAAACTTAATGAGGTGGGAGATAAGTACACACCATTGTAACCTATGCCTCCAAAATATTTTTTTACATATTTATCCCATTTAATATCTTAGATAAGCAGTTAATATGAGGTCTATCCTCTTGTCAAATTAAGTATGCATTATTAACTTTAGTTATTATTCTTTATACGATAGCTGAAATTTGTTAATTTTTGATAGTTAAAGGACCATGCCCCTTCACTTATGTATCATCCCCACAATGTTGCCCCCCTCTCTTGAATGCCAAAATTCCATTCTCCATTTCTAGGCACTTTAACCTATTAGAGTAAATAAATGAGTAGTGTAACAAAGAACACATCATCATGTTTCTGGGCATATTAAATTATCATAGCATCCTCCAGTGTCATCTGTGATGTCACAAAGATGTAGGAGAACATAAATAAAATAGTCTCACACTGGCTCAGAGTTGGGTATAATGAAGGGTTCTTTATTTAAGGGGAGCTCACAGATCACAGTCCTCTGCATGGGCAGGCAACAGGATCCAAAACAGCTGTCAGATAGGAGAGGAGAGAGAGAGTGGGTGCATGTTTTTGGTATCCAAGGCCATGCCCAACCTGGTCCAGCATCTCAACCCAGAAAAGGGGAAATGGTTTGGGAAATTCTTCTGTATATGTACTGTTCTTATTGGTTAATGAATAAAGTTGTTTAAGCCAGTGCTTTAGCAGAATAGAGTTGGATGTTTGCCAGAGTCTGCTGGAAACTTGCCTGTAGGTCACAACCTCATGGTGATGCACAGATTAATAGAGATCGGTTAATTTAAGATGTAAGAGCTAACTAGAAATATGCTTAAGCTACTGGACAAACACTATTGTAATTAATAGAGTTTCTGTGTGATTGTTTTGGGTCTGGGAAGCAGGGAAATGAATGATCAGTCTCCATCTACAGAATGGTGCCCAAACATTTGGGACAGATGCCTGCTACCCACTTTGGGTCCAGATGTTGTATGACCACTTGGGATCGGGGGAAAGTAGCTGAGACCATGCCCATGGCTCAGTGCTTCCTGCCTGGACAAGTGACAGGATTGGGTCTGCTAGGAGTACACAGACAGGGGAGCATGGCAGATACCTGCCACCGTACACAGAGGTATTTTCAGTCTGCTCACCGTGATGTATGGCAGATTTAGCTTTTACTCAGATAAAAAAGAGTTTATATGCTGGACAGTAGTACCCGGAGTGGAAATGACAAGAACAGCTTCCACCCAGTAGTCTCAGAGGCAATGAACATACATCCATTTTGTTGGACTGGGCAAAACCAAAAGGCAAAACAACCTTAGTCCTAGTTATGCCACTTATCATTTTAAGAAACAGTCTTGGTCGAAAATAATTACAGATACACACACAATAATGACATATCCAGATGGAAAAGACCTCTAAATGGGTGGATATATATATATATATATATATATATATATATATATATATATATATATATAGGCTTGAGAGAGACAAGAAAAAGACTATAGGCAATTATTAAATAAAAGAGTATAGACTACAGAGGGTCATAGATTAAAGCAGTAAAGATAATAAAATAAATAGTAAACTTGTAGAACAAGTAAAGGAGTAAAGAAAAATAAGCCATGTAAAGATGCAAAATACACAGAGAATCTGGATTGTGCATATTAATTTGTTTTCTTTGAATTTTTTGACTGTGAATGAGCTAAGTACAGAGGGACATCTCATTGCACAGACTGATAAACTAAACCAACATATATACTTTAAAGGTATCTTGACTTCAAAATTTAAGTCTACAGATATGTTGCTTTGGAAAAGAAGTTCTGCTTTTGTTTACACAGAAGATGAGAACCTGTGGATTCTTTCCAGGCTAATGTGGTTTGATGGACAAAGACCCATTGAAAATTCTCCATGAACCACAAAATTACTTTACTCAACAAAAATCAGGAAGCAGTTTAGAGAGAACTATGCCAAAATTGCCAAATACTGCTTATAAATATTTGTTTACATCGAAAGGGGGATATGCTATGAAGATATTTTGCAAAGGTATGGGTCTTGGTTTAATGATACAAATTTAAGGTCAATTTTGTTATATGTATATTACTGATCTTGATTAAGGTATTGTGTTTGTGAAGTTGATTTAAAAACATAGTGCATAATTAAAAATATAGGTTAATAGACAGTCATCTATAATAATCAAGCTCATAGTAATATTAGTTAGGTTTTCTAGATGTACAGAAATATATTTCAGATAGATAGGTATTTTTCAAACCATTCAAAGACTAACAGAATATGGCATTTAAAATGTTTTAAGAACTTAGGACTTTTCATGACAATGAGACACATCTGCTTTTGGCAGGACCAATCGATTTCAACAGGAAAATGGGCATTGAAGAGACTCCTTATGGAGTATGTTAATCATTTAAGCAAGAAACTGTTCTTGCCTGGACTGCTTGATGGTATGCTGCATGGAGTAGATATGTAGGACCCATAAAAAATCACCTCTGAAGTTGCTTAAAGAAGGTGAGACAGGCCTTTAGGGTTCCTGCTTCATAAAAGAGTCAGTCAGACATTCTGCAGGACACAGAAGAAATTGAAAGACCAACTGCCAATAAAGGTGGAACTATTTTTGAAATTTCCTGTTTCATAAAAAAGTCTGCCAGATATTATAGGTCCGTAGGCTGAAGATGGATGCCCCAATGTTACAGAAAAAAAAATTGTATGACTGCCCAGGCAGCAAGATGTCTCTTTGATTTCTAGAGATTTGGAGGTTGATTACTAAGCACTTCCTATTTCCTTAGGTAATATTATATCTTTCTGGAGTCTTTGATATCTTCCTTAATTATGGTAAAAGATAAAGCAGATATAAATATTGTAACTGTAATTCTTGCTTGATACCTGTTTTGTTATGCATAATTTTACTATGTTAAAGTTAAAACCTACTTTTTTATTTGAACAGAAAAGGAGAAAGAGTGTGGGAAGTCCTTCTGTACATGTGTCACTTTTATTGGTTAATGAAGAAAGCTGTTTTGGCCCATGGTTTAGCAGAATAGAGCAAGGCACAAATTTCACACACATACAGGAGGAAGGAAGGAGGAGTCAGGAAGATGCCATGGAGCTGCCAAGGAGAAAGATACCCACAGAAACACGCTGGAACCTTGCACTCAGGCCACAACCTTATGGTGATGAACAGATTAATAAAGATGAGTTAATTTAAGATATAAGAGCTAGCTAGCAATACACTTAAGTGATCGTCCAAGCTGTGTTATAATTAATAGTTTCTGTGGAATTATTTTGGGTCTGGGCAGCTGGGAACAAGCAAGCCATATTTGCCATCACAAAGACAAAGGTTTATTTTTGTAAAAGATACAGTAATAATATCCCATATTTGTGTATGTGTCACATTTTCATTCTAATCTTCTGCTTGTGAACGAACATATGGATTGCTTTAATGCCTCAACTACTGGGAATAGTGTTGCAATGGAGAGAGCAGCCATGGTCCTTTGTAATCTTGATTTAAAATTATTTTGAGTATGCATCTAGAAATAGTATTGTTTTATCATATATTATTTCTATGTTTTGCTTTTCTGTGGCCTCTCATTTCTGTTTTTTTAGGTACTTTATGAATTTATAAGCTGAACAACAGTGCATTAAGGCATCTTTTTAAGTTAAGTTTTTTTTTATAAAATATATTTTGATCCCCTCCCCCTGAACTCCTTCCAGGGCCTTCCTATCTCCCTACCCACCCAACTTTCTCTATTCTTTATCCCTCTCTCTCACTATTTCTGTCCATGTCTCTCTCTCAAACAAAAGAGAAACAAATAACCAAAAAATATTTCCATAATAGTGAAAAATCAAAACAAACAAGTAAAAGACCAAGAAGATTAAAAATGAAACAAAACAAAAACTCCACAAAAACCCCTTTTAGTTCATTTCTTAGGAAACTTCTTTTGTGCAGGGCATGGGGCCTGCCTTGTGGTGAATTAATGTTCATAAGCTTTCCTTTTGCATATCCTCACCAACATTTGCTGTCATTTGTTTTCTGATAGTAGCTATTCTAACATGTATATGATGATACCTCATTATGGTTTATTTGTGTTTCTATGAAGATTGACTATATTGAAAACCCATTAACCCTGTTGTATGTATTTTAGGGTAAATATATTTTAAGTGAGTGAACTACCCATTGAATGATTTGGTCTATCTGCTATAGAGTTACTAAGTCCTTTACTTTTAATATATCAATCCTATATTGATCACATAATTTCAATATTAATAATTTGTCTTTTCACTTAGTCATTTTCTTGGTGTGACAAAATTGTTCAGTTTGATGCAGTCATAAATCTATTTTTGTGTTGTTTGCCTTTGTCATCAATTTTCTTCTAGGACTTTTATAATCCATGTCTCAGTTTAAGAACTTATTTCATTTGGGGTTAATATTTGTATATAATATTAGATAAGTCTCTAATTTTATGGGGTTTTTGTAGATGAATATCCAATTTTTCTAAACACCATTTGTTGAAAAGGTTATCAGTTAGTCACGGGGAATGTTTTTGCTGTTGTTTTTTTTCTTGCTGGACACAAAAAGAGGAACTTACTATGCAAGCACTCTACCACAAAGCTACGTCACCAGTCACAAATCAGTGGAAATCAGTGGACTGAACATTTAAGTTTGTTGCTGAACTTTTGATAACAATATTGTGGTTTGCTTCCACATGTCCTTAAGTGTTATATAAATTCCTGTGTAATTTCTTTAGTCCCAAGTTACTAAAAGATTTGAATATGCTTACCAGTAGATTTTTTAAAATGATCTTTAAGCTTTACTATAAACAAACTTACAAATAAATAAAAACACCTCAAACCAATATTAACCAGATATAAAGTCAATAAAAGTAAATAGACTTCTATACAGTTAGAATGGAGGCTCTGGAACAGAGGTTGCCTGCAGGTATATTTGAATTGTGTGTACCTATAGGTGGAGTATCCTGTCCCAAAACTGCTCACTAATAATCACTCAGAGGCTTAATATTAATTATGAATGTTCATCTGATAGCTCAGGCTTGTAACTAGCTAATTCTTTTAGTTTAAATTAACCTTTATCTCTTATCTGCTTTGCCAAGAGTCTCATGGTTTGTTTCTTTGTTTTCTACACATCCTGCTTCATTAGCAGCTGGCTAGTGTCTCCCTGACTCTGCCTGTCTTTTGTGGATAGTTCTCTGTGTCTGGCTGTCCAGCCTATACCACCCACCAGGCTACTGATCTGCCAACTTTTTATTACCCAATGAGAGTAACATACTCACAGTGTACAAAAGAATTATTCCACAGCTCGTACCTGCATCTAAACTTCTCTATTTAGTCTAACAGCTAAATAAACTGACCCAGGGAACGAACCTTTATACTTCATGTTGAATTCCTTAAATTATAGTACAATGTGTTTGGAAGCCAAGATGGGGCTTGAGTTGAATGACACAGTTAAACATGTATTTGAGTCAAATCTATTTCATAACCAAAAGCTAATAATTATATCTGTTACTCAGTCATATCCTCAACGGAGAGAATTCTTTATGTTATACGCAGAAACACTGGGATGTTAATGGAAATACTTTTCATGAGAAGTCAAAATATATATTTATGACAGCACTGGAATTATTTCTCAGAAATCATCATTTTATATATATATATATATGACACATAAACACATTCATATAAACTTGCATGTGTCTTATTGGCAAGAGTTTCATTTATCTGTATTACTCAAAAGTGACAGTGTTTGGTGAAATAAAACTAACTGATCATATCAAAGAAATTCCAGCAAAATACTTGCATTTCTCTCTCAAAACCTTTTACAGTTTGAATGAATGTTCTATAATATCTTTTTCCTTCAAAATAAAAATGATTAATCTGTACTTGTAAATGTTTTACTGAAAATATGAAACACTTCTTAACTGCATGCTTTTCATATATCCATCAAATATTCTTACAGGTAGTGATTTTATAAAAATGTTTGCACATTTATATACATACTCACATAGATGTGTGTGTAATCAAATAAGTAATATACAATATAAAGAATACTATATATTGTACAAATATATACATATATAAGAATTACATATATATATATACATATATACACACACATGTGTATATATATGAATCAAATACGGCACCGTTGAACAAAAAGGACAACAGAACAGGAAGTCTTTTTCCCTGGGATTTACACAGTCTATCTGTGGAGTTTCAGAAAAGTACCATAAAACCATTCTTCATTTTTTTAGGTAAAAACTGAGAGTTTGGGCCACCTTTCTTCTATGTTTCCTTTTAGTTCTGTTCTGTCTAAATCATGCAGCCTCTTCAATTCATGGTTGTAAGCAAGAATTGAGAATGAGTTTATCTTTCATTTGATTGATTTTTATTTTTTGACTGAGTATCCTAATTATTCTGATTTTAGGAATATGTATATTTCTTCTGTTACAGACTATTTTACAATCTTCGAGTAAACAAATTCCTCTAAAGAAGCACATGGTCAGGCCTATCGCAGCAATATTCCAGTCCCTGGTACCAACTTCTGTCTTAGGGTTTTCTTTGCTTTGAAGAGGCTCCATTGCCACAGGAAATCTTAGTTTTAAAAATGTCATCTAATAGGGGTGGCTCATGTATTTTTCAGAGATTCAATTCATTATCATCCTGATAGGGAACATGATGACATGAAGGCAGATGTGGTTTTGGAGCTGAGAGTCCTACATCTTGCAGGGAACAGGAAGTGAGCTGACAGTCATGTTGAGGGAAGCCTGAGCAAAGAGACCTCAAAGTCTACCCAACAGAGACACACTTCCTCCAACAAGGGGCACACCTTCCAGTGCCACTCTGATTGGGGGACATTTTCTTTCAAACCACCACACCCTGTATATTCTGTTTCATCGTTGTGATTGAAGTGTTCCTTTCATACTGGACCATATCTCATCACTACTCACAGAACATGGGCTAGCTCATTATTTATTTCATACTTACAGTGAATGCTTCATTTTCATTCACTGGACTCACATCAAAAGAACACTAGAGTATCGCATGTGTCCTTATCCTTCTCATTTTGTTCAGACTCTCAATTCTGCATTATATTGCCTTAATGAACTGAATTGATAAATTTTAAAACCAGTAATGTCTATTTAATTTATGTCACATCAGATCACCAGGAACCAGGAACATGATCTCAGACAACATGCTTATTGATTTCTTATCAGTAAAACATGAGGAAGTAGGTTTAAATAGTCTTTCTTAAATTATCTTTAAAATATATTTTTATAGTTTATATTTTAGTTCTTAGAGAGCATTATATAATACATTTAGATCATATTCCCCCTGAACTCTTCCAACATCTATAACTCCTTTCTTAACCATTAAGCACTGTATCTTTATAAAACCAAAACAAAACAAAAGAAATAAAAACCATCAAGGCTAATTTATACAGCCCAAAAATCTCTGGATGTTTGACCTTCCACAAAAGCATGGTTAATTTACCAAGGCTTCACTTTTAAAGAAAATACTCTCAGTTTCCTAGCAGCTATCAGCTGCCGTAGTTTCTTTGTAAGATCTGGGACTTCATGCTTAATTCCCTTCTCTGTGCAAGGGTTTTGTTCTGTCTAGGACATGTACAGGTCTTGTGCCTATTGTCACAACTATTGTAAGCTCATATGTGAAGCTGTCGTGCTGTGATAAGATGATAACAATTTCCTTGTAGTCAATCAATTGCCTCTGGCTCTTTCTGCCTCCTCTTCTCCAATGACTCCTAAGCCGTTAAAGGAAGGTATACAGTATATATGGTCAATTTAGGGTGAGAATTCCATGTTTTCTTTCTAAATCTTGTCCAGCTGTGGGTCTCTTGTTAATCAATATCTACCTTAAATAGAACCCCAGTGCCAAGAATAGGTTAGTTATATTGTAATTATTAGCAAGTTACTTCCCATAGTACCCAAATATTGCAGGTTGTTGATGCACCATTTGTTACCCTCAAGAATGTGATGGTAAGTCCTATTTGAAAAAACACTATGTAGTCAAGTCACAGACTATAGACAAATCAAGCTGGTTGTGACTTAAAACTTTATCTGTACTGGACAGTTTTCATAGTGTGAGATGGGGCTATGTGTGCTTCCAGAAGAAAAAAAGAATCATCAGTCTTGTTCAGCTGTGAACTCTTGAAGCTAAATTAATGGCTGGCCTACCAAGACCTGTCAACTTGAGTAATAGTTGCATGAACAGAATGGGAATAATCAACCATTTTCTGACTAGATTTAAATCCCTCTCCACAAGATGAAACCAATATCTGAAACCATTATAAGGACAAGAACCTGTGGTCAAACAGATTACAGGCCCTAGGTGAGAGCCTGCTACTATTAATCTGGTAAGTGGACATAGTATAAAAGTAATTTCTAATGAGTTATCATCATACCCAAGGACTAATGCATCTATCTCTTAACCCTCATAGATGCTTCTATTTTCAGCAGAAAATAATTCAGCTTATAAATTTTTTAAAGCATCTTAAAAATATTAAAACAACAATATGAAGGCATACATTGTATTATTTTTTCTCATGGAAATAACAAAAAGTCTGAAAAAAAGCAATTTAAAGAGGAAAGGAAGGAAGGAATTGGACCCATGGAATATACCGTGATGAAGAAAACAAGGCAGCTGGAGTTTGAGGTAACTGGTTGCATTATGTCCACAGTCAGAAAGCAGAGAGATAAATGATTGTACCCAGAGATAAATTGTTGTACCTTCTTATTGTGTAGTCCATTAAATGGTGCTTCACACTTCAGGGTGGGTCATCCTTTCTCAACTGAACACAACTGGCTATATCCCCACCTACACACCCAGGGGTGTTTTTCCATAATGATTCTAAATCAAGTCAAATTAACAATGATGACTAACTTTATTAGAATTTTATTTCTATTTTTCAACAATGAAGGATCATAAATAAAGTTCCATTTAGGGTAGAAATATCTGGCATTGATTTTTCTCAATAAGTATAAAAAACAAAATAGGCCATGTCCTGCCTTTAACCACTTATTGTATTCTACTTAACAAGATGAATAGGATTTATACTCTATTATGAGAGGCCTATACACGTTCACATCAATAAATACAAATGTGCTCATATATATATATATATATATATATATATATATATATATATATATATATATTGATATATGTTTGAAAAGTGTTAGCCTTTAATCCAGCAAATGTTAGATAGAGGCAAACAGATCTCTAAATTCTCTCTGAGTTCAAGATCTACATAGTGGGTTTTAGGACAGCTAGAGTCACATAGAAAGAACCTATCTATAAAAAAAAGAGAAGAAAAGAAAGAAAGTATAGATGGATACAAGATTCAGAATTAAAGAGAAAATGTATAGTGTGAAAATCTATGGAGAAGATATTCTTGATGAGATAACATTAAAGTTCAGAAATGAAGGATGAATGGATGGTGAAGAAAGGTAGGCAAATGAAAGACAACAGTAAGCATTCTGAAACCGAAAAGAAAAATCGCAAATGATCTGTGGTATAAATAATCCAAGGTAAACAGAATATAGAGAATGGGTGTTGAAGCATGAAATGAGCAGAACTTAAAGGCTACAGGACTTGTTGCTACAAGACTGTATAAAGGATGTTAGTTTAATGACAAACCATGATGAGTTAATGAAAGATTTTATGAGGCTATGAAATGATATTTTAAAAAAATCATGAAATGTGGTAGTAAATAAGGAAAGAGTGATGGCACGGATGCCAAAATTGATGCAGTTACGGTCTCAATGTTTTAAAGATTAAAACATTCACAAACAGCATGATGTGTATTTAATGCAAAATCTTCAGCTCAAATTTGGCATTATGATTTGATTAACTTATTCAATGCACACTAATGAAAGGTTAAAATGTAAATATGATAGGTCCACATATGTTTTCAGTTAAATTTTAAGGTTCTTTGCTAATATGAACTATCTAGAGATCTGTAGCTGAGCCTTATTTCACACATGTTTTTAACATGCAAGATGAGCTATTATTTAAAAGAACTGGTGATTGAGTGTAGATGACTTCTGATGTGCTTGCAAAATATTTCCTGGAAACTATGTTTTAGTTGAATTCATTTTGTCCTTTTCATATTTGCTAATAAGACATCTCTTTGGCTGGAAATTCTTTCTGGCTCATCCAAGCACAGATTACCTGCTGGGTGACTGCAGACCCTAAGTGAGCTTGTCATTCTGTTCTCCTCAGTGGAATACGACATGCAAGACATGAGCTCAGCATGCTGAGTGATGAAGCCAACAGAAGGAGTGTTAAAGAGTTTATAGCTATGAAAACACGGGCATCTTTACCTCCTGGGAAGCTGTGTGACATGCCAAAGTAAATATTCTCATTCCCTTGGTTAACAGCATTTTATTGATTCTCCCTAACACAGAACAATGTTATGACATGGCAAATGTCAAAAGAACTGTTTTATTTTTACATTGGTTATATTTTGAAAATACAGTACACGTAGCACTGTTTATTGGGTCTAAAAGATGTTACTTGCCAATGAGACAGATTAATAGATCACAAAACAGATAAACATCAATGTTTATTTGCAGCAAGTTCTTCCCCCAAAAGGCATCAAAATGCCACCTCTAGCATCCATCCTTTCTCATATAGGGTATTCATTCACATAAATATATCATTGATCTCAGAGCTATACCAAAAAGCCTGGAAGATTCCATTCTGCAAAGTGTCTGAGATTATATAAGTCATTTTGTAGATATTAAAATTTTCTTGAATTAAATGTGAAAAACAAAGCATGAATACTATGAAAAGTGTCTAAAGGAAAAGAGGTTCATCTTTTATAAATCTCATAAAGCCATATTCTATTAACATTTCTATTAATTTTGAAGTAAAATCTTTTCCTTCTTTACCCTAACTGCTCAGCAGAATAAATTTGAAAGCACTATAATGCACTTTTCATGAAAAATTACTTTAATTGCAATCTCAGTTTCTATGACCCAATGAAGATATCACTTAGGTAAGCTGGGCATAATATTACATGCCATGGACAAAGCATGAAGGGTTTTCTTCATGCTCATAGCCAGTGTTGGAAGAACCATAGATACAGATTTCAGACTATTTTCCTGTTCATGCTAAATATTGATCTAGAAGTAAATATGAAAAATAGCAATGACAAATTGAAGTTAAGAATCAGTTAAAAAGAAAAGTTGATCATATGAAATTTTAACACTTGAAATTGAGACTCAGCATATAACAAGCCAATCAAGAACCTCTCAGCACAAAAAAACCCCTAACATTTATTTTTAGACATTCAATATATTCAGAATCTTTACTAAACGCCATAGCCCATCACTGTTTTGTTCTATACAGAAGATGAGAATCTTTGAGCTGTCAGAATCTGACTTTTCTAGAATGATGAGTAGAAGCTAAGCCCCATATATATAGAAATTGAATAAATTACATCATGAACTTTGGAAAGACTCAAATTAGAGAAGAGTTGTATGAGTCAGACATGAAGAAGGGGCATTTGGAACATTTAAGTCGATCAGAGAAATGTTCTTGAAGAATACAGCATTTAAATAAACATAGGAGGGAAAGAAAGAGTAGTTTAAGCTGTGACTATCTGAACATTTTGTTCTAGGCATAAGAAGCCACCTGCATGTGCCCTGGAGTCAAAGTATGTCTTAGACAAATTGTCTCAATATGTGTTTGTGTTGGGGTGTCTTTAAAGCAAAAGAACACGTGGACAGTATCATAGTTTATGGGCTCTTCTAGTTTCTAAGAAACTGTGTAAAGTATTCGGTTTTAGATAGGTGTGTTAAATCTATTAGACCCCAAGAGATTTTGTAATCTCTATTCCTTTCAAAAGCTATTATGTTATTGTTCTTAAAACACAATAGTGAATCCACTATCTTCTCAGTAAAGATCTACGGACAACTTACCAAGTACTGTTGTCAAGAACAAAGTAGATTTAGATTAACTGATTCACTTCATTCTATGTGGCATCCAGAAGAAAGGTGCTCAAAGATATGTGCTCACACAGAACCTTTGCTTATGTTGCCTTCCATAGCCAAAGGGACACTGAGATGACTCAGTGGAAGCTCTTGAGATCCAAGTAAGCTGGATTATTAGTTTGAGACAAACATAACTGTCTTAGTTAGGGTTTCCATTGCTGTGAGGAAATAGCATGAACACCACAACCTATAAAGTAAAACATTTAATTGAGGTGGAAGCTTACAGTTTCAGAGGCTTAGTCCATTATCTTCACAGTGGGAAGCAAGGTAATGTGCAGGAAGACATGGTGCACACTACATCTTAATAATCAGACAATAGGAAGTGGACTGTCTCACTGGGTCTACCTTGAGCAAAGGAGACCTCAAAGCCCAACCCCCACAATTATACAATTCCTCCAATAAGGCCATACCTACTACAACAAGGCCATACCTCCTAAGAGTACCACTCCCTTTAAGGGTCATTTTCTTTTAAATTACCACAATAATTGTTAGGGTCCTTATAAGAGACATTAGGAGAATTATTTAGAGTTTAAAAGAAGGTGACATGTGTTCAACTATGTTCATTACAGTATTGTTTGTCATAGCCAGAACCTGGAAACAACCTAAATGCCCCTCAACAGAAAATAAGGAAAATGTGGTACATTTATACAATGGAGTACTACATAGAGGAAAACAATAATGACATCTTGAAATTTGAAGGCAAATGGATGGAGCTAGTAAATATCATATTGAGTGAGGTAACCCAGACCCTGAAAGACAATTATCATATGCACTCACTCATAAGTGGTTTTTAAACATAATGCAAAGAAATCCAGGCCACAAATCACAATCCCAGAGAACCTAGACAACAATGAAGACCCTAAGAGAGACATACATGGATCTAATCTACATGGGAAGTAGTAAAAAAACAAGATCTCCTGAATAAATTGATAGCATGGAGACCATGGGAAAGGGTTGAAGAGGAGAGGAGAGTCAGGGAGGGGAGCAGAGAAAAATGTATAGCTCAATAAAATCAATAAAAAAAGAAGGTGACAGGAAGGTCACAAAGACACAGAATGATTTAAACTGTACTTTTTTGCCTTTAAATCTAGGAAAGTAATGAAGAGCTAAGGGTTACTAACAATCTTTAAAAACTCACAAGAGGCTTGGCAGTAATATCTAGGTAGACTTTAGGACTTCTGACATTCACACATACATACATCTGACCCTCATACATATACCCAGGTAGGCTTTAGGATTTCTGACCTTCATACATACACTACACAGTTTTGAGTTCTGTTAGTTCACTGTACTTGTAGGTAATTATTATAAGAGAAATTCAGAGACCCAAGGTTCTTGATTCTTTTCAGACTTCATTTCTGAGAGCAAGATTAATCCTCATCTAGATTCTTCCCTGATTAACCCAAGTCTCAAAGTACCTTATACCAAGTACTACAGGGAAATGAGGAAGCTTCAGCCCAGCCCAATCTTCATTGAAACTCACAAATTTGATTATATATTGAAAGGCCTTGGCTTATAGGAAGCCAAAGAGTTCTTCATTTCTCTTCTTTTATTACTATATATTGCATTGTTCTCCTTTTACCTTGACAAAGAGGATCTTTTTATTCTGTGCTAACAGATTTGAAAAACATCTCCTATTGTTTCTTTCTATATTTTAATACACATACTTCTGGGATGTACATGATATTTTGAGAATCTCTGTTTTCTAATTTATACATTCAATGTGGGTTTTATCATTGTTTTTTTTTTAAATGAAAACAGTGAAAGCAACACAACAGAACCATATTCTATACTTTTGAATACTGTGTGTCCTTGGACAAGTCCCTTTGCCTTGCAGTGCTACTCTCAAGGTTCATCAGTATAATAGCTTACAGTATAAATTCTGTTTGAACACAATTATTAAGATGACACATATTCTCAGTTATCTTGAAACAGTCCCAGAGTTAAAATATTGTAAATATTTTAAATATGTATTAATTCAGATTCTCTAGATGAACAGAACTCCTAAAATCATCACGTACATACACATATAGAGAGAAAGCGAGAGAGAGAGAGAGAGAGAGAGAGAGAGAGAGAGAGAGAGAGAGAGAGAGAGAGGATGTCTTACGGGTTGTGGTCAAGGTAGTACAACAATGATTGTCTGCCAATGGAAGGTTCAAAAGTCCAGTATCTCAGCTGTCCTTCAGTACATATCAGAATACAGAAGAAGTAGGATGCAATGCTAGTGAAGTAATAGACCTGCTAGGGAGCAGGAGAGAAAGGAGGCAAAGAGAGAACAAGCTTTCTTCTCCCATATCCATTATATAGGCTGCCAGCAGACAGTATGTCCCAGGTTAAAGGTGTATCTTCCCACCTCAAAGATTCAGGATTGAAGTGTGTCTTTCCACTTCAAATGTTTTAATTAGAAAGAAATCCCTTGAAGGTGTGCCCAGCCATTTGAGTTTTAGTTCATTCCAGATGTAATCAAGTTGTCAACAAGACTAACCATTACAAAATATAAAATGCTTTTTCACTGAAAATGTTTTATATTTTCATTATGTCTTTTATTTTGAGATTACAATGCAATTACATCATTTCCCCTTCTCTTTACTCTACCCAAGACCCCTCATATCACCCTCCTTGATTTCTTTCAAATTTATGGCCTATTTTGCATTAATTTTTGTTATATGCATATTCCTAAATATAGCCTGCTCAGCTGATATCATGTTTGTTGCATGCATGATTTCAGGTCTGAGCATTTGATACTAGACAAACAATTGGTTTACTCACTTTAGACATTAGAGATGAAAGGGTATAAGACTTATGCGTGAGCAAACTTACAAAGAGAAATATAGATGCTCATTTAGGGCCACATAACCAGTGAGGGACCGGCACACTGTCCCACAGCTGGTAAGCTCAGCTGTCTCAGTGCCACCCCAGACAATATGTTCTTTAGCATCTCTTTTATTGTTTGCTTTAAGCAATCCCAAGGACTCAAGACCGTGTAGGCTATTATATCATCTACTATGTTTCAATTCCAATATCTAATACAAATTTCCAGTCACCAAATGACTGACATTTCACTAAACGTCAAAGTGGAGATGCTATACACAGAGCAGGCAGCCACTTCCCCCTGGAAAATAAGCCTAATGAATAAAGAAATACTCATAGAACTATTGTCAATATTTGCTTTCATGTCTGAAAATGGGCACTTTCTCCAACTTGGTTTCTTAAATGAAGTAAAATAAAATATCTACAGCATATAAATGTGAGAATATATCTCTCACTGTATACAAATATGTTGCCTGAAAATAATATTTTCTTTTAAATTTTAAAAATGTATTCATTTAGTGTGTATATATGTATGTATGTATATGTGAGTTTGTGTGAGTACAGACATGCATGTGCTATTGTGTATATGTTGACAGAGGACAAATTTTGGGGTTCTTACCTCCCCTTTAGTTATATGTCTATTTTGTTTTCTTGAGTCAGAGTTTCTCTGTGTAGCCCAGGATGCCATCTCACTTTATATACCAGGCTGGTCTGAAACATAAAGATCTGCCTGCCTTGGCCTCTTAAGTGCTGGAATTTAGGGTGTGCATCACCACTTCCTAGCTAGGTGAAGGGAAAGGAATAAACTCTCTCTCTGTCTCTGTCTCTGTCTCTCTCTCTCTCTCTCTCTCTCTCTCTCTCTCTCTCTCTCTCTCTCTCTCACACACACACACACACACACACATTTCACATCCATAAAAAATGCTATCATGATGATGTTCTGAAAACACAAACTTGCACAAAATCTGCCATTATAAAATAAGTCCAATGTAAGAAAATCGGTTAAGCAAATGCTTGTTTAATCCTGCTAATTATCTTTAAAAGCCAGGGATAACTATTTAAGTATAGCTTATACATTTTTCCTTTTTAAAGCCACTTTGCCTTCCTAACATGTGCATATGATCTTGCATAAGCCACATGCTCCGGACTGCAATCTTATGCTCATATTTGAGTGACTTCATTATCTCTTTATAGTGCCTTTTTGTTGGTAGAGAAAATCAAACATTGCACAGCAAATACAATCCACAGAGTGAAGTGTTAAAACAGCTCCACCAGTCCTAGATAATTCTAATAGTGTGTTCTCTGTAACGTAACATTACCTCTGTATTGTACCTGGTGCTGACTTTTGAAATATGGATTTGTAGTAATAGGGGTGGCGGCGGGGCTGTGGGGTTGAGTCCCCAAAACCCCAGCCGCCTGGCTCGGCTAGCTTATGCCCCGAAATAATTACACAGACACTGTATTCTTTTCATCACTGCTTGGCCCTTAGCTCTGGCCTCTTCTAGGGTAATTCTCACATATTAATTTAGCCCATTTCTAATCATCTGTGTAGCGCCCCTAGGTGCGCTTACCGGGAAGATTCTAGCCTAAGTCCATCTTGGGTCAGAGCTTCATAGCGTGCGTCTTCCCTGGAGCAGGTAGCATGGCGTCTCTCTGAAGGCGTCTGCTCCGGAGAGCAGAGCTGTGGAGTCTGACCTCACTTCCTCTTCCTCCCAGCGTTCTGTTCTGTCTACTCCTCCCACCTATCTTCTAACCAATGAAATGGGCCGAGGCAGTTCCTTTATTGCTTAGCCGATGAAATCAACAGATTGATATATGATACTCCCACATCATGGATTGGCTTACCAACTTAGTTCTGAACATCTGATACAGCATGAATAATAATAATAATATAGCAGGTGAGTACTAGTCACACCACATCTTCTGCCCTCTTTGGGTACTTAGAAGAAAGTCTTCACTGTTGGGAAATAGAAGAAAGCACCCTGCACTTTGAGAAATTCACAATCGGTCACTGAGTGAACTTTTGTTTTATTACTTTCCTTGTGAAAAAAAAATTCCTTAGTCTACAAGTGCTTGACGGTTCTGATATTACCTTTATAAATGTTTTGAAATGTCTTTTTTTGTTGCTTTTATGGAAGGATCTCTCATAGTTATCCATTATCACTGTAGAAAACAAAGGAGTGGTACTATTAGGAGGTGTGGTCTTTTTTTAGTAGGAGTGTCCTTTTTGGAGGACATACGTCACTGGAGGTGGGCTTTGAGGTTTGAGATGCTCAAGCCAGACCCAGGGTTTCTCTCTCTCTTCTGCTGCTGGTCAATCCAGAAGCAAAACTCCCAGCTACCGCTCCAATACCTTGCTTGTCTTCACATCACCCTGCTCCATGCCATGACCATAATGAACTAAACCTATAACCATAAGCCAGGTCAGCCTCCAGGTTTTCCTTTATAAGAGTTACTGTGGTCATGGTGTTCTACATAGCATTAGATATCCTAACTAAGACAAAGGGTAAGAGAAGACCACTCTATTGATACAAAAGCTTCAGAAAATATCGTTGCTTAAATACCTCTCAGAAATCTACATTATTTTCTAGTTATGTGATCTTATAAAGGTATATAACTAGCTTGCTAAATACCATATTTTTCTGGTTATTCTTAGCTGTCAACTTGAAATATCTGGGGACAGAAAATCTCAGGTGAGGAATTCCCTTCATTAGATTGGCCTATGGACATCTATATATGTCATTTCCTTATTGTTAAACGATGATTGGCCTCATCCACTGAGGACATCACCAGTCCTGGGAAGGTGTTTACGTGTTGTATTAAATCAGTTGAACAGAGGCAAATAAGTCAGTAAGGAGCTCCATAGTCTCTGATTCAGTTGCTGTCTTGAATTTTCTGCCTTGGGGGCCTGCCTTGGCTTTTCTTGATGATGGACTTTAATCTGTAAAATGAAATAAACACCTTTTTCCTCTAAGTGACTTTTAGACATAGTGTTTATCAGAACAACAAAAAAAGTAGGACACTCATGCTCAGAATAATGATGATCTAGAAATGTGTGTCCAGGAGGCCATAGAACTTCTCTGTTGCTCTTTCTGTACATGCTATATTTGGTCTGTCTCACAATCCTTTGGAAAGTTAAAACCTATTGAGTTGAATGCATTTGAATGTTGACCTAAACTAAAGGAATGATTGCCTCACATAAGTGGTATCTGTGTGTATAATTTAAATGTGGGTCACCCATAAAAAAATAACTAAAAGTCATTGTTTCAGGAGGAATAACAGAAGTAGTTTATTAGCATGTGATTTAGACAAGAAGTTGAGTAAACCATTTTTTTTTTCATACATTCTCAACCTAAAACAGAAAGCAAAGCTCGCTAACCAGTAAAAATAGCCTAAAATGGTTAAGCTATGGACAGAGGCTGTGTGAACAGTGGGAAATGTCACAAAATAAGAAAGACTTTTCATCATTTCCATCTAAAAATGATGAGAACAAAGGAAGGATGTATTCATACAAAGATGTATTTGCATAGTTGCCAGTCTCTCTTTACAAAAAATGTATGTACTCAGGTGGATTTCTACATGTAGATCAACAATTTGCAGATCAAATATCACATGAATCGCTAATTAAGAAGGACTACTTGTTTCTGGAAAGGTCAAGTGGTATGTAAAATATTCACCCACAGTTCGTCAGGACATAGTGCTACCTAAGACCACATAGAAAGGAACATGAACATGGTGTGGAAGTCCTTCTGTATATGTGTTTCTTCTTATTGGTTGATGAATAAAGCTGTTTCAATCAATAGCTTAGGATAGCAAAGCCAGGTGGGAAATTTGAACAGAGATGTGGAGAGAGAATAGCCAGAGCCAGGAAGACACCATGTAGCTGCTGAAAGGAGACAGATGCCAGATAACTTTGCCCAGTAAGTCACAGAATCATTTGCAATACACAGATTATTAGAGATGGGTTAATTTAAGATGTAAGAAATTGGTTAATTTAAGATAAAGAGTTATCCAGGAAAATGCCTAAGTTATTGGCCAAGCAGTGTTATAATTAATATAGTTTCTGTGTGATTATTCGGGCCTGGGCACCAGGAACAAACAAGCAGTCTCCGCTTACATGAGCACAGACATACACGTCCATGAATAAATGAACCATATCTACCATCACATCCACCGAGCACACGTAGAAACCTTTCTTAAAATAGACAGATCTCTAACAAGTTAATTATATGTTATAATTCAATTTAAGTTGTATTACTTTGGTAGTAAATTGGTCACATTGCAAATTTGAAATTTGAAAAGAATTATGAACTAAATTATTCTCTCCTTTAATATGTTGAAGTCCAAGCACTATGGATGTCAGAATACATCCATATTGTAAACAAGAACTCTAAAGAAAAATTGAAGTCTAAATGGAGTCAAATAAGTGGATCTTGATCCATATGATGATATTTCTCAATGGCAGGTTTAAATAATCAGTTAAATTTAAAAGAACCCAATAAGACTGGACCATAATCCAATATGACTGTTACCTTTAAAAAAATCAAAAGAGAGAGCAGGAATGTACCAGCATTGAAAGAAAAGAATCCATGAGGATAGATCAATTCAGTGGTTGTGTGAAAGCAAATGAAAGAGATTTGAGAAGATAAAAAACAGTTTAAGACATTGATGTTGTACCTCTGGTCTCTAGAATTGTGAGAAAATAACTGTGTGCTGCTGAGGCCCTCCTGTTGGTGGGAATTCGTTATGACAGCCATAGAATACTAATGCAATATAAAAGAGACTAGAAACAGACAACATGAAAAATGAACTCTCTAATATTAAAAGCAGCAAAATGCTTTATCATGATATTAAAAGTTTATATTTCACATATTTGACAGAAACAATTTGCTCCTGATAGTTTGACATTCTATGAAGAAAGCATACCTCATTTTAATTTTTTTTTTGCTTTACGAATATTGTAGTTTGGTAAATAGAAAGTTTACAACTTTTAACCATAAAATATTTAAATGAACATATATGTACATTGTTTTAAGAGTTTAGGCAGAAAATTAAAAATCACATAACTTGCTTTATAGCAATATCTGCTTCATTGAGATGATCTAGAAAACAAGCTGGGCTATCAATGAAGTAAGCATGTATTGAAAAATCAACAGTTATTTTTCCTCTTCTTTTTTTAAAATTTATTTATTTATTAAAGATTTCTGTCTCTTCCCCACCACCGCCTCCCGTTTCCCTCCCCCTCCCCTAATCAAGTCTCCCTCCCTCGTCAGCCCAAAGAGCAATCAGGGTTCCCTGCCCTGTGGGAAGTCCAACTCATTTCTATGATTTCTGTTATTGAATTGAATGTAAATTACTCTGCAGTGTAACTATTATGAGGTATGTTGACATTTATCTTGCAAGTGAAGAAGCTAGAGTTTATCAAATTTAAGATGAACTTTTACTATTGGCCTCTCAAGTTTATGTTATTTATTAAAATAAGAAATAATTCAATATATACAACATTTTTAATTACACAATATTGTGATAGTCACATGACACTGAAAAAATATTTTCACCTTTCAAATTCGTGGGTAAAATGGTCTATTGCTATACATCCTTGTCAGTGTTCTGTTGCCATGAAGAGACGTCATAACCACAGTGACTCTTACAAAAGAAAGCAGTTCTTCAGAATGTGCTTACAGTTTCAGAGGTTTACTCTATTATCACCAATGGCAGGAAAAATAGTAGCACCTAGGAAGACATAGTACGGAGAAGAAATCAAAAGTACTACATCTGGATAAGCAGGCAGCAGAAAGAGAGAAAGCCACAGGCCTGGGTTGGACTTTTTTTAATTAATTAATTTATTTATTTATTAAAGATTTCTGTCTCCTCCCCACCACCGCCTCCCATTTCCCTCCCCCTCCCCCAATCAACTCCCCCTCTCTCATCACCCCGAAGAGCAGTCAGGGTTCCCTGCCCTGTGGGAAGTCCAAGGACCTCCCACCTCCTTCCAGGTCTAGTAAGGTGAACATCCAAACAGCCCAGCTTCCATAAAGCCAGTAAGTGCAATAGGATCAAAACCCAGTGCCCCGCAACTGACAAGGGTCTGATCTCCAAAATATATAAAGAACTCAAGAAACTAGACTATAAAAGGCTAATCAACCCAACTATAAAATGGGGCACTGAGCTGAACAGAGAATTCTCAACAGAAGAACTTCCAATGGGCAAAAGACACTTAAGGTCATGCTCAACTTCCTTAGCGATCAGGGAAATGCAAATCAAGACAACTTTAAGATACCATCTTACACCTGTCAGAATGGCTAAAATAAAAAACACCAATGATAGCCTTTTCTGGAGAGGTTCTGGAGGAAGGGGTACACTCATCCATTGCTGGTGGGAATGCAAACTTGTGCAACCACTTTGGAAAGCAATGTGGCGGTTTCTCAGGAAATTTGGGATCAACCTATCCCTGGACCCAGCAATACCACTCTTGGGAATATACCCAAGAGAGGCCCTATCATACAACAAAAGCATATGCTCAACTATGTTCATAGCAGCATTGTTTGTAATAGCCAAAACCTGGAAACAACCTAGATGCCATTCAATGGAAAAATGGATTAAGAAAGTATGGAATATATATGTATTAGACTACTACTCAGCAGTAAAAAACAATGACTTCTTGAATTTTGCATGCAAATGGATGGAAATAGAAAACACTATCCTGAGTGAGGTAAGCCAGACCCAAAAAAGAGGAACATGGGATGTATTCACTCATAATTGGTTTCTAGCCATAAATAAAGGACATTGAGCCTATAATTCGTGACCCTGGGTTGGACTTTTGAAACATCAAAGCCCACTGCCAGTGACACAATTCTTTCAGCAGGGCCACACCTACTCCAATAAGTCTATACTTCCTCAAAGCGCCAAGCTCTGGTGACTACACATTCAAATCTCTGAACCAATGGGGACCGTTGTTATTCAAATCACTACAGTATTCAAAGTTTATTCTCAAGATTTCCCTATTTTATGAGACCAAATAGGGAAAAGGGAGTGCTACCATGGCAGTTCACTATTAATCAGAACGTTACTCTGCCTTGTTTCTTTGTAAACTTCCTGGTAAACATGCATTTCAGTAATCCTAAGAAAAAAGGGACCAAAACTATCTCTCAGGTGATTTTTAATATGCTGTTACAATAGGAATAAATTTAACATCTGTTCCACTAATGGTAAGAATAAACACATAGCTATTCCCTCAGGAGCCATGCAGGTTAACTACCAGAATCAAACACAAATAGATGATGACTACAGTGCGTCCTTAAAGATTACACTTGACCCAGCTTCAAATAGATGGAAGTTGTAGCTGTAAAAGCAGCTTCCCCACCAAGTCCAGACCCTCTTGGGTACGGCCTATGAGATTCCATACTTGCTGAGAATGGAGTAGTTACTTTCCACATCTTCTTATAAAGGGCAGATCACAGACTTCTTAGCTATGAAGGGATTGTTGGAGCTCAGTGTTCTGGGAATTGAAACTTAATAAATGTAGACATGGAGTGTAATTGTTGAATAATTTAAATCTCTACCTTATTAAAAATAAAATTTGAAATACAACAGGGAAAGGAAACATACACCCGACTACCGACAAAATAACAGTGAAAGGAAAAAGTTAGCTATCTGCTACTTTTCCTCATAAATCACCTTTCTGTATAAAATCACCTTTATGAAAATTATATAGAGTGCTTAACTTTCAATTTTGTGAGATTTTGTATTTCTGGGGGTAATGAAGACATCCACATTACAACTCAAAGGCAAAACGGCACAGAATAAACCAAATGCAGGTGAAGTAGGGACGCAGGATTGACCAGCATGGAGGTATCATTTGAAGGATTATTGCCAAATGTGTCTGACGGTTGTTTTCCTGCCACTGTCACAGGCAGCCTAGAACATCCCTTTATCCCTGCTGCCTCACTGGGCAAAATGACTTCATTCTAAAACCCTAATGCCTAGTCTTAAGATGAAGACTTACGTATGTTTTCTTAAGCATAAAGATCTTTCTAGAAACTCACCCTCTAGAAATAATTATGCCTCCTTGGACGGTGAAAGGAACAAAGAAGGCCATTGGCAAAGACTGGCTAATGTAGCTGTGGCCATTTGTTTATGTAACAACTTCTTTCACTGTGTGGATATTTTTGGGTTATTACAAGTAATACAAGTCTTTACCATGTATTAGTGACTTCCACATGTTAAGCACATTCGTCTACACAATCTTTCCTTGTCTTATAATCATTTTTCTTCAATGTCATTAAGTAATTCACTAGGTTATTGGTATTTTCATTTCAAATGAGAGAAGACTAGAGCCATTCACATCCTCACTGACTGAGAAAATGCACTTGTTTCAAAATCATCCCCAAATATTATCACCTCGTGCCTAACATACATTTATTGCTTATGCCCAAACAACAACCAATTTCATCTTTGAACCAAGAAGGGAGTGCTTCCTTCTTCAGCTAGTTGCTAATGACCCTCTCACTATATTGCTTGCTATGGGAACATATGGAGGTAGGCACTACAACAGAAAGTGATCTGAGCTCTGTGGTACCAAAGTTGATGACTTATTTGAACCCTCAAGTATTATTTGAAGACAAGGGCATCATAGCCTTGCCATACGTTAATGTATCTGCATATTTTAATGGCACAGGCTTATCTCAAAATAGGCTTCCTGGTGGTCATTCTAGACATAGAAATATTTATCAACTGATACATGTTCAGTGTGACCCCTTACAATTTGATGATGGAGCCTTAAGCCCCAGCGTGATGGTATTTGGTAAATTAGAAGGCAATTAGGTCATGAGGGTAGAACTTCCTTTATGGGGTTAGTTTCCTAGTCAGAGACATGAAATTTGTTTCCAGTGTTAAGTATTGGCTCAGAGCCTGGAACTGAGTAAGGGCTCAGCCTCCTTCTTTAATTAATGTTCCATGTTTTGATGGCATTTTTAAATCATTCTCAATTACGCACAATGGTATACACTTGAGAATCCTATATTGTATTACCCATATCCATGACTCCTGGAAGATCAACTTTTGGTAGTGTTTGTCTGAGTTTTTTATTTCCTATAGGATGTGGTCCCCAGATTCTGTCAACTAAGCTAAGTCTCATGATTCTGTTATGATTTTAAATCCACATTCTAATTAACAAACAAGTTCTGCTGCCTCCTGCTCTACTCATGCCTGACCAGAAGTAAACAGCAAGAACAGAATATTTTAGAGATGCTGACATTCCTACCTGCCCCTGCACCATGGCTCAGGTAAAAAGTATCTTTATTACCCATTCCCATAAAACACACTTCTCTGGTGAGTATTCCACCCTCAGTATATTCAAAATAACATGAGTATTGTTTTCCTCAATCCTGCTATTCTTTCCTCTACAGTCCATCACAATAACAAAGCTCATTTCACTTCCGTATTCTAAGTCATACTTCCTACATGTTTATAGTAGGTAAACTAATAATGTATCATTCAGTCTCCCAGGAGTCCTGTCAAGATATTAATCTCTATCTCCTCAAAATGCTGTTGCTCATAAATCCCTTACTTGTGCATATTATGATCCAGACACCTGATCAATATCATACCACAGGGTTGTCACCATGGCTTTGCAATAACATGCCACCTCTTCAGCGTGTCTTCCTTGTGCCAAACTTTGAGATTTCTGAGGGTTTTTCTAATGCAACTGCTACTGTTGTTTTGACTAATAAATAGACAGCCTGTTCCTGCAGGGAATAAAGTAAATGAACAGAAGAAGTCCTTTTTATATACATGTGACACATTTTACTCATCTTTGCTAATCCACCACATCTGTGTCCTGGATATACTAATTCTTTACACTAATTTATAATTTAGAAACTGTAAGAAATATCCATGCATATCACCCTCTTTGATCTTAGTAAGAGTCAATGTGAAAATCATACTCCCTTTTAACCAGTAACTAAACTGATGGATACAAATTTGCCACTCAATGTAGATAAATACTAAAATAATAAATTCAGACTTTAGAGACCCATATTCTACTATAACCATATATATATATATACTCACATACATATCTTTGTGTATGTACATATATATCTATGCATATATGTATCTATACATGTATATATATTAATGTTAGTATGTACTTTGGCAATCCCTTCTCCAAGTCCATAATTTTTAATAACTATGTTCCTAGAAAGATTTATAGTATGCAATTTTTTTGTTCTTCTTTCTCAAATTTCTTCCATGAGTCTCAGCTCTGCTGGCATCTGCTGTTAACATTTCTCCATCCTTTTCCTTCTTCATTCCCTCAAATCATAGGTAATGGGATTTTGGGAGCACACTGCTTTCCTCTATGTTTACAACTATCTTTAAAGTTCTCTTGAAGGTATATGACCTTATGAGTACATTTCTCCAAACATAACAAGTAATTGGTTTTGATTAATAATTTTAAAGGAAACATAGCAGATTCAACCAGAAATTAAACATCCCTAAATTGATAAACTTTCAGTTTTATAAAAACCCAGTTGGGAAAAGTCTACCTTACTACTGAGTGGACAGCTGGTGTCCAACTTTAGAATGGGAGTTTATATGAACTCTCTCTTATCTGTTCCAAAGTCTGGTGATTGTTATGCTTTTTTTTTAAACAGAGGGATATAGAATTGTATTTTACAAAAGGTAAGCAATTGACTAAAGACTGCAAATTCAGTAAGTAATTGAACCTGGATTCATGTCTACTTCTGTCCAGCCGTAAAACATGGGTTGTAGTTTTTTTTCTCAGTATCATCATATATTTCAGCTTCTGAAATGATGTTTCGGGAAGAGCTATGAATCTCTGAGGCTGGTCATGGGTAAAGCATCACAGAAGCAAGCTTTTAAATTTTATTATTTGCATTGTAACACCATGTAAATTTTAAAATATCTCACAGTTTGAACTATATTTCCCACTAGGTCTGGGTCTTATATAAATAAAAATGTTATAACAAAAAGAAAGAAAGAAAGAAAGAAAGAAAGAAAGAAAGAAAGAAAGAAAGAAAGAAAGGAAGGAAAGAAGGAAGAAAGAAAGAAAGAAGAAAGACAAAATAAAGTATGAGAACAAAGTAGTATTCACAATTGCAAGAGGGACTATAATAAATGCCACTTAAACTCCAGAACATTCTCTTTGATTCACTTAATATAACTTCTACAAAGATATAAATTTGAGTGAAAATAATAAAAATTAATTACCTTGCCAAAAGCTTCTTTGTAAAATGAAGAAATAAAAACTGAATACTTTTATTTTACTTAAAGAATAATCTGCGATATTTAATTTTTAGTAATACCACAATAACCTATACTAGATGAGATTTTAACTGGATAAGTGCATCAATTTGATGCCCTGAATTGTTATTACCTACTGTGCTAGCATGCTTCAGAGTTGAGTATGAAATTATAGGAATTTCAGAAGAAATTCAGAAAATATAGCAGTGAATTTGACAGTAAAGAGAGTAACCATTTTTATTATTTGACAATTTCATACTTGCATAAAATGTGTATTAACCTAGGCTATCCATTTTCACTCTGACCATTTCTTCACTGTTCTCCAACCACATTGCCCTCACTAATTAATATATTTGTTAAAAGAAAAAAGAAAAACCCACCGAGTGCCCTCAGTGGCCCTAACACATGGGTGTACGACCATCTACTGGAGCTTAGGTAGTCTATCAGGGACAGAATCCCTGAACAGAACTGACTCTTCCTCTTTTAACCTCCATAAAGTGCCAGTAGCTCTTCAGACAGAAGTGGGAATTCAGAGCCCCCACCCCACACACATTGAGATTTTTGCTGGTTTGATCTTATTCAAATCTTGTACCTGCAATCACAGCTTCTATGAGCACATGTGTACCACAGCCTTTTAATGTTCAGCAAATAGGGTTTTGCTGCAGATGTCTACTACTTCTGGGTCTTGCAATCTTTCTGTGTCCTCTGTCATGGCAATTCCTGAGCCTGAGTTGTCAGGGAGAACTGAAAACACCTTAGTCTTTCTGATTCCTCATGTCAATCAGCTCTGGGTCGCTTTGTTCATCACCATCTACTGAAAAAATATAATTCCCTAGATATTCTAGAGAGATGCTCTAACCTATGGGTATAAATATAAAAAGTGAGGGGGTGGCTTAATATTATTCCTATTTAGCAGAATTAGAGTAGTGCTTTTGCCCCTAGGAAATATGAATTAGTCAGTCACAGGTCCTTAGCCGTGCTAATTTTATAGAATGAACTATTTTCTTACCTAGCCTGTAAAACCTAATGAGGTTAATGTAGCCTGCATGGTGAAAGATTCTTGGTAACATTGCGCTAAGTGAAGGAAACCAGACACGAAAGACCATGTGTGATTATTTGATGCTGAATGCCCAAGATGGGCAGCCAAGTACATGAACAGATGCTGAGGACTAGGACACATAAAAAGATTAAGTGGTAACGTATGAAAGTCTCTTGGGAATAGTTTTTGAGATCACAAAAAGTATTGTAAGATGAACAGTTAGGAACATTCTAAAAATTATTGAATGGGTAAATTTTGGGTTTGAAACCAAATTAACACCATGATGGGACTGGAGAGAGGCTCAGCAGTTAAGAATACTTGATCATACAGAGGACGCAGGTTCAGGTCTCAACACTTTTATGGAGATTCAAAACTACAGTTAACTTCAACTGCAAGGGATCTGATACTTTCTTCAGGTGTCCTCAGGCATCTCTATGTATGTGTGGGGCAATACATATGTGTATGTCAAATACTCATTTACATATGTGTATGTCAAATACTCATTCACAGAACATGAATAAATCTGAAAAAGAAAAGAAGACTTTAATGCTAGTAGTCGGATTAGATTCAACTTCCATGTGGTTAAATGGTTGCACTTACTCTATTTCAATAAAACAGCTGGCTTTGGTTTAGCAACTGAAGAGCAATGCCTTGGGGTTAGATTCACATTTCATCTGTATCTGCACTGCAACTTTAATAATATTAATGTTAAAAATAACCATTCATAAACGTGTCCTTCATAACACATAATGTTGTGAAAATGTCCTCAACCAGGACACAACTGCAATAGAACTTTTCAGTACACAGCAGGATGCCAATTTAAATGTTGCATCAATTGATAAATCTTTAAAGCTAAATTGTCCACGTGAAGGTAAAGTTACACTGCTATATTATTGAACTGTGCATTAAAATTGAGTTAGTTTCATTCACTGATATAACTTTGGATGGAAAGTGTTTTGTCATGTATTACTAATTATATTAAGTGCAAAAATAAGAGCTATTTCGATTTCCTTTTTCTCCTTTAGTGAAGGTTTAACTTTCCAGTATCCTTTACTTTATTAGGGTGACTCTGCTTTCCTTGTGATTTCTATTGTTCTGATAAAATACCATGCCCCAAAGCACTGGGTAAGGAGAAGGTGTATTTTAGTTTACACATCATCACAGTCCATCACTACAGAAGCTCACGGCAGGAACCTGCAGGAAGGGCTGATGCAGAGGCTTTGGAGGAATCCTGCTTGCTGACTTATTTTCAGTAGCTTCTTCAGCTTACTTATAGCATCCAGAATCACCAGACCAGAAATATCACAGCCCACAGAAAGTTGGGCCCTCCTACACCAATTAATTCTCAAATAATTAAACTCAAGTAAAATGAACTACAGGCTTGTCCACAGGCCAGTCTGGCAGAAGCATTTCTCTATTGAGGGACCCTCTTCCAACATGGCTTCAGCTTTTATCAAGTTGGCCTTAGAGTGGCCAGCATAGTCCTTGTATTGTGTAACAACACCATCTTCCTATTATGTTTTTCTCAACTACTTACTCATGCACCTTTAAGGCTAATGACCCTTTAAAATTATGACAATAGGATGATTATTTTTAAAGGATGCTGGAGAGCAGTGCTTGATGATGTCTTATAAATATTTTGTTGTTTGTATTTTAGATAAGTAATCAAAATGACAAATCAAATACAAAATCAAACACAGGTAATTCATAAATCTGTGCGAATGTCAAATAAGAAAGCATGTGCTACCATTTAGGTGTAAGTAATTGAAAATCTAAAGGAATAGCTTATTAACAGCTTTAAGACTTGGAAATAGTATTGAATGGAATTCTAATATGAAGAGTCCAAAAGAAAAACATATGCCATTCTTTCATTGCCCATGTATTAATTTTTGTACACATTTTGCTTGGAGACCAAATAGTATACAAAGATATGAGTTATAAAAAATAAATTTGGACCAGCAACTTTATCCTTCATAATGAATTATTTTCAGGTAATAAACATACTCCAGATAAACACATAAAGATCAGATACCTTCATATTTACAAGACTCTTTAAAGGGAGATACTACTAATTCCAAAAGAATCAGGAGTTAGGAGTTAGATCTATAATTGACAGGTCTTTATAATTATAGGTCTTGTTAACCTTTTTGGCTAACCACCTAGGCTTTAGGAGCAGCCAAAGCATTTCTAAAAGTGATGCTTAATTAAGAAAAGACTGACTATCAAGTAGTTGGCAGAATAATTGTCATTAGTGGTTTAGACGGTTGTGACATGACTGACAAGGGTGTCTTATCTAGGTGAGCACAATAACAGAGCAAGGCCTGAAGGGAGCTATACTGAAGGGCTATGCTGCATCACCATGCCAATGCAGATAGCCTACTAATACAGGAAATTAACTCACAGGACTAACTGTTCACCCTGATTCTCTGCTGTGGGTCCAGAGTTTCTTAAAATTTAGTGAGATTTATTCCTTGAGATATATAAAAGTTCTTTCCACAACTTTTTTCTCCCAATGTACACTGGTTTTATTGAGACACTGAATTTGTAATAAGAGATTGGACTATTCCAGAAGAAAAAGGTAATAATGAAGGTGTATGTAACTGTTGTATGACATATAGACAGAATTTGACTTCCCCTGTTGTCAAATCATTTATTATGACAAGAAAGTGACCTATAATATTTTTTTTTCTTTTTGGTGGGTCTTTGAGACAGGCTCTTTCAACATAGTCTGGCTGTCATGGAACTCCTTATGTAAAACAGACTGGCCATTAATATTTTTGCAATTTTTTTTCAGGAAAATCATTTTGTCCTACAGACGACTCTAAAGATATTCCAGTCCAAACATTTGCCACTTTGTTCCTATACACTCTACTTTCTAAAATAAGAATTCTTCTTATGAGATATATTTAGAATTTGATACATGTTATATTTTAAATAATTTTGTAAGCCATTATAAAATGCTTTATAAAATACAGACTTATTTCCTAAAACAGAAAAGAAAATAGCAATATGTTTAAATCCACATTAGAAACAACCCTCATCATATGCACTCCTCTTCGTAGCAGAGGGAGGACTTATCTTTCTTTTTTTTAATTTATTTATTTATTAAAGATTTCTGTCTCTTCCCCGCCACTGCTTCCCATTTCCCTCCCCCTCGCCCAATTAAGTCCCCCCCCTGGGCCAGAAGAGCAATCAAGGTTCCCTGCCCTGTGGGAAGTCCAAGGAACCCCCACCTCCATCCAGGTCTAGTAAGGTGAGCATCAAAACTGCCTAGGCTCCCACAAAGCCAGTGCATGCAGTAGGATCAGAAACCCATTGCCATTGTTCGTGAGTTCTCAGAAGTCCTCATTGTCCGCTATGTTCAGCGAGTCCGGTTTTATCCCATGCTTTTTCAGACCCAGGCCAGCTGGCCTTGGTGAGTTCCCATAGAACATCCCCATTGTCTCAGTGTGTGGGTGCACCCCTTGCGGTCCTGAGTTCCTTGCTCGTGCTCTCTCTCCTTCTGCTCCTGATTTGGACCTTGAGATTTCTGTCCGGTGCTCCAATGTGGGTCTCTTTCTCTGTCTCCTTTCATCGTCTGATGAAGGTTAATATTCAGGAGGATGCTTATATGTTTTTCTTTGGGTTCTCCTTATTTAGCTTCTCTAGGATCACTAATTATAGGCTCAATGTCCTTTGTTTATGGCTAGAAACCAAGGACTTATCTTTCTTATTACTCATATAAATCCTTTATGATTTTGTTACATACATTTCTCCATGATAGTTTGCCAACAAAAAGTTTAAAAGAAGATACAAAAACATGTTTATATAACTGTATGAAATACCCATAGTTCAATAGCTCATACATAAAGAAAGGAAGAGGGTAAGGGAAGAGAGGGAGAGAGACAGAGAGAGAGATGCACACAGAGAGAACTAGAGAACTGATCTTTAAAGAAGTTATATCAGACAATTGTGGGAGGAACATAGCTGAAATCCAAAGACCAGTTAATGGTCTGGACATTCAGATAAGAGTTGACATTGCAACCATACTTCTGAAGGTTGGGAATTCAAGCAGAATCTTTGTGTGGCAGTTTGGAGGCTGAATTCTTTTGACACCCTGAGTCCTTGTTTTTAAGGACTGGAATGGATCAGATGGAATTAACTACACTGGGGAAATCAGTCTGTTTCATTTAGAGCAATGGTTTATAAATAAATATTAACCCTATGTCAAAAATGCCTGTGCATGATCTTGGAAGTAAGCAGGCAGATCAGAAACTGCCTGCCTGTGACTCCATGCATGAGAGGGTGATAAAAACAACCAAGTTTATTCTGAGAAAAGAGGGAAAGATCATGGGGAATCAAGAAAGCTGATAGAACATATGAAGAGCAGCACAAGGGCACAGAAAAGATGATATAGAACAATGAGGGAAAGCCCTGGACCTTCTGGGAAGTGGGAGCCAAGGCCACACTTTGATGATAAGCCACATGTCAGGCCAGAGTACTTACGATCTGGAAATGGAGTGGGAGACATTAGTGAGGCATTAACTCTTCCTGCACCTGGTCAGCAATGGAAAATTTTGATTCCACAAATCTCAAGGATCTACATACAGTAGTCAGAGATTCTATTGCTTGAAAATCATCTATATCAACTCATCTCTCTTACCACGTGGCAGGATGCAATTTAATAGCATCAACAGAGAAGCCTGTCTGATTCTTTGCTTTTTGTTATTTAATTTTTTCCCATTCCTCTTTGCGTGTTGTCTTCAAGAAAAGGCACGTGCAATTTGAAAATGAAAGGACAGAGGGAGCAAAGGGATACAAGGGGGTAGTGTGAGGTTGAATATGAGCAAAGTACATGATACACATGAATGAAAATATTATAAAGAAACTCCTCATTTTGTCCAATGTATAAATGTTAATGATTTTTAATTTACTTTGAAGCAGCATCTATGCAAATATATGAGAAAGTAACTGATCACTGTGGTTTACTAGATTTGGTAAGTAAAATTAACTATTGTAATTTCTACCTTCAAAATGAATTGAATAATTTTTCATATTTTAAATTTTATGCAAAAGATAGAAAGCTTTAGTAATTGGATTAAACGCTAGATTTTCCTGTAACATTTATTTACAGAATCTATGCATTTGACTGTTTATGTTTATAATTTGATTCTTTTAGAATTTTGATGCTAGACTTGGTGACATAGGTCTGTAAATCCAAATCTTTGGAGGTTAGCAATCCAATGACTTCTTGGATCTGCGGACAGTTCAAGTATAGCTTGGAAACTTATACCCTTTCTCAAAATAATAATTAAAAGGGAATATAACTTATGAATGGCTCCTTGTCTTTAATATCAAGGAAGTAAAAAGGGAAAGAAATGTACTTCCTGTTACGGGCAGTGCTTTTTCAGATGTTCACAACAATGCTTCTATATGTGCCCTTGCACATGTACCCCAGTGCATATGTCCTTGAGTATTTTTCTAGGAATAAAATTTCTGTTTTTAGATGTACACTTTTTTTACATAACTTTACTGTCCAATTTACACTGAAATATAACAAACATGTCTCAAATTTGTCACCCAGAACACTTAAGACAGCTATTATTTGGAAGTTATTACAGTTAGATTTTAGAAAGTCAGCATGGTGATCACTCTCAGATATTCTATCTAACCCAGCAACTACTTCACAGCCCTCTACAAGGAAAATATTTGTATTATTCAGTAAAGGGTAAAACAAACAGGATTAAGACTATCAGCTTCTCAACTTCTACTAAGATCAAAGTTTGCTTCCATGTAAGAAAAAAATCATGTTCATTTTTGGATAGAAAATCAAAAAATATATCACAATTTTGATATATTTTGACTTCAGAACTATAAAAGTCCAATTGCTAGCACATCATTGCATCCATTCAATGTTATAACATTTTCTGTTCCAATCCAGTGTGGATGAAATATTTAAAAATGTGGCTGATAGTGGCCTGTCATTAAGGATCTGACATCCTTCCATGCAGTTGGGTGGGGCTTTTTCCTGTGTGAACTGCTTTTTTATAGTGTGCCACAATAGCTCTTGTTTTGTCTTTAAATTTTAACCAGCAAGAGTTGTATATAATTGTATATATATATATATATATATATATATATATATATATATATATATTAATCATCTTTTAAAAGCAATATATACGATTCTAAGAGCATTTAGTCTGTGATTTGTCTTTGTCCTATATTGGGGTATATGTGTGCAAGAGTGCCTGTGTGTATTTATCTCAGAATTTCCTTAACTGTAGTAAAAATTACCATCTTCCTGTTTGAAACAGATGGTATGAGATTTAGTGCATGTATTTAAATATATTTAAATAATTCTTTCCTGTTATAATATAGCTACAACATGTCCTTAATTTTATTTTAAAGATTTTATGTTAAACTCCTTTGATATAGCTTTTTGTTTCTTTTGTTGTTTGGTTGGTCACTTTTTTTTTTCTTTGTTCTGTTTTTGGAGGCAAGGTTTTACTATGTACCCGAGGATGGACTTATACAAGAAATCCTTCTGCCTCTGCTTCCTAATGCTGTAATTAAGGGTATAGAACACCACATACAACAGATAGTTATAGGTTTTTAATACCTGGGAACTTGATATTTAGTAAGTTGTAAAGAAGTATTACAGTTTCGTTGCATGCATGTACACAGTTTTCCTAGGACCCTACACCAGAAAGCCTATTTCATCCTAATACATTCTGTCTTAGGTAGGGTTTCTACTGCTGTGAAGAGACACCATGATCTCAGCAACTTTTATAAAGAAAAGCATTTAATTGGGGCTGGCTTGCAATTCAGAGCTCTAGTCCATTGTCACCATGGCGGGAAGCATGGCAGCATGCAGTCACACACGGTTCCATAAAGGCAGCTGAGTGCTCTACGTTCATTTTTGAGGGCAGCAGGAAGACACAATGAAGCAATGACCTGGCTTGAGCATCTGAAACCTAAACACCCACCCCTAGTGACACACATCCTCCAAAAAGACCACACCTACTCCAGTGAGGCCATACCTCCTAATAATGCCATTCCCAAGGGCCTTTATGGGCCATGTTTATCCAAACCTTCTTCTGTCATTATTATTCTATCTATAGCTAAGTGATTTGCATTTCTACATTTCCTTTGTGTTCCATTGTTTGGTTTTTGTTCTTTTGAGCCAGTCTTACTATGACTCTAGCATTTGTCTAACTCTCAAATATTATATTTCTACATAGTATCCCTATTTAGTTGGTTTCCTCTACACATCAACATAAATTTTGGAGTCAAATTCTTAAATTTTCCTAAAAAAGTAAGAACAAAATCTCAATTAAGGTTTTAAAGAGTACAATGGATTAATCTTCAAAGAATTTATATGATTTTTAACTATATCATTTTTACTTCATAATCATTTATGAATTTATAGCATTTTATTTAGGCCTCTTCTTTTTTCCTTGGGCATTCTACAATGTCTCCAAACACAAATTGATAATTTGTATCAAAACAAGATTTTAAAACTTGACTCAAGTTTTGTGTGTTAGGGCTTTATTGGTATTGACAACACTTTTCTCTTTTATAATTAACACATTTCAAATAGGGTGCTTTCCAAAGTAAAATTTTTTTTAAAAAAATTATATACATCCTTTAGTCTGATAAGGAGTACTTTATTAGATGATCAAGTTTAATTTCCCTTGTCAGTTTGACTGAGCCAAAGTCTATAGATACTTTGACAGACTGATAGTGAATATTTCTGTGAAGGTATATTTTGTGTAAAATTAACATTTATATTGGTAGATAGTGAGTAAAGTTAGATTGCTCTGGAAAATGTAAATGAGTCTCATTTAGTCTGTGAATGAACTTACCTGAAACAAGACTGGTCTCATCTGACCAGTTCGGCAGCAAATCATCCCAGACCCAGTTGCATCGCTGATCCTTTCCATGCCTGATTTCATGACGACTTGAAATGCAACCTCAGTTCCTGTCCGTGTCTTCGTCCTGAGGCAGACACTGCAGATTTGGCCTTGGATTAATCACACTAAACCATTTCTTGAGGTAAATTCTATCCCTTCTCTAAATCCCCATCCCGTCACTCTCTTCCTCTCCACCTTTCCTATTAATACTCTAAATACATATGTAGATATACTTTCGTTCTTGTTTATGTTACTTCTTTCAACCCCAACAAAATGTGGTACCTAAGCAACCCGTAGAACAAGAGATAAAGTTAACTGTACATGTGAAAATTAAAGGCGTTTGCTTGTCAAAGTTACTGCTAATGAAAAGACAAACTGCAAATGGGGAGAATACCTACTATGCAGTCAACAGGGGGTTAATCATGAATATGTGAGTAGTTACCAAAACAACAACTGGGCAAGAGAAATGGCTTAGCCAGCTGTTAGAAGAAAGTACTGCTCTTGCAAAAGACCTGAGATCAGTTTCCAGAACTCATGTCAGAAAACTCACAATTATTGGTAACATCAGCTTCAAGGAGAATCAACTTCTTATTTCCAACAGCATATGCATTCATGTGCACACACACACACACACACACACACACACACACAAATAAAAATAAGTTAAATCTTTTCAAAACACAACAATAAAAATAAGCACAAATTTAAAATGAAAATATTTTGATAAACGTAAATATGTGATATTAGCTGTATGATAATACACACAAAATTTCATTCATTAAAGAAGTTCAAATTAAAGGTATAAAATACAAGCTGGCAATTCTAAATATTTAGTGATTAAAACAGCATGAATACTGGCACAGTGTTCCATGCTTCCCAGCTTCCATGAACCCATGCTAGGGTTGGCCTTTAGTGGTATAGGTATCTTTTGTAATTTCTGTTCCTGTAAATAATTCCAATAATGCCCATTGTCTGTACTTTGATAGTATCTGTGCTTTGATCTATCATTGGCTCTCTATATGGAGTGAGTAGATGATTATTCACTTCTGCGCAGAAAATTCTATCACACAACAGAGCAGAGTAAACTTTTGCAAAACTGGCACAGTTCAGTCCTTCACTTACATTGAAAAAAAATAACTTTTTCCGAAATCTGCAACAGGCTTACTATATACCAGTTAAAACCTTTGCTGTATAAAAATGTCCTAGGATGTCTTTTGGCCATTTGAACTTCTTCTGTTGAGAATTCTCTGTTCTGCTCAGTGCCCCATTTTATAATTGGGTTGATTAGATTTTTACGGTCTAGTTTCTTGAGTTCTTTATATATTTTGGAGATCAGACCTTTGTCAGTTGCTGGGTTGGTGAAGATCTTCTCCCAGTCAGTGGATTACCTTTGTGTCTTAGTGACAGTGTCCTTTGCTTTACAGAAGCTTCTCAGTCTCAGGAGGTCCCATATATTCAATGATGCCCTTAATGTCTGTGCTGCTGGGGTTATACGTAGGAAGTGGTCTCCTGTGCCCATGTGTTGTACAGTGTTTCCCACTTTCTTTTCTATCAGGTTCAGCATGTTCGGACTGATATTGAGGTCTTTAATCCATTTGGACTTGAGTTTTGTACATGACGATAGATAATGGATCTAATAGAGAAGCTAAATAAGGAGAACCCAAAGAAAAATATATAGGCATCCTCCTGAATATTAACCTTCATCAGGCGATGAAAGGAGTCAGAGACAGAGACCCACTTTGGATCACCAGACAGAAATCTCAAGGTCCAAATCAGGAGCAGAAGGAGAGAGAGTACGAGCATGGAACTCAGGACCTCGAGGTGTGCACCTACACACTGAGACAATGGGGATGTTCTATTGGGAGCTCACCAAGGCCAGCTGGCCTGGGTCTGAAAAAACCTGGGATAAAACCGGACTCCCTGAACATAGCGGACAATGAGGACTACTGAGAACTCAATAACAATGGCAGTGGGTTTTTGATCCTATTGCATTTACTGGCTTTGTGGGAGCCTAGGCAGTTTGGATGCCCACCTTACTAGACCTGAATGGAGGTGGGTGGTCCTTGGACTTCCCACAGGGCAGGGAACCCTGATTGCTCTTTGGGCTGACGAGGGAGGGGGACTTCATGGGGGAGGGGGAGGGAAATGGGAGGTGGTGGCGGGGAAGAGACAGAAATCTTTAATAAATAAATAAACGGAAAAATAAAAGAAAAGGAAAAAAATGTCCTAGGATGTTTTCATTTACCCTTCCTGTCCCAGTTTCTCTTGATGCAGGTTTACTGAAATGAAGAGTTTTTATTGATACAATGTAAGTATATCTTCAAGGAAGAAAGACAGGGAAATGAACACAGTGCTGATCCCAGTTGCTGCCCTTTTATATTCACCATGTGATTTGAACATTACACTGACTATATGAGGTAAAGGATCACCACGGAGACACTCTATGGAGAACGTAAGATAACAGGACTTGAGGAACGAGCAAGGAAATACCTGACAGCATCTGCCCAATTTCCAGTGCCCCATGAGAGTGAAGCTTCATATTAATTCATGTATACAGATTATGGAAGTAAATAAGGCACTTTGATGATTTTTTGTTGTTCTCTCCATCTCAAATGATCAACTGTGCCATCCCCTTAATGAGATAATTCAGCCTGATGACTTCGGTAAGAAAACATCAGAGAAAGAAAACATTCTAAGTTGGGCGGTCTCTACGACAAAGTGGAAAATCTCCTTTTTTAGGCCATACTGTGTCTTCCCAGGGGTTTCTGGGGTAGTGGCGGAGAATATCCACTGCTACTAAAGTGGCATATTGTAAAGAAAAAGATAGAGTCTTCCTCTCCTGTATGTCTTTTTTTTTTTTTTTTTTTGGTTTTTTTGAGACAGGGTTTCTCTGTGGTTTTGGAGCCTGTCCTGGAACTAGCACTTGTAGACCAGGCTGGTCTCGAACTCACAGAGATCCGCCTGCCTCTGCCTCCTGAGTGCTGGGGTTAAAGGCGTGTGCCACCACCGCCCGGCCTCTCCTGTATTTCTTACAATATCCTTTACCATCAAATTTGTAACCATCAAGAGGTTCATCAATTATTTCTCTACGGAGAATACATCTGATCTCACTTGCAGTTTTTAAGCATGTGTTGATAGGTGCACAGTCAAATGAGCATTTCTTATAGAAAATGTGATTCATTAAATTGTCTAAACCTTCTTATATTTTCAGCTATGTTTCCCATGTTATTACTTGCTATTATTAATGTTTAGCATGAACTGAATAATTAAAGCATTTCTTAGAAGCTGCAAGAACATAAATTTTCCATTTAACGGTGGCATTGCTTCTTGTCCATAATGCTGAACTCCATATTATAGAATGCAGGTAGCATGAGTTAAACAATTAGAGTTGGCACTATTGAAACACAACCTTTGGCAGAGGCTCAGAAACACATATTAGTAAAAGCAGAATGTTTTAAAACCCTTAACAGATATTCAAACTGCCACACTATATAGAGTGATCTACTAGGGGAAATAGGTGCTTGGAGAGCTGTAGAAGGTAGAGGAAAGGCAAGAGGCATTATTGGGTGTGGTGGCAAAAAACTGTAGTTGTTGCAACTTCCAATAAAGATCTTGATGTCTTTACAACCATGGTGGAGTGCTGACAGATGTTTCTATCACACTTGGTCCGGCAGCTGTTCAGTCCCAGAGAAACACAAAGGTTTTACATTAATTATAAACTGGTTGACCTATTAGCTCAGGGTTCTTATTTACTCTTATCTTACATTAACCCACAATTCTTGTCTGTGTTAGCCACGTGGTTTGGTACCTTTTTTTTTTCAGTGAGGCATTCTTATATTGTGTCTTCTGCATCTGGTTTGTCTGGTTTGTCTGGGTGATGACTGCAGATTGAGCCTTTCCACTTCCCAGAACTCTGTTCTGCTTGCCCCGCTTATACTTCCTTCTTGGCTACTGGCCAATCAGCATTTTATTAAATCAATACAAATAACAAATCTTTATAGGGTACAAGACCATTGTCCCACAGCAATGGGATACTATTCTGACAGAGCAAGATGATCCAGACTTCAGCACTAAGTCAAGTGGGGGCAACAACTGACTTCAGAAAAAAAATGTTCTCACATAGGAAAGAAGTAACGTGTACCACTGCTTAAAATTGTCCACATATGTGGCTTTGAGTTAAGAACTTGGTATAATTATTTTCAGTAAGAACTAGAAGCCCTTATGTTTTTGTTTTGTTTTGTTTTTTGCATTAATAACTAGAAGGAATTATCTACTGATTTAGGGCTAATTTAAAAACTAACAAAATAGTTCACATTGACCTCATTTGATTTAGTCAAAGCAGGTGTTAAATTTTATCCTCACTTTATACTTGTTAAATCACTTACCTTTATTCTTAAGCTAGAGGTTTACACAGGATTTTCTACTGCAATACTAATTTGTGGATGCACTTTTCTTAATTTCCTCTCTTTCCTTTAAGCAGGTGGCCAAGATTGCTTGTTCATTGACTCAAATATTTTTACTGTAAGAAACGGTTCTTGTGTTCAGTAAATGGCACTCCAGGATGAAGAGATTAAATAAAGAATGAAAAGAAAGAGACCTCCTAGAAATCAGGAAGGAATGAAGTTCAGCGGACAATTAGTGGTTCCTTGTGACCTGCTCCTACTAATAACTAAGAGGAGCACACATTGGAGATGGTGGAAATGTGATGCTCATGGCCAGGCTGAGAGATCCAACTTCTGAGGAACTGCCCAGCACCACCTCCCTTCCTGCACTGTGCTCACAGCAAACCCAAGTACATCAGCTGTACTTCTAAAGTGCCCAGTTGGAGGAAATAATTGTTGCCATTAACTAGAGCAATTCTGTCTGGTTGGTATGGCTGCATATAGAGCAATACTCTGTTTTTTACCCTTTTCTCTTGCTGAAAATAAATTTTTAATAAACTACATTCTGAAAAAAACTGCATTCTAATTATGTTTCCTCTTCTCCAACACCTTCTAGATCCTCCATACCTCCCCTTGCATGCAAATCCACACCCTTTCTGTTTCTTGTTAGAAAACAAACAGGCATATGAAGAGTAATAATAAAGTAAGTTAAGATAAAACAAACAAAATAGGCCAATACCCTTCAAGTACATTGTCTACAGAATAGCACTGTTCTTTACAGTGAGCCTGTCCACACTGGTGAGTCCTGATTTGATCTGCCATTGAGCTCCATTTTCATTAGTTTTTGTATGTAATAACCAGAGCTAAGAAATCCTCCTAAAAAAAAAAGTAAGTAGTTTCATTAAAATCTGTGTAAGACTGATAATTGGGCAGGCCTTTGCCTCCTTTCTGTACCTGTCTTGCAAAGTGAGCAATGATGGACGAGATTCAAGGCTTTTTGTGTGTGGCATTAACTGTGCAGTGGGCTGTGGACAACATATGCACTTTGCACTGAGCCATTCAGCATCTGAGCAAAAGGTTGCAAATGAGAGACCCGAACTGAGATGAAGCTTCGGCTAAGGACCCCACCCCTCTCGTGAAAGACAGAGAAACTGAGAGGGCTGTCTTTGAAAGCAATAGTCTGACAGGGAACTGGAAATCTGTTGGATTCCATAGTCCATGAGTGTAGTTTCAACTACTGAGACAGAGGCTGGGGGAGGAGGATGGATGGAGCCGAGGAGTCCAAAAATTACCAGAAGAATATTGTGAGGCCCTCAGCTCAAAGACAAAGAGAGAGAAAGAGATGGACACAGTCAAACATACCATGAAGAAAGGTGGGTGGAAAGCTAAGAAAGGAGAGAAAGACAGAAGGAGGGATGAAGGTACTGGCAGGCAGGCAAAGTAGCAGATCTTAGCATAGAGGTATCACCTCTTTCCAGTTCAAGTAGAGATGTATTGGCAATTTGGGGAATACTGACATTCCAGTTTGTCCTTTGACACAGAACCATAGAAACTGAATTTGAAAATTGTTCGTGTGATCCTGTATCACTTGGGCTTCTAGACCATAGAAACAAAGAGGTCAGGCTGGAACACACATATATTAGCCTTGTCTACCAGCCCCCGCTGCTTTCATCTTCACCTGTATTGTTCCTCCTCCCTGCTGGCCTCTGATAGCTGATCTGTGATTTCTGCGTACATCTGTCTGTGATGGCACTACTGACATGTAGCATGCAGTTTTAATTTCTCCAGCTCTCTTTTGTCAAATTGACTATTTTTGTATGCATTTCTAACTTCCCCCTTCTTAATTCTAGCATAATAGCTTTTGTTTCTGTATACCACCTAGTCCCCAGCAAAGCACTGTGGACGTTAGCAGTTTAATAAATGCTTATTGATGAAGTTATTGACACTACATTTTAAGGTGAGTTAAACACAGAATTAAGCATAAACAGCAGTAACACAGCTCTAAAAGGAAGTGTTTGGTCTGTTGCAGTTGTAGAAATCACTAGTTCAAGTAATTAAAAGATGTTCTGCTGTATTTTGACTCTCCTCTCATCCAAAACGACATCTTGAATTAAAAGTAATCACACTTGACAGAAGGCAAAAGGTGTTGGAATTTGTTTTGTTTTGTGTTAAGTGTTCCTAAATACTTCTAAATTTCATATAATTAGAAACAGTGGTGTTATATGGCGGTAGAAAGTAAATACAATATTTTAAAAGCTTCAATAAAATCTAAAAGCAAGTCAAACTACTATATTTTACACATTCCTAAGATAAGAATATTTCAAATTTATTTCAAATTTCATAGCAAATTAAGTTTGATTTTTTTTAAATTTTCCATAGGGACTGATTTAAAACAAACAAACAAAACAAAAAACATTGTATCTCTGAGATCTGAAACCACCAACCTTAAAACCTTAATCCACTTCAGACAACATGAGTAAAGAAAACTCTTAAGAGATGGAAATAGCCGCTCTGCTTAACGGAACATTTGCTATGTTCTTTTCCAGGTCTCTGCCCCCGTGCCCTCCGCCGCCCCCACCCGTTACTTCGGGTTTCCTTTCCCCTCATCGTATGTCCCATTCTTACAGTGTCCAAGCTTTCATGTGTCTCTGGCTTTGTCTTCCCTTGTCTCAGCAAGGCAGGAGGTCTCCCTCCAGCTACTGTCCCAGAGTCCCTCATCTCCATGTGATTCCTCCCTAGCTCTAGGGCTCTCAGCATCTCTCATTCTCAGTCTCTCTTCTTAGCTCAAATGTCACATGACACACATTCCTTAACACCTGGTCCAAAGTGGCTTTCTCGCACTGTCTCACAGTCTTTACATTTATGCTTATTTGTGTTTTATCATTAGGTTACATTACGTAAACATGAGCATGAGTGGAGATTTTTTTTTCCCGGCATTGTATATTCACTGGCCAAGTTACAGACCTTGGCTTGCCTAGCTAAGCTCAGCAGTACTAAGTTCTCTTTTAATTGCAATCACATTGCAGTCTCCTTATTAGAGGAAATAGTCTGAAATGTCCTGCACGGCCAGATATAAATGGAAGCAGCTGGATGCCAAGGAGCTTCTGAATTCCAAAAGAGGATGAAGAAAGATGAAGTTCAGTATGGGCTCTGGCTTTACCACCTATGGAATCACGGGTTCCAGAACAGGCCACAGTCTTTGAAGTTGGATTTGAAATAACTTTAGCCTCAAAACTATGCCAGTGACGAAACTGTGCTATATTTTCTTTTTTTTATGTATTTTTTTATTGATAAAAGGAGAATAAAGAAAAGAAAGAAAAAAAAACAAATTTCCACCTCCTCCCAGCCTCCCATTTCCCTCCCCCTCCTCCCGTTCTTCTCCCCCTCCTCCCACCCCTCTCCCTTTCCCCCCACTTTTCTCCCCCTCCCTCTCCAGTCCAAAGAGCAGTCAGGGTTCCCTGCCCTGTGGTAAGTCCTAGGTCCTCCCCCCTCCGTCCATATCTAGGAAGGTGAACATCCAAACTGGCTAGGCTCCCACCAAGCCAGCACATTGCGTTGGATCAAAACCGCATGCCATTGTCCTTGGCGTCTCATCAGCCCTCATTGTTCGTCATGTTCAGAGAGTCCAGTTTTATCCCATGCTTTTTTTGGTAACAGTCCAGCTGGCCTTGGTGAGCTCCCAGTAGATCAGCTCCACTGTCTCAGTGGGTGGGTGCACCCCTCGTGGTCCCGACTTCTTTGCTCATGTTCTCCCTCCTTCTGCTCCTCCTCGGGACCTTGGGAGCTCTATCCAGTGTTCCAGTGTGGGTCTCTGTCTCTATCTCCATCCATCGCCAGATGAAAGTTCTAGGATGATATGCATGATATTCGTCAGTATTGCTCTAGGATAGGGTCATTTCAGGTTCCCTATCCTCAGCTGCCCAAGGAACTAACTGGGGGCCTCAGCTTGGGCACCTGGGATCCCCTCTAGGGTCAAGTCTCCTGCCCATCCTAAAGTGGGTCCTTTAACTAAGAAATGGGGTTCCGTGCTCCCCTATCCAACCTTCCTTTATCCCGATCCTCCTGTTTCCCCAAGTCCCCCCTCCTTTCCTTCTACCTTTTTTCTCCCCATCTCCCCTTACCCCCATCCCACCCCACCCCCAACATCCCACTTTTCTCCCCGGCAATTTTGTATACTTCCCTTATCCAAGAGGATTGTTAATTTCTTCCATTGAACTTTTAGATGGGAGCAATGTTTTCATGTTTTGTGTTTATTAATTCCTTTACTAATAATTTCAAAGACCGTGTAAATCTGAGGGGAAATCAACAGAAGATAGTACCTTACTGAGTTAGACAGAGTTGCTGACATTGCCAGCACTATTGGTCATGACTGAAGTAGACCGTTTGTGTATTTTGTCACTACCAATGACAAGACATAGTCTATTATTTGCTTGGTTTAAAAATAATATCATTAACAAACATTAAATATTAGACATATTTAAGTTTGTCTTCATTGAATGGTTTAGGATTGAACAGTAGAAATTTATGTGCAACTTTTGACTGAGGAGTTTTTATGGTTTGTAGACAGATAAAGCCTCTCCCCAAAGATTAATATCTTTAAGACATTGACAGCTGGCAGCACTTGCTGTTGAGTGCTCATTTTGTCAATGGATTCTCCTGCTGATCTCTGCATCCATGAATGGGCTATGTAGGAGGTAGCATCTGATTGGAGGAAGGAGGTAACTAAGAATGTGCCTTTGAAGAATGTACGTATGTTTTGAAAAGTCTATCTTGAGACTGAAACCTTGAAACCATGAACCAAAATCAATCTTACTTCCTAGGATGTCTTTTAGGGTATCTTCTTCAAGTGACAAAAATACAATTAACATAGTGTTGTCCTTTTGCCTCTCTATAAGAACATCTCTTTTAATACACAAATCAACCATTGATTAGAAATATAATCTTCATCATGGCAACAAGCATCAGGGCTTTTGTAATTACTGTACTTATTATATACCAAGCAGAATATTTAGTGTTTAATATTTTATTACCTAATACTTACAGAAAATATAAGATCAAATATATATGTTAATATATATATTTAATTTTTGAAATACACGTTACTTAACAAAGTGTTATGGTTACTAAGTAGTGTAAAACATTCATGAACTTTGTTTGGATCATAAAATTAGCAGTTATAACTGTTGGCTCTTAAAGCACACATTGCATTCTTTTCTTGTTAAAATAGTCTATTTAAAAGAACACTCTCCCCAAATATGGTGCTGATGCACATAATCCCAATCTCAGGAGATAGAGGCAGCTGGGTGGGAATTAGAGGCCAGATTGGACTCTACAACATAGCTAGAAAGCCAGTCTCAGCAGCAACAAAAAGAAACAAATAAGTACTCTATTACTAGACACAGTGACTCTTGTCATTGTGGCTTAGATTTGTCCTCATTATTGCCTCTATCTCTCATTTGCTTTTTTTTTTTGTATTTTTAATTAAAAAACAACAAAGTCCTCAAAATTTCCAGTGCATTCTACAATCTCAAAAATGTATTCAATCTTATGTTCAAATAATGTATTTTCATTTAAATAAATGTATCTTTAACAAAATCATACAAGCAGATAATAAACTTTGAAAAATTCTTTCCCCACAATATTTGCATAATTCAACAGCTTAAGAAGGATCTTAGAGAATAAAATGAGAAACATGATGGGAAATTCAAATCACTTTTTAGCACAATAATGCTCTTTAAATGCTTAAACACCTTTAGCATTTGGTAAAGGATTTCAACAAAGTGGTTATATTAGCTTGATGAAATAATATGTAAGCAAACTTAAAATGAAGAAAATTAAATTCATTTGCTGAATAGCTCCCTATACAAAATGTACCATGATTGTATTTAAATTTCTAATTTTTTCCTAGCAATGCATTCCTGTGAGAATTAGTAGAAGATTTGTAAGGGGAAGAAAATAGGTATTCAGCTTCTAAACAAATTAAATTATTCTCAAGTTTTAGAATACAATTTCTTAGTGCAGCAATGTTATTTACAGTAGAGAAATAAAAACTGTGGTTTAAATAAGTAGTCCTGCAAGTTGCTCATTATAGTTTTTTTTTACACAATACAATGTGAACTTTAATTTAAAACTTGACTCTCAACAGTGAATGGTATAGACAAGTACAGGGAGTGGAGCCATTCCAAGGACTATAAAGCTTGAATTTTGTTGGTTACTAATAAAGGGAATTCCATGCCACGCTCTAACTCTGTCCTATTGCTGCCATGAAAGGATGTAATTTTCAGTGGCATTATTTGATTCACAATAAGGAAAAATTCAATTAAAGTTCTATAATCTCATTGATGGCAATGGAAACTCAAATTGGAAAGACTAGTATCTCAGTCAGGGCCAAAGTTCTCAGTGAAGCTATAAAGTCTCCTTTTACACATTTGAAGTAAATTGAAAAACCTGTGGATAACTGCAGGCAAAGATTTCCTGTCCAATAGTCTCTTTCAAATAAACACACTGAGGCTTATACTAATTATAAATGCTCAGCCAATAGCTCAAGCTTATTACTAACTACCACTTACATTTTATGTTAACCCATATTCCTTATTTACACTCTGCCATGAGGTGGTACCTTCATTAACATGGCATGCTTATCTTCTGTTTACTCTGCATCTGGCTGGTGACTCCAGATTCTGCCCTTCTTCCTCCCAGCATTCTCTTAGTCTTGTTCATCTGTCTGATGTTATTATTTTCAGCTATTGGCTAGTCAGCTTGTTTATTAAACCAATCATGGTGACATATATTCACACCATGTAAAGGAATATTCCATAGCAGCTAACTTTTCACAGTGTATGAAAGGTATCCGGTGTCCACTCGTTCCTCCTATATCCTGGTCCATTACCTGCTACTGCTTACCTTTGAACTTGTTCTCAATAGTGCTTAGCAATCCTCTTACTAACCTTATATCTTATATCAAATGGGTGGTCCCATATCCCATACTTTGGTTCCAGGATTTAGGTGGATCAAAAAACAATTATAATAGTGGGGTGTGGTGGCATTCAGTCCAGCACTCACTGATGGAAATAGGAAACATGATTGGTAAATTCAGAGTATAAATTATTGAGCTACCATAAAGTCATATTCTAATTCAGTTTTTGAATATTAGACACACTCCATAAATAATACACTGGCAATTCATTCAAATGAACTTTTAAGTTGGTTTCATAACAGGTCTCTGAGTACCTCACAAGAAAAGCAACAGAAAGTCAGTGAAGAAGTTAGACCTAGAACATCAATTCCAGAGGTTTAGCAGTCTTAAGGATTATCTTGTCTATGCATAATGTGTATGTGTGTAAATTATCACACATGGATAGAGATTGTTTCTCAAAAGATTCAATGCAATGTGGAGGACTGAATTTTAATTTCTTTCGTTAGTCAAACTAGTGGTTCAGAGCTGGAAGCTCTTTAAGTACTCTTTCTGATAACCCGGTATTGTCAAAATTCATTCAAATGCTAAATATCTAATATATCCATAAATAAACTAAACCTTTCCGAAATATTCACAAAAACATTTTATTGTAATTATATTGGTAGTGGTTGACATGGAATAATGTACTCCTTATCTTCATTTTTTCCCATCATTCTAACTGACTTGTTGAAATTTTTATTACTTTTCTAACAATCTATAGTAATTTATACAATGTCTGTTTTTTTTCAGTAGTATTTTCAAAGTGGTGCATGCTAAAGATTAAGAAAAGTTTTGGAGGGTTTTTTTTTAATTCATTTTACATACCTACCACAGCTCTTCCCCTCCTCCCCACCCCAACCCCTATTCACTCCTTTGAAAAGATAAGAACTCCCATGGGGTGTCAGCAAAGCCTGGCACATCAAGTTGAGGTAGCACCAACCCCATTCCCACTGCATCTAGACTGAGCAAGGCATCCTACCACAGGGAACAGACTCCAAAAAGTAAGCTCATGCACCAGGGAAAGATACTGGTCCCATAAAGGGACCTTTTGTAGAAGGAGCTGCAGGCAGGCCTGCTTTTCATCTGCCTGGATCCTGCATGGTTAGCTTTACACCAGAAATAACAACACACAAATTGTATTCTTTTAAACACTGCCTGGCCCGTTAGTTCTAGCCTCTTCTTGGCTAATTCTCATATCTTGACTAACACATTTCTAATAATCTGTGTAGCACCATGAGGTGGTGGCTTACTGGGAAAGATTCAGCATATCTGACCTGGCGGCTGGCTCCATCGTGTTTGCCCTCACTTCCCTTCTTCCCAGCATTCTGTTCTGTCTACTCCATCCACCTATATTCTGACCTATCAGGCCAAGCAGTTTCTTTATTAATTAACCAATGAAAGCAACAGATAGACAAATGACCTTCCCACATCAGGGACCAAGCCTCTCAAATTTTTTATTTACTTCTTAGAAATTGTGCACCTAAGCAAAAAATCAGTGCACCATTTGAGTGAACCAAGAAGGGAGTCTGCCTATAAACATCACCTATTCATTATTACCTGATTCCTTTCTCCCCACAAGGGTGGGCTTGAAAGAGACGAGTCAAATCAGAAGACTCTCGCACAAACTTGATGAACTTGCTAGCTCTGTGCCACTAAAGTGAGGGAATCCTGTGTCAGTTGACAGAGGGCGTGCCTCTGTGTAGAAACACTTCCTGGGCTCATGTCTATTACATCTTCGACATTCACAACAGTCAGAAGTCAACATAGATATCTCTAATATAGTAGTTGAAAAGTATCTCTTTTCATGAACATTCATTTTTCCCAAACACTGTAAAAATTACCCAAATGTTACTTTCCTCACTGATGTTAAAGACTCCTGCTGTTTATCTACTGGTCATGCCAGCACAGTCCAACATCTCCCAGTGTGCAGTTAGATTGATCTGTGGAGGTTTATGTCAGCTCCAGTTACCTTACCAAAAACCCATCAATGACTTCTAATATCATGCAGGGTAAAATAGATACTAAAACAAAAAATTTGAACCTAAAAATCCTACAATATTGTATATTTCTTGTTTTCTTCCTGATATCACATGACACACTTCTCTGTGCCACTTTCTCTAGGTTAGACTCACTAGTGTTCCCTGATGCGGCTATGTGTGCTCCTAAAATGTGCTGATCTTTGTCTGACTTTGTCTCAGCAGAGCTATTTTTTGACCACTCACTTTCTTCACATACCAGCTCAGGTGAGATTCTGTCAGGTAGCCTTCCCTGGTTGTACTTTGTATACAAACCCTTCTCTACTTTGGTGCTTTCTAGTTCCCACATGCAATGTAGCTTCACTCTTAAAATGTTTCATTGCCTCTTTCTCTTATCCAGGCTATGAGTATTTGGGGTCTCATTTGCTTTGTTTCCTACTCTTTCTTAAAACATATGAACAGTATGAGGGTGATGCCTCCAAACACATTATAATATATTTAAGAAGGGTAAGTAATGTATCAAAGCTTAAATAGCAAAACAGCTGATTTGGGGCTCAGTTTTGTTCTTTCTTTTATTAGTAAGACATTACAGCTGGGCTAACAGGTGCCAACACAAGTGTTTGAAGCTCACAGATAAAGGGCTTGTGGTGTTGTACTTGTGTCTCGGAGGCAAGGGTGGGTTCATGCTTCTTCTCTACAGCATGGCTCAGAGTTCAGAGGTGACACACATATAAATCATAGAGTTCTCCCAACACAGCATGTATGAGCCAGGAACTGAACATTCTACTTGGAATTTTGGTGGGTTGACTAAATAACCACATACCAGATGGCAATAAAGGTTCCAGGGACTGCTGCTTTTCAAGTACATTGTTTAATCCTTTCCTACTTCTCCTCCCCTAAGTCATCTTCCTATGTGTCAATTGTGCTAGCTCTGGAATATTCCCCCATAGTTGTTTCTTTTTCCTCTCTGAATGTTATTTGGTAAGAAAAAAATCCAGGTTGCTTATTTTTCCTGAAAGCAGCCTGATCCACCACTACTCTCTAGGAAAAATCAGTGATCTGTCAGCTCTCAGCTCAGTGCCAGCAGGCAGCAGGCTCTTCTGTCTTGGCTGGCTCTGCTCTGCTTCACATGGATAGCCTCTTTCTATGTCTGCATGGCGAAGGATCCTACGTGCAGGGCACGATTAATGCAAGAGTGCCAGAACAATGCTTACGTCTAAGGTCACATATGTTTTTCCTCACACAAGATGTCATTAAGGACTTTTCATACCATAAATGAAAATCAGGAGAAAACATATAAAAGAAACAGTGATCAAGTGAAACAGGGAATGTAGAAACTGTATATTTTGGAAGGGAGAAGGCAAGTTCAATTTTCTTAATTTAGAATTTAATTATGTTTTATATTAAAAATAATGTTAGTAATCATTTAAAAATCTGAGGAAAATGGGCATAGTATTTAAGTTTTCTGGTAAATATAAGAATTATTTTTTAATTCTACAATGAAAATGCCTAATATTGATTATTAGTTGTTCAACATATCCAGCAAATAAATGTGTGTCAAACAGGAAAAGTATTATGTTTTTTTTTCTGATGTGAGCTCACACTTTGAAAATTAAATAATAGTTTTTCGAATTTAATATTATCATGCTCTAATTTTTATGAATCCTCATATGTACATGCTATTCACACATAATCATATAGATGGGCACATTTGATAGACAGTCTCATAATCTACTCCCACATGGCTTACTTGTCAGAGTGAGCGACATCCAACAATATCTTCAGTGTACCATGCTATTGAGAACCATCGCTTATTGAACCATAGTTACTAGAGGCCAGAATCACTGCACTGTTGCTAAGGTAGATGCAGAAATGACTTTGATTACTTGTCTTAACTCGTATACAAACATATATATATATTATATTATATAAATTCATTACTTATTATAGAAACTAACTTAAGCAACAGTAGACAAGTATGGGACTGATGAAATATGACTGAACACTTCCAGAAGATGCGCCAAGTGTATATTGAGTTGACAGCTGTAGAATTAGGTGAGACTCAAATAATCAACAAGATTCTTACATCAAATCACTGCACAACTCTTTTGAAAGACTTTCCTTCACTTTAACCAAACTCCAGTGAGTAAACACAGAAGTATTATAAGTGTGACTCACATAAAAAGACAGTGGTAATTTCAATTACACAGTATACTTGTGCTAAAACAAACGGTTTTACATTAACAAAGACTCATTTGTTTTTGAAAATAAAATGTACTGTCATCACCTTTTATCCCTCTCAGTTTTTAATAGCTATTTTGGTCTACATTCCCTATTTGATTTTGTATTCACAACTTTGAATGACACAAATTTATCTTTCCATGTCTTAAGGGTAGAAGTCTCTGCTCAGGGTCTCACGGAGCTGAAATCAGGGAATCATGTGGGTTTGCCATCTGGGGCTCAGGGTCCCCTTCCAAGATCACCAGTTGTTGGCAGGGTCCATATCCTAGCCATTTTAAGCTTGAGGGCCCATTTTCCTCTTCACTGCCAGCTGGGGTCCCTTTTGGACCTTGGAGTCTGCCCACAGTTCTTTTCTCTGCGACCTTTAAAGGCTGTTTGTCATCTGGGCATTTCCTTTCTATTGAATCAGTCCGTCCTTTTCTGATTTTCTCATCTAACCAGTGAGAGGAAATTCTTTGTGTTTAAATAATTGATTTGATTAAGTCATGTCTGTCTGGATAGCCTACATTTCTTTTGTCTCTTTATAACAGGTTCATTGTATAATTGATATAGAAAGAAGTGTACTTGATTTACATGTACAATTTGATTGTTTGGAACATCTGGGAAGACCACTGTCTTGATTGTGGTACTGATTATCTTTCTTCATGGGTACACCCTAAATATCACATAACCCACTCAGTGGAGAAAAATTCATCATTTTCACAGTTCCTGGGAATTTCACAGAGCATTGGGCCATTGTAGATGTATGAATTCTTCCTATCGTATTACATAAAGGTAAGATTGATCCATGGGATAGCAGTATGCCCCCAGTAGCACTACGCAAATGCAATCTCCCACTGCTGCTTTCAGTCCTCTGTTTATCATCTCACCATTCCCTTCGTGATAATCTGAATGCTTGCACGGCCATCAGAGAGTCAAGAGAACAGTAAGATTGGCGTCATCTCATTTCAAGTCGGAGAAGTTCAGATTGTTGTGAAAAAGAAAACACTGTGGGAGGAATTCTCAGAAGATATCAGCCAGACATCCTCCCACTTACTCTGTGACACCCACATCACTTTTCTTTAGCACATGAATTAGTTATAAAAAAAAAAGGAGTGCTGAGAGTATTATCAGTTTGGGTTGGAGCTAAAAGATCAAAATCATGTTTCCTAAAATAATCACTTTTCTCCAAGGAGAAATACTTTACAGTAAAAACCCAGATTATGACAGTCTACTGTGGTGTGGTGTCACAGAACTGAAGAAGTTGCAGTGAACTTTGTGATGAAAAGAAACTGGGAGTTCTCACCTCATATAAGAAGAGAGAGTCTTTGGTCATGACTATTGTGCTGTGGTCATAGCTACAGACACTTCTATGTTGTCTCCCTGAATCTCCGTGTTTTTCAGTTAGACAGAACCCAAACATCTTCCCCTTCCCTGTGAGCGTAGCACAGCATCGGAATGAGTCTCTCTAGTCATTTACACTTTTGTGTGCCCTTTCATCTCGAAAGAGATGTGAGTAAGAGGGAAATGACAAAATGATTCTATAAAGGTACATGTTGTGGACTCTCATCATGTCTTATGAAGAAAATCATTCAGCTTATAAAGATAAATGTGGTTTATATGAAATTGAGCATCAGTGGAAGATCTAAAGGTCTTCCTTTAGATCTAAAGATCTAAAGATCTAAAGTGCTAAGGTCCTTGTCCATATAGGTACCTACAAATTCAAACATTCAGAAAAATGTTTAGAATATTCCTGGAGTCAAGTAAAGTGGGTCTTATAGAGCCACTGATCAATAGTTATCATATTCTCATTCTGTCTGCTTTCTAAAATAATGCAATGATTATTCCTTCTGGAAACCACCCATAGCTTATTTCACTCGTAAACACATTATCTCATTCAAACCACAAGTATTTACTGTGCATAAATGACCTTCCAAATAATCATGCATTTTAAAAATGCTTCAACAGACTAACTGGAATATTGTTAGTCAAGCTGGTCCAGGATTCAATAATGTCTATCAAACACTTTAAGAGTATCCTTGGGTTTGAAGTTACTGAAGTAAAATGAAAACTTTCCTATTTTCAATTTTAAATCTCTTATTATCATTCAATGCTTGTTATTTTGATATGAAAGAGAATTATGTAATTCCAAGATAATCATCAATTCTATACACACATACATACACACACACACACACACACACACACACACACACACACACATATATATATATATATATGAATAGCCTGGACTGGAAATTCTGCATGAGATTTATAATTTAATTGAAGGATATTTTGTAACAAAACTGTCTGAATGATTTTTAGAAATGTAGACAAATATATTTTAGCCACAAAAGATTCAATACTCTTTAAGAAAATTTTAAATCACAAACAGAATAAAAACCAAGATATGCAGCTACTCTGAATGAAACATGTAAAGAAATAGGCTTGTCTGGATTTCTTTTCCTGCTATTTTTATAAATCTTTCAAAACCGACTTAAAGAGTAGAGTTTATTTCTGCTTACAGTTCAAGGATACAGTCCAATATGCCAGAGAAAGTCAGACAGCAGGAGTTTGAAGCTGCCAGTCACACAGCATCCTAAATCAAAGTGATGCATACTAATGCTCAGCTCACTTTGTCCTTTAGTGTGGTCCAGCCTCTCAACCCAAGGAATTACTCTACCCATGGTGGATGGGTCTTTCCATCTGAATTAACCTAACCAAGATAAACCTCAGAAGTACATCCAGAAGCCACCCTTCCGAGATATTCTAGAGCTCACCAGGTTGACAGCAATATTAATCATCATAAGGCTCACATTTTCCTCCCTTCTTTTCATTATGTTCAGTAACATCTATATCAGCGCACTTCACCCTATATACCATTGCTATAACCATGGGCTTGACAAGAAATTATTTATGATTAGAAATGTTCATATACAATCAGTTTGGAAAACCTATTTCTAGTTTTGTAAAAGTTATACTCTATAACATATGAAATCCACTCCTAAGGATTCTTAAAAATTTTAGAAAAGCCTGTTCCACAACCAGCTTCTTCACGAATACTCCAAACAGGTTTAGTCATGCTAAATGAAAAGTAGAAACATTGTATCTACTAAGAGAAATATTAAGAAGGTGAAATACACAATACATTCCCATGAGAAACAGAATAGAATGACTATAGTAATATTTAATATTACCAATCTCAAAAAGAGTCACAGAACACTGTATATTTATAATCCCAGTTAAATGAAAAAAAATCAAAAATAATTGAAAAATGTCACTTCTTCAAAACATCACTACCATGAGATTGATTGAGAAGACATGATGACCCTTTTCAATGAATAACTTACATTCCTTAGTGGTGTATATCACATCACTGTTTCCATTTTTTCAACATGATACAAACTCGCATATTTGTGATCCACTTACTATGCCATGTTTCGCTATTTGGATTAGGGGGTATGTTTCTTTGGTAACATTATTCTTCTTAAATAATCATAAGGCACACTGTGTGCCTCTTGGTAATTTTTAATGAATATCTGAACAGTCTAAACCTACTCAGAACATAACACAAAGTTAAAACTTTTATGTAAAGTAAAAAAAATATAGAGAAAAAGAAAGATTTATGTGCATACATGTGCATATCAGCAGCCAATAGCCCTGAGACCAAATTAAAAAGACATAAATTTATATGTCATAATGAGATACATAATATCTCTTTTGCCACCTGTTCTTTCCTGTTCTTTCCCCATGTCTGGGGAAAATGGAAATTGATACTGAGCCTGCAGAGAAGATTATAAAAGACAGCTGAAAAAAATTAGCAAAGAGAGACAGCAGTTAGGACAGAGAAAGGAATACAAGTGTGACTTTGATTTAAGCAAGGCAGTTGCATAGGAAGAGTCAGGGATTTTTATTTTTAGCTCCATCACAGACATAGACAAGGGCCCCTAGAAAATCCACACATGCAATTTATGACATTCCCGTAGGCTTTGTATATTTGGCCTGAGAGTTTGTAATCACCTGTGACTTGTGGAAGCTAAAACAAAGGTACAGTAGGCAAGGTGATTTCCCTGCCTGTTTCATCCCTTAGGAGACAAGCAATAGAAAATCTGCTAGTAAAGAAAATGAAATATTAGCCAGGATCAACTGCAAACCGATTATCTTGTGAATAATGTCTATGGATTGCAGTCCTCACTGTGCTTTGTAATGGTACCCATCTGTTTCAGAACTATTGGAGGAGGACAAAATATGCTCCTAGGGCTCAAGGCAAGGGGTGGAGCAAAGTGGCACGGTGGGATACAAACAGATAACTTATATGGACTCAGGTAGCACTATCAATGAAACCAGAGGGCAGAAGACTGAATGTTGATTATCAATAATTTATACCATGTATTTGTACTTATAAATAATCTTTCCTTTCAAGAAAATAGCAGCTTCTCAGTATGAATAGAAATTATGCATATAGAAAAACACAGCACTGATTTGTCTTCTGATCTCCTATATGAAACATAATTCATTTTCTGCATGAAGCTTCCTACAAGGAAGTATAGATTTATACAAAAGTGAATTATTCTTGTTAGTCATGTTTTCCATCTCATTTACTAGATGCCTTCAAAATAGTACCTCAAACATATTCAAAACATGAAATATGTCATGGATAAAATTGTGGCCAGAGGTGAATGAGGAAGCCTGAGGTGCACTTGACTGGCAATTCTGATTTCCACATCCCCTTTCACAATAGCCACAAATAGAATAAAATATCTTGGGGTAACACTTACCAAGGAAGCAAAAGACCTATTTGACAAGAATGTTAAGTTTTTGGAGAAGGAAATTAAAGAAGCTACTAGAAAATGGAAAGATTTCCCATGCTCTTAGATAGGAAGGATCAACATAGTAAAAATAGCAATCCTACCAAAAGCAATTTATAGATTCACTGCAATCCCCATCAAAATCCCAACACAATTCTTCACAGACCTTAAGAGAAAAATAATCAACTTCATATGGAAAAAAAAACCAGGGTAGCCAAAACTATCCTATACAATAAAAGAACTTCTGGAGGCATTACCATCCTTGACATTAAGCTCTATTACAGAGCTACAGTAATGAAAATAGCTTGGTATTGACAGAAAAACAGAGACATTGACCAATAGAATTGAATTGAAGGCCCAGATATTAAACCACACACCTGTGAACACCTGATTTTTGACAAAGAAGCTAAACTTATACAATGAAAAAAAGAAAAAGTCTTCAACAAATGGTTCTGTCATAACTTGAGGTCAACCTATAGAAGAATGAAAATAGATCCATATCTGCCTCCTGCAGGAAACTCAAGTCCAAATGGATTAAATACCTCAATATAAATCTGACCACACTGAACCTGATAGAAGAGAGAGTGGGAAGTAGCCTTCAAGGCATGGGCACAGGAGACCACTTCCTCAGTATTACCCCAGTAGCACAGATACTGAGAGAAAGAATGAATAAATGGGATCTTCTGAAATTGAAAAGCTTCTGAAAAGCAAAATACAGTCAATAAGACAAAAAGGCAACCTACTGATGGGGAGAAGATCTTTACCAACCCTACATCAGACAAAGGACTGATCTCCAAAATATATAAAGAACTCAAGAAATTAGACATTAAAATTCTAAATAACCCATTTAAAAATGGTGTACTGAACTGAACAGAGATTTCTCAACAGAAGAATTTCAAATGGTCAAACGATACTCAAGGACATGTTCAACTTTCTTAGCTATTAGGGAAATGCAAATCAAAACAACTTTGAGATACCATATTACACCGTTCAGAATGGTTAAAATCAAAAAACTAATGATAGCTTGTGCTGAAGAGGATTTAAAGTAAGAGGAGCACTCATCCATTGCTTGTGGGAAAGCAAACTTGAGCAACCACTTTGGAAATCAGTGTGGAGGTTTCTCTGAAAATTGGGAATCAACCTACTTCAGGATCCAGCAGATGCTCAATCATACTACAAAAGTTCAACTATGTTCATAGCAGCATTATATGTAATAGCCAGTACCTGGACACAACCTAGATGCCCCTCTATGGAAAAATGGATAAAGAAAGGATGGCACATCTACCCATTAGAGTGCTACTGAGTGGTAAAAAAAATGACATCTTGGATTTTGCATGAAAATAGATGGAATTAGAAAACACTATCCTGAGTGAGATAACCTAGACCCCAAAATATAAATATGGTATCTACTCACTCATTAGTGGATACTATCCATAAACAAAGGACACAGAGCCTATAGTTCATGATCCTAGAGATGCTAATTAATAAGGTGAACCCAAAGAAAAACATATATAGATCCAACTGGAAATTGGAAGCAGACAAGATTGCCTAACAAAATTTAGGAAAATGGGAGTGGGGGTAGAAGGAAGGGGAAAAGGGGAAGAGGAGGAGAGAAAAGAAAGAGGGGGTAGAAGAGAAAGGTTGATGAGAGCTTGAAGGAATGGGATAGTTGAGATGGAGGAAGGACAGATATGAAAGCGAGGAAAGATATCTTGATTGAGGGAGCCATTTTGGGATTAGCAAGAAATCTGGCTCTAGAAAAATTCCCAGGAATCCACAAGGATGACCCCATCTAAGACCCTTAGCAATAGTAGAGAGGGTGCCTGAACTGGCCTTGACCTGTTGTCAAACCGATGATTATCTTAAATATCACCATAGAACCTTCATCCAACAACAGATGGAAACACAGGCAGAGACCCCCATTGGAGCACTGAACTGAGCTCTCAGGGTTTAGTTGAAGAGCAGAAGGAGGCCGAGTATGAGCAAGGAAGTCAAGACCAGGAGGGGTTCACCCACTGAGACAATGTGCCTGAGCTAATGGGAGCTCACCAACTCCAACTGGACTGGGAATGAACGAGCATGGGCTCAAACTAGTCCCTCTGAATGTGGTTGACAGTTGTGGCAGACTGAGGGGCCAATGATAATGGCACTGGGATTTTTCACTACTGCATGTACTGGCTTTGGGAGATCCTATTCTCTTTGGATGTATACTGGATGTGGGGGGGGGAGACTTGGACTTTCTACAGGGCAGGGTCCCTTGCCCTATCTTCTGATTGAAGGCGAGTGGGGGGAAGGATGTGTGGAGGGAGTGGGAAGTGAGTAGGAGGAGGGGAGAAAGTGGGAATTTGGATTGGTATTTTTTTAAAGTAATAACATAAAATAAAATAAATGGCTTGGCTAAGTCATGAACGGAAAGTAACTATAACTATCTAGTCTTCAACCCCATCAACAACCTAAGAAGTGAAATAATATTACTTGAGTAAACAGGAAGTGCAATCAAGCAACTTCCAAAAGTGTACATTAAATTACAGAGACAATTGGCTACTTGGACAATCACCCAAAGCTTATTTGCAACATTAAAGCAACCAACTTTGGCTAAGGCCTAAAGTAACTGACAGACCACTTTCAGAATCAGAAAATTTTTCAAAACCATATTACCCTGTCTTAGCAAGGTTTGGCAGTCTTTTTTCATGCATCCTGATTGTCCTGTCAAGATAGCAGGAACTTTGTCAGTGGTTGAGGCATGGGCAGTTCTTTGCCTAAAGGCCAGTTTTGTCAAGAAGAAAATAAGCTCCAAGTGGAGTGTCTTCGGTGCCCAACATTTTCTCAGGAATAAACTGGTGGTGCCAGGAGCAATTGTGTCTTATGTCAACCGAACCCTAAGTTATTTAAATGTTATATTCTACAGTTCTTTAAAGTGATTGAAGATTATCTATCTATGTGTAACAGTCTTTATGTATCTAAATAACCTGATTAATCTAACTATAAGTATGACAAACACAGATGAATATTTACATATAATTTTAATACCTATATAGCTGAAAGAGTAAGGCCTCATATTAGAATATTAAGCAATCTTTAAACAACTGTGCAGCAAATGAGGACAATGACATCAAAATGTATAAATTTTATAACATTGTATAAATATCTTGATAGGAGGTAGAAAGGTATAGTGCAATATGATAAATATATGTTAAAATTGCATCAATATACAAAATGTCTTAAACAGATGTAGAAATATGCATGCATACAATCTGATGAAATTACTTTGCATATGTGTACAGATATTGTAAATAGAAATAGGAGTATATTCAATATAACAAACATATTTTGAATTTGTATCAATATGTAAGAATATATACCAATGTAAATTGCCTATAAATAATAGTTGACAAGTATTCATTTTATTACCCATTATTATTATTAGCATGAGTAAGCTCATACTAATCTATCCATTATCCCTTTCAATTTCGTTTTCCCCCAAAGGAGATCCCCGAGCCTACATAATTTCTACCCTGAACCCCTATCCTATACCAGTTATAATCAACCACTAATTGATGTCCCTAACCCTGAGAACCAACTTTGTTGGGAGAGGGGACATCATTTTCTAGAATTTCTTTCAGCTGTCATGGGGCAATGTTCTTTCTATGGGATCCTGTAAGACTAAAATGATGGTAAAGTTTCAAGATTATAGTCTGGTATAATTGCAAATAGTCTCTGAGTAGTCAACAGTATTTTTCTGAAGATTGTATTTGAAGTTCCGGCCATAACTTTGTAAAAAAGGCACACCATTTCAGCTAACTAAGTTGGAGTCATCTTGAGCAGCTCGTACCCAAAACTGATCTTAAAGAAGCACTCTCATCATCATGACATCATATGAACCAGGTGGAATTGTTGTTGTGGGGCTTCACCTTCTTCCTGGAAACTTCAACAACTACTGCAGGAAAATTTATTGTTCATTGTTTAAGACTTAAACATTATATATATATAGACATATATTCAATGAAAAGTTCAATAGAGACAAAATATCTAATGGAGAGAAGTAAAATTTCTTCTAAGATCTTTCTTCTTTCTATCACATACCAGATGTCTCCTTATACGGAACAGAAACTCTGAATTTTTCTTTTAACAACATGCTTGGATTTAGAGGATAGCCATTGTCCAACTCCAAAACCAGTTTTGATTTTTAAGTGATTTATGATTTTATTATACTGAGAAGTACACACACACACACACACACACACACACACACATATGTTTGTATATATTCAGGTGATGAAATTTTACCTTGTAGAGGATATGGTACCATAAGTCAGATTTCTCTTTGCTTGGTGATTCTTTCTGGATAGCTACCATTTCTTTTTTAGGCATCTAAATGTACAAGGTCTCTTGACTTTTTTAAAATGAGTATTTTCCTGCAGATAAGAGTAGAGAACAGAACCCTTCCCCAACCCTTATGAGTTTTTCTGTCTACCTGTATGATTGTCACCTCTGTGGATGATCTGTCATTTCTCTGTCTCAAGTGGGTTCTCTTTTTCAAACTGAATCTTTATTAATTTTGATTGTCTCCATAGCTTTTCTTATCTTATGGAAACAAAATTGAAAACAGTTACCCAATGTAGCACATCTCCTGGTTTCCATTCTTGTAGGCAGAGGCTGCTAATTCATTTCCAGCTTCCCAGCTCAAAATAACCACACAGAAACAGTATTAATTAAATCACTGCTTGGCCTAAGAAGCTCTAGCTTTATATTGACTAGCACTTACATCTTAAATTAACCCATTTTTATTACTCTGTGTATCACCACATGGCTATGGCTTACTGGCAAGGTTCCAGCATGTCTGTCTTTTGTGGGCAGCTACATCGTGTATCATTGACTCTGCCTACTTTCTCCCAGAATTCTGTTTAGTTTTTCTGTCTAGCTCTATTCTGTCCAAAGAAGCTTCTTTATTCATTAACCAATAAAAGTGGGTAGTAGATTAGAACTGTATCCTAGCAATCTTTGAAAGTCATTAAGAGTTGGCAATTGGTCTCAAATAATTTGAAATTTTTGTGTTTTAATTTTCTGTACACCTATTTTATAACCTAGGTAATTGACAGAATCTCCTCTTTGTATTTTTTAGGAGCAATTTGCAATCTCCATTTAGGCAAAACTTTCTTTACTTCTTCAAACATTCTTTCAAAATTATGTGCACTTGAATCAAATAGAAAAATGTCATCCATGTACTAATAAATTATAGATTTAGAAAATTGTTTACATATTATTTCATGGCTGACTTACAAAGTATTGGCCCAGGGTAGGGCTATTGAGCATTCACTGTGTGGAAATAATCCACTGATATATTCTAATAGATTGAGAATTATTATTAGTAGGTACTGTGAAGGCAAATTTTTCTCTATTCATTATGTAAGGTTATAGTGAAGAAAAAATCTTTTAAATCAATAAGAGGTCATCCTTTAGGCAATAGACATCGTAAAGACTATTGGTTAAAGAAGTTTCCACAGATGAAAGTAACCAGAAATAATGCCCTGCCTACAAAGAAACACATTAAAATGACAGAAAATCTCTCTTGAGATGAAATAGAAGTCAAAAGGAAATGGTATGTTCTTCATTGATGACAGGCCAGCCCTGATTCTATATCCAGCAAAAACATTTATGGAAACATTTTTGCATGTGGAAAATTAAGAACAATTAATTCACTTGGTGTCTAGAGAAATTTCTTCAAATAGAAATAAAACAATAAAGAAATGAATCTTAGAAACCAGGGATGAGGCAACAAATATGTAGAAATAGTAGAAATGAGTAGAAATAGGAGAAACACAGGCTACTATTCCCATTTTGAATATTCTAAATTATGTTAAGTGAGTGAAACAAGTTTAAAGCATTATCTGACATGGTTTCTAATATTATGGATAAAATACTTAACACAAGGATTCTTTAACCTGGACAGAAACTTCAGTTGGTAAAGTGCTTGCCTTTCAAGCATGAGAATCTTGCATTAAATGTCAAAATCTGGGTATGATGGTGTACGCTTGTAATCACAGTACAAGGGAGATAAATTAGGTGGATGTCTGGTATTCACAAGCTAAGTCAGCCTAACCTACATGATGAATCCCATATCAGTAAAAGACACTCAAACAAAAAGCAGGTGATGGTTCTTAAGAAATTATGCCTAAGGTGCTAGTTTCCTCTTCATATGCATGTGAACTAGTTTCTGTGCATGTGTATGTGTTGTATCATATATATGTAAGTAAATATTCACACATATGACAGTTAAGAGAAAGAGTAAAAGAATAAAAATGGAGATACTGCTTCAATATTTGTGGTCGTAGTTTTACAGCAAAATGCATTATCAGTATTGAAATGAAAATTATAGCCACAATTAGCTATAAATACATGTTAGAACAACCAACATGTACAAAGATGGTAAGACCAAATGTTGTGAGGCTTCAGAAAATCCAAAGCTCACAAATACTGTATAAGATTACAAACAGCATAGCCACTCTCACTATGGTTGGGCAATCATTTGACAATTGGAACATATGGCCAAGAAATTCTACTCCTGAGATTGTGTCACCAAGAAAGGAAAAACAATGATAACACAATACATGCTCACAAAACTTTGGTTTCCATTCATTTCATGACAAGACCTGGACAATTAGATACATAATCTACCCTTTCCTGAACACAAATCAAGTTCATTATGGTTAAAAACATCACACTTAGAGAATTTAGTTTAGGGCACACTAGATGTGTGAAGAGCTGGGCTGAGTTACTGACTCATGACAAATAAGGGAGCTGGTTACTGACAATTAATCTTATGGTTATTGTTTGTATACTCAAAATAATGTAAAAACTTAGAGTCAAACAAGTATTCTAATGTCATGTTGCAGGACAAGGACAGACAAAGGAAGAAACAAACTATTGGCTTTCTGTTCCATTCAATGCAGCACAGAGCCTATGTCTTGTTTTTTTGTGTGTAGGACTCAACATAACATGGATAATATTAATAATGATGATGCTATGTACATTTCCAACTGGGAAAATCTATGTGAGTAATTTTGGGTTCTTGAATAACCAGACAAATCTCTCCTTCAGGGTTGTTGAATTTGTGGCTCAGAAACCTCAAACCCCAAAGATCCTTTTAAGAACAGTTTTCACTTCCCTCAAGCAACAAAACTTTTAATAATGCCTTTCTTGTATAATCTGCCTTTCTCCCCATCCAAGTATTTTATAGTCCCTTCCTTTTATTTTTTCTAGAATTTTAAATGGTCTATCCAACTGAAAACATGTTATAGTCACATTTGTTTGCAAATTTTTTGCCTTCCCTTCACAACAATACATACTTCACATGGCTGAATAGTTTTGTGTGTTGTTTATGGCTAACTCTTAGCAGTTAAACAATGTCTGATATACAGAAAGTTTTAATTACAGATCTATTGAGTAGCAAGTACATGTTAAACATTATCTCTAAGGAGCCAAAAGACAGTTTTGAAGAGGTAGGTGGCATAGATCCTTATTAATTTTACTATTATAAGCCTTGTTGTTGTATAATGTTAAAAAAACCCTTCACTCATTCAAAATAAAAGTACATTGTGTGTGTGTGTGTGTGTGTGTGTGTGTGTGTGTGTGTGTGTTGCATGCACACAAAGGAACATCAGAGGACAATTTGCAGGAGTTGGTTCTTTCCTTCCACAATGTGCCTCCCAGGAATCAAACTCACTTTTTCATACTTGACATCAAATATGTTTACCTAATGAGGCATCTCACTGTCCCAGAGTCCATTTTTATTTAGGCAAAATATGTCAAAAACAGAAAAGCCAGGCGGTGATAGCACACACCTTTAATCCTAGCACTCAGGAGGCAGAGGTAGGTGACTCTCTGTGAGTTTGAAGTCAGCCTGGTCTACAAGAGCTAGTTTCAGGACAGGCTCTAAAGCTACAGAGAAACTCTGTCTCAAAAAATCAAAAATAAATAAATAAAAGGAAAAAAGGAAAAGAAACTAAAACAAAAATTGTGTACTCACAGATACTCAGTGTCAGCATTCATATTAGTCCAGATAAACCAATATGTTGCAATGGCATTGGTTCTCCGTGCATTTTCAAATAATATGCAAGTGCATACCTTTGTGGTGCCTGGAAATCTAATCTCAACAAACAGATGATACCTTTTCTTTTATCTGGGCAAATATATTTAAGTTTAAGTTTTCCTTAATCTACATTTTACTTCATTTAATAGTCTATAAAATCATTATATCCATTGGTTGTTTCTGACCCAGGATTCTAGCTTTGCCCTCTCAAAATGTCCTATATCCTCCAGGGAGCTCTATACCACTTACCTGCAGACCAGGCCCCCATTTAATCTGATGGTCTCCTGAGCCAGTTCACATTTACAGTTTACATAGTTTTATTTTCAGTGACAAATGCTTTCTTTGTTTCTATAGAAGTTTCACTTTTGTTTCATGTTTTCTGTTTTTGTTTTGACATGTATTCAAAGAGAGGATATGGATTTTAAAGAAAATGCAAGCTATGCAAGAGACAAAAGAAGTACCATATATGAATAACTTCCTAGGTAGAGGAACATCGATCTTCTGAGTGAAAACTATTTCCAACAATATAAATTTGAAAGATTGCTGGAAAGTGGTAGGTACATTGTACCCAAAGAACAGATTGATTTACATGCAATAACAAACATTCACACTTGACTTAGTAAACATGCTGGACTGATGTGGGATTCCCTTTTGTATACTGTGAATGCCATTGGTTAATAAAGAAACTGCTTTGGCCTATAGCAAGGCAGAACCTAACTGGGCTGGAAAAACTAAACTGAATGCTGGGAAAAGGAAGGCAGAGTGAGGGAGAAGTCATGTAGCCCTGCTGGAGATAGAACTTTACCCAGTAAGCCATAGCCTCATGGCCATACACAGATTAATGGAGATGGGTTAATTTAAGAGTTATCCAGAAATATGCTTAAGCTATTGACGAAACAGTATTGCAAATAATATGGTTTCTCTATGATTATTACGGGTCTGAGCAGCCCAGAACAAACAAGCAACCTCTTACAACACTGGACTTAAATAAAAAATAATCTTTTAGACATATGCATTAAAATAGACATTGGTCACCAGGTTTGGAAAAACCCCAGATTTTTCTCAGAAACATTGTTAGCAAAATCATTCAGGTTTGTGATATAGTGGGGACATACTTAAGTCTCAAAAGGTAAAATATAAATATATAGTACTATTATATCAAATTTACTGCTAGTCTGTTTCTAGAGTTGATTGAAGACAAAACAGTGTCTGGAAAATAATGAAAGAATGAAAACCCAAAGAGCTTTGTGATAAAATGTGCTGCTCCAATTCCTCATGCAGCTTCTATAAGAGGGTATCTAGGAAACATAAAGCAAAAGAGGAGAGTTTCTGGGGGATGACAGGCATTGTAAATCATGATAATTTCTGCATTAAGATGGTATATAGTTTAAAAGTTCAAGGGAAAAAAGCCATTGTCTCTGTGGGAAGTCCTGGGATAGGTTATGCATGAAGCTATAAAGGTAAAAATTAAAGACGCCAAGGTGGCACCTTGTATTTGAAGCTATTAAGAATACCAGAGACCTGCCAAAAAAAGATACAGTCAGTGAGCAGAGTCAGCCCAAGACAGTAGAAATGTGGGGCTTCTCAGGGCCTGTGGAGTGCATGTCATACACTGTGTGTCCTAAATCCTAGACATGGAACTATAGAGTTTAATGTTTCATCTGTTATGTTACCATTTGCTTTGTCCCAATATCCCCTTGTTATTTTTTACTTTTATTATTTTGAGAGTATAATATAATTACATTTCTCTCTTTCTATTACCCCCTCCATATCCTCCCAATAAAACCTTCTGCTCACTTTAAAGTTCATAGCTTGTTTTTTTTATTAATTGCTATTGCATGCATAGAGGAGTTTCTATATTACTAATTCATGAAACTAGCAAATCCCTAACAGTGCTCTATAGACATTTGTCCTTCCTACCATAGATAACTGCATTCTTTACCCCTTGTCTTTTGGTTATTCCTTCCTTTTGAAATGAGGATTTTTTTGCTGTGTCATTGTATATTGGGAGTGTGCAACATGAACATTTATTTTTATAAAGCCTCACAGTGGAGATCTTGCTTTAGCCAAATTAGATTTTTGAGCCTGGACTTTTCATATAAAACATGCCTTCACTGGTCTTGGATTTGGGGGCAGATTTCAGGGACATCTGAAAGATGGACATCATGGAAAGTGATAGTTTGCATCTCGAATGACCTTCAAAGATCATGTTTTAAAGACTTCACTGTCAGCATGTGGAGCTATTTGGAGGCGACACAAACTTGAGAAGTGAGGACTAATTAGAAAAACCAAGTCACTTAAGGAGTATATGTCTACCTTATCTCAGACCTTCTATCATTTGTTCCGTGGCAACCATGATGTGAGTTGTTTTCCTCTACCACCTAAATCCATAATATATCACACATCCTCTGGCCTTAAAGCAATATTACAAAACTATCTTGGGAAAAAAAATCAAGTACTATGAACCCAGTCAACCCTTGTTCCCTTTAGTTTGTCTCTCTTGCCTCCTCTGCCACAGTAACAGAAAGGTTATTTTCATGCTGTGCCTGGCAGAATTTTTATATACAAACACGTTTATATCTAAATTTTGTGTTCATATAAAGTTTCTTAAACTGCTTTAATTTGTTCATTTTCCATAAAATAATAAAACAATGGTAGTACTAAACTCATGTTTGTATAAGAATTTCATATATAAAGGTTTATTAGTGTCATTGTGTAAAATGATGGCTCTTAGCATTTCACTGCATTATTGTTAATATTAATGGAGTTAATTTCAAAGAAGTCACCTGGAGAAAATGTACTGTTCTGACCTTACAAACATACTTCCATGATGAAGTCTCCATAAAGGGTATTTATAATAGATTTTTATTTTAAGCCTAAACTGAAACAATAATAAATTGGATATTCTTTGTGTTTCTGTTTCCATCTGAAAGGGGCTAATTTTAAGAGCTCTTCCCAGTAGACCAGGTGAATAAAGTCTAAAGTTCCTACCTGTCAGTGTTATACAAATAGGCTAGTTACCATTGACTAACTAACTTTTACCATTTTCTGTGTATTTAGGGAATCCTCAGATAGGAAGTATTTTAAGATGTGTCACACTTATAGTTGCTGATTGCATAGGGCCAAGTGTATTCAGGTTCAGGAAGTGTGACCAATTTTGTACCTTCTTTTATAATTTAACATATAATTAGCTGTGGAGGCAGAATATGGGGTGAACTTTGTGTCACACAATTGGACCAGAGAAAAGTCAAATCTAAAACATGTTTTAAATTCCAAATGATTGCATGTCAATGATTGTTAGAAACTTGAAGAGAAAATGCATTTTAGATTTACTGATGACCTCATATTCTTCAGCATGTAATATGCTTTCCTCAGAGGGACAAGGAAGGGCATTCAATTACAAATTATTCATCCTAGCCTGCACTTAACTATGTCCCTTAGTTATTCCTACGAAGACTATAGAGCTGTTTTTAGAATACCTAGGAAGTAGGTGATATACTTTCTTAGTGTCTTACATGTGTTGGCTTTCTACACTTGTAACAATGATTGTTCTAATGCTCTGTCTATGAGTTCTATGTAGTCAAAGCACCATATCATCTTCCTTAAGCACATGTGGGTTTTTCGAAGACCTGCCTTCTGTGTATACCAACATAGACAAGTAATCATGAGATTGTCTCTCCCTTTACTGTCTATTTACCTGTGCTGTACTATTTACTGGTGCTGTGCTAGTTTATACCCAAAATAATTACATGGAGACTATATTCATTTAAACAGTGCCTGGCCCATTAGTTTTCTCCTCTTATTGGCTAACTCTCACATCTTGATTAACCTATTTCTAATAATCTGTGTATTTACCAGGAAGGTTCTAACCACCATCCGTCTTGGGTAGGAGAAGCATGGCATCTGCCTGACTCTGCTTTCTTCCTACCAGAATTCTGTTCTCTCTTCCCCACCTACCTATGTTCTGCCCTATCAGGCCAAGCAGTTTTCTTTATTAATTAACCAATGAAAGCAACAGAAAGATAGAAAACCCTCCTATATCAACTGGTGCTATGCTTCTCCTGCTTTTTGACAATACTTACCTATTTATTTGTCATAACAACCAATGATGAACACGTCTCTTACAGTGCTAAGGTAGTGGAGTTGTTTACTTCCGGCAAATTTATAAACATGCTTGAGCACAGCTTTTCAGCATCCACTATCAGGCATGTTAAATATTAACTATTAGCAGACTACTTCTGTGTTAGCACACACTGGGTATACAGGTTTCCCAGCCTTTAACCCCCTGTAAGATATCCAAGGTAGTCATATGACCTCACATATTTTAGATTTACCAGATGTGGTACAGGAAGTAATCAAAAAAGTTCCCAGGTAAACCAATAATACTGGTATAGGAGACCAGGATTCCCTCATTCCTCATGTGCAGCTGGGGAAAGGGACAATTTAAAGCGCACTGATACTGTTTCCCTCAAGTCTTCTCCAGACTGCAAATATGAGAGACAGGGTCTTATACTTGAATGAAGATACATAGTTGACTCACGAAATGGGATTAACAACGTCCTGGGTAGCATCTCCATGTTAACCTCTCACCTAATTTTTAAATACTTAGGGGATGCCAAGAAAACTGAGTTATAAATACACCCAGTACAAAACAATATAACCAACGCTGTACACAGCAGAAACACTGGAAAAGGTAAACCTCAATTTCATAACATGAATCTCAAAGCCTCCTTGAAAATTTGCCCTTATTGGCTAGGAGATACTATAAAAATAAAGACTTGGTTATCCTTTGAGACTCTTTGTAGTTTGAAGTAGAAGGCCATGGAGAGTTAAGAATCAATAAAAAATAAAATAAATCATTATGGATTTTTTAAAGTATTGGAGAGATTCATACTTTGAAAAGAGAGTTTTCTGAATTCTACTTGGACAATAGCTATTACCCATACTTGACTCAAAATTGTAAGCTAATTAGTATTTGCTTAGCTATTCTATGATTTCGAGTTTTATAAATTTTGTTCTATTTTCTCACACCTAGCCTCATTTTGTACCCAAGGTAGGCCCTGAACTTCCAGCTCTCCTGCCTAGACCTCCACCTGCTGGGGATACAGGCTTGCTCCAGCACATCCTGCCATGCATTGGAACTTTTCTCAGCTATAAATTCAAAGAGAATTGCTCACCTTGACAGAGGAACAAAGAAGAAAGGACCCTTTAAAAAAAGCAAAATTTTGAGATACAAGTAAAACTTGACCTACACTGAGCTATAATCTGCACTTAGAAATAGTTGCTTCCCTTTTGGGAAACATACAAATATTCTTTACCTAATATGCAACTTTCTTTACCAAATTATGCAAACTAGTTACCTTCATACACAATTACTTCTTCTATTCACCTAAAAATAAATTTTAAAAATATATGTAGTAAAAGACACATAGAATAGATAAGTTAATTAATAAAATATATATGTATGCACACATATAATACTGGCTGCTTTTAATCCAAATACACATTTCTCACAGATGATCAAAAACTAGATTCGAACAGCATGGATGTTTTCTATGAAGGTGCTTCCTTCATGTCACTCCATCTTGTCCATGGAGAAATGCAAGAGTTACAGATTGGGAAAACGTATTTGAGCAAAAATAACTCAGGCCACAGAGAGTTCTTTTTCTTCAATTGGGTACGAACACTTGCTACAGAAGCCTTATGGCCAAAGTTCAGATCCAAAGAAGTATGTGAAAACCCAGACGTGGAGGCAGACATCTATAACGCTTGCATTTCTCCATGGAAATGAAGCACAGCCAGGAGAATCAGAAGTTTTGGGACCCTTATTGTGCGGAGTGCAGTGCACAACAGATGCATACTCTGTCTCCAACAAAGTGGAAGACAATACAGTGACTCCAAAAGGTTGCCCTCTGACCTCAACACATACCACCCTGGCACATGGACCTGCATTTACAAACATGAAAATACACACAGACACACACACACACACACACAAACACACACACACACATTAAACATTGTTAAATAAATAAGCAAACAACTGAAAAGATCTAAGGTACATTTAGACTCACAGTTTCAGAGGTTTGCATCTCAGATTGACTGACTTCATTGCTTTTAGGCTTGTAATCATGCCAAGACATTGAGAAAGAAGAATGTGGCAATGATGCTTACCTCACCACATCCAGGAAGTAGAGAAAGAAAATGGTAGGGAAATATATATATATATATATAATATATATGATCTACCTAGGCATCGCCTCACAATGCCTCACTGAACTGTGATAAAATTGATCCATTGATCAGTTACCATTCTCACTATCCAATACCTTTTCAATCTCAAACCACCTTCAAACCAAGTCTTCAAATTTGAATCTCTTCTATGGGCTCTTCTTGCACAAGCAATGTATGCCCTGAAATGTCTTCTCTCGTTATCTTGTTCATTTTTACTGTTTTCTAGGGGTTTTGTTTTTTAATGAAACCTGTTTTTGAGCACTCCATGTATATTTATCCTTGCTGCACTGATCAGCAGCTTTCAAGCAGTTTCCAGAGCAGTATCTGTAAATAATCCTAGTGCTGCATACTGCCGTCTTTCCTTATTGTTTCCTGTGATGTGGTCTAATGCCTTTGAGACCTTAAACTTGTTCATCAGGAAATCTGAAAATGCAATACCTACAGAAGTTCTGTCAAGAAACTCTAGATACAACAAACTGGCTCCTACTATATTCAAAATGAAAATGAAATAAAACATACATTCCTTTTTATTTCCAGGGACATCTGAAAAAATCTATTATCTTGTAACGCTTGGCAATTTTTGCCCAATGCAATTCTGTGCATTGCATGAGGAAATAATTTCACACTGGGCACCATCTGCAGAAAGCTTAAAAGTGTTCAAATCATCCTTGAGCTGGTAAGTAATCTATAGCGAAGATGTCTAATAAAATCAATCTCTGGTCCACTAATCTATCATCAATTCCATGACTATTTGGACCTATCCAAAATTGAATTTTATTCATTTCTCTTTGGGTTTAAGTCAGTGTTACTTACACTTACAAAATCTGCTACTTTATTTGAGCTCACAAAAAGACATATAATAATGTTTTAATTTTCATAATACTCATGAGAAAATAAGCTTAGGAATAAGTTACTTACTGAAGTAAGAATAAATAAAACTGCTGAATGAGAATTAGGAAGAAAAGCACAAATAGAATGTATTTGATCCAAAGCAACACTAAATAAACAAGAATAAGCTGGTAACTTTGCAGACCATTTTTGGATATATTCAATATAAAATGTGCTTGTTAATATTTTGGAAATCCAAAATTTTGTGAAGTATATCAAGATTATTGAAATTCTTTTGCCCTTTACCTTACTACTCAGGATAACCAAATATACATAATTTATGTATATTTTAAAATATACAAGGCCTTATCATTTATAAGATTATATCCAATACTGTTTTAAATTATTTACATTGTGCACTTAAATTATTGTATATAAATTGTGCCTTCTCGGAATATTTAATGGGTTGAAAGTTCTCTGAAGGCGAATAAAAGATACATAAAAGTCATTTAAAAAGTATTTGTTCCTATATTTTTAAACAAATATAGAAATGTGGTATGATCAGTACAACAAAGTACTCCCATGTGTACAGAAAACGTATTCCTGACTGGCAATGGATACTTTATAATTTTTGTTTTTATTCTTCAGAAGGTACATAATAATTTTCTGATTAAAAAATTCATTAGAGATAAAAGTGGAGAAAGAAAACAAGTAATGATAAATATAAGGAAAGGAGAGAGATGAACTAATGAAAGAAGTGAAGAAAGAGAGGAGAAAGGGGAGTCAGGGAAGCAGGGAGGCAGGGAGGCAGAGAAAAGAGAGGGGCCTGGGAAGTGGAAGTATATTTCAAACGTTTCCAAAATGAGACCCGGGAAGCGTCCAGGAAGAAGCAGCCCCAGGTGTAACAGGTAAAATTTATAATGTTCTAATTGTTAGATAAAATTATGTCAGTATGGATTTGATTTTACGTCATTCCTAGAGTATTAACAGACAATTCAGGCTTTTGGATAAACACAACATAAAACATGAGGATATTCACATGCCATTACCCTTTGTAGAACTAGCTATTTGTAATGACACTTATTAATAGGGAGACTTTATCACAAAACAGTAAGGATGTTGGTGAGGGAAAGTCACCATCTTTCTTAAGATGACACTCATTCACCTTAGAGTGTATGGCAGCCTTGCTAGGTGCTCAACTGTGGAACAGATTGTTATGTCTGCTTCACTCATCAATAGACTTGAGAGTCTGCCATCTGCTAAGTCACACAAATTTGAACTTCCAAATCCCTCGGTTCTCTGGATGATCTTATTTATCATTGTGTCTTTACTCAAGACGTTCACTGAGAAAGTTCTTTCTTGGTCATTTTCCACATATACTCTGAATCAGATATTTTTTGAAATACAGTATATTTCAAAATGCACAAAAAATCAGATATTTTTTGAAATAATTTAAAACAATATTAGATATTGGCTTATTAGTTATGTGTGTTTTTCATGCTATTATGCCTACTCCATGCCCCAAAATACTATCAATTTTTTGATCTAGAAAATTAGGAATCATTATTTAAAATAATAGTAGTTTCAGTGGACACAGCTATGCACCACCATATCTGAGATACTTATTCCCTGAGGTTTTGGATGCTGATAGTGAGGAATTCTCAGTGAGTCAGTCTCCACAACTTAACAAACATGGCATTCTGTTACTTAGAGCAGTGCTGTGTTCAGTTGTTGGTGGAAATGAGCCTGTGAATATCTTTACAGTGTCACATGATTCTGTGTTTATGAACTAATGTTTGAAGTACTGGGGATTGAATCTAGGGCCTTGGGCATATTAGTCAAGTGCTTTATTATGAAAATAGATCCTCGGTACTAGAGTCTCTCATGTGACTTCATTGCATTCCATTCTCTCTCTCTCTCTCTGTTAGAATCTACTTTCTTTCTCTAATATTTTCTATATATTGGTTCGGAAAAACTTTCCTTTGAGCACTTCCTGCATGCAAATTTTCATCTCTATGTCTGCTTTTGGGGGATCCCAAGTCTGAAGTGGTGCCAGGAACCATTTAAAGAAGCAATCCTAAATTAGGGATTCTAAAACCAAAATCCAATTCTCCAAATGATCATAGTGCCATTGTTTATTTTTTTACTAATGAATTGGATGATGCATTGATGATGCATTGATGGAAAGAAATACATTTTGAGAAAGTCAGAATCGTTCTTATTATACATACTCAGATGTTCTGTAGCTGTTGTTAGAGTCAACTGATTCTTTGAAAATGATAATGAAAGAGAAGGGGTGAGCCATTAACCACTAAATGTGAAGTAGAGATGTTGTCAAGGTCAATACATTAAAATAATGGCATCTCCTATAGCTAAGGAGATTTCTGGGATTTCCCCTGTTAGATCATCCACTTCAACTGCCGTAATCTGATTGCAGTTGTGGATAAGTGTAATGATCTGTGGATGTTCTGAAAGTCCTCTTAAGCCTCGGGCTACAACTATCTTCTTATTACTTCAGACTCTGTGCATCATGAGATGTCAAGATGTTAGAGATAGAGATGCTGTTTACAGTTGATATAGTGAATACTTAGCACCAAGCAATCTTTCTCAAATTACTTGATCACTGTGGTTTCATTTACTGTAAAATACTTGAACCACAGAAATAATAAGCTTAAACTGAGAGTGAAATAAATGTATGCTCATAAAATACTCACCGTGGCAGGTGATACTAAATATGAGCTATATAACATTAGCTACTATGTTAGTTCTAGCCCTATTATATTATAGTCTAATATAATATCAACTAACGTGTTCATGTCTGTAAGTCAAACCCAAACTGTGAGGAGAAGTTGTCACTCCTTTAGTAAAGACACTTATTCACCTTAGAGTACATGACAGTCTAAGTAGGTGCTCAACCAACCATGAACAAGACTATTATTATGCCCATTTTCCTTGTTAACAAATTCCAGAGAGCTTGTCATCGGCTTAGTCACACAAGTGAGAACTCCCAAGTCACTAGGTTCTCTGCATAGCCCTCCTTGCCATTGTACATTTGCTTAAGGAGTGATTTTTCTCGGGTCACTTTCCACATTTGCTCTGACTTGTCCATTGCTTATAAATCTTTTAAAAATGTATTTGTCAGGTTTTTAAACAGATATTCTATTCTCATCCCACCAGTGACTGATCCCTTTTTTAAAAAAATTTCCTTCTTTGTGTACTTCTTTGATATTTTGTTGTTATAGGCTTTCTTTTCACTATATGAATCTGTTCAATTTGAACAGATTCAGAACCAATTGATTTAAAAAATTTCTGAATCAATTGATTTACTGATCAAAAATAGTGCTACATTGATGATAGATGGCAGCCAAGGCACTCATCTGGATTCCTAAGCCTCTCAGAGTCTGATTACTGGAGAACATGGGGGCTAGAGATATTTATAGAGATTTGCCTATTATGACCTATAGAGTAGAAAATATCATGACTATGTTAGACACAGATGGATTTTCTACCCCATGATTTAAGACAGCATTGAATAGCTTATAAAAAAAATAGCATAAATTTTAGTCAAATATCCTATTTCCTAGATTAATGCAGTCTACCTAGAATATTGGGAGTGTAGATGAATCTATAGGGAGTTTTATTAAACTGCATTGCTTTCCTGATCTTACAATACTTTCTATAATAATCATTTTCCCCAAGGGTAGGCAAAAATGTTAAACATGAACAGTTGGGAAATGCATAGGCAGTTCTGTAACTTCTATGGCCAGAATCCATTTCTAACTCCTCCATTTAATAGTCCTTATTCAAGGCCTGGAGAGATGGCTCAGTCACTAAGAAGACTTGCTACAGGTTCAGAGGATCAGTGTTTGGTACTCAGCACCTACACTGATGGTTCAAAATTGCTTGTAGCTCGAGCTTGAGGTAACCCAACACTGTCTTCTCTACTCCATGGGCATCTACATGCCCCCAGACACATGCAAACACACATACATGCACGTACACAGATAAAACTAAAATAAACCTTAAAGAAAAATTAAAGCTCTCGTCCAAATCCTCTTCCACATCCTAGACTTCACTCTCAGATGAGGATCTCAAATTCACCAAAATTTTGGACAGCTTAACGTCTACAATTTCTGTAATCATTCCCCCATGTTAAAGGAATTATAATTACCTTATTATAAAGCATAAAATCTGATGCATCTCAGGACTTTAAAATTGAATGTTTCATGTTATTATTATTAGAATCTCTTTTCTTGAAAGGAAAAATTAAAATAAACAAGCCAACCAACAAAAAACCTGCTATGTTTTGCTCTCCTTGGATAGAAGTCTCTAGAAAGAGGCATGATAATATATTTCATACACTGAGATTGCTGTCATCTTTATGATCTCTTTTTTGAAGACAGATATCTGCCTAATACAATGCCCCCAGCATTTATTCTAGTCCCAGCCAAAAAAAAAAAAACTCCATATTTCTCTATTTTCCTTTATAGCCTCAATAAAATATGATATGGTGCTTCTCTGCCTTTTCTATATATAGGAATTACCAGGAGAATTACTTCAAATGTACAGTCTCAGCCTCTTCTAGAAGATAATTTATTAAAGAGATCAAGAAAGGCATTAAGTAGTCTCTTTTTGAAAGTCACCCAGGACTAGTAATATAACTCAACGGTAGAGTACTTGTCTAGCATGAATTCTTAAAGTGATAATCATCAAAACAACTGAAAACCTAGGGGTCCAGAGCCTCATCCACAATTGTACAAGACTAGAAACTTGATTGTTTTTTTGTGAATATATATATATATATATATATATATATATATTATCCACAATACATTTGACCATAATGGAAACACAGTAATTTAACATGAGAAACAGGACAATCAAAAGACCAATTAGTAAGTCAGAAATACTCAGCTACATGGAAATGAACATGAGATACTATGAATTTATATAAAATTATGTGAAAAAATGCTTCCTAAGCCAGGAACTGATAGGAGTTGTGCCCATGAAAGAGAGCAGTTTACATACATTTCTAGAAAATACCCTCTCCTTCCACCTCAGAATCCAGTTCTTTAGATTAAACGTGCACAACCAGCATTGTTAGCATTTCAGCTTCTGCTTACTGAGACTTAAGTGGATTTTCATGGCTAAAATATATTGAGTAGCCCAAAGTTCATGATATCCACTTGGCATTGCAGTTCCATTTGGAGAAAACGAGTTAAAACAGCAATTGCATCCCATTCAGTCCCTGGGATAAAATAACCACTGAGAAAATTATTTGTGCTGCAATTTTAACTTGATTCCAAGACATCGGAGACTAAAACATTAGGAGATTCCATGATAGAAAAAAAGGAAACATTAAATTGAGATAATATTTAATTTCACAGAAGCTATGAATGCACATATATAAAAATTTTCAAATTGCCACACAAGATGATTTAGATTTTGGAACATAAGGTTTATTACTCTCCCTTAAGACACTGGGACACAAGGTTTATTACTCTCCCTTTAGAAACTCAACAATGAGAAGATCTGCTCCTTAGAGGGTGAACAAAGTTTGCATGCTACACTATTCATTGTTCTAACATGAACTTCCTATCAGATTTTGGATAACCAGGAAATTAGCTGCTATCGGCCTCAATTTCCCTGCTATTTCAAATATTAGCAAGTCATAAAAAGCCTGGGTATAACAAGATATAAATTTTAAAAGATCACACAATTGTTTGCTTTTCTAGGTATGGAATAAATTCTCTTCACAGGAGTGTTAGCTTAGGTGTTGTCTGACTCAAAGGATGCACAGAGGATTATCTAGAGTTCCTCAAGAGAGGATACAGAACACTTTTTCTTGTCCTTGGAACACTGAGGCTGGGAAAGCTGCTGTCATATATAAGAAAGTGCCACAGACCTGTCTTCATTACTACAAGGAAGGCTAAACTAGACATGCAGTCCCATAGAGAGAGTTGAAGCCAAGCAAGTTTTGAGTGTGCTAGCCTACTAGGCCACTAGGCAGATTGGTGCATGATGGAACTCATGTGACCAATCTGTGGCCACCAGTAGACTATGCTCACAAAGGAGACCCCAAACAAAAACTGTTCAGTGAAAAAAAGGAAATGAAAGAACAGAGAAGAAAACCAAATCAAAAGAAAGTAATTATCTAGGCATCCCAAGGCAACCCAAACCATTAAGTTTGGAATGGTTTTTTATGTAGATATATATAAAGGTATCAAAAACGCTCTGAATTTTAAAGCAGACATACCAAATGAGTTCAGCAGCGCTCCTGTGTTCTGTCAGCTCTTATTAGGGGTTCTGCAATAAAGATAATTTAAAGATCAACAGAATATTTGAACTTTTGTCTCTTGGATATTTGTGCTATCAGTAGTGGTGTCTGAGGAGTTCAGTAATGAGTTTTTTTTTATCAGTTGATTTCAAGCAAACAGTGGAGCTTTGTTCATTTGGTTGAGTTCAGCCTCCATCTGGGAGAGTGGCAGATTGTTGACTGACTACCTGTGTTTCTGTACTCTAAGAGGGAAATGATTTGGAGTTGGGTATAATAACCTATTCTTCCCATCTCACCTTCCTCAATTTCCTATTAATATTTCACCTACTGATATGAGAAGAAAGAAGCTTCAAAGTATGATAAAATTTAGAAGCAAATTTTTATTTTAAAGGAAGACATGTTACACTTTAACTGAGAGACATCTGCCTCTTTGTTGTTATTGTACCTGTTGTCATGCACTGAATGTATAAATTGGAAATTAATATTAATATGACAATACTTTTTTAAAAAATCACTTAGGCATTCATTATTGTTTTCTAGTATACATTTTGTTCATTATTTTTCTACAAACATCTGTGATCATCCAACATGATCGTTTTTGAAAACAGGGAATAAAAAGTAGCTTTAGACCTGCCCTTTGTAGATTCAGAGCTGTTCTTGTTAGTTAGTTTGTTGGTTTGAAACTTAGTTTCATAGCTCTGACCAATCTGAAACTCTCTGTGTAGAAAGGCCAACACTGACTTGATGAACCCCCTGCCTCAGCATGGCAAGTGCTGGCATTGCCGACATGTAGCTCCACACCTGACTCCTGACTGGTAATTCTGATAAAGTTCACAGTGAAGAAAATGAAAAGATTCTAGTTACAAGCTGCATAATACATCAGTATGTGTGCAGAGCCAAAAAAAAATAGTTGCTCATCATTGGTGTGACTATAAATTAGTATAATCAATAAAAGAGCATAGAATTTCTCCAGAAAACTGCCAAATGATCAAATAATTACACTTCAAGATACATAAACAAAAGCAGATTAAATTGGCACAGCGAAGAGACACCAACATTTCTATATTTACTGCAGTACTACTGGGATCAAAGTAGTTGGGCATCCACTGATAAAAACGTAGTGAAAAAATGCTGTATAGACACAGTAGAATACAAATTTACAGACAATTGAAATTCTGATATATGCAAAAAATGGATGAAACAAGAGAGCACTTTGCTTAGTGAACTAAACTACATACAGCAAGAAATATATTGTATGCTCCTTTTCATAAGTAGAGGTTTAAAAAGTCAAATTCAATGCCCAACTGATATTGCTAACAGTTTGGAAGGGAGAAAGGGGTAAAATAGATGGTATAATGGATGTGAAGTCATAGGTAAATTTACAGAATACACTTTGTTGGTTGGATACATAAAGAAAGAATTTCAAGCATATATGCTTCTGCTAGAGCACTCAGTGTTATAAAACAGTGGCATTACTGGAAGAAATGTGCTCCAGACAATGATAGTAGGTGAGTTCAGCACATAGTTTTGGTCAAGGAACAAATCAACCAAAGAAAAGCAACACACAACCTTCAAAGCTAAAGTCTATTACTCTGAAGATCCAATGGACCTAACATATTTACAGTACATTTTACTCCCAACTGTGGAAGGCACATTCTCTTGATCATTGTGTGGAAAATTATCTACAGTAGACCACATATTAGACAACAGGAAAACTCAAAAAATTAAAAATTAAATTCTCACTTAGTTTTTCCAACTCTAATGGAATATAGCAAAATTGTTGTCAAAAGAAAATTTAAGTTATGTGGATACATAAGGCATAAATAGCAAATGTTAAAACAATCAACCACTGAAAACATCAAAGTAAAATTAAATGGTTTCTTTAAAGCAAATAAAAAAGAAAACTTTCCAGTCTAAAATGTATTGGATATAGGAGAAACAGTACTATGGCAGGACCTTATAAAGATAGACACCTTAAAATTAGAGAAAATTTTCAAGTAGTCAGCCTAATTACGTAACTCAGGAATCTAGAACATCAAACCATATTCTCAAATTAGGGGAAGGAGTAAAATAATGAAGAAACAAGTGAAATAAATCTAAACAAACTCAAGATAAAAGACAAATAAGCAAAGTACTAGTTTTTTGAAGACATTTAACTAAATAAGAGAACATGTAAACAGACTGAGCATGAAAGGAAAAGAATCCACCTAAATACAATTCAGTCCCCAGGGGAAACTTTGCAACTGTTGCCACAGGTCTAGCACAAACAACTGTATGATAAAACCTAACAAATGGATACATTTCTGCACCCTTGGAAAAACTGGGGAAAAAAAGCTGTAAAAATTTAACCATGAACAACTTTTAAATAGACCTCAAAATAAAAAGAAGTAAAAGATTGAACCAACAAAATAATTCAAATAAAAAAAAATCCAAGGACTGGATGGCTTTATGTTAAATTTTTACAAGTGTCCCAGGAAACTCTACTGCCATTCTTTTTTTTTATTAAATTTATTTATTTATTAAAGATTTCTGTCTCTTCCCCGCCACTGCCTCCCATTTCCCTCCCCCTCCCCCATCAAGTCCCCCTCCCTCGTCAGCCCAAAGAGCAATCAGGGTTCCCTGCCCTGTGGGAAGTCCAAGGACCACCCACCTCCATCCAGGTCTAGTAAGGTGAGCATCCAAACTGCCTAGGCTCCTACAAAGCCAGTACGTGCAGTAGGATCAGAAACCCACTGCCATTGTTCTTGAGTTCTCAGTAGTCCTCATTGTCCGCTATGTTCAGCTAGTCCGGTTTTATCTCAGACTTTTTCAGACCCAGGCCAGCTGGCCTTAGTGAGTTCTTCATAGAACATCCCCATTGTCTCAGTGTGTGGGTGCACACCCCTCGTGGTCTTGAGTTCCTTGCTCGTGCTCTCTCTCCTTCTGCATCTGATTTGGACCTTGAGATTTCTGTCCGGTGCTCCAATGTGGGTCTCTGTCTCTGTCTCCTTTCATCGCCTGATGAAGGTTAATATTCAGGAGGATGCCTATATGTTTTTCTTTGGGTTCTCCTTATTTAACTGAATTGCAAGGGAGGCATATTGTCCAAAGTCATTCCACAAAACCAGTATTACCAAAAACCCAAAACCATAAAAGAATACACCAAAGACAGAAATTCATATAATGACTATAGATAGAAAGAGTCTCCCACAAAATACCAATAAATGGAGCATAATAACACATTAAAGCTATGGGAATAATAACTTATGCAAATCATTGATTATATAATATACCATACCAATAAAATGAAGGACAAAACAGATAATTCCGATAACTGCACTGAAAACCTTTGATAAAATTTATCGCCTCTTAATTTAATAAAAACACTGAAATCATTGAGTAGAGAATGTTTAGATATCAATTCAATCAAAGTGATAAATGAAAAATCATAGCCAGCATCATCCATAACAAGAAAAGCTGAAGGTATTATTTTTTAAAGATCTGAAAAAAGACAAGGATGTCCACACTTACTGTTCTTATTTAAATATATTATTGAAGATTTTATCAAGAGCAAACAGTTAAAAATAATAGAAAAAAGTTAAAATTCACGTTGAAAAGTTTCTGCACACCAATAAGACTCTCCACTCATGCAACAATCCAAATCAGACCTAATCAAACCGAATTAGAAAAAGGCCAGGTTTAATGGATAAAACTGCTCCCAAAAGATTTTCCAGCTCCCCTCCCTGAGAAGAAATGGGAAAGAAAGACAAGAAAATCAGCTGTCTGCTTTCTAGGGGCTGTTTAAATACCCTATGGGCGTGGTCTTATGCATCTCTGCAGGAAGGGTCATCATTTGGCAGGCCTTCTGAGATGCAGCAGAGTTTGGGGAGAGGCCGGGGAGGAAGCATGGGGTTGAGCTTCCACCTGAACATCTCAGACTCCTTGGGTATATGGATGCCAGGGATTGGAGTGAAACTTCCAGCAGAACACCATAGACTGTTTGGGTATATGGACACCCCCGTTCATGTCTGGCTGCTTCCTGAGGAGAACAATGTGGGGAGAAAGAGTTGGGAGTTGGTGGGCTCACACTCAGCAGGAGGCATGGGTAGAGAAGCACCCAGTTAACTGCCATCCTGGAGACTTCAGGCATTTGTTTCTTGAAGGAAGCAGAAAAGGCAAGTTGCTAGGAAAAAAATAGTTTACTAATGTCTGTCCTAGCTATACTGACAAAGATAAATGTGCCAAGAAGAAGAGCAGACGGGTCCTTCATTGGAACATCTTAGAAAACCAGAGGTGGAGGGTCCCAGCTGCTGGACAAAGTGTCCTTAATAGGTACCTAGAGACTATTACCAATAGTGAAGTCCCAGGAGCTGGTGCAGGTGCTGGTGTTATCTGGAGGGCCTCTCAGGTTGGCCTTGGCATGAGTCTGACAGGGTGCACCTGTGCAGGAAGCTACAGGTGTCTGTAAAACAACTAAAACAGATTTACCTTGGTGTCATAGCAAAAGGCTATAGCTTTAGGTTTAAAGTCATGAACATTTAGAAGACAATCAGAGAGGAAGTTTTAAACTCTGAACCTCTGAAGTTACACTGAAACCTGTTAATTTTGGACTATGAAGCCTGTGAATGAGGTATGCCTGTCTGTACATTTAACAATAATTTAACTAATGAACTAATGAGGTATCAGTACCCTAGTCATCAAATGCCATCATACATATCTGAGAAGGATAAGTAAATGAGTAAAAGTGAAACCGTTTGTCCAAGCTAACCAGGCAATCCCAAGTCTCTCCGTGCTCTTTGGCAAACACAAGTCTCAGAAGCGGTACTTGCCTTTAGCTGCTAAGCCCAGGAGGCCTGACAGATGTTTTCCCTTGGAAGTAGGGATTTGCCCACCTGTCTTGTCAGGATGGAACAATCAATTCCCTCAGTGTCCTGCCATCCAGTCCAGGCAAGGTCCAGGCAGCTGATGAGGTAAACGGCAGCTTTTTAGTGTGTGGCTGGTTTTGTCACATTAAAGAAAGCCTCCAGGTAGTTCTTCTACAGCCATCCTTCTTGGAGGAACTGCAGGATGCTGCAAGAGCTGGCATGTTTCTCTATCATAAGAAGTTTTTGTATTAAATGCCATATTCTCAGAGCTGTAAAGGTGCCCTGAGGATCAGGGTACCATTACCTGTCAGGTATATCTAAATTAGACATATAAGTTAAATTTGGGCACACAGTTTACCCAATTAGTTACAGCTTACCAATGTTAGTAGAGGCAAGAAGATTAGATGGAATATTTCAGCCTCTAGTTTTTGCTTGTGGTCCTGAGACCTAGAGCATAATCCTAATCTGTAGAAGGCAGAACCAAGTTTTACCATTATAAACAATTTAGTGTTTTTAAAAAAATAATAATAAGGGTATTACTCTTAGGTTACAAAATCTAGCTGCTAGCAAGATTCATCTCTGTACATGAATAAAGAGGTATAGCTTCAATACCTCAGTAAATCATTATTGTTTTAAGCCTTATCATTTATAAACCTTATTTTTCAACAAGATGGGAATTATATGACCTCTGTCTCTGACCTTAGCCAAAGGGGTGCTTGCCCACATATTGTAAAGTATTGGCAGACCATGTGATATGAATTACAACTTTTACAGATTTTATAACAAGCACATGCACAAACCCAAGCATAAACAAGCATACTGTGGTCACATTATTAACACATATATTTTAACAGACAGATGAAAAAAACTTTTCCCAGGAAGCTGTGTCATCTAACCAACTTAAAAATCCAGGAAAGCCAATCTTAGCCTGGCAGCGAACAGGTGTTGGGAATAAGGGTGTTTTACCATTACTTGACCCCAGGCTGTTGGGGGACAAAAAGCCCCTTGGTGGTGAAAAGTTCCTGCACCCTGGTAAGCCTCTCCGCTGTTGAACAATCCAAATCAGATCACATCAAATCAAATTAGAAAAAGCCCAGGTTTAATGGATAAAAACACTCCTGGATGATATTCCAGCCTCCAGAGAGGAGACAGGAAAAGAAGACTGGAAAACCACAAGTCTGTTTTCTGGGTGGCATTTTAAATACACTGAAGGAGTGGTCTTGAGCATCTCTGGGGGAGGGGCCATCATCTTCCTTATGATACATCATAGTTTGGAGAGAGATGGGGAGGGGGTTTGAGGTGAAGTTTCCACCATAAGACGTTTTCCCATAAAATGATTCTTTGCATAGAAAAGCCTAAAGGCTCTACTCAAAGACTGAGAAGCTGTTAAAGTTGCTGCTAAACATCCTACATGGCTAGGGTAGAGACTAAAGTCAGTTTCAGCACAGTCCCGGCTGTCGGCAAGCTTGGGCCAAATGTGCATGTTGGAATGGCTGGATTGGCAGCTTGATGGACAGTGTCTTTAATATGTCACCCTATTGCACAGTCTAGAGGAGGAGAGGAGTACAAATCAATTTTCTTCTCTGAAGAAATTTTCAATATGTTCCTCTAACTGAGGTCTAACCTGCCCTCCTGTCACCGTGGCTTCTTGCACTACTTGAAATGAGGTTACCAACATGCACAAGATTTGGCTATGCTGGGCCACTCTCATCCATTCCTTAAGTTGAATCAAAGAGTTCTCCTAAATACAGACCTCGAATCATAATTTCTACTCACTTACGTCTCTCTGCAATATCACTCCAGATCTCTATGTGATGTATTTCTCATGTCACCTTTGAATACACCATAGCCTTGAAATATAGTTACATTCATTTTATTCTGGAATATGCTTTGTTGAGCATGAGCAGACACAGACTGAAACTCCTATGATCAGATCCGTTCCCCTCGAGTTGATGCTATTTTTTATCCTGTAAAATGTCTTAGCATCTTCCTTATCTTTCCTAAAGTATATTGATATCAAACTCCTATAGGAAAGATGATGGGGAAGTGAAGACACAGTATTTTCATATTTCAGAAAAACATGTTAAGTAGATATATGTATGTAAATATATAAATAAAATTTGTGTTCTAAATAAATAGATGGGTTTTTAAATAAACAATGCTGTGAACAAGTGAAAAGCATAACACAATCGTACTATAATTTTAGGAATGATAAGTAATTCATTGATGCTAAATAAATTTAATACTGAAAAATTAAAAACTTTAGCTCAAACGCTGTCTGCTTGACTATTCATCAGAATCTGAGGACAATGTTGCAGACTTGAACCCTCCCCTAATCCCCCACTGCTCCTCCCAGACATTCCTAGGGGGTGACATATCCAGTTGTAAGTATCAGTAACTGCATGGCTCACTGACTCTTTTCATTTATATAGCAAGCCTATGGATCTTTGGGGAAAAATGAGAAATGAGTTTCAAAAGAGGTTTTAACAAGTGAATGGCATAGTTTGCAGCATGGGAGAAGAAAGGCAATAGGGTAAGTAATTAACATGTTTAGGGATTCATTGAATTTACCAGGCTAAATAAAGGAACCATGGCTTGAGATGCATTGTAGCCAACATCATGCGTGAACACTTCTATTTTCTTTCATTCTTTTTTGGAAACGAACTTGAATCATATTCTTCCAGTCACTTCACAAAGGCGGTGCTTGTGAGAAATTACATGTTATTGAGGCAGTACATTGTTATTGAGGTGTGTAATTTAATTTGAAGTAAAAGAACTCGAAGAGAACTTTTCACCTAGACTATGACCCAATTCTTCTGTCAGTGAAGTCTTTATAAAAGATGAGAATATGCCTCTTTCTGAGGCTATTTATTAACCAGGAAATGCACACTAGGCTTGGATAAGATATTATTTATCCTGTAAATATCTAGTTATATCCTTCCGTGTTTCCATTCCACTAACTGCATACAGCTCAAAGTACGCAGCATGATCTACCGTGCCTTTCTCAGTATGACTTCTAGATATTCCTTTCTCACCACTCCGTCCAGAAGAAAGACTTGGCCCTGACATTAGTGTGCCTACAATCCCTGCAGGAAAAGCCCATGGTGGGAGGCTTTTTTTCCTTCCTTTATCCCACCTTTTTCCATCAACAGGGAGCCCAGGCTTGACCTCCTTTGTTAAGGTAGCAGTTCTCATTATCTTAAACTTTTTGTTCTCTTCTCACATTTCCTATAGCTTTTATAGTTCCAACCACATTCAAAAGGTCCTATTCTTAATCCAGATCACAGGTCCTGAAAGATCAAAACTGTCATCTTCCAATCCCATTACTCATCTTGCTGTCACTTAGAGCATAGCTGTGTCTGGAATAAAATAGGAGATCCATTATTTAAATTTTTTTTATTAAAACATTTATTTATTTATTTTATTGTTTCATGGAAGACAGGTACTAGAGAGAGCTCCTCAAATGGCTTGCAATAAACTGCCTTGTGTATTCACACTCTTGAAATCCTCTTCTCTTGTGCTGGATTAACTGAAACCTGCCTGGTGAGGATCATGCAGCAAAGGGGGCAAACTGTTACTTTAACGATTAGGATACTAAGGGACCATGAGGCCCACCTTTGTCATTTTTCTATTTCTGTTACTCTCTCTGAGGAGCTCAGTTACTCGATTATTAATACACTGGAAAGAGCTCCACATGGTGAAGACCTAAATGAAGAACCTGATCTCACTCAGGGATGAAATGAAGGCATCAGTCCTGTGCTTAAAAAAAACAAATGAAATCCTGTCAGCAATTATGTGAATATCTCAAGCAATTTACTCCACAGTTGTAGTTAGAGAAAGCTGCAATCTTGTGAAAGATCTTGAGTTGGAGGTCCTTGGCAAAGTCATGCTTGAATTTCTGACCCCCAGACACAACAGTGTCTATTGTCCTAAACCTCTTAGATTCAGGATAATCGGTTTCAGAGTAAGCAATAACAGAGGGAATAAGGAATTGTGCTAAATTGTAAAACTCTAAATTACATGCTATTTCCATGAATTTGGTCCTGTAGTAACTTAGTTTAGTCTAGGATTTGAGATGCTTTTTAAAGCTCAGGGATTCTTTGTACATCTTTCTTTCATTTTACTAATCTTCACTTAATTTAAAAGATATTGATTAAACCTCCAGTCTGCAAAGAGCTTGTGAGGCATATGAGTATTCAGCAAACAAGATAGGCATGTGTTCCTCTCTCCATGGACTAGTGTTATTAAACCAGTCTCTCTACAAAGAACCATGAAAACCTGGACAGGGGATATTTGAAGTTACCTGACAGCGCAGGAGAGATCTAAAACTAGATGGAATCTTCAGAAGATTTGAGGTTTGAAGGGCAGCAAGCGACCAACCATGGCAGGCTTTCCCCTGGGATATCCCTGAGTAGGCCAATGTAAAAGGTAGTTGTATGATAAAGTCCAGTGGAAATGTGATCATACAGGTATAGGGTCTCAAATAAGTGATTGAAATACTACTTAGCAGGGAGGCTGTGCTATGATGCACTGTCAGGCACTGGTGAGGAATGCATTTTCCCAGGCTTTCTCCAGGACACCAGTCATCTCGTTTTATATTGATTTTTTGCCATACTTGGGATTTGCCTTCTGGCAGACAAGAAGACTGCATGTTGTTTGCAAATTAATGTCTTCAGGTCACATCTACGCTGGGACCAGTGTGAGCCCCAGTAGGAAGGAACATTTTTGGCATGAACATTATTTAGACTTGATAGTGTATGATAGTAACAACAGGACACTGACTGTCAGTACGTTTTATTGCTACTTTTTAATTCTCGACAAGAAAAAGAAAAAAAAATCACCCTTAATTTACACTAGAGTATACTGATCCCATCCCCAGACCTTGCTTGTTGCAACATTGCTCCAGCTGTTGTATCAGTTTAACATAGTAATAGGACGTTCCTTGTCACTTACTGTCCACAGCCTCCTGAATCCCCAGCACCTGCAAGTCCTTTCTTTGTATCCTGCTCTCTTAGAGCAATGGAAAGAATGCTGAGACTCCAGAGACCTGGGCATTTCCACTCTAAGCTTGATACAGAATCCCCTGTGTTAAATGGTATAAGTATGGACTCAAGATCACATTCTCCTATGAAATTGCTCAAGCTATTCAACGCACTAGTGTGTGTGTGTGTGTGTGTGTGTGTGTGTGTGTGTGTGTGTATGTGTGAATTCCTGAGTAGTTAGTTCCCCAGGTGTACTTCTGGGTTTAAGCTGTTACTACTTACTCCTTTATCTAGATGTCTACTTTCCTGTAAAGGAGCCGTCCCTACCTTCTATACTCAGGTATAAAACATCCTTCCTAAGTTCAGCACATCAGTTCCCCTATGGAAGGCAGCTCTGTGGAGAGCAGGTCTCAATAAATTTGGAGATTTGGGATGGAGAATATCATCCAACAACATTTACAATATTGGCCCTGAATCCCCCTGGCCCCTGTCCACAGCTCTGACCACGACCATGCTTTCACTCCATACCACTTAAAACACATCTCCTCCTTTCTCAATTTCTCTGGCAACTAAGCCTGTCATTATCTCCACAGATTTAATTCTTGTGCTTTCCCAAACAGAGGCATATCTCTTTACTCTGAATTATGAACCTAAGCAGACCAGGAAAGCAGGCAAGAGAAAGATACTATTTTCTGTCATGTTTTTATTTCTCCTATGATGTGCTGGAATAACAAGTATAAAGATATGTTCCTCTTGACACACTATGTGCTACCCCTAAGAAACATAAATCCATTGCAGTTAGCTTTATAGTTAAATATAAATGTGTATCCCTACAAAAGATGTACATTTTTAGTACATAAAATACAATTAATTGTTGTTTCCTTTCTTTTTTAATAAATATTGTTTCATCTTCTTCATCTTCCTTAGGCCTACTACTCATTTTGTTAATGCCTAACAATTCCTGAGCCCAATTTATATATCACAATAAAATAAAATAACAAAATAACAAATAAGGTAGTTTACCTCTAATTCTACCATAATGCATATTAAAACTTGTCTTCCTTTATATAGGTAAACATAACTCATTTAGGTATAGAGTTTGCTATATTGTGTGTTTAAGAGATGTAACAAACACAGAGAATGTATTTACAAATGATTCTGGACTCCTGTCTAGATTTTCTGAAATATTTTACCCTATCAATTTATTTTTGTATGGTCAATATTTTTCCATTCTCAGCACCCGAGACTAATGTAAAGTTATTTATTGGAGAAAAAGAACTTTGATTCTCTGTTTTCAAGATTTTTTTCCCATAACTGCTATAACATTTTGTGTTTCTATAACACTTCCACATTCAGTCACAATTCTAAGTTCCAGGGCTGAGGAGATGTATCAGTGAATAAAGCATTTAACATGAATGCATGAGGACCTGGTTTGGAACCTCTGGAATACATGTAAAAGTACGACATAGTAATACACATCTATAATCTCAATAACTATGGCAAGAAAGAAAGCACACATGTAAACCCAGAGCCTATAGCAAGACGAGACTCAGAGACAGAAGACTCCCTGCAAGTTTCTTGACCACCTAGTCCAATGTTCACAACCAGCAGAAAAGAGTGACCCTCAAAATACTTTATTATTTTATTTTATTTTGATGTTAAATGTGGACTTAGGAATTGCTGGGCATCACCCAAATGAACAGCAAAGCTAAGGGGAATAAAGTAGCTTGAACAACATTTATTAGAGTAAAAAAGAAAACAAAAAATTAGTTAAACGCATTTTAATGTGCTAAAAATATTAATGTTTTGTGGGGAAATGCATACAAGGTGAAGCCTAATGTTTGAGGAAAGAGGTCCTTAGATCCCCACATCTGTCACGTGGCAACCTGTCTGTTGCATTTACACACTTGAGTACACAGGGGCACCATCATCAAACACACACACAGATAAAAGTGACATGAATCTTTGCACTTCCTTTTGGGATGCTGATAGTTTGAGACAGATACTCCCACCTGTTTGTGTTCGTACTCCTTCATAGTGTTAAGTTCCATGCCTGCACCTTCCATGTAGAGGGAATGAATTCCAGCCCATGCTCACAGTTCCACCATATTTCCAAGTTTAAATCTCGAATCTTATTTCCTCCATCACTTTATGTGCTAGTGCCGAAGCTCATATGTTTTTTCATAGTATATTTAAGTGTACTTTTTAAGACTTTCATCAGTAAATCAAATAAATATTCAGCCTATCCATATGATCATACTATTTTGGTAACTCTAGAAGCATATTCTAAAAATTCATAATTCATTCTGAGGCCAAAATAATTTTCACCTTGGCTTCTGTAAAATCCTTCATTGGAAGGATTCATGACTTCTTTCATCTCCTTTCTACCACAGAAACATCTTCTTAGTTTCCAAACAGCCATGGCCAGCCCACAAGTTCAAATACACCTACTTGACCTACTTATTCCAATACAGATAACTTCACCTGAATAATAAGGTATCTCTTTTGCCATTTTAGTTTTTTTTCTTTTTTAAGTATTTTGTACCCCTATTCCTGCTAGAGCTAAAGAGGAGAAACATAAAATTAAATTTGAAAATTATAATGGATGTAGAGAATGTTAGTATTGTAGCAATTATCTAAGAGACAACCACAGCATAGCTGAAGGTGCTAGGTTTTTCTCATTTTGTCAGCTTTAAATGCTTTTAAATAGAATAGTCAAATGTCATATTTAAAGTATATGTATAGTAATGTGTCTGTGATAAAAACTTAATGTATGTGTTAACAGGTGGGTTCTGAAGAAGAGATTTCCTAATTTATGAAAATAACTTCAAGTACAAATGACAAAATATAAGGAGATGAAAAATTATTCAGTCAATATTTCATGATGAGTAAGCCTATTTCCTCCATTATCTTGCAGTTATTGGGATACTATGCCTTTAATCCACAGGCAGCATTGTGAGCAGGGAATGGTTACTAGAGCACAGACAGACACTATCTTGTTAGAATTGGTTTATGTCTCTGTCTAGTCAAGTGATTCTTTGGTAAAGCTGGAATAATGCAGTTTTATACTTCTTCTTGGCACTTACAATCCCTACAAAGTTTGCTATCTAACTGTCTTTTATGTCTCCAGAGGAGCAGAGCTTTGCTGTCTTCTTGGTCCTGAAACTTTACATCTCATGGGCTTCCCATTTATTTTAAGTAGACTTTCTCATAGTTGTACACATACCAATACATGTATCCCAAATACAATTCTGAAAAATTTTAGAACCACAACTTTAGTCTGGTGTTATATAACCTAGTTTTAAGTTGCCAGTTATTTGTAATTCTCTCTTCTCAGGTAACAGAAATGAATTAGTTCTTCTAAAGAGGAGGGATTGGCTGCCTAGTGGGGAAAATAGTCTCACCTCCAAATACTGGAATAACCAGAGGTGGCCCTGTAGCCCAATGGCCAATCAACTGTCTAACCAAATGTTTGATTGTTATCCAATCTGAAAAAAAGAATCTTGAGACAATAGTTCAGAAGCCTGAACTGAAAGGTCACTTGGGATGAGTGACCTTTACTTATCTAGAATTTCATAGAAGAAAATTAGACAAAGATAGTCTGCCCTCTTGGCTGGAACAAAACAGACATAAAGAGAGGATTGATTATAATGGCCAGCTTCTCAAACCATTTCCAATAGAGCCAGGTTGAGGTTTCCTTCTGTTTCTCTTAATATTACCTCCTATTTAAACTTTCTTCAATAGGGACTTCATTTCCAAAGCATCTTAACTAAAGCACAAGACTATAAAAAAGTCTTGCTATGTGTGGAAGGAAATATACTGTATAATTGAGGGAGATTTCTAGACTTTTCTTGCTAAACAGCAAGAAAGAATTCTACCTAGAAGAAAGACCTCCACAATTTGATAGTATTATAGGTCTTTATTATCTACTACATAAAATATATTAAATAGAAATTTCTCAAGCATTGTTTCCTTTTTAAAACATTAAAGGAAATATTATTCAAACTAATGACTACTTTAACCAATAAAAGAGTTCAGGGAAACAGCCTAATTAAGTCTTTTTTTTTTTCTAGCTTTCAGCCGAGACATGTTACTATGGGCAGTAACTGTCTTTCAACAGATACTTCAGTCCTTCATCTAAAAACAGAAAGGTTAAATTAAATGTCATCAAAAATTCCTTCAACCACTAAGAAATTATAGTTCTAAACTCATAGGAGATTACATGTGCTCCCCAAGAAAAATTATGAACAGTTGCAATTAGGTTTTTCCTAGTTTTCAATTAACTTGCTCAGCTGTGAGCATTGTGATAAGATTGCAGTATAATTGTGATTAATGGTTGTTATCATTATGATAATTTTTATCATAACAAATCAGGAGGAGAGATCCTACAATATAAAGAGAACAGAAAAGTATGGGCTGCTACTAATATCAATAACAATTTTCATTTATAAAGAGTTTCATGGCTTAAGTAAATAGTCTTTGGATTTTGCAAAGTGGATCTCACATATGCTTTATATACTGTGCATGAATAAAACAATGATCATAACAGCTATGAATATTTCAAGGCAGAATCATGAAAACTCACTGATGAGGATTCCCAACTTGAAGGAAAGAAAGCGATAAGATTTATACTAGTTATTGTATTAATTATTAGTTACTTTTCTGTTGTGGTAAGAAAATATAACCCAACAAAACCCACTGTGTCAGGAAGGTCAAGGACATCATTGCAGAAAAGTCACAGCAGCAGGACTCTGAGCTTGTCCATCGCATCCACAATCAAGTAGAAGAGTGATGTACCCTTGCACTCAGCTCAGTTTCTTTTTTTGACACAGTCTGAGATACAGTCCAAGGGAGGGTGTCACTCACCAAAGTAGGTCTTCTACACTCAATTAACGTAATCAAGATGATCCCCTACAATCACATCCTTGTGATGTTAGATGTCATCATGATGACAACTGAGATTAAACATTACAGGGATAAGAATCAAGAATCATTTCAAAATCCAAATAGATCTGGAAAAGTTCAACCAGAAAATGCATATGTGTGCAACAACTAACATTAAAGTTCATGAAAAGAGTTGTCCTGTATCTTTCATTATTGACCCCAGTTCCATCCATGGGTACTCCTGTGAAATCTGGGAAGTCATCTAAAAAATAGTAAAAGAAAAATTCTCTTGATGTCTAAATAGCTAGGTAGGAGATAAAGTATCTATTAAGCTGTACCTATATACTAGTTTATATTATTTCCCATTTGATTCTAACAATAGTTCTGTAAAGTCAGAATTAGCTTCACTTTTTCTGAAGGTCAGAAAGATCTACAACCATGTCACACAGTTATAAATCAATGGACAGAATTTAAATTTTGGAGTTTCTGTCTGATAGGAGTCATTGTCCAGAACATCACACCAACAACACGCTAGTCAATTGCTTGGGAAATTGACATGTTTGGTCAGTCCTCATAATAACTAGGTGACCCATAATATATATATATATATATATATATATATATATATATATATATATATATATATATGTCAATCCTCATAATAATAAAAATCTAGGTGACCATCTTTGCATAACTACATCCTGAATACTCTGAATAAGAAACAAGGAGACATGATGTAGGATATGAAGAGGTGGCATGGTGGCATTATGTTACATGTGGTGCATGGTTTATACCACAAGGATGTCTTGCAGTAAGTAGAATAAGAAAGTAAGACTCCTAGAAACCCATGACAGATAAGCCTCTTGGAAGAAATGTTTTATCGTTGAGGCCAAAAGCAAAAAAATAGATTTTCATGGATGATGGAGTACAAGTATAGCCAACACCTGCCTTCAATGTAACTGAAGTTCTCTGAGCCTTGTGGTCTTTCTGCCTATTTCTGTGCCAAAGTAATAAACTATCTCCTGATATTGTCTTCTAAAGGTAGACTCTTAAGCCAGTCTCCTTGGGAGCATTGCCTAAGAATTTCTGCTGCCTGAATAAAGGAAGGGGAAATCTAACCTGAAGAAGTAAGAAAGTAAGTCTATCTTTCAGTTTGTATGTGATGTGAAACACCACTGACCAGGATCTGCTTCAAGCCAAGTGTTTCCAACATGACACAGAATAGGATTCACCTGGGAGATTTCTTTACATGTTGCTCTAGGGATCTGTCTTAAGGCTTCCAACATGGAAAATTTACAGGATACCCCAAAAATCTATCTATAATATAATTTTTATCATTCACCCAACCAGCCATCCAGGCATCCATCCATGGCTATTTTTGTTAATTTTCAAAGTGATGCTGGTGAATTATCATAATGCCCCATGATAAAGAACACAAAGAAAGAGGTAAATATTCCAGATTGCTTATTTAAAATATCAACTGGAAAAGAAAAACATTCAAAACTAAATTCAAAGTCTAGAATATTCTATAATGTGTTTAAAGTTGGATAACACTTTCCTGAAGACAGCTTAGAATATAAGCCAAATGTACATTTGGTGAGAGGTCACATGTATTTGGTAAGAGGTCATGAGTTATTCATCAGATATGTCATGGTTTGCCTCCATGGAAAGGGGGTGCTATTGACAGGGTTGGTGGGGAGGAGGAGGTGTGAGTGATTGGTATGTACTCCATACATGTGCAAAATTGTGCAAAAGCACATTTGATTAATAATGAAAAACACACACAAAAGTTACTACTTTTCTTTTGTCTAGTTAACAGATCCTCCTCCACACTTAATTCCCTGCTTGGGCTGAGCCTGAACTTTCCCTCTGGGTGTCACCACATCCAGAAAGAACAAGGTATTTTTGTGCTGAGTAATTTTTCCAAGAAATTCACGTCTAAATTGCCCTGCTCCTTAGTAAATGAACTCTGGCTAAATCAAATCTTTCCTGCCTAAGTTTCCATCACAGATTTACCTCTGGTTTTAATTACTATTTCTATGATAGCTTTGATTTTATTCACATCCTTTGATAGTTCTTATTTACTCTGGAGGTGCTGCAATCATGTGTTCTCATGCTGTCGTGTGGTGTGAGTATTGTGAGAGTTAAAATAATGCACACACTGGGGGATGCAAAAAAGGGGGATTGCAGCTGGGTCATAGAAATACTATGCTCATTAGATTAGAGGAAGAACAGGGCTTTAAAAAGAAATCATCAACAAAGCCAAAGGTAGTAGGCTAGGACAGGACCCCACTAAACTTCACCAGATGAACACACATGAGGCACCTTTGTTCCTTCTCCTACTATACGTCCCAGCTTATGTGTAGATATATCATTTTACACATTCCTGAATCCAATGCATCCAATTGTCCTAAAAAGTTCTAAGAAAGCTTCTGCCTCTTCAAGGAAGGAGACCATCCCATCCAGCCCCAGGATAGAAACACTATGCTTTACGTCTTCCAAGCTCTTCTTTGCACTGTATAGACTCACAGACATTACCTCGTCTTAGAAATCAAGCTGGAATTTCTCCTTTAACAGAGATGATGTGTGAAAGAAAATTTTGGAGAGCAACTCTGGTGATGACGGAGGAAATCGTGATGGTCTCTACAGGTAAATGATGGGAGTCCTATTCTGCATTCCCTCCCATCCGCATAGCAGGAGAGATACAGTAGACAGAGACTTAGACAGTAGGGTAGTGGAGGCAACTCTGTGTTGTGCTTCATTGGGTCCTCTCTCTTTTTTAAAGTCCACCCTCTGCTTTGGCAGTGTGGTTTCTCCTCCTTACTTGGTTGCTGAAAGCAAGATTAGCACACTCTGTGTGCTCTGCTCTGACACGAATGCCTCTGCCTTGGGAACATTGGTACCAGGACTGGAGCCCTTTTGGGATTTCCTGTGGCATTTTCAGAGCTACTCTCTCTCTAAAAAAAAAAAAAAAAAAAAAAAAAAAAAAAAAAAGCATTTTGTCATACTGACTGCTGCCTTATGTGCCTGTGGGAAACAGAAACAGCTCACATTTACTTCAAGGAAGAAATAAATTCTACAAGTCTATAAAATACAAAAAATTGCTTTAAATTTTGGAACATACAATGTGAAAAATAGCACTATAGGACACGTAAAGCTCCAGATAAAAACCAAAGAATGGTTATTCTAGAATTTATAATATTTTTATTAATTAAAAATTTTATTTATTTTACATCCTGATTACAGTTTCCCGTCCCTCCACTCCTCTAGTTTGCTCCACTTCACCTCCCCTCTCCCCTCTCCCCAATCCACTCCTCCTCTATCTCCTTTCAGAAAGGGGCAGGCTTCCCATGTGTTTCAACAAAATATGCCACATCAAGTTGAGGCAGGGCTAAGCTCCTTCTCCTGGATGAGGCAACCCAGCATGAAGAGGTTCCCGAAAGCCATGTACAAAATACTGAAAATGAACAACAGATGTTAATATAAATATGCAAAAATTAAGGTAAAAATTTAAATTGTCTTATAGGATAGAGGCTTCAAAAATTGGGGACAAACTAGGTAGTTACTCAAGCTTCAGTTAACTCAGTTGAGTTAACCTCACACTGTGTGATAGGGTGTGGCCATTCTAGACTCAGTAGGATTGCCACGTAGAAAATCCACAGGAAAATTTCCTTCCTGGGAACCAAATATGCCATTCCTTGATCTCACTGACACATTTTTCTTAAATGGCCTGGCAATTACAAAAAGTTGCAGCTTTAATTTACAACCAGTAGTAATTGATTACTGGTCAGTTCTGGACCCACCCACAGTCAAGGGATCAATATCCTGTCGTGTATTTCCTGAGTGCCACCCTTAAAATACATTCCAAAGGAGCTGGTCCCTGTGTTTTCATTCCAGGCCAGCATTCCTGGTTCCTGTTAAATCACAGGGTAGCAGAAGTCACAAAACAGAAGTTAAAAGTTAGTTCAGCCCTGTAGGATTTGATACAATTTGTTCACAGAAACATTGCTTCTTATGAAAAAAATAGATATTTTTGTTTTGTTCTGTTCACTACTTTGTTACTCACAGTTGATGTTCAAAAGAATATATTTAAAGTATAATTAAGGGTAGAGTTTAGACTATATTCTCAAAGTTTGTGTGAAAAACAACATCCAATAATATATATTTATATAAATAAAGTTCTTGATAGTTAAATATGTTTCTAAACATATGCCCTTGATGTTATCACGAAGCACATATTTGATGTTCACAAGTTCTATCAAGGTGGAGAAGCCAATACTGAAGACTACAAAGAATCACCAGAAATAATATAATAGGTTACTGGTAAGGATGGAATTAGAAATTTTGAGATCAGATCTCACTGCTCTGAATTCTAGGTCATTTCATTAGCTATTGTTTTTCTGGTTGATCTATAACACAAATAAGGTGTATTTCTATGTGAGGATGTACATATGTTAAACAATGTGCATATACACATATGTGTATAATTCATAAATAAGTCAGACCGCATTAAATTTGAAATATAGTATATTCACAATTTAAAATGCAAATGGAGGCCTAATATCTGCAATTCTGTCTTTTGCTTCTATTTATTCATGAAAAATGCGTAAAATTTCTTGTTCTTAACATAACTACACTGTAAATGAACTCATGCACATTAAGTACATGAATAAAAAAATTATCTTTCATATCTAATGACACTTTATGTGAAAATGGTATCAGTATAATGTGAAATTAAGGATAATATATTATTTTCCATTTAACTTTAAATTTTTTAAAAATTCAGTATTTCAAATGTATATAAAATACTTAATACAATGTCAGAAACATTAAGGATTTAAACAAAGCTAGTAGATTGTTATATACATTCCAAATTATGCTTGATAAAACTAATATATTATTGCAGATAATAGCCAAGACCCTACTCCATGTCTTTTCTCTCTCTTTTTCCAGAAGTAACCACCATTCTGAGGGCAAAGTGTCACTATATTAAGTATGAATTTTAATATGGAAATATCATTTCTATTTTCAAGCTAATATATACCATCGTATTCTAAAATATCATTTTACACTTCAATCTGTTGATTTTTTTTAAGGATATGTTTATGGTGATACATGAAAACCTGTTTGCTTTTTTTAGTTTAATTTTCTAGATAGCATTTCACTTTAAGAGTTAATTTTATGTACTTACTCATTGCCCTGTTGAGGGACAGTCAGGTAGATTGTTTTTATTTTTCTCCTATTGCAAAAATGAAATGTTTCTTCAACTACCTATTTAAAAGTTATTTTTCTACAGACGTTATCCATGTATACACTGTTTTGACAATTTAACATAACCAATAAGTCTCTGTAGCTCTACTCAATTCTAAGAAATTGCTTTGCAATGTTTTGAAAGCAACTTTAGCTCCAACTAGCAAATCTTTTTCCCTCATACTTCTACTCTATCAAACTATTTAACTTTCTTAGTGGATAGTACATGAAATTGTATATAGTTAATGTTAACTTGCATGGTGCCAATTACTGGGGGAGCAAGCATTGTTTATAAGTTCCATTATTTTTAAACATGCATCCTTGCTGTTGCTGTTATTATTCTTGTAAAGGGAGAGTGAAGGTGGTGGGCAGATGTTCAACAAGCAAGCTAGCAACTAACAAATTAAATGGTCTCTGTTTAGCTATTGTCTGGAGATTCACATTAAATTAATTGACCTCTCTACAATTCATTTATAAGTAGAAATATGTTGTATGATAATTTTAGACTTTGTATTATAACTTGCTTTCTCACAACTTGCAGACTCTTGTTTTGCCATTCCTAAAGTAATTGGCCACTGTAGAAAAAAAACAAAGACACAAAATAAGAAGAATCTTGGTCCTGCCTTACATACTTTGTTGACTCCCCAAGGGAGACCTTACTCCCTCTGAGGAGTGAATGGGAGTGTGATGGGGAGATGAGAAGGAACTAGGGATGCTATGTAGAATGAAAAAAACGAATTAAAAATAATAGAAAAAGTTAGCAATTAAAAATAAAAAGAATGTTCTGAAATAATTGAATATATTTCTCTCAAAATTGAGAGGACTAATAATAGTCTCATACATTTCTCAGGAATAAAATGACCCTTTGCATATTTAAGTGTGTTATGAGGGTAGGAGAAATGCAATTAATGAACAACAAGGTAAAAAGAGAAGAGAAAAATGAACCAAAAGTCAAATAACTATTTATAAAACAGGAAAACTAATGTGACTATGAAAGAACTTGTTTTTAATTAAGGGCCTATCAATCATAGAAGACTTTACTGTGGGGAATGAGTCATTTTCCACTGTATCTCATGGATATTTGAAAATGGAAAATCTTAATTTCTCCATTGGCTGTAATCACCATTGCTATTTATTACATTAGACTCTGTGGAAACCTTGGATGTCTGTTTCCAACAAGAAAAATTACTGTGGTGGCTCTGAATTTTATGACATTTCATATTTTCCCCTGACGTATATGTTTTTAGGCTACAGTTAACATGCTTTGTTGCGTTCCATATAAAACGAAATGGGATCAATGTTCTTCCTAAGCTCATTCTGCTGACATTACAAATGCAAACTGCCCGCTACCTACAGTGTAGTTAAACATCATCTTGCCGTTTCCTGCTACTTATGAACAATTTAGAAATAACATCTGCAATTTTACTTGTGTTTTCTTTGTCTCCTCAACCATACAGTGATCGCATTATATGCCACATCTTGAAGAAAGATTTGCAAAGCCAGACGTAATATGCCCTCTTATTTTGCTGTGTTATGGTGTTAATTTGTTTTAATTCAATTGTTCTCTATCTTAAAATTCAGGATAACTTTATTGTTCATTGTCCTTTTACATGATTGTTTATTTTTGCTAAGGTATCAACACAAACGCTTGCTGTCCACACACAGGCACCATATTTACAAGGAAGATCTTTTGGTCTTTTCAACCTACCCCAACAAAATAATGAGTGTTAAATGTCTCTAAATATTCCTAAAGGATGCTTGATGTAGCATCTCCCATAAGTGACCTCACAGAATGATATCAATCAGGCAATGAATACTCAATTTGGGCCATCACATAACACTTGCAGGACAATAAAGGCAGGAAAGTGTAATTCTAGGACTAATATTTATTTAAAAATGTTATGGAAGATGTCTAAAAAATTAACATAAAGATATCATATCCTTAATTATAAAATAATAGCAGTAATTCCTTTGCTTGTCTTGGATTTCACTTTTCCAAAGAAGTTTGATTATGGTTTGTGTTTCCCTCTGTTAGCTTGGAAGAATTGTTGGTCTCTCAGTAAATGAGAATTTGTGAATGTTTTGACAGTTTTTGAAGATGAGCCTTTATTTTTTCTTACATATTTATTACCTGTCTTCATATTCTTACACTGGCATAGATCTCATAGCAAAAATTAACTATGCTCATCAGGTCATTATGGCTACTTAACGAAAACACAGTAATGGAGATGACAGCTGTTGGCTTAAATTTAAAAGGTTTCTTGGTATATTTCTTTCCTTTGATTAAAAATAGATGATAAGAGTTGATGCATAAGGAATAAAGAAACAATCTAGCAAGAGCCTGGAAGCGCAAGAAAAACATACATACTCAGAAAAGGCCTTGAGCATATTATGAAAACTTTTCAGTTGTTTTTGGTGATGTGGTGGTGGTGGTGGTGTGAGTTGTATGTGTGTGTGTGTGTGTGTGTGTGTGTGTGCTTATGAAAGCTATAAGTAGATGATAAAATATCTTTAACAGTCATTCTCCATAATATTATTATTTGAGACAAGGTCTCTCTCTGAACATGGAGCTCAACAGATTAACTTATTTCCACACCCAATAGGCTCCAGGGATCCTATTTTCTCTTTCTCCAGGTACCTGCTTTTGACATAGGTGCTAGTGAAGAATCTCATGCTCTATGCTTATGCGTCAAGTACTCTAGCTGCTGAGCCATCTCCTTAGCCCTCTCTAGTTTCTCTAACCGCAGTTTATGTAACATGATCTCAAATATGACTCAAAAGACATTATCCATTTACATCTGTTAGACTGGATGAGGGCCTACACTTCTGAATCCTAATTTTAGATAAATTTAATTTTAGATAAATCATTTCTGCAAGGCTTTATCCCTAATGTGGTAACATTCTGATACATAGAAAATTAGGCCTGCAACACATTAACTTAGGAAGAATACAATCAAGCCCATTGAAAATTTGTAAGTCATGTAGTATGCTTGGACTGGTTTGCTTGAAGTGGAATATTGAGAAAGTATAGTGTAGCCATCCAATTATGACACAATGTTGATGGGAATTGATCTTTCCAACAAGATGTAGCCAATTTAGCTGGTGATGACAGGCTCCTGGCATAAAGACTGCTTTTTTCCTGTCTAGATGATCTGATCGGCATTAATTGATTAGGGAATTTTCTATGAAAACATGAATCCTGTGGATTTTTTATCACAATCTTCAAGTTTAATTCCTATAATCAACAAGAATCAATGTATAAATAAACATTTGCCACAAATGACCTATATGTTGACCTGGATGACATAAGATTTTTTAGGCACAGATACATTTTACCTAAATATATTGATGCTATTCTTCTACTCTTAGAAGCCAGTTTATTAAGACAACCTATTCTTGCAATTGTTCCATGATTTTCAAGGATGCATTATTGCTATTTTATATTATTTTCTATTCTACATTGTCTACTCCTAAAAGTGTTCTGTACTCCCCAGACAATGAGAGAATCAAAAAATGTCCCTTTACCATAACAACTGTTCAGGCAGGCTTTAAACTCATCATGTTCCTCTCCTGGCCTCCAAGGAAGTTAAGATTAAAGGCCTGTACCAATAAATCAAGCTAATGGCCTTCAAATCTTGACAGAAATTTGGATAAAAGGGATAAATTTTGGAGAGGTGAGGGAAGGCAATTGAGAAGAAGGGAGAGAGAGGAAATTGAAGAGGTCTTTTTATGTTTATTTTAAAATGCATATGGTGTGTGTTTGTGTGTGTGTGCATGTGCACACATGTGTACATGTGTATACATGCATGTGTATATCTGCACACCTGTGCGTGTGTGTTAATAAAGTTATGTCACTTGGGTTGGCAATGATCCCCCAACAGACACAGGTTTTCTAACAAAATCTCCAGCACCAGGCATAGGAACAATCCTTTCAAGTTGTTGGATAGAGCATATGAGAGTCTCCTAAAACAATATACACTATTTCTACTGCCTTTGAATGTAAAACTCTATTCTTGAAAACAACAAAAACAATATAAGACTTGAAGGCATTGAACTCCTACATGTTATCGTGTGTGTGTGTGTGTGTGTGTGTGTGTGTGTGTGTGTGTGTGTAATTCCATTCTGGAATCTTTTTTGAACTCTTTATATATTTTTTTTAATTGAAAATAGTCTCTTTCCTCATGCAGTTCATCCCAACTAAAGTTCCCCTGCTACCACTCCTACAGTTTCCCCCACTTCTCCCCTCCCCAAGATCCACTCTTCCATTTCTTCTTCAGGTACAATAAGACGAAACAAAAGCCATCATATCGAGGATGGACAAGGAAACCCAATAGAAGGCAAAGAGTCCCAAGATCAGGCAAAGGAGTCAGAGATACAGCCACTCCTATTGTTAAGAGTACAAAAAGAACACTAAGCTAACAGCAATAACATATACACAAATATATATACATATATATGTATATATAGAGAGATGCATACACACATATATACGCATACACATACATACATACATGTGTGCAGACCCATAGAGGCCTCGTGTTTGCCACTTCAGTCTTTGTGATCCCATGTGAGCCCTGCTTAGTTGATTCCTTGAGTCATGTTTGCATGGTGTCCTCCATTTCCTTTGACTCCTGCAGTCTTTTCTCCCTCTCTTTGGTTAGGGACCCAATGGAAACCTTCTGTTTAGACTCTCTCTCTCTGTCTCTCTCTCTACATATTTCTGGCTATGGGAAGTCGCACCCACTCTCATCTGCTGCTAGAAAAAGCCTCTCTGATGATGATAGACAACAACCAATCCATGAGTACAGCAGAATATCATTATGAGTCATTTCACTGATGCTGTGTGTGTGTGTGTGTGTGTGTGTGTGTGTGTGTGTGTGTGTGTGTGCCAGTTGTGTTTGGTTCTACTCGAGGTCTATGAGTTTTCCAGTCTCTTCCTAGTCATCTCAGTAGTAGAGAGCCTGGACTCCCTTTCTTGGAGGGGGACTGAAGTTAAACCAAACATTGGTTAGCTACTCCCACAAGTGCTGTGCCACCATTGTCCCAGCATATCATTTTTTGTTTATTTTTTCTTATTGATTTTTATTAAGCTCTACATTTTTCTCTGCTCCGCTCTCTGCTTCTCCCCTCTCCCAAGGTTCCCATGTTCCTATTACTCAGATCTTGTCTTTTTCTACTTCCCATGTAAATCTCTCTTAGTGTCCTCATTGTTGTCTAGGTTCTATGGGATTGTGATTTGTGGGCTAGTTTTCTTTGTTTTATGTTTAAAAACCACTTATGAGTGAATACATGTGAGAATTGTCTTTCTGTATCTGGGTTACCTCACTCAAAGTGATGTTTTCCAGCTCCATCTATTTGCCTGCAAAATTCAAGATATCATTATATTTTTTCTGTTGTGTAGTACTCCATTATGGAAATGTAACACATTTTCCTTATTCATTCTTCGGTCCAGGGGCATTAAGGTTGTTTCCAGCATATCTTGCATGTAAGAGAGATTGTAGGTGGAGGGTTTGTGACTGGTTTGGTGTCCAGGCTTTTCCTTCCACAGCCTGCAGAATGCCTTCTTGAACCAAAGAGACCAGAATGTAAGGGTAAAGGCTTCATGCAGTTACCATTCAACGTCTCAATTTTCACTGTGCACTACACTTAGGGTCCCACTGTTAGTTTGCAGACAGCAAGCTTCTGTCCTAGCATCAGCCTAGGTTGTTTAGCGATCTCCAAAAGACTCACTTGGCAACAACTCAATTAAATGCAATCTAGTCCCAACACTGGAAGGCTTGCCTGACAACAAAATATGGCCAATTGAGACTCCATATCCTCCATTACTAGTCATGACTAGGATCAATTAGGGTCAACCTCAGACTCCAGGAAACTTCCATTTCCCTAGGTTTCATACTACCTATTAAATGCCCCCAATTCCAGCTGTCTCTTCTCATATTCTCTTTCTTCAACCCCACCTGATCTTTCCTTCTCCAGTTCTTACATGCCCCAGATCACCCACATAATCTCTTCTGTTTCCCCTTCCCAAGGAGATCCATGGGCCTCACTCCCACCCAAGAGTCCTCTTCTTTACCAGTCTTCTCTGGGTCTGTGGATTGTACTTGGTTATCATTTACTTAAAAGATAATATCAGCTTATAAGTGAATACATATCACATTAGTCTTTTGCCAGACTTTATGTCATACTATTCTGGAACTTTAGACCTTGGCCAAGGACATTAAAGATACAGATAGTATACAAGGCATGGAGTAATCATTAACCTATTTGCAACCTTTTGGAACTTTTAGCTTCTACAAAGTTCTTCCAAGTCTCGGGGCTTTAGAAAAGCCACATGAAATCCCTTAGCCCCTAGTTTATAACTGAGCCAATCCCATAACCTTGAGCTTATTTAAAGAATCCCGCCCAAAACCCTTTATTTCTTCTGGAATTCACTTCCCTTTGTCAATATTTCTCTTTATGTATTTAAGAAATAGTAAAAAAGATACAACATGAGGTACATATTTAATTAATCAAATTTCTGAGTTTTGGGGTTAAACTTTCAAATTTCTTTCAGAATTTGTACAAAAATTCCTGAATATTAGCCTTTGAAAAAATGAAAGAACTTTGATAAAGAACTCTTCTTGACTCATCCCATGATAGATGTTGACTGAAAATAATTAAATGATAATAGTAATAATCATAGTCATAAAAACAACCAAGTCGGCCTCCTTTCCTCACAGTCCAGTGCTATCAACTGTGAAATCAGTTATGAACTATGAAATTACAATTGTTTCCCAGCAGAAAGTTATCGTTAAAGCATTTGGGACCAAGCCTTAAATTAGATAGCATTTTAAAGGCCAGCCTCTGGTTCATAGTAAATGGGCAATAAGTGGATACAGAAAACTGGTATTTTTATTATGAGCATTTTTTATACATACCAGTTATTCTGAAATAATGTATTTTACATGTCAGCATTGTATAACGGGTATCAACTGTTTTGTGGCTCCGAGCTTATAAAGGGGTTTGCTCATCACGAGCTGCATTTGCCCTCCAATTCCAAAGGCTTCTTCAGAAGAGATAACCATCCTGGAGAGACGCTGAGATGAAGCTGCAGTGCAGAGGTGAACAGAAGGTCATGCTAATGGCTTCCTCATTAAATAGCCCAAGAAGAAAAAGAAAAAAATGATGAGATGGTGTTTAACCACAAGCAAATAGTTCATATCTCAAGTCATACTTAGTGATCTATCTATATGGGAAAAGAGCTCCAAATTCTACCTGAAAAATCTGATTTATTTTAAGTGAATCTTTAAAATTAAAATCCATGGTTGGTTTAGTTTTTGACTGATAACAGGAACATTTTCCTTCCAGGAGACATGTCAGGTCAACACTTTATCCAGTTAACAAGATGGTAATTCTGGAGGGATTTTTGAGCTATTGAAGTCTGGGTATCTCCCATCACTTGTGGTAAGCTGGGAGCGTCCTTAAATAACAAAAGCATCTTCAAAGCAACAGAGTAACTAGGCATTTGGTTAGTAGGATTATGGTATGACAAATTGCTTAGTCCTTTGAGAGAATATGGGTACCAGAATAAACAATTGGGATTATGAGATCTGACAGTTTTCTGTTTTAAAATTCTCTATATTTTTTACAACTCTTCATGGTTTCCATGCATTGTTTTTGTCTTTTCTTTTTTTGAAATGAAAAATGATAGTAGTCTGCAGATGTCAGTGCACCATGCTTGGGAACAAGAGAGGAAAGGCAAAGGTCTGAAAAAGGTTTGCCCAACATGCATAAAATATCTTAGGAATTGAGTCACAATGAACCATGTGGTAGTGGCACATGCCTTTAATCTCAGCACTCAGGAGGCAGAGGCAGACAGATCTTCGTGAGCTTGAGGCCAGCCTGGTCTACATAGTGAGTTCCAGGACAGCCAGGGCTACTCAGAGAAACCCTGTCTTAAAACAAAACAAAATACAAACAAAAGAAAGGACACAATGAAAGAGGAACATCATTTAATGAGAATTTGAGTGACTTTTCAGCAGAAAATCACTAGTCTACTGGTGGGGACAAGTATGCAGAGTGGGGAGTCTTCATGAAGAATTCTGAGGTCATTTTTCCTGAGAGATTGTAAACCACCACAGTGTGAATCAAAATTTGCATAGCACCGAGCTACACACTCTTCTTTTCTGAGTGATATAACAGATGAACAAAGACAGACGATAGAAAATTTCCCAGAATCTGTGCAAGTGAAGCTCAACCAAGGTAGCACTAGCACAAGTTTACATAACTTACTTCACACTGAGTCTCTTACTCCAACCTCAAGTTCTGGATCTCAATAGTTCTGCATAAAAGGGATATTTTATAAGATAGATAACCTTTACTTTAAGGAAAGTCAATGCAAAATACACATGTATTCTGGACTTTGCTGTGACTCCCAGCTCTTCTGATGATACATGGAAATAGATAGCAGTTGGTCCACTATAGCCTTAAACAAATAACAAATCAATGATGCTCAATTTAATAGTGACTAAGACATACAGACACTTAAAGAAAGATCTACAGTCTGGATTAAATCATTACTCCCCCTATCACCAAGGACCATATTTTAGCTTTAATTTAATTTTATTCTTTTAGCTAGATACTTATAGTCTTCCTTATTTTATATTCTTATAGTTATTTTTGTAGTTAGGCAACTTTATAAATGAAAATAAACTAAATGTGTGTTGCCACAAAGAAGTTGAAATAAGACACAAGAGTGAGGTTGTCGCCCAGAGAGAAGCCCTGGAAGATGGGGCAGCACCAGTGGAAGTGGTCCCAGAATGAGAAGCTACAGCTTCAGAGTTTGGAAGCTTGTCTTCTACCCAAATACTCTGGGCAGGAAAATGAAGCATCCAAATATTATTAAGAGTTTATCATCTGAACTTCAAGTAAAACCACACTAACTCCAGTCCAAATTATTCATCCATAAGGGGGAGGAAGAGGATGAATCAGAGATTCTTGGCTTAGTATATTGGTTACTATGGAGACCCAGGGATGAATCTGTGCACAGACTAATTCACAACTATCGCTTTGAGGGCCCTCTGTAGAGTCTACAGTGAGCACTATCCAGAAAGGCAGTTTCTCTTCATTTGAGAAGATATTAAATACTTAAACTTCATATATATATATATATATATATATATATATATATATATAGTGGGTAGCATAGCATAGTGAATCATCATATACCAATAGATAGTTCAGCAGATAGGAGTTTACAGATAGGGACCTTTTACTTAATTTATGTATATCAGGGACCTTTTACTTCGACCTTAGATTAGTTTGAATGCAAATTCTAGACATCATAACAAACTAAAAACTCTTAAAAAGTGTAATTATAATATCATTTTCATAGTTTTAAATAGTGTATTAATTTCTTAGCTTAATTGATTATCTAATCAGTATTTGAATTTTCTTATGCTGTTTTTTTTCCACAGTCTGTTTACTTATAGGGGATTCTAAATATCTTTACTATGGGGCCTGGGAGATGACTTAACTGATCAAGTGTTTGCTTCATAAGCATGAGAACTGCAATTCAGATTCTGATAAAACGAATAGAAAGCCGTGTTGACAGCAAGGTCTAATACTCACAGCACTTGGGGAGAATGAGAAGGATCTCCAGGGCAGGGTGGCTGCTACAGGAGCCAGAAGAGGTGAGCTCCACATTTGGGAAGAGATCCTACTTTGGTAAACAGAGTGATTGAACAAGAATGACTGAAGAAACCTGAAATCAGCTTCAGACCTCCATGTGCCTCCACATACATACTTGCAATTACACACACACATACACACACATACCCCACAAAACATATGTGTGAAAATAGAAAAAGAATTATAACTTGGAATTATTTTGTATGTGTTCTAAGATTTTTATTACATACATATGCACCATTATCAGTTTTGTTGTAAAATACGTGTGCGTGTATATGTGTGTGGTGTGTTAGCCTCAAAGTTTATTTTGTTCAGGCTTGATTTATAGATGGTATTATCATGGCAATGTTTAACTTATTTCTGTTTTTTTTTTTTGATTTCTGGTAGGTTGACAATTGTAGGTACTTTAAAAGATTTAGGTTTAACTTTAGATAAAATATGATTTTGGAATATATATTTTAAGGAGACATTCACATATGTTTTGGAGACTAGTAATCATAAAAAACCTCATTTGACAAATATTGTCTTAGGGGTGCATCTTAGAAGAAATGCATTTAAAAACTGTTTTTAAAAGCTAGGTGTAGTGGTAAACACTTATTACCACAGCACTCAAAACTACAAAACAAGAAGATTATGAGGTAGGGGACAGCCTAGCTACAAAGTGACCTCAAAACAAATCTAGGATACAGTGCAAGATCTTCTCTCAAAAAATTAGAAACATCACTCAAAATAGTTCTGCAATATCAAGAATAACTGTGAAAACTTTTAATATTAACTATATCTTTGAGATAAATATAGATATACCATGATGATGATTTTCTAAGCAATACAATATTCCCTGTGTGCATAAACAATAGATTCTTGTTTTCATGGCCTTTATTTTCAAGAGTTCAAAGCATATTAACAAAATAAGGCAGAATGTAAACTAGTAAATTAGAGAATAAATAGGAAAATTGTTTGGAAGGGAGAACTCTCATGCAAAGAAAGCAAAGCAAGAGAGAACATTTTCTATATTATTGACATTAAATTTTGTGAAATTCTTGAGAGCTGATGCAAATTGGAAAAACACTGAGTGGTAAAAAGAGCTGCTATTTGAGGCTGTAATAACCAAAACTAAAATGATAGGAAAAAGGAAGCCATTGAAACAACTTGACTTTGACAAATTCTGCACCAATGAATAAATAAGTTTTATCTGTGCTTTGATTTAAGTTTTATTATAGACCGCAGACACATGTAGCCCTGTTCTGCTGAAGGCAGCAATGCACACAGTTTTATATTAGCTTTAAATGGATGAATTATTTGTTACTGTATCAATTATTATGAAAATTGGTTAGGAAAGGTAAATGTATATATGTTAAGAGAATACCAAAATCATTAGCATTAACAGAACTGGAGTGTAAGGAAATATGTTACCAGGACTTTAACAAAAAATTATTTTAATCTAAAAGAGAATCAAAAGAAGGTGTTGTATGAGGAAATTACTTTATTAAAATATTTTTATTTAGCTGTTATCACAAAACATAACGTGAAGTTCACTCAAGTGCCAAAGAGTCACCCCCTCTCCCTCTCAGCCCATGGATGCTATAAAATGCTCCTGAATCACATTCACAGTAATGTTACCCATAACTGCATTGAGAGAGAGAACAGAGTTCTGAGTGTCTACCTACAATAATCATAGCATTAAAAAAGAACAAAATATGTGTCTACATACATGTTTGTATATTCATTTGGAATTAAACATTTGTTCACTGAGAATTTATCTAAACTATTTTTTCCTGACATTTCACAATGCAAAAAGATAGCAGATGTTTAATTTATCTTTCTGACATTTGCTCAAACATATTTCTAGTGATCTAGACAATATGTTCCAGCTAGTGCATCTTACTTGACCTATCAGCAGCACATGACACAGTTAATCACTCCCAATTAATTGTGAGGTTTCTCTGCTGGCCTCCAGGCTACCACATTTAGCATTTCTCCCTCACATCTCTGAAGGCTCCTTTTCCCTTCTCTCCTTCTCTCTCTCTCTCTCTCTCTCTCTCTCTCTCTCTCTCTCTCTCTCTCTCTCTCTCTCTCTCTGTCTCTCTCTGTCTCTCTCCCTCCCTCCCTCTCTCTCCCCAGCTTCCAAACATTACAGTGACTAGTGGACTCATGGATGTGTTTTTGACTTTTTTCTTTATCTAAACTCCCCTTGTTGGTTATCACACTCACTCTGATAAATTTAAACACAGTGGATCAATGACTGTCAATTTTCACTTCCCACCCAGATGTCTCTCCAACAGCCATCTTGTATTTCCAACAGCCTCACCAGAATCTTCAGTTGAATTTCAAATAGGCATCCTGAAAGAATCATGTGCTCACCCTGCTTCTCCTGCCGTCTACCTGTCTTTTCCATAGAAAGAATGAAGCTGTCTCTCCAGTTTTCAGACATGACTGCACCTCCTTCCTTACTATAAGCAGTTTCCAAATGTTTAGTAAATGAAGCTATCCCTATTGCAACACATCTCTAGAAATAACTCTGTCTAAATAGAGGTGGAAGTTAAAGACTATAATTCCTCCTACTTGGAAATATGAAAATATGTGAATATTAAACCATCCAATCCTCAGCACTTACTCTCAAAGATGCTTGTGATTCACGCTCTTCATTGAATTCTTGGTGCCCAATAAAGTCGAGAGCACAGAAAACAACAACCCAATATTAGATAAAGTGAGTTTTGTGAGATCCTATTTAGTCTATTAACCCTCCCTAAAGATATTTTTCCTCCTACTAGGTGCCTTGTCCAATTTTGATATGAGGGCATATGCCTAGTTTTATTACAACTTTTATGCTATTTTTGGTTGATATCTGTAAGAGACCTTATCTTTTCTTTTCTTTTCTTTTCTTTCTTTCTTTCTTTCTTTCTTTCTTTCTTTCTTTCTTTCTTTCTTTCTTTCTTTCTTTCTTTCTTTATTAAAGATTTCTGTCTCTTCCCCACCACCACCTCCCATTTCCCTCCCCCAATCAAGTCCCCCTCCACGGTCAGCCCAAAGAGCAATCAGGGTTCCCTGCCCTGTGGGAAGTCCAAGGACCACCCACCTCCATCCAGGTCTAGTAAGGTGAGCATCCAAACTGCCTAGGCTCCCACAAAGCCAGTACGTGCAGTAGGATCAAAAACCCACTGCCATTGTTCTTGAGTTCTCAGTAGTCCTCATTGTCCGCTATGTTCAGCGAGTCCGGTTTTATCCCAGGCTTTTTCTTTGTTCCCGATAGGACATCCCCATTGTCTCAGTGTGTGGGCGCATCCCTCGCGGTCCTGAGTTCCTTGCTCCTGCTCTCTCTCCTTCTGCTCCTGATTTGGACCTTGAGATTTCTGTCCTGTGCTCCAATGTGGGTCTCTGTCTCTGTCTCCTTTCATCGCCTGAGGTTAATGTTCAGGCGGATGCCTATATGTTTTTCTTTGGGTTCTCCTTCTTATTTAGCTTCTCTAGGATCACAAATTAGAAAGGAAGTGGGGGAGGAATAGATCTGGAGGTGAAAGGGGAAACCACTGTTAGACTATAATATATGAGAGAAGAATTTTTTTAAAAAAATGAGAATCTAAAAAAAAAGAAAGAAAATATTTTAAAATTGTACAGATGAGGTGGCTTAGATAAAATGCATATGGTGGGATTTTCTTTTTTGACATCCAAAGGTGCTAGGAAAACTTATTAGAATGCTTATCTTTATATTTCGTTCAAACTTAGTCATTCAAATAAGAGCTCTGCTTTAGCCAGAACAACCACGCACTGAACAAAATGTCAAGAATCACTCTTAGGTTAGTGGATAAATAAATCATACCTGCTAGGTTTACTACAGACACTCAGAATTATCTCACATATTTATGATTTTAAAAAAGGATTTACATTCAAGTAGTGATTCTCTCTAAGGATACTGTGCGCAAAGATAGGCAATCTTTCTGTTTTTTATTCATTGAACATAATAAAAATAAGAGTTATTCTGAAGATTATAAGGGAGACTTCTTGCTAATTAACTTTATTTATTTTATGATATCATATTGGATTTGAAGCTCTCACTATAAACCAGCAAACTGAGAATATTCAGATGTGCAATAAGAATTATATGGTTTTACTTAAAGTAATACATTTTCTGCAACTTACATATACACAGAGTGGATTGAAGATCACAAATGGTCTCATAAAATTTGGAAAATGCAAAGAGATAGGAGATAGGAAACTCTGACAATTGGCATTGCAATCCCTAGGGTTTACAGTAAGAATTCATACTCAATATATTGTGTTCAAACTAAACTGGGAATACTAGAAACTCAATTTTTGTTATTGTTTTTCATTGCTGTTAAGTAAATCATTAAGTTACTTCATTGGTTATAATTTTTCACTAAAGGAAATAATTTACTGGCTTCATATCATTTAGAGAGCTCATAAATAGAGAATACAAATACCATTGTCATCCTACAGGAATCATTTCCATAACAAAGCTCAAAATGAATGAACTGAATTATTATTCATTTATTTCCATAGATCTCATGAAGAGGGAAAATAACAATGTCAGGCATAGACTAATATTATGTTTAGTTCAGGTGAGAGTTGGCCCTTAGAATACATTTTTAAACTAGTTTACAAGGTTTTAGACTACACAAAGCAGTCTATTATAGCTGGATATTAAAATAATATCAACTTTCCAACTTTATTTTCTTTATCTTTCCCAATTTTAAAGAACATGTTATATTTTATTTTTTTCTTAAAAGGCACTATACACCCGCAAATCAAATGGAACACTGATGATTTTAACCATTTTTTACATTTTCTTTTTATATTTTATTTACTTTTTTTTTAACATACCAATCCCTATTCCCCCTTCCTCTTCTCCTCCTACTCCACCTCTCTTCCCCTCTTCCCCTCTTCTCTACACCCTATTCTCCTTACATTCCTTAGCGAGGTTATGGCTTCCCCTGGGAAACAAACTAAGTCTGTGCTATCACCTCCTCCTTGTTGAGGCAGGACAAGGCCCTCCCCCCACAGATGCCTAGGCTGAGCAAGGTATCTCTCCCCAGAGAATGGGTTCCACAAAGTCAATTCATGCATTAGAGTTAGATCCTGGTCCAACTGCCAGTGGCCGCACATACTTCCCAAGTCACACCATTGTCACTTGTATTCAGGGGGCCTAATTCAGTCCCATGCATGTTCCCCAATTGTCAGTCGGGAGTCAGTGAGCACCCAGTCGCTTGGGTCAGCTGATTCTGTGGTTTTCTCCATCATGGTCTTGACCACTTTGTTCATATGATTGCTCATCCCTCTTTGCCTGGAGCTCAGCTCAGTGGTTCATTGTGAATCTCTGCATCTGTTTCCATCTGTTTCTGGAAGAGGGTTCTAGCTTCTCTAGAGTTGTGGACTTTTGGCTGGTTATTCTTTGTTCTATGTCTGGTATCCACTTATGAGTGAGTAATACTATTATTTGTCTTTCTGGATCTAGGTTAACTCACTCAGAATGAGTTTTTCTAGTTTTGTCCATGTGCATCTAAATTTAAAGGTGTTATTGTTTTGTTTTGTTTTGTTTTGTTTTTACCACTGAATAGTACTCCATTGTGTAAATGTGTGTAAATTTTCTTTATCCATTCTTCAGCACAGGGGGATATAAGTTGTTTCCTCCTTCTGGCTATTACAAATAATGCTACAATGAAAATAGTAAAGCAATGCCCTTGTGGTATGAGTGTGCATCCTTTGAGTATATGCAAATGGAGAATGATCATTTGTTCCCCAGCTGCCCAAACCTGAATAATCACACAGAAACTATATTAATTACAAAACTTCTTGGCCAATAGCTTAAGCATATTCCTGGCTAACTCTTATATCTTAAATTAACCAATTTCTATTAATCTTTATATCACCATGAGGTTGTGGTCTACCAGTAAAAGTTCTGGGAATCTTTCTTCTTCAGCAGCTATGTGGCATCTCCCTGACTTCATCTACTATCTCTTTTTCATTCTTTGCTAAGCCATTAATCCAAACAGCTTTATTCATCAACCAATAAATGTAACACATATAGAGAAGAACATCCCACATCATTTCCCCTTTTCTGTTTAATTAAAAATTAATTGTTTATTTTGATTAAAATTAAAAATGAAGGTTTCAACTTTAACATAGTAAAATTACATACACAAAGCAGTTGTCACTAAAGAATTATAGTTATAATATTTAGTTTATTTACCTTTGACAAATTAAGAAAAATACTCTATTATCTATTTTATTTTTGAGTCTGAAGTTTTAAGTCTAATTTATTATTTATCATTTCTAAGAAAAAACTATAACTAGAACTATCTGTCTTCAACTCTTCAAAGACTCCAGAAAGATATATTATTACCTAAGTAAACAGGAAGTTCATTGTAAGCAACTTCCAAAGTTTTAGAATTGACAGAGACATCTTGTGTTCTGGACAGTCACCCAAAGTTCTTCTGCAATATTGGGGCATCTACCTTCAGCCTACAGGACCATAGTATCTGGCAAACCTTTCAGTGAAACAGAAAATTTGAAAATCTGTTATGCCTTGTAGTGACAAAATGTGTCAGTTGCTTTCTTCTGTGTCCTGCAGAATGTCTGGCAGTGCCTTTCATAAAGGGCAACCCATCTTTTGAAAAGTTCAGCAATCACTTTCCTGTGGTGCCTGCATTTCAGTTCATACAACATAACATCAAGTAGTCTAGGCAAGAGCCATTTTTTACCCAAATGACTAGCTTTGTCACATTGAAGGCAAATTCCAGAGTGAATTTCTTCAATGGCCATTTACCTCTCTGAAGTAATTGGTGCTGAATTTGCCTAAGGGTGAGATGGTCTTTTGGGGTTCCTGATTCATGAAAGAATCTGTGAGACATTCTGCAGGACGCAGCAGAAAGTGACTGAACTGTCTTTGGAATTTCCTGCTTCATGGAAATGTCTCCTGGATACTATGGACCTATAGGCCGAAGATGGATGCCCCAAAGGTACAGAGGAACTTTGGGTGACTGTACAGGCAGTGAGATGTCTCTGTCATTTCTAGAGTTTTGGAAGTTGCTTACTTCTTGTTTACTTAAGTAATATTATATCCTTCTGGAGTCTTTGATAGAGTTGAAGAATAAATGGATAGTTATAGTTTTCCTTAGTTGTGATAAAAGATAAAGTAGATATAAATATTGTAACTGTAATTCTTGCTTGATAACTGTTTTGTTATATGTAATTTTGCTATATTAAAGTTAAAGCCTTCCTTTTTGTTTGAACAGAAAAGGGGGAAATGATGGAGGAGGGTCAACTGTCTATGTGTTACTTTCATTGGTTAATAAAGAAACTGCCTTGGCTCTTTGATAGGACAGAAAATTAGGTAGGCAGAGTAAGCAGAACAGAATGCTGGGAAGAAGGGAAGTAAGGTAGACGCGATAGAGCTCCAGCCCAAGATGGATGTAGGCTAGAATCTTTCCCGGTAAGCCACCACCTGGTGGTGCTACACAGATTCTTAGAAATGGGTTAATCAAGATGTGAGAATTAGCCATTAAGAAGCTGGAACTAATGGGTCAGGCAGTGTTTAAATGAATACAATTTGTGTGTTGTTATTTTGGGTGTAATGCTAACCATTCAGGAGCTGGGTGGGATGAAAAGCAGGCCTGCTTGCCTCATTGCTACACTTAAGTCTCTTCTTTTTGTCTAGAATTTCTTCCCAAGCCCTCTCAGGTTTTATGTGGATATAGTTGACCCAGTGCAGTGCCATTTTGTAAACAGAGACTGCTGTTCATTTCTTGGCTTCTCAGACCCAAATAATCACACAGAGACTGTATTAATTACAACACTGCTTGGTCAATAGCTTAGGCATATTCCTTCCTAACTCTTATACATTAAATTAACCAATATCTATTCTTCTGTACATCACCACAAGCCTGTGTCCTACCAGTAAGGGTTCTGGGCATCTTTCTTCTTCAGCATCTATATGGTATCTGCCTCTTTCAGCAGCTACATTGCATCTCTCTGATTCTGCATTCTCTCTCTATCTCTGTTCTGATTTCCCACATGATCTTACTCTGCTGAGCCATTATCCCAAACAGCTTTATCCATCAACCAACAAAAACAACACATATATAGAAGGACATCCCACATCAAGTAAATGCCAAAAGTGGTATCGCTGGGTCTTAAGGTATATTGTTTCCTTATTTTCTGAGAAATTGCCATACTTATTTCCAAAGCTTCTGCACAAGTTGTACTCCTACCAGCCATGATAGAGTATTCCCCTTATTCAAATCTTTTCCATCATAAGCTGTCATCAGTTTTTTTTTTTTGATTTTTGTCACTCTGATTGTGTAAGATGGTATCTCAGAGTTATTTTGGCTTGAATTTCCCTGATGACTAAGGATGTTGAGCATTTCCTTAAATATCATGCCATTTGAGATTCATCTGTTGAGAATTCTATGTTTAGATCTGTACCCCATATTTTCATTGTTTTTATTAAATTATATATTTTCTCCTTCTAGCCTCTCCAGCAACTCCATGCTTCCAATTTACTCAAGAGATACTTTCTTTTTCTCCTTCCTATGTAGATCCATATATGTCTATCTTAGAGTCCTCTTTGTTGTCTAGGTTCTCTAGAGTTATAAACTGTAGGCTGGTTTTTCTAAAACCACTTATGAGTGAATAAATATTATATTTGTTTTTCTAGATCTGGGTTACCTCAATATTTTTTTTCTAGATACATCCATTTGCCTGTCCATTTCAAGATGTCATTTTTTTACCACTGTATTGTACTCCATTGTGTAAATGGACCACAACTTCTTTATCCATTCTTTGCTTGAAGGGCCCCTAGGTTGTTTTCAGGTTCTGGCTAAATAGCACAGACACTGAGAGCAACAATTAATAAAAGAAACCTCCTGAAACTGAGAAGCTTCTGTAAAGCAAGGGACACAGTCAACAAGACAAAATGGTAGCCTATACAATGGGAAAAAAATCTTTACCAAGCCCCACATTGGACAGAGGACTGCTCTCCAAAATACAGAAAGAACTCAAGAAATTTCACATCAAAGAACAAATAATCCAATAAAAAATGAGTTACAAATATAAACAGAGAATTTACAACAGACAATTCTCAAATGGTTAAAAGATTCTTAAGAAAATGCTCAACATCTTTAGCCATCAGAGAACTGCAAATCAAAACAACTGAGCTCCCATTTTACATTTGTCAGAATGGCTAGTAGGAGTGCAACTTGTACAGCAGCTTTGGAAATCAATATGGTGTTTTCTCAGAAAATTAGAAAATAATACCTCAAGACCCAGCATAACCCATTTGGGTATATACCCATAGTATGCACTCTGTCACATGTGGGGTTGATAAAGATCTTTTCCCATTCTGTACCTTTTAACCATAAATTGCAAAGCAAAGAATATTAGATTCATTCTCTCCTTCCTTACGTCTGTTTTTTCTTTCTTCATCCTTCTGTTATTGTTTGGTTCCTCCACTATCTTTGCACCACCATTACCCTAGCACATCTTGCAGACAAGACAGTAATCACCCTGCTTCAGCATTTTCAGTGCTATGATTATAAATATGAGCTACCGTACACTGTACAACATTCAATGCATACAAATATTTTATATGAAAGTAACAAATGACCTATAAGCAGATTTGTTTGCTATGTCACACTTCAAGTTGCATGCTGACCTCAAGCAGTGATCTTAAATATGAGAAGTCTGTTATCAAGATACAGACATGTGCTGGGAAAGATGGAACTTTATTGGGCCTCCAGCTATAAAGTGTAAGACAAATATGCTAGCTGAGATTTCTGAGATTTTTACAATAGTACATAAATAGTCATTAGTCAGTTCTGACCCCATTTTTCTTATTTCTTCAGAATTCTGATAGAGGAAGAAACAAAAAGGAATCATTTTCAGGCTGGTTCCCTGGTGATGTCTTACCTGTCATGAATTACTTGATTAAAATTAAAGCATTCATTGTTATGAGAATTAATATGACTTGAAATTAAAATGAGCCTCCATGGAGAAAGCTTTCTACTGCTTGTATTTATGGATACTGGAAACCCTGGAAGGTCACAAGCACACAGAGTACTATAGAATTTAAACTAACAATCTGTCCTAGAAAGTGACTGCTCAGATTTCATGCTCTGTGTCTGACAGAAAAGCTAATACAAGAGGATTTTGGTAGCCTCTTAAAATCCAGAAAGGAATTTCTTACAGCTAGTCAAGTCACACCTGCCCTTCTGGTCAGGAGAAAGTCAGTATGTGCACACCAAACCTGGAGAAGGTTTGTGTTGTTCAGTTTTATTTGTTTATGTTTTTCGATGAAAGACAGGATGGTTTCAGGTAATACATATATATATATAACCTTTCACACACACATATATATTACTATATAATATAGTAATTTATAGTAATTTAGTAATATATATATACATATATATTACTAAAACTTGTAACTTGGTAATTGTGTATAATATCTGATTTGGACAAAGAAAGGGCTTGATAGAGATATGAGCTGAATTTACTTCAAACAGTGCATAGTAGACATGTAGCAGATATCCTGTACAGTTTTACTCACTGATGTCACCCAACAAAAAATAGCCAAAGGACAATGAAAAAGATAAAAGCAGATATTGTAAAATACCTTATTATTTAAAATTGTGCCTATTATTTAAAAATGGATTATAATATATATAAGTAATAAGGAAACGTTTCTTAGGAAATTATCTGCATGTGTTGTCCATTTGCATATGCTTGCAAGTATGTATTCGCATATATGTTCATGATTATTCTTGTTCATGTGTGTATGTGAACACATATGTGCATACATGTGGAGGTAAGAGCTCAATATCAGGAGTCTTTCTCAGTTGTTTCTCCACCTTATTCTTTTGAGACAGGGTCTCTCACTGAAATTGTAGTCACTAAACTTTGGACGGACTGACTGACCAACAAACCTCAGAAATACTGTCTCTAGCACCCCAGATTTAAGATTACATACACACCCACTTTTAGCTTTTATGTGGATGTCGGAGATTTGAACCCAGCTCTTCATGCTTGTGTGGCAATAACTGTACCAACTGAGCCACATATCAGCCCATGGGTATTCTTTTTATTAACTACTTTTACAGCTCTTAGGTGGAATATAATGCATGGTGATGCATGTTTGAAATCTCAGTACTTTGGTGGCTAAGGAAAGAGAATTACTCTGAATTTTAGGCAAGCTTTGGTTACATAATGAGTACTAGGCCAGCTAGGCACAAACGGTAAGATTCTATGTTAACAGACACACACACACATATATACACACAAACACACACTATCATCATCACCACCAACAGCAGTGGTTACTGTTGAATTTAATGCACATCATATCATACTGATTACTATAGATTATAAGACTTTAAAAAGAAAAAACATGACTCATGACTTTAAATAGTACTTTATAATAATTTAAAATTTTTTATTGGATGTGCTATTTTTCTCTGGTATCCTGTCAACATATTTGCAAAATAAATTAGTTCTTAAAACAGGAAAAAAATCCTCACTTTTTGACATTCTTTATATCCCACCTATATTGTGAATCCACCCACTTTTTGTGGAGGTTTAATAATAGAAAACACAGAAAGAAAATGTTGTACCCTCTAGAAATTCCCTAAGGAACATATCACAGGGGTATTTGCATCAATGCCATGCATGACTCAAATAAAATATGCTATTCAAGCACCGCAGAATTTTACTTAGGCATAAGGAAGAACAAAATTATGTCATTTGCAAGAAAATGGATACAACTGTGGACTATCATATTAAGCTAATTAAGTCAGAGAGAACACTATCTCACATTTTTCTAGTTTGTGGTTTCTATATTTTAATATAGATAGATAAAATAAGTATGAGTGTATAAAATTACAATAAAAGCAAAACTACCCAGGAGAATAAAGTGTACTAACAGAATGGAGGCTGGTAAATAAAGGAAGTTGGAGGCATGGTAAAATATATTATAATCTTATATGAAATTTACTGATAAAAGAATATGTAGCACATGTTTGAACAGTATTTACTCAATGAATAGTAAATACGGTTGCTTAAAGCAAAAATAGCGATTATTTGCTTTTTGTCTAAAGAAGCTAAGCCCTTGATTCCTCTGGGTGGCAGAGATAGCTGGTTGGAGCTGTGGTGTGATGAAGCTGTGGATGATTCGTTATACAATTTTAGTTCAAGACTTGGGTCATTTCCTCATTTGCCAAATTTGCCCCCTGCAGTATGTCTGCTCTACTTCAAATCTATCAAATCATATATTGTAGATGAAAGAGGATCAAAACTTCTCTGAGCTCTTCCTTACTATGATACTAACAGAATGTTTTATCTGTTTTATAAGACCTCAGGAAGAAACGGGAAGAAGGAAGGAAGGAAGGAAGGAAGGAAGGAAGGAAGGAAGGAAGGAAGGAAGGAAGGAAGGAAGGAAAAGTCACACTAATGAAGATTAAAGGCTTGTTTTTAAATCGTCTTGCTTCACATTCTCTCTTAGACAGTCTATGTGCCAGCAGATATAAACACTTTTAAATCCCTGATGCTAGGCAAAATAATCATAAGCGATTCTTTTAACTACAGATCTAGGTGGTCTTTCCTCCCAAATTCATCATATTCCTCAGAAATTTGATTGTTCCTGCTGAGTGAGCCCCATCTATCATTAAACCATTACTTAGTAATGTTGATACCCATTTTATTTCTGGTGGGTGCTAGGTCAAAGGCCCCCACACCAAGTGATCGTGGGTGCCATTAGTTTCTGTTATCAAATAACATATTTCTCAGTGGTGACTTAGTACCTCAGTTTACATACAAAGGGTCATCATTTTGGAAGATTTTTTTCCCATTTCTGCTTTATTTCAATTTAAAGCAAAATATCATAAAATAAAATCCCACTGGACAAACAGCATTCACATACACAGCTACTAGCAAAACTTATTGCAAACACTGGAATTCTTTGACGCATGACTACTTCCGGCTTGACATCAAGACAGCATATGAATGATATTCTCAATGGGCCAGCTGGAAATTGTCTTAATCAAAAGATGGGACAAAATTGTGAGGCAGTCCACAGAACATATACAAAAGGCAGCAGCTTTCTGGAAGGACCAGAAAATAGCAGACTGCTTGAAGTAGCGGTGATTAAAAAGAAAGCGCTGCGTTCTGCAGTCATCTTCCCTTGTGCCTCTTCCAGCCTTCTCATCCCAGAATCTCACAAATTCTAGAGATGAAGGAATGTTTCCTTCTCAAATCAACTTTGGGTAATCCCTTCATGTCATGAGGTTACTTCGGTAAGTAGCAGAAATATTTAAAAATAAGTGCAAAAAGATAGCCTGCTCAAGGATACATCTGAATAGAATATGTGTATTCACGCAGAGAGGCCACTTTATGGAATTACACTCAGTGCTTTACAAATTAAAGTCCCAAATAAGACAACATGTTATCAAGAGCCTATACTTATTACTCTATATAATTCGTAACATAGCAGCTTTCAGGAAAATTACATGTTTCTATAAAAATCCAACCACAGTCTTTGGATGAGATTATCCCTTTGAAGCTCCACTTTCCTAAACCTAGGAATTTGGCATTTCAAACGCCATTGCTGTAATATGAAATACTATTCTTCAGGTTGTTCCCTATTCAGGCTCCTGAAGAAACTTCTTATCCAAATTTTCATTTATCACATTGCATAGCATAGGAAAACATTTTTTGAAGTTGTATAATCATGATAATAATAACATGGGTAGAAATGTAAATATCTTTTTCTCATAAACATGTGGATACATACATTGTCAAGTTGACAAGAGGAGTTACATTTAAGCAGACTATTTATCCTTTATCTTGGAGATAAGGAAATAAGATGATTGTGTGGCATCTCTAGGACAACACAGCATTTTATTTATGCCCATTCATCGTTGAACAATCACCATGTCATTCTGTGCCTCTCTGCTCTATCCAGAATATATGGGTTCTCCTAAATTAAGGATGAAATCTAACCAACAAATTATTGATGTTATTTGAGGGAGCCTTTGGAAAATGATTATGAAGTTTAGTGCACTAATGAGAGAGGAACAAGAGCTGATTTCTCTCCATCATGAGAGGACACGGTAGGAAGAGAGAAGTCACCAGGCACCAAGTCTGCCCAACTTGATCATGGATTTCCAGGTATCAACACTTGGACCCATGCATTTCTGTTCTTTAATAAATATACAGGTTCAAGTGTTTTCATTAAAGCAATGGGTGTTGTCTAAAATCCTCTCGAAAAGTCAGCAAACATCTAATCAGAAGTAATATGCCATGTGTGAGAAGTCTGTTTTGTGGCTCTCAGAGATCATCTCAAAACATGCCACAAATGTTTTAGATGAGTGAATTTAAACTTTATTTTTTTATAGTTTCCTGCATGTATATAATATATTTTAATTCTTTTCTTTGCTTATTACCCTGCCTCATCCTCCATTCTCTCTCATGCTGAAACCTTCTTTTTCCATATGTCTCCCTTTTTCATGTGTGTCAGTGTATGCATATGTGTGTGTTTGTGTATGTGTTTATGTATGTGTTTACTTCTGAGTTTTATTGATGCTTCCTGTAGAAACAGGGGAGAGAGGTTATTTAATAGGTAATGAGACAACTTATTAGTAGGTTCATTACTGAAGAAACTGATAAATGCCTTCCCCTGCAACTATTAGCTTTCAATAGTGCCGCAGGGAGCATTAGAGCCACATAAGCTCCCCCTCATCTATGCTGGAGGGTTTTGAAGGTAACCACAGGTACAGTGGGTTCAATATACAAAGGCTGAGACATGTACAGAGACTTCTTTTTACTGCATATCTCCCCATGCCATGGCTCATTCTTTTTATCCCTTCTTCTGCAAGGTTTCATGAACCTTGGAAGGTGATATAAGTATTGTTTTTGAGGGCTGAGTACTCCACCATTAATTATTCTTGAAACCTTGATCGCTCAAAAATTTGCATTTACTGATGTCCTTGCCATGAAATTTTCTCTGACAAATGCAGCGAGAAGCACTTATCTATGAATATAAACCTGAGTATTTAGAAGACAGTTTGACAAAGTAACCATTAAACCTAACAGTAGGGGGTAAGTTTTGACCCTTTGCCGTGTACACATGATCAGATTTACAGTATCACACATGGGTTATCTTCTGTGAAGTTCATCTCCGATCCATTCAGGAAGCAGTTAGTTACCACAATAACAACCATAACACTATTATATCAGAGGGAAGGTATTATTTGGCATGTGATTATTGTAGCTTGTGTGGTTTATAGCTCAGTTAACGCCTTTATAGCACCTTACAGCACTGCAAGGTTCACCAGTAGTTAGGAAGTTTCTATCTCAGTTTGCTTGATTTCTCTATTCTCTGTGTCTAAAGTCTTGATTTCTTCAGCAACAGGGTAATGTCATCACATTCTGATAGGCAATCAAAAACAATAACCATGGTCTGTATAGTCTTGGTGTTTTGGAGGTCTTCTTCATCAACAAATTAACAACTACCTTATTATACTTTCTGGTTCTAGCACAATAGTGTTTGAGTTTAAGTTGCTATTTGAAATGTTTTGGATGTGGACAAAAATTACAAATGGGAGCTCTGCGCATAGAGGAAACAAATGTTTCCACATACTGAAATATAGAAATAAATATTTCCATGCATTGGCGAAGGCAGCACATTGTTGCTGCCAGTATACAAAACTGCAGTTTAGTATCTGAGTTAAAATGAAGGGAGAACAGTTGAAATAACAAATGACAACAAGTGAACAACTTCATGAAGTTTATGGACAAAACCACATCATGACCTCAATCCCCTCCTTTTTCTCCTTTTCTAGACAAGTCCTTTTAATAGACGGTTGAGAGGTATGGCCTCCAACTATGACAAACACACAACAAGCTTAACTTTGATTAATTACTCACCAGAGCCACGAAAAGGTTGCTGCCAACAAAGAATATGGCCTCAACTTCAGAGACAAAGGCTTGCTGGGGTCCCTTTCCTAATCAACTTTCCTGGCATTAATGCTTGTTAGAACCCAGGCAACTACCTTTAAATTTGCAGTTATCTTTTCAATGTCCTTATTATAGATTCTTGTTCAAAAATAGGTCAGTGTTTACTAATAGTGAGACTGCAGTAAAATAAGAAATCTTTCTGTTAAACTTGAGTCTCAGTCTGCATGTCTAATGTACACACTACGGAACTTAGATATCTGACATCCCTAGATGTGTCGATGGTGACAAGGTTTTGCTTGAACTCATAGGGTTTTCTTGGTTTGCAGTGTTTATAGAAGGCATTTTGAAAAGTGGTAAAGATTTCCCTCAGTGTACCAGATTTCCAGCAGGTGCTCTAATGTTTGCTTTTTCATGTTCTACTATCTAGATGCTGTATATATAGTCAGGGGATACCTTCAATTTATAAGTAACCAGTAACTAAGAATCCTATAATGCAAAGCCTTAGCCTTTTGACCTATGTATTTGAGATTTGTGTAATTAGAATTTAATTTTGGACATAATAATTTTATTTGTTGAATCTTTTTATGCTGTCACCTTTGCCTGAATTATAACAAACTAATATGTATTTTAAGTTGAACACTCTGACTACTACCATTCCTTCAAATTTGGAAAAGGTAAAATACTTTGAATAATATACAGCATAACCATTAACACAAGGATATCTATTTCTGTTTCCCATGGATAAAGAATTGGCCCCTGACCTCAAATTTAAAGAATTTTACAGTCATGCACTACAAGGGGTTTTAAGGAATCATACCCTCACACTGTCCTATAAACTGACAATTCAGCTCTATTGTGCTCCCACCACGAGACATAGTAGATGTCCACTTCTGACTCGGAAGACACTGTTTAAATTTACACTAATGAAAATTAAATGTAATTACAACTGAGTGATGAACCATTTCAGTATCTACATGTGGCTAGTGGCTTCCATATCATACATCCTTGTTGTAGAGGATTTCCACTATCACAAAGGTTCTGGTGGTACACAATAGTGAAGAAGACTTAGCCTTAGTAATTTAATCACAGTAAACTCAAGACCACCCAGGAGTGAGTCAGATGTTTTCATCGTGTTTTTTATGTGAATAATTTTTCCATGTTTGCAAAATCTAACTCTGTAATGTCTGTTCAGTTGGTCTTAACTCTTTTTTTCCCAAATGAGCCTGGAAATTACAAATTATTCTGCTATACACTTTCACAATATTTTAAAATATAGCATCACGTTCCTTTTCTCTTTCTTTCTGTCTTCCTACATGGATATTCTTCCACATTTAGTACATCACAGAATATTGTGAAGTTACCTAGGAACATTATTTTAAATATTAGCAAATACGAGTTATATACTAAGTCACAAACTTAGTATATCCAGGTTATAGACACATAGAATAAGAATTTTATATTTAAAAAGCCTTTTTTCCTATTCTCCCCACCCATCCTGGGGCTAGGTAATAGTCAGAAAACAGTAACTTCTGATCATATGACTGAATGAATTTATTTATCCAGAGCATGGTGTCCTTGGTATATTAATGTCTGCTTTTAATTTGTTATCTTCTCCATGTAGTAATTTAAAAACGCTTCTGATTATGAAAATAAGAATATGTAAAGAAGATAGTGATGATATTGCTCCTGAGTAATACCTACCATGAATACTCGAGTGCTGCGGAGACTCTGATCAACAAGTTTTCAAGTTCACATTTTGTAAATGTATTTCGTATCTAATGCAACATTTATATTGTTTCACATTATTAGAATGCTTCTGATGATTTTCATTATATTATCTGTGTTTCCTAAATTTTATATCAGCCCAATGTTTATTTACTTCAAATCATTGACATAAATTGTGTATATTGAAACTTCTTCATCAATACCTCTGAATGTCATCAGATTTTGACATAGGGCCTCGAAAATAGTGGAATAGCATGGAACTGTTGAGATGGAACTGGAATCTCCAAGAGAGGGAAGGCTCTGCACAGCATACCAAGAAGGCAACTGTATCCCAGGCCTCGAGAGTAACCATAGAAGAAATGATGCCCCCATTACCTTGATCTTTTTTTTCTAGTGTCCAGGACAGTGAAACAGTAAGCTTCTAGTAAATGTGCCAGCTTGGGTGTTCTGTCACATCAGCTCTTGTAAACTAATATGCTTTATTTCTAAGGGGCTTTGTTTATTTAGTCATATACAAAAATTTTTAGAAAGGATAAATTCTAGTTTCATAAAATGTTTTTATTATGCATTTTCTAGCTTATGAAACAGTATACTTTTTAGGAATGCAATATTTTGCTGAAATGAACAATGATAAAATCACATCAATCAGTATATTTACTGTCGATTTTACTGTCCAAACTATTATGAGTACACATGATATGCCTATGTATACGCATGCACAATTATGCACACATGTGGATGGAGCACAGAAAAGAGTGTCAGGTGGCCTCTGCAATGAACTCCACTTCATTTATTTATTGGCACATGGTATTTCCACAAATTTTGTGGTAGTTTTAATGAGAATAGCCTCTATCAGCTCATATGAGTTTGAATTCTTGGTTCTCAGCTGGTGACAATATTTTGGATGGATTGGAAGGTGTGACCTTGTTGGAAGAAATGTGTCACTGCGGGCAGGCTTTAAGGTTTCAAAAGACATGTGCAATTCCCACCATGTCTCTTTCTCTTGCTTGTGGATCAAGTTGTGAACTCTCAGCCCTTCACCATGTTTTTGCTCCACCTTCATGGACTCCAACCCTCTGAAACCATAAGTCTAAGTAAAAACTTTATTTCATAAGCTGCCTTAGTCACAAAAATAACAAAGTAACTGAGATATGCCTGGAGTTTCTAATATTTTTACATAATCTGGTAGCCCTCAAGCCCTAGCAAGCCTCCTGACTTGCTGGACCACAGTAAGCGTAAGACCATGCCTAATCAGTTATTTGGGTTCTTACATGCAAACTCAATTCTTCAGCGTGTAGCAGTAAGCACTTTTAATCACCGAGTCATCTCATTATCCCCTCATTTTTGTAAATTTAACTTATTGAATTTTATTTTTCAAAGTATTGATCAGTGTTCAGTTGTGGTAATGGGATGTGAAAGCTTAGAGACTTAATTGACATTTAACTGTGATTAAATCCTAAGAAATAGGATCACTTACATGTGTTTAGACATAGATGTTTACATATGACAAATGTTTTCGATTTTGTTTTTATCATTCAGCAATATTTTGATATTAATTTGTATAATATTGCTCCTTTTTATTGCTGTAAAATGCCATTTTGCCTGAGTATGTCTCAATTATTTAGCTCTTCTGTTATAATAGAATTTTAGGTTACTCTGATATTGAAGAATATGGGATTTCTATTAATTCACTAACACTTAGTATTGGAGACTTATTTCCAGGTGTGTGTGTATGTGTGTGTGTGTGTGTATGTGTGTGTGTACTAATAGTTTACTCCTCATTATTTTATGGTATTTAAGTGTAAATGTTTAACTCAATAATTATATTTCCAGAGGAATTTTATCATTAGCTATTTTTGCTATTTTTCATATCCTGCAGTAAGCATTCTTATAGATGGTATTCAGTATCCACTAATAAAAGTATCTCTCTGGTTATGTAAAATATAGGCATCTCAAAAGCAAGACCAAATCCCAAATTTGAAATAAACCCAAATACACTACCTTGAATTACATATTCATGCCTAAGTCCCAATTAATGAATATTTCTACAGGTCTTCAAAACCACTAGTCTTTCTGTGTACAGTATTCCCAAGACATAAAAACTGATTAGCCTTTTCCCCTCAGAAAGGTTTAGTAGTGACTGTGTTTCTGAGAAATGATTAAAGGGACTTGAAAGAAGAGATTCACATATGGAATCATAAATGCTCCAACAGATCTGAGTAACATGAGTCGTCAGTAAATAAGTGTGCCAGTCGCTGGAGGAGTGCAGCCCTTCACTGCCCTCCACATTCCACACTGTCATGGCATAGGAAAACAGCGCCAGTGCACCCAAATGCCAGTGCACCCGTGCTCTAGTGTACCGGTGTGCCATGGAGTAAGGAAAGTCCTGCAAGGTCATTCCATAGTGTGTGAGAGAGGCACACACTATCCAAGACTGAAGGGGGGGAAAGGACCTTCCCTTCCGCTCCCCCTCCCTGCTGGTATGGCATCAATCATCCTCTTTATTACTTTTTCAGTATTCATCTTTAATAATGTGTAAGCACAACCTGTCATTACAATCAAAGGACAAAATCAAACATAAAAATGTGAATAGAGGCTACATAAAAAAATAATCAGTTTGCTCATCACGAAATCCCTGACGGCTGCCTTGATTCATATTCAACCCCATCATCTCCTCTGCTCTGTCTCAGGCTTCAAACTTCATCCTTTTTTTTTTTCTGCAGTGACCAGACAGTCTTTGCCTTTATCCACATTATCACCTACAAGACAAATCATGGATTCAGGCAACCTTATGTAACTTCCATAATAACCTTGCAGAAACAAGATGCAGCATTGGTACAGCCGCTCCCTATAGTCAGTACTGTGGCATGCCATTGAAAGGTAGAGTTCAGTGCTGCAGCCCTTGCTGGCACAGCAAAAGAGTTTTATAGAGTCCCGGATCTTATAGTAAAGGCCAAATAGAACTGTCAAAAATTAGGCTGAAAGTACACTATGAAAATGGCATATTAAGTATGCTAGCTCATTAACTACCTGAGTGGGAAGCTTTCACTATATATTGAAACACGAATGTACATAGATTATATATATATATGTAAATGTATATATATATATATGTATGGGTGTATGTATGTATGTATACTGGGTAAATGTTTATTTAACCCAGCCAAAAAAAATGAGTAAAATTGTCCTAAGTGCAGGAGCTAAAGTCAAGAGGCTTGACTGGTCTCAATAGGCTGTGAAACTTTGGACAGACCATTCATTCTCTGATGCATAGCCTCCTTTTGACCACAAGAAACATGCAGCTAAATAATTTGAAAAGCTCTCACTTTTCTTAATACAAGTACAAGCGTAGAAACCCCTTCTCTAACCACAGTTACGATGGCCTACTTTACACACAGATTGTGTGACCTTGAAATATCCTTGCATGGTTTTCAAGTTGCCTTATAAAACTAAAGTCTAATCCTATTTATATAGTAGACTCCCCTTGGGAACTAAAGAACATTCCAGTGCCCAGAAAACTTGAGAGATTCAGACTTCACCGGTCAGAGTAGGATATGCCGTTTATTTATATGCTATAAAATAATGCTTGAAAGCTCTCTAGATGATTATCTGCAATGATCAAGAAAACTTTTTCCCAGGGTTGTGATGCATGACCAGACACAAATTTCTGTTTTGTCCCTTCGCATTAGTGCACATGCCAAATACCTAGAACCATTTGGTCAGCAAATCGGGCAGCAGACTTGAAAGGAACTGAGTAAATACTGTCTCTCCTTATTAATCCTTCTGGCTAGACTTCTGCCAGGGATCAGGACACAAACCGTTGTATCCTTTTGGACCCTGAGATAAAGAACAGAGGTTGTCTGGGAAAGCCACACTAAGAAGCACAAATACCATGGTGTTTAGTGCTGTTGGTGGGAACTTGGTGAGTGTTTCTAAAAGACCTATGGATTTCCTCATCAGTGCCCCAGGGCTGGATTTCGGCAATAACCATGCCACTTGCGCATTTGTGTGGATGAGGAAGCAGGATTCCACGGATGACTAGCAGCCCCAGTCCTGTCTGTTACATCCCATCTGCCTCTGTTTCAGCAGCTGTGGATACCAGACTGACTCACTTCACCCTGAACCTTGGCATCCTCACAATCTTTTTCCCGGAAGTATGCACAGCTCTGCAGCCTAGCTGTTAATTCTACAAATCATTTTTTAAATCATTGGATAAATCTACTTCTCACATTTTATACTGCTATTCATTGTATCAGAGAATTGTATTAATTCCATTTGTGCTGCCAAAATACAAGGGAAGAAATCCATTTCAAATAAAAGTGAGGGAAAACTATTAAAATTTTACATAAAAGCACCTACTGTGAGCATAAACTTGGCTAAATGAGAAGATGGTGTTACAATATGCTAGTATAGTGATAAATTGTGGAAAGGAAGTAATAATTGATTAGGATTCAACTATATGACAAAGTACTAACTACACATAATCTTATGTATGTGATCTTTAAATAACTTAATAAGAGAAGATAAAGGATTACTAGTGGTTTGTTAATATCAATATATTTAAATATAAATGTATCTAATTACGTCTTTAATATTGATAAGGAACTTCAGGAAGAGAATCTTTTCTGACCTGAGTTTATGTATCATTTTATTGCAGAAGCCTAATGAGAGGAGATGGTTGAATCTGGTTTAAAGCTGCTAAATAATATGTCATAAACTATTTCTTAACACTCAAATGCTCATATTTTAGATCTAATTGTCAAAGAAGAAGAAAAGTGACTTCCCTTTGAGAGTAAAATTAAAGTTAGTTAGTATTACTAGCTAAGAGCCAAACATAACAACATTAATATTGGTAGTTTAAAGCAATTATGTGCCAGACACAAATGGATACATTATCATTTTTCTCCCACTGGCTCACACAACAGCTATCAGTATTCTTGTGATACAGCTGAAGAAGATGCCCCTTACACCACAGATAATTATTCACTTGAGTCCATGTAACTTACAAATGCAGAGGTAGATATGAATCCGAGTCTGTCTTCCAGACCCCTCTAAAAAGCCTATCCAAGCTATCAAAAAGCATAACAACTAGCAGATGAGTTGGCCTATTGTCATTCGGTTGCTGTGAAATGCCATCACCAAAAACTACTTAGAAAAGATTTATTTGGCTCACACTGAGGTCAAGTAAGAACTTGAAGTAGAAACTGAAAGAATGCTACTCTCTGACTAGCTAGCAGACTCAAGTTTAGTTACCATTCTAATATAGCCTAGGACCACATGCCCAGGAAAGACTGCCACTATTAGGGAGTTAGACCCCCCCCCAAATCCAAGTCACAATAAGACAATATTCACAGACATACCCATACGACAATCTGGTCTGTGCAGTTATGATTCTCTTGTCAGGAGACTGTAGGCTGTGTCAAGTTGACAGTAAAGCTAACTAGAACATGAGTCTGGCAATTACTCAGGCTAATGAGTTTATACATATTTAGAGGGCATATGAGCATAAGCTATTATCTATGCTAGGTTTTACTCTCTCCTGATTATATAAGACCTTTGTGGAAAACGTCGTATATTTAGTGAGATCTCTACCACACTCATCTCTGTGAATAGCACCAAAACCAACATAGTGAAATCTCTGGAAGTCAACCTGCTCAGTCTAGGTCGCACTAAGTCACCAAGCTCAGCTATCCTCCCTCATCTCACTCTCTTATCCAGCACATGTTATCTGACGGAGATGAAATAGCTCAAGCCTTCACTGGGTCCCACCTACCACATCTGCCCTCTGTAATCCAGCCTCTTCATTGTCTTGAGAAATGTGTTTTGAAAGGGCTAGTTCAGTGATTTTCCTACAATTCTACAACCCAGCATTTACTCTCACACCCCACTCTGCTCGCAAACCCAAGAGAAGACACGTGTCTTCCAGAAATGCTATTCTGTGCACAGCTCCTGTTTCTAAGAGGTGATCTCTGAAAACCATCTAAATGCTCAAATATGCATTGGAAACGAAATTATAATATAGCCCTGCAGTAGAATATTATATATCAATGACTATAAATGTAAATAGTTATATGCAAAATGTTTTTATGTACAAGGAGTCAAAACTATAAAGTTTAAAGCCATGGAATGCAAACTTAGCTCCTAGAAGTTGACACTGTAGTTTAAGAGACAGAATGTAGGTGTGTGTTCTGGCACTGAGCTATTTGTTCATCTGCATCCTGGGAAATTTGTGGGTTGGGTCATATACATATTTACAAAATGTATTTGCTTTGCATGTCATATGCCAATGAAAATACAAAAGAAAAATTGAATCTCAAGTTTTTCCATTGATTTTAGTGTCTTACCTCCCTTCTATGTGCACTCACCTTAACACAATGAAGAATTCCTTGGACCCCATCTGAAGTGAACAACACGGCTTCTTCTGGAAGTGTTCTCTGCCCCATCTCATGCTTAGTCTCACTTTTTCTGTGAAACATACCACCACACACCAATATTGCAACATTACACTTATCTGCTTTCCTGCCCCTCTCATTTTCTCATTTTATTAGCGATCAGTACAACTCGTGTGTTCTTATTTCAAGTCATAGACCACCTGTAGAGAGACCTTGAAGTCCAACAAGCAGTGCAGAGTAACAGTAAGCAGGAAAGCATTATTTTTTTTTTAGGAAAGCATTATTAAAAGAAGACTTTTATAATCTGAGAATAGAATATTTGCCTTCTCATTAACACGTCCGGGTCTGTGACCGCAGCACCATATTTAGATCTCTAGTTCAGTTTTTATCTTACAAAAATTAAAAACTTGGGGTTACCCTGATGAGATATCAAAGTCAGAGTTTTGTTAATGACAGTAAATGAAATTTTCTTTTTGCTGCTTGCCTTCAAAATGGCCCTGACAATTGTTACTGAGCTGTTTAGTGTATTAAAAGTAATTGGTATTATTAGAATTAAATCTCTAAGTTACATGTCACTCAACCAAATATGAGAAAACATTGGCATAAATTCCCATTGCTGAAGTTTTTATAAGATCAATTTTTGTCAGATGTTGGGGAAACATAATTTCTCAACGTATCTTACTACATTAAAGTCAGTGGTAGTTTCTAGACCGTTCCTTATTTCATAGCATTCCTCTTTTCTCTCTTACAATTGTCTTCCCTTCTGACATGGTCTCATCATCTTTTAAATGTTATGTATTTTGTGGAGTGTGTTGTGGAAGTACAAAAGCGCATGCACCTGTGAGCATAGCAACATATGCACTCTTCATACCCAACCTTGGTTGGTTCTCTTCCACCTTCTTTTTGAGGCAGGGTTTCTCATTGTCTGAGTGTTTGCCAATTAGGACAGGATGACTGACCAGTGATCTCAAGGATTTTCCTGCTGCTGCTGTGCTAGAGCTAGATATGTATGATACTACACCCAGAAATTTTTCTTTTTAATATTTTTGGAACTCTAATATAATTACATTCTCCTCTCTTTGCACATGGGATTCAGAATCAAACAAAGGGTTTGATGTTTCAGCAGGTAGCATTTTCCTTACTGAGCCAACTCCATAGCCACATACACTTATTTTGAATTCATATTAAATATAGTCTGTATTTATTAGCAAATGTCCAGAGATTTACTCCATTTTGTAATTTTATAACAGAATACAGGATGTTAAACAAATTAAAAGAACTTATAGAGCAAGCTTTTAGTTTGATTTTATTACATAGGATTTAATACTTAGCCCCCGGACCCATTTTTTCTGGTCCAGAGTAAGGTACAATATCGCAGTGGTAGAAACATGTGGTGGAGGCTAGTTAGCTCTAGGTGTGGAAACTTAAAGACCTCCCTGGAAAAAGAGGAATACATAGGAAAGTTGAACAAGTTAGAACCCTGCAAGAAGTGACTTTGTAATGTACTTTCTCCTGTAGTCTCCACAAATGAAACCTTCAAAATTCTTCTCACAGATGCCATGAACTAGAAACTAGGTATTCAAAGATGATCCTGAGAGCCACATTTTATATTCTAAGCAAAATGTGTTACCTCAGCTTCCAAGGGACTAGAGCCATGTCAAAATAAAAATGAGTTGATTCCTTCTCCATGCATCCTCACAGTCTTCACAGTTCCAACACTGTTCAAATGTTCAGATTCAAAAACTTTTCTGATTCAAAGCAAGTTATTAGCTGCGAGGTTCTATAAAAATTATATACCGGACTTGCTGAACATAGCGGACAATGAGGATTACTGAGAACTCAAGAACAATGGCAATGGGTTTTTGATCCTACTGCACATACTGGCTTTGGGGGAGCCTAGGCAGTTTGGATGCTCACCTTACTAGACCTGGATGGAGGTGGGTGGTCCTTGGACTTCCCACAGGGCAGGGAACCCTGATTGCTCTTCGAGCTGATGAGGGAGGGGGACTTGATTGGGGGAGGGAGAGGGAAATGGGAGGCAGTGGCGGAGAGGAGGCAGAAACCTTTAATAAATAACATATATATATATATATATATACATACATACATACATGCATACATACATACATATTCAGTATAGTTCAGCACAAAAGAAATATTCCCAAAAGGAAAGAAGGAAAGTGTAGATGGGTATAAAGAGACCAGAGAGAAAGTGCAACCCAGTAGAGCCAACATTAAATCTATTAAATCTCACAGCTCCATATTCATATCCAGGTCTTGGGATGTCATGATGTAAATGACATCAGGTTTGGACATATCATTCCTACTGCCTTGACATTTGCAGCTTCATGGCCTTTCTCGGGCTCATTTAACTCATTGTTCGTGGCTTTCCTCAGCAGGTGTTCCACATACTTAGTTAGCTCTGCTACCCTCCTGAGATCTCCAACATATCTGCAGCTTCACGCTCACAGGACTCAGACCTTGTCATACATCACTTGGCCCCCAGACAATCCTTAGGAATCTGGCTAAAAACCACCTGATTCCATAACCCTTGCTTCTGCATCACAATGGCAATGCCAAGATTGGCTATCACCTTAAGAGGTAAACAGAAGTCTTTCATTGTAGCAATAAAGACCTCTGAGAACATGGGAGTCTGTTCCTGCTGAAAGGAATCCCAGGGAAGCAACTTCCCAGACAACCTTATGCAGCTTTCTGCAGCAGGCCATTACTCAAAGCAAAGTCCTGGAATGAGGGAAATTTAATGGATAAACTCTTCATATGAACTATGAATTCTATATAGTTGGAGCCTGTCTGTATGTGATAAAGCAAATTTCACTTTTGATTTGCATCATGGGAAATAGTAAAAATTTCTGACTGTTTTAAAGTTTTCAATATGTAGCAGGATATGTATATATAATGATGATAAATGAAAGCATCAGCATAATAAAAAATCATTAGCATTTAATTAGGGATATTTCATTTACTTGTAAAAAGATAAACATGGTGTGTAATATTAATACAGAACACAAATTTCTACCATGTTTTTAAGTTGGTTCTTTTATTTTAATTTATTGCATCCATCATAGTTTGTCCTTCCCACAATTAATTGGAATAATCATATAATTAATTTGACCTGTAATAAAATCTATTGTATAATCTTCATGCTTATAATGCAATAAGCTTTTTTCTTTCATTTCATGCCCTTTGTCTCTTGGTGAGGATTCCTAGTGAGCATTTGCTCTGCCCCCATGCCCTCCATTAAACACTTTGTACATTGAATTTAATCATTAAGATCACAAGATGAAGTCTATATGATTATTATCCTCATTTTATGGGAGAAGCCAATAGTATCACTATCATTTAAACACTTTGTCCAAGGTTATACAATTCATAAGTAACGGAGCTAAAGTTTAAATTTAAGTCATTCTGACTTCAAAAGTGCTTTCTCTCTCTGGGGTGTACTACTTGATGAGTCTGAGGCCATGCCTTAACCCTATTCATATTTTCTATTATTAACCAGATCACTACTTCCACAGGGATAAATACCTAATAAGAATCCATGAAAATTAGAAAGAATATAAAAGAATTTCAAAAGTAAATAAAGAAATATATGCATCTTGGATAGGTTAAATGATTTAGGAATTATATGGTCAATATATTTAAAAATACTAGTAGATCACACAGGTTTTTCCAAGAAGGAAGTTATGAAAATCTCAAGATGAGCTGTACATTATTAATCTCACAGAGCACATACACAATATCAAGTGTGTTTCATGTTTGCAAACAGAATTCACTTTTTAGGGGATCATTTTCTCAAACTTCAGAAAAGTTTAATTTATGAATAGGAATCTATTTAAAGCTAATTAATAGGGGCTTCAGAGAAGGTTTAGTAGTTAAGAGTGCTTGCTGTACCTGAGAAATACTCTTTTTAATAGCTTCAACTTCCTGCAACCTCAATTCTGAAGGAACTGGCACTTCATTCTAGCCTCCATGGACAGCCCCCTCCATGCATACACACAAACACACACACACACACACAAATTTAAAGACAATTATTAATAAATCATGCTTTCATATAGTAAAATGGATTTTTTTCCTGATAAGTGAGCAATTTCTCTAATTTAGAGATTTTCTATATAATCCCTAATTTTATATTATATCAAGTTTGAGGAAAAACTAGTAATTCCACTAAAAAGCAGGATTTATATATGACTCTCCCTCCCCCCAACAACTGAAACATTATTGAAAAGCAGGAAATATGAGAGGAACTTTTAGAAGACAGAGTCCTCGAGAATGAAACCTCTTCATGTATTTGTTATAGACACAAGTTCAGCCCTCTCCTGCCACATCTCTCCATGTGACACCTTCTGCTATTTTATAGTACACAAGGATGCCCACTGTCAAAGGCAGACTTCCAGTACAATTCTCATATGAAATGTCCCCCATTAGTTATCAGTGGAAGGCTTTGTGCTTCCTTGGGATGTTCTGAAAATTTTAGGAGGTGATAAGTAGCTAGAGAAAAAAGATCAACGCATATGTGTTTTTATGTACTCTGATCAAGGGCTTTGTCTGTTCTGCTCTCTGTTTCCTGTCTACCATAGTCACCTTTGCCAGACTCTTCCACCATATGTGAGTCCGACCATGATTCCAGGAACAATACAGCTGACCACGCTCTCAGTCACTAAACTGCTAGATAAAACATTTACAGTTATTTGTGTCAGGTATCTGGTCACAGTGATGATGAAAGTAGCACACAAAATTGGGGCCAGAGAAGTATGACCATTGCTCTAATTAAATGTAGCTAAGAGGTAATTAAGACTTGAGAACTGATTTGCAGGAAAAATTTAGAAGGGACTCAGTGTGGATTTGAAAGCCTAGGTACTAGGAGCACAGCTAAATGAACAGTTCTCATGGGAACAAACTAGAGTGTCCAAAACAAAGTAGACAGAAAAATAAAAGATGGTTCATGGGGATTTTATTGATAATTGAACTAGAGACCATTTATTTTAAGAGCAGGAAAAGAAATTATCTACATATTTTATGGCCCTGATATTGAAGAAGGATAAGTTCAAATGGAGTCCAGCATTGAGGCCATTGCATGGTTATTGTTGGCTGGTTGTTTTGCCAGCTTTAAGTGAAAACAGAGAACAAAAAGCAGGGAAGAATAACATAAAAAACTTACAGGTGATTCAGGAAACTCTATATAAAGTTGGAGCTAAGGAAGGCATGCTGCTGAGAGATCATGGCCATTAAAAAACTGGAGCCAGATTCTTTGGATTGTGACAACAGAAAAAGGTGAATTCTGCCACCATAATATTTTATCTCTCTGTGGGCTCAGAAAAAAAAATGGTGCCAACACATGGGTTAAAACTTCTTAGACAGACTAAAACTTCTGAAACAATGAGCTAAACAAAAGCTTTCTTCTTTTAACATTTTTCTACCAGTTATTTGTGACAGTGCAGATAAACATAACTTACATATGAAGTTTGTGGAAGGGCAAGATGAAGAATTAATTCTAGTAGGATGGCCCCAATTTTGTGTGCTACTTTCATTATCACTGTGACCAGATACCTGACATAAATAACTCTAAATGTTTTATCTATCTTATCGTTTAGAAATATAGAGTAATGAAATGGGAAAAATCATAGAAAATGCCTTCCTTCTAAAAGAGAACATCTTTAATACACAATGCAAGGCTACATAGTATGTCATTTCTAAACCATGTCTTTGTCAGGCTTAGGTGTCCAGGCTCTAACAGGTACTATAACTATTGCTAAAAGTGACCGAGCTACAGATGAAGCTGGTAGCAGATTTTGTCACTATCAGCATGTGGCTATTTCTGCAATGATGCAGAGTATAGGAGTTATGAGATGGGGGGGAGGTCTACCCAAGTTTTCATGACAAGCATTAGGGTCCAGGCATTATGTAACTGTACATAGTACCTACAATGAGGTTTTGAAAGGGTGATATATGAAACGGTGAGAAAGAAGTTTCATTTGAAACCCATGGAGGTTTCATATACCAAGCATATGAACATCTGCTAACAAATACATAATAGAGAGACCATGTGTGCTACAGAAGGCCAGATGGAAGGGCAAGATGAAGAATTAATTCTAGTGGGATGGAAAGTGATTTAGTCACCTTAGGAAACAGCCATTTTGTAAAACAATAGCCCTATATTTAAAATTCATTTCATTTTGAGCAGAGCCCTTAAAAGTTAACATTTGAGAGGCTAGAATCTGTGTTCAGTTAAAAAAGACAGATCAGATCACAAAATGTTTATGTACTTAAATTTTTTTTTATCTATTCACACAGCTTGCAAGGGTCAGTAGTTTCCTTCTACCCTGGGGGTCTGAGGATCAGGCTTCGCAGGAAAGTTCTTTACATGAAAAGTTAAGGATAGTGAAAACAAAGGTTTTTTTTCCACCAGGTATCTTTACTGTCATTTCTTCTCTCTTGAAATCTCAGCTTAGATATCTTTTCTTCACATAAAATTCCTAGTGTTGTGCAATATTGTCTCTATTCTTTTTCTGTCATGAGCTTTACCATGCTCAATTTATTTGTCTTCATAACATCATCAGTGTACAGTCATGGTATTGGGTATGTTTTACTATTTTTCTAAAATAAAAATAAAATCAATGAGTGTAGAAACATGGTCTCAAGACTTCTTTTCACTGTGACTTCAGAGATTGAAGCAATCCCATGGCATAATACTGACTAATTCTATATTTTATGAGTAGATAAGGGTATGAGAAACAAAAGATATTACCCAATAAATATTTTCGTCTCTCAGTTGTGCTTACTGGGTGGCAAGGGATTTAGGGGTCAATTTGTGAACTAGAACCTCACCAGTATTTCTCCATATAGAGTACCTCATGGATCACAAATTCCCTCTAACATGAGCATTTAAAGTAAAATTCCATCATACACTTTAAATATTATTTATAGATGCAATGTCCCAGGCTTATAAGTAAGTCCCCTACAGGCTTCTCTTTATACTGACTTCTTACTGTAGTTCCCTGGACATCCTTGTCAATAAAAAAGTAAACTGACAGAAGAAGAATTCAACTTGCACCTAGGTAAGACTTGTTTAATTTTCTGCCATAAATCTAGCTCCTAAAAAATTCCCTGTGGGACTTACGTAGGTCACTACTGAGACACTCTACACCAAATACAATTATTGGAATAAAACAGAAAAAAATCCTCATTAGTGTGGAAAGTTATGCCTGAACACTCACAGGTTCTCTAACCTTGGAGAGCAAGGCAAATATGGATGCCTACCAAGGCGGGTCTGATGCATCATGCTTAGATTTCTGCCAGGCATCTTCCCCTTGGCTCTCTGGAGGCCATTGTTGGGGATTTTTCTTCTATTTAGGAGAAGCAAAGACAATTATCCACAGCTTCAATCTACCACATAGATAGGAAACGAGGGAATTACGACACTTACTGTTTAATTGGAGTCTAGCAGTGATAGCTTGGTCCCAGGTAGTTCAAATAAGGTCTCCGTTACTTCCCTTTTCTGTGGAGGATAACTGAAGGGACACAGGGCTCTCATTGCAACTCAGCCAAATGAACCACTCTTAGTACTAAAGTGCATTCCTACCATCTCTTTGCCAACTCCCAGTTACTGCCAACCTGCAGTTAACAGAGCCAACTGGTCTTAATCACCTTTTAATACTAGAGGTACCCCAAATGTCTTAAAAGATGAAAATGAATAGCAGACTGTCTATGGATTGAAGTGATTATCCCTCTGCAACCATTACAGTACTTTTGAAGTCAAGTAGTTCTAGTGAGATGCTCTGATCCTGAACCAACAGACACAAAGACAAATGCTGTAGGACAATGGTCTTGTACCCTGTCACTTATATTATTTTAATAAAATGCTAATTGGCCAGTAGACAGGCAGGAAGTATAGGCAGGGTGACCAGGCAGGAAGTAGAGTGGGGCAATGAGAACAGGGGAATTCTGGGAAGAGGAAAGACTCGGTCTGCAGGTGTCACCCAGACACAAAGGAAACCAGATGAAAATGCCTCACTGATAAGAGATACCAAGTCATGTGGCTGGCAGAGACAAGAATTATAGGTTAATGTAAAATATATGAATTAATAAGAACCCTGAGCTACTAGGCCAACCAGTTTATAACTAATGTAGATCTCTGTGTGTTTCCTTTGGACTAAATAGCTGTTGGACTGGGTAAGACTGTGCGGGACAGAAATCTCTGTTGACAGACAAGCCCAGTGATGGCTACAGCAAATGGTTCTATCACAGGGTTCTATCCTTGTTGAGGCAGTTTGAATAAGAATGACCCCCATAGGCTAATGGATGTGAATGCTTGGTCACCAGGAAGTAGAACTATTTGAAAGGATTAAGGTGTATGGCCTTGTTGGAGGAAGTATGTAACAGGGAGTGGGCTTTGAGATTTCAGAAGCTCTTGCTAAGCCCAGAGTCTCTCTCTTCCTGATGCCTGTGGATCCAGACCTAGAACTCTCAACTACAATATCTACCATCATGCAACCACACTCCCTGCCTTGAGGAAAATGCATTAAACCTCTGAAACTGTAAGCAAGGCCCAATTATATGCTTTCTTTTATAAGAGTTGCCATGGTCCTGGTGTCTCTTCACAGCAATAAAGCAGTAACTAAGATAGAAGAGAAACAAAGAATCCAGCCTCCACCATCTACCTGGTTATTTTCCTTTTGCATTAACAATAACCAAGGAAATTCTAGGTTTGAGGGATGCAAACATTATTTTTACTTTTTGGGCCAGAACACCTTTCTAAACATGTTCTTGCTAAAAATTTCATATGAAAAGCAAAATTATAAAAAGTCAATACTGTGGGAAAATATAGGAGGCTTTCTTAGACCACCAGTGCTCAATCCATGACACGGTGACATTATTAATTACGAATGTTTTGCTTAGCTGGGGCATTTTTCTAGTTGGCTTTTTAAAAACTTAAATTAATCAATTTCTATTCATTTATGTATTGCCCGAAGGCTTGTTTGCTTCATCTACATAATGCCCGTCCTGTTTTCCTGCTTCCTCTGCACCTAACTGGCCGGCTGGCTCCCCTTTCTTCTCTTCTCTCCAGTCCTGTCTGTGCCTCCTCTGCCTGGCTATTGGCTGTTCAGCATTTCATTAGACCAAGCAGGTGCCTTAAGCAGGAAAGGTGAAACAGCAACATACCTTTACATAGCTAAACAAATACAGCATAAACAAATTCAACACATTTTTACATAATTAAATAATTATTCTGCAATGCAAACAAATGTAACACATCTTTATTTAGTTAAACAAATATTCTATCCCATAACAGGAAAATTTAAGATTCAATATTCCCCAACACACACACACACACACACACACACTCACAAACAAATTTGCACATGCATACACACTCTAAAGATTTTACTTTTTACAAATAATGATTAGAAAATAATGACAAAAGCTGCATTTAAAAAAGAATCTAACTTTAGCACTCACTATTAATTTACTCCCCAGTTCTCTTTCTTCAGGTTTGATTTTCTGCTCAGGATACATTTTTTATTCTTCACATAATAACACTCCCATTTAAAGTTGAAAGGAGTCATTAGAACATCAACCTAAGACTGTTAACTCTAGTACTTACCCAATCACAGGCCAATATGCTTTATAAGAATTCCTTTTCTTTTTAATTATGATAAATAAGCCCCTCATCTATTAACCAATTTAAGCAACTGACGAAGGTCTGAGGAGATCATTAAGATGACAAAGCTTTGATGTGCTCCATAAAGCAGATCTTTCTAACTGGCTTTAGGGAATAATGCTGGACATCAGGATGACCACTCCATAGTATACTTGACTTTTTAGCTCTCAATGCATGGGTTGAAAGGTTGAGTAAGCCAATAACTTTCTACGTAACTTCTAGAAAATTACTTTGCTTTTCTTAATATCATTTTTTATTGAACAATTGATTCAGTAGTTTTGTACTAGGAGAGTTTTTTGCTTTATTTTGTTTTGTTTTGACTTTACATTTGTAAAAAGATTAAAGATGATGAAGAATACATTTCTTATATATGACCTAGGAAAATAGTACAAATAGATTATATTCTCTAGCTCCCTTTACTAGTTAGAGGACAGGATGTTATAAGTAAACCATGCCATGACTGTTAATATTCTGTTCTTTTTCCCAGTTTCCACAGTGATACTGGGAAGGATAGCTGAAGTGGCACTACTTTAGAATTGGATTCTTTCCTAACCAAATAAAGCTCTTTCCACCATCCTAGACCCATTATTCTCTTGATTTCTAGAGACAGAATGGTGCATTCATCTAATAAGCATATGTTATTATATTGTTGAGTGTTCTCTTTCTCTGTCTCTCTTTCTCTCGCATGCACGCGTGCGTGCACGCGCACACACACATACACACACACAAATCTTGTTTTCTTAAAGGATAATAATGTATACAGGAAAGTTCATTTATCCTATAATCAAGATTCCCTAAGTGATTCACAGATACTTACGGAGGGAAAGGGTTTCTAAATAAGACATAACAATATAGTGGTAGAATTAAACAAATAACCACACACTTTAATGTAAAAAGTGATCACATACAAGTGTATATATAAGAATATATTTATATATTCATCAGTATATCATTTACCATATAAAATAGGTTAATTCTCATCTTGATTTTTCTGTGTCTCTTCAACCAAAGGATTATAGTCTATTTTTCAGTACTATCATCAATCTCTCGTCTCTAGGAGTAAGACAGCATCTTTCTGTTCATTTTTCTGACTTTCCAAAAAGTCAGTCATTTGTGTAACTAATTGTTAAGACTAAATTTATTGGGTTTCAAATATCTAGAGTAATCTCTGTTGAACTTTATCTTACACATGAGACTGGTACCAATATAAACACACCATACATGTCAATGTAAATTGTGTATGTAAATTGTATGAACACAGACACAAATTAACTTACACTATATCCAGGACATTAACTGGCATACAGCAGGTGTGAAATGTACATTAGCTGCTGAATTAACTGCCTGTGGCATTGGGGAATATAGCACAAAGGTAAATCCATTGCAAAATTCATAGTAATTACTATCATTTCATGACTTAAAAAGTACTTGAGGGGCTAGAGAGACAACCCAGTGGTTAAGAGCATACACTGCTTCTGCAGAAGACCAGAATGACTTTGATTTCCAGCATTAATATAGGGTGGTTCACAAATGCTTATCATTCCATCTCCAGGCTTTTAATCCATGAAGTGATACTTTCTCATTGCTTAGGAGACACATCACTCAAAAATTCCAAAAGATATTTCAAATTTTATTTAACATCAAGCTGTTGATATTTTAGTGGAAACAATATTAATACCATTTGGAATTTATAGACAAAGGAATAATAAGCTATTAGGAAACATGTCATGCCATAGCATATAATGATGTGTTGAGATACATAGAAAGAGAATAAACATCAGTTGGGAAGCCTAGGAACTTTCACAAGGAAAAAAGCCATGACCTGGGTCTGTAATATAGCTAGCAAGCTGAACTCGACATTCTCTTCTCTGCTTGTCATTTGATTAGGTGATTTCTGCTTTAATATGTATTATAAATTGAGTTTTTACATAAAATGTTATGCAGCTATGAACAGGTGGACTAGTTAATCTGTAATATTCTGTTCCATAAGGTATATGTGCTCTAAATAATGAAACTCTAGGAAATTAACTTGAAAATAACTTATGAGAAAAGAAAGTAACAAAAATAAGTCAATTAGAGAGGAAACTTTAGTAAAGTACTTGTGATATTAAGACAGTTTAATGATCTAATCAATGATAGAGTAAAGGTAAAGAGATTAACTAGAAAGTATTCATAATAGTTAAAGTAGGAGTCCAGAACACAAATAATAGTCGTCACTACTGTAATGAAAGTAATAGTACAGACATTGAATACCTAGTAGAGAATAGCTTTTGAAAAGTCAATTCTCCTAGGGAATATGATGTAGCTGAATATCAGAACGTACACTGGACACATGTGAGGCACTTGTCTCCATGACTAATAATCAGAAAATAATACCAAGTTTCAGACCAGTGCTCAAGAGAAAAGACATGAATAACAACAATTTCCAAGTTTTCAGCCAGGATCACCAGAGGAGTGCTGATATCACTTACAAATATAATTACTGTAGGACAAGGACGATGATGGAAGGATTACAGCTCATATAAAAAGGTGTGCAGGATTTCACACCACAGGAGCTATCCCAATGGAAGTGCTCAGAACGACTAAGGTGATGTAAGGAGGTAGGGGTCAGGATTCTGAGATTTTAAAAGGGTTGTGTATCTACCCTACATTTCACTGAATTCAGATATAGGTTCATTACATCTTAGTATAGCTAATCAGTTGATGAAATGCCTTGGACAGAAAAAAAATACAACTGCATTCACACAGAAAGTTCCATGAAGAATTGTTCCTACAGCACCAACGAAGGGGAAAATTGCTGCTTTGACTTGTTCGTGTGATTGACAGTTACGAATATTGGCTTTGCTCAGATAACATGAAAAAGTCCATGACTCCCAAAACAGTAGCCAAAATTTATTTGTTGGTTTCATCCATAATCCTCAATGTGAGTTTCTCATCCCGGATAAACCATGCTTCTTGCCCATGGTGCCTTCATGCAAGAGTGAAACAATTTACCTCACTCCACCTGTGGATTTAATTTTATTTTGTAATGGTTTGGAAATTTTGAATATTCACTGAGTCTTTTTATGGGAAAAAAGTGAAAACTCCTCAGAGAGACTCTTGTAGTTTGTTGCCATGGATAATTGTTTCTAAATAAACTCGAGTAGTGGATGAGAACAGGTGGAAATAAATTGATGGCAGTTGACTATTGTGTCTCTTGGCTCCCCTTTATGTGTTACCTGCAGCATGTCTTTGCCTGACATTTTATGCACTTGAACTTTAACAATGTCAGCCTGATTCCTGCCTAGAACCTGTATATGACCTCATCAGAATCACATCAGCGAACTGGAGCATAACCACAGTTCTCTAAAATTCAGTCAATGGAAAGACTCCTATACCTGTACATCTAAACGCATCCATGTTCGCCAAAACCTCCATTGGAACTAGAGGCATGTGCTACTGGGCTTGGTCATTTATTTACCTTATTATCCAGGGAGGAGAAAATGATTCAGCCCCTTTCATAGTTATTCCTTCATTAAATGAATACACAATTTTATATTAAATGCCAGATATGGAGAGACATTGTTCTAGACATTAGAGATTTGAGAGCATTAAGACATAGTCTCTGCTCCAAGAAAGCTCGCATCAGAGTAGAAGAAAGAAAAACTTCAACAAGAATTTTAAGAGCAGTATAAGAATACTGAATCTTATAGAATAGAATGATACTGAGATCTTGTGAGAGGGCCAGTTGATTGTATCTTAGAGAGTAGAAAACTAGTTTCCAGTAGATTATGCCCCTAAATTATGACTTGAAGTAAATACTTAAATACTTTGAAGGAACAACTCACTCACCCCAAACTTAGAGCTATCCAATCAAGAATGACTCTGGACACTCCAGTTTCAACAAAAGAATACATGACATATGTCCTGTATGTCTTAAACATTGCTGTAGGATTTTAGCAAATCAGAAAAATAAAATGCCAAAACTTTTACATTGAAGACATATGATTTTGTTGATTAAAATAACCAAAATATACAAATTAATTAGGGACCATCCAAAAATGATGATACAAATATTAAGGTATGCTATAAATAATACTAGATAACTCTTCAGAGCCTCCCAACAGCACTTGATAGAGAGAAGAACTTGCTAGAACTTGGCATATGGCTAGGTAATCAAGCTAAGGATTTTTATCTCCTTTTGACAGTATTGATGTCACCCCAGGTTCTGGGTGGACAATATTTTCAATGTTAATTTGGAAAACATTAATTTTATTTATTACTGATCCTTTTGGAAGCCTTGTGTTTTCTCATATCAACTTCTGAATTGAAATATTTTGTTCAAAATAAATAACATGAGCACTAATCTCCACTACTTACAAATATGTTCTTACTTAAAATAAAATCTGTATAGATGCAGTGAGGTTAGCATCAGGTCATACTAAATTATTTAGCATGTGTCCTAATCCAGTGATAAATGTCTTTTGCAGAAGGTCAGAAGGAAGATGTTGTAAAGGCACACAAGGAGACGGAAAAGAGAATGGAGTGATTCATTTACCAGTTAAGGAATGTCAAGGACTGGTAAAAGAGACAGTTTAATTTTTTTATAAAGTATTCAGAAACTGGACCCTGATACTGATTACATGCTTCTTGCCTCCAGAAATCTGAGGAAATAAATGTAATACATTTGACCTGTAAATCGCATGTGTGTATCTCTGTGTGTATGTCTGTGTGTATGTTTGTGTGTGTCAATGTGTTTCTCTGTGTTTGGGACAAAGAAACGGTATACACAAATGAAGGACATGACATCTGCATCCAATTTGCAACTGTATATTCTCTAAGTGAGTAATGAATAGATGATGGTTGCAAACATCAAGCGAGCTGACAAGGTAAAAACTTCAGCAATAGACTAGTGGGAAAGATTATCCCACTGTTTCACTGGACAACTTCTCGCTGCAGAGTAGAGATCAGGACTTTCACAGTAGCAGGCTGAGAAAGTAGGACATTAAGAACCTAGAAGGCATCTGTGTGTGTCTTTGTGTGTGTCCTCCGTGTCTCATGGTGAAGAACTATGTATTTATGTGGAAAGGAGCACTGTGGTCATTTTGACAACTTAGTAACTATATCAGACATATGTGGCATTTAACCATTTTTCTTAAGTCTTTACTCCAGCATCATGATCTAAGCCACTGTAATCTGTTACCTGCAATATTGCTTGAAGCAATTCACTTCCTTTATGTTATGTCCCCCACAAAAAAGATACTGACAGATTCCAAAGTATTTTGCTATCGAAGTAATGTATATTATTTCTCAGGCTGTTAAACCTCTGGAAGTACCTTTCCACTGCAAATGAAGGGTTGATACTTTTAAGATCACAGGAGGTCTGTTTCAGCTACCTTTCTGATGCTATGCTATACTCACAAGGACTTCATACTCTTTTATGGATATGCTCCTATCACATACAATATACCCCACAACTTATGCATCACTCCTTAAAACCTGTGCTCAATTGTTACCTTCTCCTCAGAGTTTCCCTGACCATATATTTGAAATAACAATCTTTGAATTCCCTAGTCCCTCCTTGTTTTTTTTTTCTCCAACGTGTTTCTCTCCTTCAAGTATATAACATCCCATTTACTGGCTTAATTTGTTTATTGCCTGTTTCTCTCCCAGTAGATATAAAGTTCATTAGGGCAGGGTTTTCCATCTGTTCCATTGACTCCTACAGTTTATTGTCTAGAATAGTGAGTGTCTGTCATGATAGCTACTCAATACATATTTGCTCAATGACAGGAGAAGGGTATTTATTTATTCTAGCACTTTTGAAGTAGCAAAGTACTGAAAATAGCCTGCGTGTACAGCAATGCAATGGCCAGTTGGAAATTCTCATTTTCAATAGATTATTGTATACCTATAAATGATCAACTATGTTAACTGAATCATCTATAGAATATTTATATAAAATATTTGCAATGACCTACAAAGGTGAAAATGAGCTTATTTATTTCCTTTAGAGAAACTATGGCAAAATTATCTATAAGTTTGGTTTATGAAAAAGTAAAACTGATTAATAGGAACAATAGTTACATTTTGTGTTTTTTAAGTTGTTTCTATGATGGATTTTGAAAATAGTAAAATTTAGCTTTATTGCAATACTGAGACAGTCAGACAGACAGACACACATATGTGTGCACACAGCTGGAATGTAGATTAATTAGAGAATGGTGAGAAAAGAACCCCCAATAGTGGGAGAGTGTGGGAGGGGCTCCAAGGAAGAAACATCCTATATTGATATTTTTATGGAATATGTAAGAACACAGAAAAAGGAAGAATAAGTAAATAGATTTTTCAAAATGAAGTAGATGGAAATAATAATGCAAAAGAATTCTCTCCTATCCTGAAATAGTTAAATTGTAGGTGGCCCCTAGGCCTACATGTTAAAGACTCCATCCCCAGGGAAGCAGCATGAGTATGAGCGGGAGGCCTTTGGGTCAGTGAGATCTAGCCCTTGAAGGAGACTGCGAGACTAGGCCCTATTTACTCTCATTTTCCTTCTGTATTACAGCGAGGTGAGTCTTCTGTCTCACTTCACAGTCTCAAACACAATGATGTCAATGAATGGGGGAAGGCAGCTTCTATAATCAGGAGCCAAAATAAACCCTTATTTTTGTAAGCTGCTTTGCTATAGGAAGAGAAATGTTACTAACACATGCTTAGAAAAGTTTTAAAATCTATCTTTATTCTGATAATTAAAAATAATGGCATTAACCTTTCAAAGCAGGAAATGGCATTGATTTACTCAAGAAAAATTGATGATCTATCCTCTCTTTCATGAAGTGATTATTTAAACTATTACAAAGTTAAAGTTTACTCTGCAGCATGTGAAAGCAAGAATTTCTGTATTGGTTCAAAGGCAGGGAAATGTCATTATACTGATTAACACATGCCCTGGATTTTAATGTGGTTAAAGAATCTTAAGACTTTGAAACATAATGATATATAATGAAACATAAATATCAACAAGGAAGCTCAGACCTTTATATAAATTCTGCTTAGGAAGAAAAATAATACTATCTAATATGTAAAAGCTGATATATTGTTATATTATCAAAAGATGAATGTCCAAAACTCAGATGATTATCTTCTGTCTTCGTGATAACTTCTTTCATAGCCCGAGCCTCTTCTGAGTCTACGATGCCCAACAGTTCTGTATTAATATTGTTCTTAAACACTGAGGTTTAATCCTTGGACCAGCAAAACAGGGAGAGAAAAAATAAACAGATAGATGATAGATAGATAGATAGATAGATAGATAGATAGATAGATAGATAGATAGATAGATAGGAAGTCATACAGGGAGAGGGAGAGAGAGAGAGAGAGAGAGAGAGAGAGAGAGAGAGAGAGAGAGAGAAGAGATCAAATAAGCAAACTATGTGTACCTGGAGGCAGAGAATATGTCTGCAGAGCAAAACATTGTACAACTGTGGAATGGACTTCCATGAAAGCAGTAAGGATGGAGAGACTGAAGTGGGCCCCTGAAGTATGGGGACGTTTCAGTTATGCCTGGTTTATTTAATCAACAGAATTGCATTTGTATTTGGTCTTGATATATTTTGTGAGAATCATGGGAAGAACACATAAGAAGTTTAATTTGTCATGTGCAAATGAAGTGAGCAAGTATAAAAAGTAGAAAAGGGGGAGAAGGAATTAACTGAAAAGAACAGAGAAGTAAATGTAAAGAAAATCTACTAAGGAATACCATACCTGAATGTGAAAAACTGATAAAAAAGAAAAATAAGTGAACTAGTCACAATAAAATAATTGAAAAAAAGGCAATAAAAGTAATACATTTAATAAAGATGGGAATCTGAAAAGGAAATCGGGAGAACAAATCAACTTGATTGACAGAAAATGACTCATTCATCAAACAAACAGCACATCCAGGAGTCATGGAAACTTGATGTGGGATTCTCCTCTGTATGCTATGAATATGTTTTATTGCCATTTGGTTAATAAACAAGTTGCTTTTGGCCAATGGCTTAACAGAATATAGCCAGGATGGAGAAGATCTACATAGAGAGAAGGTGGAGTCAGTGAGAAGCCATGTAGCAGCTGCCAGAGACAGATGCACCAGAACCTTGGTGGTAGGCGACAAGCCTCATGGTAAAATATAAAATAATGGAAATGGGTTAATTTAAGATATAAGAGCTAGAGAACAATATGCTTAAGCTATTGACCAAACAGTATTACAAATACCAGTTTCAAAGTGATTATTTTGTGGTCTGGGCAGCCGGGAATGAAGAAGTGGCATCCTACTACAGGAACTCTCAAACATGAAAAAAGAAGTATGTATTTGACCTGAAGAGTAAAGAGATGTCAACTGTAAGACATGTAATGTAAATCGTTTAGAATATCCTGTGTCGTCTTTTGTTCCTATACAACTTTGTTGTAATAAGCAATACTAAACGGATAGTTTAGCGCTGTAAATCTCTATTACAGTGTTAAAATAGTATTGTAGGAAGTTAAAGCTTACCAGGCTGAGAGGAGCCAGTCTGAAGTCTGTCTGGTGCTGTCAGAAGTCCTGATCGTGTCTAGCCAATGAGAGCAGACCTTGCAATATCAATGGATTGCAATGCATGGGTGCTGGGGGAGTAAATAAGTCTTCCCCTATTGTTAAATAAGAAAGTCTGTTGTATGCCTTCTACCTGAATCCTTGTGTCTTAGATGTTGACACTGCATCTTCTCACCCTCTCCCCAAAGGAAGACATTAGGGGCCAGCAAAATAATGTGTCATTATACTAGAATTTAAAGGATATTATTGCTCAACCACTAAGCTGAAACAGTACCTGTTGGGTCCCTTGAGGACAGGCCTTTTCACCTTCACTTAGTGTTTTGCACTCTTGTGGTTGGTTGTTCCAAAAACAGGAACAAAAGAAGGAACAAGCTGTTGTTTTCAGCAATGTTTTTTAAGGATGTTTACCCCTAAGCCATGTGAGTTACAGTGATGACTTCCTGCTTTTGCTGGCTCGGCCTTCCCTGCTGAGGGCTATATATACTGTGTGAGAAAGTGGAATAAAGGCTTGCCTGCTGAACCTGAAGTGTGCTGTGTGTTAATCCTGACGTCCCTCGCTCAGAGAAGTACAATCGCCGTGCTGGCGGGGCAAGTACCAACACTGCATAAACAAAAGTAAATATCATGTAAGAATAAAATTGAGATTGCAAACTACTAAATCAACCTCCAATTCACTTCTAAGCAGGGACTTTCCACTAAACCCTACAAAAATAAGGCAAGTGCCCAGATGAGGCTAGTAGCACTCTTTTCCACAGTTATTCTATCATTCTCGTTATCACATCACAGAGGCAAAGCTCTCTGAGTCTATTCTAATCCTCTAATCAATCTACTCATAGGGTCTCTGATAATTCAAATTTGTGTGGCATTTTCAACAAATGACCATGATGTTGCTGGTCTATGACTGGATTCAGAAGTGCCCAATAGATCAATTAGGTGTCTCTCGGTGTGTCAAAGAGGGTCTTTCCAGGGTTGGCTATGTGAGTGGAAATCCACCCTAAATAGACGTGGCAATTTTCCAATGCCTAGATGAGGTAGGAAAGTTCACAGTCATACTCTCTCTTCTTTCCTCGTCTTTTCCCCCCTACCTCTTTTCTTCTCTTTCCTCCTTCTCTCACAGCTATCTTTTCTGGTTGCTTTGAGATTGGTTCCTGTGGTGCCATACCCTCCTTACCAAGACAAACTGAAACCTCTGTACCTGTGAGCCAAAATAAATCCTCCTTCAACTGGATGGTTTCTCACTTGCATTTGTCATTGAAATGAAAACTCTAGCAATGCCTCAAAAAAATGCCACTATGTCTTTTTAAAGATTATTAAATCTTGAGGCAGAAATGAAGGAATTTATCAAACCTCATAGGAATGGCATTGCCATTGTTATATTTAAAAACTAGTTAATATTTAAAAACTATAGCCTAAAGATGTTTTATGTCCAATGGACGTTACACAGTGTGTCTTAAAAAGAATTTTGCATTTGCTCATCATTATAAGTGTACTTAGTGGTACTGAATTATTTTGTAAAATATTGAAGAAAGTGAATTTTATTTTTATATATTTACTTCAATTTAAAAAAAACTAAGGAGAAATAAAATACATTTTATATAGTACAGCAAAATTCAGAGAGAATAACATAGTTAGATTATAATAAATTTGATATAAATTCAAATTGCAAACACTAAGCACCTGTCCTAAAGCAATGATTTTTACATTTGTAAATACCTTAAAATTAGGCAATGTAGGAAATAGTGAATGTGATAAAATGGTTGCCTAGGAGATCAAATTTTGTCAAATAGAACAGGGTCTGAGCTAGACACTATTAACTACTAGCGCTTTGGTAAATTAACATTCACCAAATTCCAAACCTTAAAATTATTTAATTCTGCTGTTTATCAATGATCCCCAAATTTTACTAATTTTATTTATATACATTTTATGGTATACTATCTATCTATAGCTCATCTAACCCCCTTATTGCGAAACTCTAGTCTTCAAATACTTCCTAATTCTGAGAACCCAGGTCAGTGGCTACAGCACCTTGTTGCTTTCTGTTTTGCCATCAGTTTATTAGGTGTCAGCTTCAAGTCACTATTATTTAAAGGAACATCACCTCTCAAAGATTTAGGTTGGTAAATGTCTGTGAGACTAAAATCAGAAGAAAAATTACATACTGAACTTCAAAGCAAATGGGTATGTTTACATGGTGAAGCACTGGATATTTTTGATTTTAGAGATAGGCTAAGAAGCTAGAAGGCTTTATTCTACTGATAAATACAATCAGGAAAATGGTAATCATAACTTAGGCAGACTATCACAGGAAGGATACAAACCAGTATCTGACTTGCTTTCCTATCACCTCTCAAGAACTCCTTCCTGGAATGGTCCAAGGAGTATCTACAAGAATATCTGCATAGAGGGAGATGAGGCCTGAGCAAAAGAATGTCTCCTCCTCCATACTATAGATAGTCAAGAAGCAGGATCTGGTACTCTCTGGTGATCCCTATGTGATGGATACATGTAAATTAGTTCTTATTTTCATCCCTTTAGTCATGGTACTAATCAGCACTTCAAGGAAAGGAGGACCATGAGAATATGCCATCAGTGTTTGCGGTGAATGATACAGAAGCAAAAACAAAATAACAACAACAACAAAACAGCACAGCTGCTTTAATGAAAAGACTGCCAAACTAAAAGCCTAAGGAAGAGTTGAACAGGGACTGTTAACTGTTTTGAACCCCAACACTAAAAGCACCAGAAGGGTAGCTACACTCTCCAGATATTTTGGGTTTTCAAATAAATATGAGATATTTTATTTTAACAGGAATATACTTACTTACATAGGTTGGCAACTAATTAAACACTCTCAGTATGTATGTTCAGACCAAGGTCTTAGAGTTGTGAGTGCAGCTTTATATATCAATGGTAGAACACGGAGACCAGGGGCTGTGAACGAGGAATAAGAAACACAGCCTTTAGACAGCTGTTAAACAGAGTGGGTGTTTGATATGAAAAATCCCCAAGGGGAGGTTTCAGGGATGTTTTCTGTGTTATTTTGGTGGTAAGCTCACTCTACTTATAAATAAAAACATTTCTAGTGTTATAAAGATTGATTTGGATATTTTTAGGATAACATGCTAATATTTGCTTCGAAATAAGAGAGATAAACTACCCAATAAACTGCCCAGCCTTAAGGTGTTTTGATATAATAGCCTTGGTGGGCTGAGGAAAATGGTCTAAATTTGGAACATATCACTTGAAAATTGTTTATAAAAGATGCTTTCTAGTCATTCTTCGATAAAACTCTTTTTAAGGTACATCACCCTATCAACTTACTAAAATCTAGGCCATGCTACAGACCAAATGCTTGTGTGCCCTCAAAGTTCAAATGTTGAGATCCATCTCCCCAATACATGGTATTTGAAGTCAGGGTTTTTAACAGTTAACTAGGTTATAAGATGGAGGCCTTGTGAGTATCCTTGATGACTTTACAAGAAGATTACAGAGGGCTCTGCTATGCTCTAGTGAGGGTAGAAATAAGCCATAACCTTGAGGGCTATCTGCCGCAACAGGAGACGTGCGAGAATCTTTCATTTGGACTGTGTAGTCTTCCTAGCTGTGAAAAGTTAAAGCTTTTTAGGCTGCCAGTCTGTCTCGCTTTGTTATGGCCACCTGAGTTACTAAAACAGATTCCCATATTTTAAACACTGATTCTCTTCAATGAAGCCTTTAAATTGGAGTTTGGGTATTCTATAACACTGTAAGTACACCTTGTAAAATTTGCATTTCATCTTACCTTAAATGGGATATTATGATTTTTGTTCCATGAAAGGAGATTTTGAAGTTAACAAGGCCAAGTTGAGATTGTGATTCTACTGCTTACTAATTAGGTGGCATTGGATAATTTATTTAACCTATGAACAGAATCTGGTACCCTGAACTGACAATTTTATGGCCTGATAGAACTGTTAATTTTAAAGAAGACTCGTAAAACATTTAATACAGAGGACAACAGAAATCTACTTTTGTATTTGTTTCTACATAGGAAACTATCAGTTGACTCTACTCAGAGGGATTTTTTTGGAATATCCTTAAGTACCTGTGAGGGTATAAGTTTTCCCTAAGGGCAATTGCTTAATTAAATAGAAGTTTATGAAGTTAATCAGAACATGTAACAGGACCGAGGTTCCAAAGCAACAATAAAAAAACCTTTGCTCTCTAGAACTACAGCTTCAGGTCAGGACCATTTGAACAAACCATACACAGAAGAAAGGCTGAGCCAGACGTAGATAAGCCCTAGAACTGGAGAGCCCACCTTGAACTCATTCAATCACTGGATTATCTTTATCTCTGGAGGAACAGGCCATCACCCTAAGTTACAAACTGCTTCTGTAATTTTTGCATAAAGTATCCTGCAGCAATTAAAAATAGCCATGCTTTTGAAGAATAAAAACAATTTAAAAGAAATTAAAGTGGGTTGCAGGGTTAACAGACAAAATTAAGTTCCTTGGAAATGCATCAGGATTTTCTGTTCTCGCTTCATGAGCATGTAACCTGGTATATTATTATTTTGCCACTGTGCTCATAATACCTGATAAAAACAACTAAAGGGAAAGATTCGTTTCCTAGTTTAAGAAGGTTTAAAACATGGCTTTGTTGTACCCGGCATTCAGACAGGACATTGTGACCACAACAAGTTGTCACTTCAAGTAGAATGGAGAAAAGAAAGAAAATATAGGCATTCAGGTGGCTTGTATTCTTACCTATTTTATTCTTTCCAAGACACCAGCCCATGGGATTGTCCAGTCCAAATTCAAAATGGATCTGTGCATAAGTTAGTCTTTTTTGAAAATATTCCCACAGACACATCCATAGATGTGCCTCGCTAATTTTCTGGGACATTCTAAATTTAATCAAGCTAACCATGAAGACTTGCCATCACATGTGGTCAGTTACTGTACTCATTAGATGATAAACTTGATATAACCTAGAGTCATCGGGGAAAAGGGACTCTCCCATATAAAACTGCCTTGATTAGATTAGCCTATAGACATCTCTGTGGAGCACTTCTTGATTGTAATGGATGTAGGAGGGTTCAGCCCACTGTGCTCCATCATATCCCTTGACAGGTGGACCTAGAGTATATTTTAAAAGCTCGTGAAACATAAGGTTGGAAACATGCCAGTAAAACAGTGTCCGTCTGGAGTTCCTGCCTCAATTTTTACTGGAGTTCATGCCCTGACTTTCCTTAATAATAAACTATGACCTGGAAGTATAAGATGACATAAACCCTATCCTGCCCTAACTTGCTTTTGGTCATGGTGTTTAACACAGCAACAAAAGACAAACCATAACTCTCATTTGTGAGTCACAGATGTACAGGGGACTCAGCTTGGTTTAGTTATCTACACTTGCCAACGTGATAGCTCTAATAATGATCTTTAAACAATTTTCTAATATACATAGTTTGTAGTAGGTTCCTCAAATTATGAAGCTTTTCTTTCTTTTAAGATTCATTAAGAGACACTATAAAAGTGTAATCTGGAGTTAACTGTTCATCATTACAAAGGCCAACATTACCCATTACACTACCCAATGTCCCATGAATAATCAAATTTTCCAGTTGGACTGTAGTGATCAGGCACCAAACCCAGTCCTTTGTATCAGGTTTGTTCCTCTGATGTGGTCAAAAGTTTTCCCTCTGCCTCACTTAGTTCCTTCATGTATACATGCAGATTTTCCCAAATATTCCAGAGGACTCTTAGAGTCCCAGTTCTCTCTCTAAGCATTTGTCTCCTTTTCAGAACTTCCTATCAAAAACAAGGAGTTTCCCAGGGATACCCACTAGCATCATGCTCTGTAAATTCTTTGAAGGCAGTAAACAATAGGAATCATTTGGCCACCACATTTTTTCCCTACTTCACAGGGGTAACTGCCATCTATTGCTTGGTGCCCTATGTACTGAAATTATTTTGTTATATCTTTTTTCATTTTCTTGTGCTACTATCCCAAGCAAAGTGATTTATCCCATCCTGTTACCTTATCTTCGTTGGCAATAGTAACCTAACATTTTTGTCACAATCCAAGTTTCAGAAATCCCTAATATTGATTAATACTAAACTAGATACACAAATTATTATATTTCCACACAATAAAACATTATTGCAGAAATAAAGATAAATGGCACATAGTCACCTCCAACTACAAGAATAAATCTCACAATATTAAACATAAGAAATAGTACAGACAATAATGCAATAGTGGGAGCTCAAAGATTCAGAACAAAAAATCCTTCTTAGACTTCAAGCAGTGGTTATTTCTGGAAAGAAAGAAGAAAGGGTCAAGATGCCAGGACACACAGAGGAGACTTCTGTGGTCTTATCATTTTAATTTGTCTTGACACTATAGTAGTTATGTCTGGCATCTTTATCATAAATACTAAAAGTTTAATGAATTTTGTGTTATGACAAAATTAAAATAAGATAATATAAGTAAATGCACACAACAAACAATAATACACACGATGCATACCAGAGTCCCAGATCTCAGATTTTTTAGACAGGGTCTCATTACTCATATGTATCTTTGGCTGTCCTGGAACTCACTATGTAGACCAGGCTGTCCTCTTCCTCCCAAGTACTGGGATTAAAGGTGTATGCCACCACAGCAAACTAGAACTCAGGCACACTTGAAAATATATTTTCCCAGTATGAGTGCAACATCTTTGCTGGGAATGTTATAAAATTCCAGAGACATAAGCCATATGATATTTACAAAATCACAACCCTTTTGACAGGAATATGCATTGTCGTGGTGTATGCCGTATGTCAAGAACCTTTCTACTACAACAAGATGCCTTTCAGCAAACTTTGTCAATGCAAACTAGTTCAGAATGTTATTTGTATTTATTCTTTGTCAATTTCATATATGTGTAGTGTACCTTGAGACTATCCAATCCAAATCCTCCCTCTTTTCCTATAACCCTCCAGTGCTACTTCTCATACCTTTCTGCTCTGATTTTAATGACCTACTGAGTTCAATTAACACTGCATTCATGTGCATGGGCGTGGGGCCACCCATCACAGCATAGAGTACAGGCAATTTATGAGCAGTCATACCCACAAATCAAAACGGTTCCTCCCTCTCCCAGCAGCTACCATTGCCAATATCTGTCAATTGAGAGTTTTAAGTGTATTTGTTTGCAAATCACTTCTGTTCAAATATTTACCAAGTGAGTAACGCCTTGAGTTCCAGAGTATTGACAGTTTGCTCGGCATGCAAGCTTACACGCCTACAGGCACTGTTAAAAATGCATTTTTGTAGTCAATTTAGCTCCAATGACCAAATTTATCTGCACCTGCAGATAAATATGTGGCAGGGATATTGACTAATAAAAGCACACGTTCTAGCTTTGTTTAGTTATCAAATCATATGTGATAATGTCATAGGTAGTAAGTTTGCGTTCAGGTAGTTGAGCTGACTTATAAACTGAATGTTAAAAGCGAACAAGATAGGATGAACAAGCAAGTCTCAATTCTCACCTGTCATGGGCTTTCTATTATCAATCTGTGTGTGCTATCTTCACACACATGCACACACACACTCACAGGTACACATACACATGTCTCTTCTATTACCTCAATATAAAGAAAATCATAGCCAAATACTATGCTGAAAAATAACAACCCAAGAATAGGTTATTTTGAACTTGATAAACTGAACTACTCATGCTTGATTCTTTTGAAATTTTTCAAAAAGTTGATATATACCCCGTACCTTTCTTAAGTGTGGAGAAGCAGTTATTGATATTAGGTGAGGGAAGTGCTAGAAGGGAGAGTAAATAATTTGGTTCCCTACCCAACTTTTTATTAAGTCATTTACTACCTATATCACACTAAGAAACTAAGTTTGTTTAATTTGATTCTAAATTTTTTCTTCTGTGAAATGAAAATTAGGCCAAGTAGTTAGCTGGAAACATCTGTCACCAAACTCCCTGTATACTCTGATTGAAAGTTGCACTTTAAGAGGCAAAGTCCTTCTTATTATGATTCTGACTCTCATCTCAAATGTTCTGAAGACAAATGCTGGTTATTTCTTCCTTTGTCACTGAATCAGGTAGGAGAAACAAGACAGTCAGCCTATCATTTCTCGGTCTCTAAATTAATTTAGAATCATATGCTCTCCACATACACAGTTGATTTATACTCATTAAGCCTGTTTCACTAGGGTCGAAAACCTGAAGAACGTACAACGTGAATGTGTTGAAGGTGTGTTTCTTGGCCTCTGTCCAGAAATACTTAAGAATTGTTCTGTACATGGATGGTAGACAGAGGAGGCTATCCTTTAGGATTCATAATTGTTCATAGAACTAATGAGTGTAGAAAGTTAGGAGCAGATTCCCATGAATATAAACAGCATTTGCCTCAAAATATCAAAACCAGGGTCTGTGGAGATAGCTCAGCAGGAGGCAAGCACCTGCTGTGCCATCATGGGAAGCAGAGTTTGAATATTCAGAACTCTCATAAAAAGCCAGGAGTGGCTACAAGCACTCTTAACCTTAGTGTGTGGGTAAGGTGGGAGCTGGAGCTGTAGGATCACAGGAACTTGCTGACCATCCTAGCTCCAAATCAACAAGCTCACAGTACACAGAGATACTGTCTCAAAGAACCTAGATACAAAGCAATAGGTGGGAACACTCACTGTCATGTTCTGAACTATACATGTGTATGCACCTGCAAACATACACCATATATACAACTAATAATAATTATTACCGTTACCACATTTTGATTAAAGAGAAATTTGCATTGAGATTCTTATTTTTATTTTAATTCCTTCTAAAGAATATGTTGTGTTTAAGAAAAGAGAGAGAATTAAAGTTCTCTTTCTGTTTCACTGTCTAGATGTCCTACCAAAAAATACTACTGGGTAAAATTAATGCACTGTAGTAGAATGTACATTTTAATCAGAAAACACAACCTAAAATTAAACCTACACAGTTTTTCACAAGCTCAGAAATATGTGAAAATTTCAAAACAAATGTTAGCCTTCATTATCATTAGCACCACCATCTATCTTTATCTTAAATGAGCTATTTTTAGTTTAATAAGCAGTTCTTGCTGAAGGTATTTTGACTTGAGCATTTCACAAAATACACTTTAAGATAAGGATAAGATTATTCAGTTAACCACTGTTGAATGGCTAGAAGAAAACACGGTGTTTAAGTAAGCATTTATCAACCATTTTACAGAACCCGATGTTGCCCTGTGTACCCTAGGAAGAATGCTACATTCTGTATTTGTTACTTTTCTATTTCTATGACAAAACACCATGATCAAGGCAATTTATGAAAGAAACTGTTTATTTGGGGTCTTGTGGTTCCATAGAATTGGAGTTCATGACTGTAATGACAAATACCATGACAACAGGCAGACAGGCAGGCATGTCACTGAGGAAGTAGCTGAGAACTTGCATCCCATGCACAAGCAACAGGAAGGAGAGGGTGGGCAGTACTGGAATGGTGCAGGCTTTTGAAACCTCAAACTCCACTCTCAATGACACATCTCTACCTACTGAGCCACTTCAATAGCTCTCAGATAACTAGTTTCCCCTTTTATACCTGTTATCAAATATTACCTTCTCTCCTCTTCTATACATAGATCTATTTTCTTTTTCTTTTTGTTGTTGTTTTTGTTTTGAGACAGGTTTCTCCGTAGCTTTGGAACCTGTCCTGGAACTCACTCTGTAGACCAGGCTAGCCTCAAATTTACACCTGTCTCTGCCTCCCAAGTATTAGGATTAAAGAGATCCACTGCCTGGCTAGATCTATTTTCTTTTCTTAAGCAAACCAGACCTTTCAAATTCTAATCCTGACATTATCTAGAGATGGTCATAGAATTTTCTCCCATTGATCCTAAGGAAGGGACATCTCTCATGGAACTCAGTGATAGTGAATGGGTGACCTTTCATTCTGAGTGGTGTCTGTTGTCTAAGGTTTCTGTCCTGCCTGGTTCCCATAGTCATTAGGTCTCAAAGAAATCACACAGAGGTCTACATTGGTTATAAACTGATTAGCCCATTAGCTCAGGCTTTTAGTAACTCTTATAACTAATATTAGCCCATAATTCTTGTCTAAGTTAGCCACATGGCTTGGTACCTTATTCAGTGAGGTACTCATATCTTGCTTCTTCTGTGGCTGAGTCATGACTGCAGAATGAACTTTCTTCTTCCCAGAATTCTCCTGTTCTTGTTGCCCAGCCTCTACTTCCTGCCTGGTTGTCCCACCTATATTTCCTGCCTGGCTACTGGCCAATCAGCATTTTTATTAAAATATGATCGACAGGGTACAAACCATTTTCCTATAGCACTTTCCCCTTGCGTAGTCAGCAGAATTGGTGTGGTACAGGTGTCTGCACCAGCTCACAGCTCAAACCACTCCAAGAGAAAGCCTCTCTCGAATGACTTTTCTGTGTGCCAAGAAAACCCATTTTAGCATGTTTGGACAAAATTAAACTGGAATTGTGCCTGTGGCTGTTGTCTCTAAAGCCCTGAATTTTGACTCTTGGAAGATGTTTGCATTGGAATAAGAGTCAATAAGGCCAATAATAATAGTAGTAGTAGTAGTAGTAGTAGTAGTAGTAGTAGTAGTAGTGAGGGATGGGAGATTTCTGCCAGCCATCTGATCCTCAGTTCTCATCCTTTGTTGACCTTGCCTCTTTCCATTTTTTTTCTACTCACTCTGCTCCCTAATAAAGGTGGTTTTGTTTGTTTGCTCAAGGCAGGAGTGCTGATTTGATACAAAAGCATGCTGTTTCTATCTTAGCTCACCTCACCACCAAACTCTAATGTGGCAAGCCACCACTTCTCAATGTTACAAAAATTTAACCTGTAGAAAGTAAAGTTTGTTCCTCATTTCAGTTCCCAGTTGCACAGGACAGCATATCATCACAGGGAAGGCATGGAGGCAGGAGGAAAACAAAGTTGGTTTCATTGTGTCCACAGTCAGAAATTGTGGAGCAATCATGGTGGTGCCCGGCTGGCATAAATAAATAAATCCTTGTTGTTCAGTCTCTGGAAAAAAAAGATAGTAAAGTTTGGCTCCTTTCTAGCTGCCAAAAACTAAGATGTTTCTGTTCTTTTACAAAGCAAAAGAAAGATAGAAATTGCAGCCAATTTTTAATGAAGAAGCAAAACTGCAACTCAGATATGTTCAACAGGGTTTAGTTTCACTCTCCAGTAAGTAAAGAATATCAAATTTTAGTAAAAATTGCAAGTTTCTTTACTTTACAATGCACGATGCCCTTTAGATAAGAACTTCAGACTTCCTATACCTTCATCTAGTAATGGAGGTTAGTACAGTGGAATCCAAGGCACGACAGAACAAAGCATAATTTCAGATTAGAGTGCAGTATCCATGAGATAGCACAGATTCTCTATTTTGACAATTCTGTGTTTAGCTAGCTGGTAATCAAAAGGGTGTGCCTATCTATCATATTAGCTTGAAGTCCACACTGGTAACAATAAAGCTGTGATTTTCAGTTTGTTTCATCTGAGTCGTGCAACATCTCAGATGTACTGGAACAGAAGCACTAAGTAGGACAGAACTAAAACAGAGTAGATCCTTTATGGTGCTATCCCTGGCCTGGATTCTGTAAGAAGGCAGGGTGAGCAACCCAGTAAGCAGCACTCCTCTTTCCTTGGCATCAGCTCCTGGCTCCAGGTTCCTGTCTTGCTTTAGTTCCTGTCGTGACTTCCTTTGATGATAGACTGTGACGTGGAAGCAAGCATAAACTAAACAAACACATTCCTCCCCAAACTGCTTTGGTCATGGTGTTTCATCACAGAAATTATAACATTAACTAAGACAGCCACCTTAAAAATGTTCAATAAAATTATTCTTTACCCATGGGAACTCACAGAATTTGGTCATAGATATCAAGAAATACAAACATTTGTTGATTGAAAGAAAGGTGGAGGAGTGGCAGGCAGTTAACACCTTTTCCATTCTCTTTGGCATAAGATCTACCTAAGAGAGTAGCATCCTGAATCCAGAGGTTGTTTACCAAGAAAAATTATATTTAGTCTGTGCAAGTGACAAAAATGCTGAACAAGAACACACATATAATCAACATGTAGACCAAGCATGTTGTACTCACTAACTTGGGAATATATCCGCATCTACATATTCATATACATGTATGTATGAAACAATCAATGAAAAAAGAGGCTATAACATTCAATAATTAGAAACAACCTAGATGCCCATCAAATGATGAATGGATAATAAAAATGTGGTTCACTAACACAATGGAATATTTTTCAGCTGTTAAGAAAAATGAAATTTGCAGTAAATGAATGCACCTAGAAAAAAATCATGAATGAGATAACCCAGACACCAATAGACATTTTTCTTATATGTGAATGATAGATCTTAAGCTCTCAATATTCATGCTATAATCTAAGAAGCCACAATGTTTATGAACCTAGTAATGGACCAGGTAAGAAAAGAGTTTCTCCCAACCAAGGGAAAATAGAATGAAGTACTATGGAAAGATAAAGGGGAAAGTATATTAGGAGAATTAAATTGAGAGGAAGATGGGAAATAAAAATAAAGGAGAGAATATGGAGAGGGAAACTGACATTAAAGGCTTTTTGAAAAAAACATAGAAACCTATTACTGAAAAAGCTTCCTAAAATATTTGGATATATGAAAAGAATTTAAATGGAGTAACCAAATAATGGAGGAAACAATGTCCATTTAGATATATTATGCCATCAAGTAAAACCTCTCATGCCAGGAAATGTTATATCTCATTGAGTTTTAGGCCAAAGGGAACCCACGGAATACTGCAAACATCACAGGCTATTTGTTGCCTTCTACAAAAGTTCCTATTGCTGAAGACAATGCATACGTATATCACTGAACACAAAGACATCAAGCTGATGTTCAACTAGTAGTTTCATCCCTACTAACTACCATCCGTGATTCTGGAGAGATACCAGATAAAAAGAAGGTAATCAGTATTACCCAACTACAAAACCTGAGACCTATGAGAGCAGACAGCCTGCAAAATAAACTGGTGCAGCATTAGCACAACAATTGTAAAAGTAACCAATAACTTTGTGATTGATTTAAGGCTCACTACATGAAATGCAACCCATACTTCACACTACCAACTGAGTTCATAGGTCGAGAGGAAATCTAATGTTATTATTCTGCTAAAGAAATGTAGCAGCAAAATGACTCCTAATTACATTCTGTTATAGCCATAGATTGGTGCCTCACTCAAGCCCTAATCAAATGCTATTTGCAATTGACATCACCTGGCAAAGAAAAATCAGTTTCCTCCAATGGAATGTCACTGGGTGTATCAACCACACTCCTGAGCAGGCTCTATGCCCATGAGTAGTCAGGCAACATGAAAAGAACTCAGTGGGGGCTTTGAAGACTTTTTGTTTCATCTTGTTGGTTTTAGCATTTTTTCTTATTCTTTTTTTATTGATTATTATTATGTTTTTATGTTTTTTTAAGAGAGAGATGAAGAGAGAGAGAAGATAGATGTAGGTTGGGAAAATGCTGAAAGGAGTTGGGAAAAGAAAAACAACAAGATCAAAAAACACTGTACGAAATTTTTAAAGAAAAAAGAAGGGTCACAAAACCACAAAAGACAAGGACGGTTTGAAGGGAGGAAAGGGAATGGATAAATTATATAATTATATTATAATCTCAAAAAAAGTAAAGAAATATTTTTGAAAGGAGAGGAAAGCGTTATGCCTAAGTAGAGCAATTCAACTTAATAAGTCTTTCTTTATTCAAATTAATAACTTTAACAGTGAAAAATTTTAACTGACTAATGTGAGAATATGTAAAAACATAAAGCATGTTCTCTAGATTCTAGAATAATTGAGGTTAGGAGAGCATGTCACATTGTTCTGAGGAACATTGAAAAGCTGTTCTTGATTGCATGTTAATAATACACACTGTATAATGTTCAGCTCCTTTAGTTTTCAGTATCTTCATCTATAACACATGCACAATAGCCTGTCCAAAGTGAGGATTAAATGGCATAAGGTGTAACAGATGCTGTTTTCAAAGATACTTATTTTTTTTGTTTTCTCCAAAGACAGGCATTGAATACGAAGGATTCAAATCTTTTAAAGTTAAATTATTTTTATGTTGCATAAAATACTATTAGGCTGGGTGATCTGTAATGACAAGATAGGGCATATGCTTGGAAGCTTGAAGAAAGGTAAGAGTTGGGCTTGGTGGTGCACACCTTTAATTTCAACAATGGGAGTCAGAGGCAGGCAGATCTCTTTGAGTTTGAGGCCAGCCTAAACTACATAGTGAGATTTAGGACATCTAGAGACATATAACAAGTTCATATCTCAAAACACACACACACACAAAGAAAAAAAAAGAATTCAAGAGACACAGAAATTTACAAAGAGTGGTAGTTAATCTATAATCTAAAATAACTCAGTTAGTTATTCAGAAGCAGAGTAAGTAAAAATCATTTAAAGCAATATATGTGTGACCAGTAATGACAAGAGACCTATATACCAAGGACAAGTAGAGATAACTCAACATTCTACCCATATAAATAAGAAACCAGTATCTCTAATCCTTCATCCACCATGTTCCTCAAAACAATCACAGAATGAGAAAAGAACATGTATTTTCTCAACAGAAAAGTCTTCAGTGTGGGTGTGGGTGGCAGGGGTTAGCCCAGTTCAACTTTTAAACATGTCAATGAAATCATGATTTTTCTATCTAAACCTTCTGGCCCTGCCACTGTGTGTCAGTTATAGAAGGGAACATACTTAGTCAATATACAGAGAGTATTATGCCAGCCTTAGTCTTATGTATATAAAAGTATAAAGACATTAGACATGAAATGGAAGGAAACAGGTGAACATGGTTATCATTTCAAGCTTAATTGAGCAGAATTCAGTAGTAAAACAGTTGCTTGGTTGATGTATGTTGTCAGTTAACAAGTTCAACAGGGCGAGATTTTGTTAGATTGTTGTGTTACTTTAGACAACAATGGTTCTTGCCAGTTTAACATTCATTTGAACTATGAATGAAAAGCTTTTGGTGTGCACCATGAACTTCCCTCTCTTTGTGCTTGATAAATGAAATTACCTCCTTGAGTAAGACTGCTTGAAACAGTATGAACCAGTACAACTAGACCTACTTTAGATGAAGCAATGATTTTAAAATAAGAATTTTCTCTAATGCCTTAACTTAAAATTCAACATTACTTTATTGATTGATTTTATTTGTGTCTTTCTAAAAACATAAAATTTCAAAAACCAAATGTAAAAAATTTTGGCATAGGAATGATGGTCCGTCTTCAATGTCAACTTGATTTAGAATCACTGCATGTGTTTGATAGACTGTTTCCATTAACTGAAGAGGAAAACTCATCCTGAATCATGGTGACATTATCTCATGGATTGGGGTCCAGGACTATATGCTTTTTTGTTTTTCTTTTGTTTTGTTTGTTTGTTTTTAAGTAAGCTAAATACTATTATTATTTTCTCTCTGCTTTCTGACTACAAACACAATGTGACCAGGGACTTTATGCTTCTTCAGCTATGACTTCTCCAATTCGATGACACCATGATATCAAGAGCTACAATAAACCCTTCCTTTATTTGGTTGCTTGTGCTAAATATTGTCTCAAGCATTAAAAGAAATAGCTAAAACTGAGAGTCTGCACCAAAGGGTGGAACTGTTGCTGTAATACACCTTACATGGTGGTTCATTGGCATCTGGACTTGGTTTGCAGATAGTGTGTGAAAGAGTTTTAATATGTGGGTTAGAGTATTATAAGCTGCATTTAATGAACAGCTTAGGATATCAGAACACCATGAGACATGCAGACAATGGAGACCTAGCTAATGAGGTTTCAGCAGGGAGCAAGGACTCGACTGAGAACTGGGATAGAGGTATTTCAAGTTTTATTTTGACAAGTAACCTAGCTATATGTTGTCTGTGCCCTGTGAACATTTGTGGTGCTAAGTTCCAAAGTGAAGGACTAATGTTTTTAGTGGGGAAATTTTCAAGACGGTATAGTGCCCAACATGTCTTAATGCCATTTAAACACAAGTCACTCGTTCCCAATAACAATGGACATCACTGTGTACATTTTGTATTTATACATGCATGGCATTCATAGGGTTGCATATATAAAAGGTTTCCATTCTGAATCCTATAGCATTTTGACAAACACAAGTCACTTGTTCCCAATAACAATGAACAATGCTGTATACATTTGCATTTATACATGCATGGCATTCATGGGGTTGTATATATAAAAGGTTTCCATTCTGAATTCTATAGCATTTTGACATTTTCTTAAATTGAATTTGACTCTATACAGTTGTGATGATACCAAAGCACCCAGATGTTAATGTACTTGCCAGTTTTTATGAGAGAAGCCTCTGAGACACTGGAAAACTGAAGGCTCAGCACTGATGCTTTTTGGAGTAAGGGATGAAAACCCCAGAAACTCCTGGCTGAGGCAAAAATAACCACAACCCAAATAAAAATTTTGAGTAAAATAATATTTAGAAACAATGACATGTGCCTGATCAGAAGCTTTTGGGAATGGCCCCAAGGTGCTCATAACCAACAAAATACAAAAGGCATCCTTCCAAAGGATGGTTGATGGAAAGAGAAGCAAAATTTAAATTGTCTGGCTAGCATGGCTGACACTAAAGAAACTTAAAGGGGAAGTCATCTAAGGAGTCAGGACAGAAACTTAAAGGGGAAGTCATCTAAGGAGTCAGGAAAGAAACTTAAAGGGGAAGTCGTCTAAGGAGTCAGGACAGAAACAATTGTATGAACGCACAAATTAGAGAAAGGGAAAACTAAAGAGGAAAGTGTGTTTAAGAAGAATTTGAGCAAATAGACATTTCTGAAATGTCTATGAATGGAAACTGTGGGTATAGAGCTCCAGAGCTGTTTTACCAGATGAGCAAAACCTAGGATTGTTAGTGATGAGGAAGAATAAGGTCAGATCATTTCTGACTCTTTGTGATAACCAAAGGATAAATAGACAGCAATGGTAATAGATCTAAGAGAAATGGTATGCCTTTTGTGGGATACTTTTAGGCTAGAAAATATTCTAGAAAGAAATCCAGCTACAAACACTAAGTACGTGGAAACATGAAAGAAGCTACCCATGTTATACACTAAGAAGATCAATCTGTAAATTGCTCATCAATCCCCTAAATTTTATAATCAGTGTGATTGCTTAAATCATTTATATGGCTTATAATCTTAGATTCTCAGATTGTTGGGACAGTTATGAAAAAGACATGTGTCAAGGTGAAGCTAACAGGAAAAGTAGGGCAGTTCCTCATGTAGTTTGATAGCCTGTGACAGATCTTCTGGATGTAGCCATTTTTTTTGTCTGGATATGCCATAGCATGCCTCAAAGGAATTGAGATAGCCCAAACACCCTGACATTGAATGTCACTGAATTCATATTTCACATATTCTCAACAGACTTCACAGTGGTTAGTGACAACAATTTATAGATGTACAAAATTTCATAGGATCAGTATATTATTACTTTTTCTTTTTTACTTTTATTTATTCTCTGTGGATTACAAATCATGAATTCCAGTCCCACTTATCTCCCTGTCCCCTCTTATCTGCCCTCTACCCTTGAAGCCTCCTCTTTCCCAAAAGAAAGCCATAGTTGAAAAGAAAACAAAAACCAAAACTAACCAACCAACCAAAACAAAAAAGAAGAATCTTGTGGAAGCTGTAGGGTGGCCTGCAGAGACACCACTTACCCTTTAGTCTGTTCATCTTGACTTGTAAGCATTGGTTGCTATGAGACCTAGGTCTGGTCTTTGGATTCTGCTATACCACCAATAATGGGTTCTCACTGGGGCCCCTCTTGGATACCCTGCTGTTGTCCTGTGTCATAGAGACTCTGCTGCTTTGGATCTGTAGGCTTGTCCCCTTCTCTTGCTCCAACAGTTCATAGATGAGGTGGATGTTGAGGTTGGCAGCTGAGTGTTTGAAATGAAATGATATGTGTCAAAGAAGTTACTAAATTCATTTCAAATGGTGTATAAGAGGAACTATTACCCCCATATAAGCAGAAATATCTTTTTAAGGTAGATTTCTCAGGCTTACCTGAGGTTAGGAAGCCATAGAGCTTGCCTGGTGTTGCACTTCTGCCTTGGTAGAGCACCTTCATTTCATTGACCCTTACACTTTGGAACATAGCAAACTACGATAGCAAAGTAGCATGATTTTTTTTCAGTTTTACCTTAATCACATACTTCAACTAGATCTAAAGATAAGCAAACATGTACATGAAGCATTATTAGCCTAAAAGGGGGGGGGGGCAAATTACAAGTTATAAATTGAGTTTTCAGGGAATTGTTTTTCTTTAAATAACAAAGATACGAGCCATTGTGTTTAAATAACTAAAGAAATCAAATCATTTAATAATTAAATATCGCACTTGAATCTGTTATGCAAAAAGGACATACTTCATGTTATAAATATTAATAAGCCCAGTTTGACTTCAAATTCCAACATAACCTAATGGCTCAGATGTTCCTCCATTTATTTATTTTAATTTTTTGGTACAGGTAATGTTCTACCTTAAGAAGGCCATCCAAGATTTTGAGATTACAGTGGCATATTGAAAGACAGAAATAGATGGAATGTAGCCCAAAGTTTGAAATTTTGATTGACTCATGCATGTTATTGCTATACTGATAACCTCATTCTGGCAGATGCATTCAATGTTGAGATGGTATGAGAAACATTAGGTAAGATAAAAAAACAACAAAGCACCCCAAGATATTCTGTAACCACTCATCTAATGGCATTGCCTCCCTTCAGCCATCATAGAAAATCACCAGGTTGACTAGATTTCATATCCACACACATCCATCCACACACAGCTGGAGACAGAAAGATTATTGTTATATAGCTAATGCTTGGGAAAGGGGAATGCAGCTTTCAAAACGTTGAGTCGAAAGACTGAGCAGACACATTTTCTGCGTCTATTTCCTCCTCTGTCATTATGGGCAAGATTGGTCTCTCCCTGTGCACCTTGGGCATGTCTCCATTCATTTAACGTCTCCCACTCTATCTTGGCATCTTTATTCAAAGTAGCATAAATTCAGAATTCAGGCTATGAGAGAGGGAAAATGTACTAATTACAGATTAAATATTGATTAAAAAGTTGGTTAGGGACTAGAAACAAATGAGTGACAGAAACCAGTTCATACTACAAAGACATAGAACATACTTGGAGATGTATATTTTAAAACTATTGCATATTATATGTAGGATTGTAGGTACACACGTCACACATATGGAGGTCAGGGGGCAAATTTTCTTCTTCCACTACGGATTCTCGTAATGGAATTTAGGTCATTGGGCTTGCACAGCTAAGCTGTCTCACTCCTTCCAAATTCTTATTTCCTTTAATCATGATAGTAATAGTAAAATATTAACTTATTCATTATTAATTAATTCTCTAGCCATAAATAGGAAAACTGGTGTTGAAGTGGCCAGAATACTGTTGCTTGGTGCATGCAATCTAACACCAGTGCATGCTTTGTTTCCTGCACTCTGCTGTGCATGGTCATCATTATATCTCCCTCTCACATAACAAGTTTTCCTTTGTTTCTTTCATCTTTAAAATAACAAAACCATCTTGGAAACTCTTACAACATGTGTTGTAATTTGTAAGCAGCATATTATGCTCCGTATTCTCATTTTCAAAAGACACAACAGCACATTCTCTTAAAAGTTTTGATTTTATCTTTTCTAAAAGAAAGAAAATGAGTCCAAAATCCTATAATTTTGTTTCCCTTTTGTGGATCGCATCAATGTTAAAATAACTTTCTCTCCCTCCCTATACATAAAACACTCTCTTCTTTGTTGTTACTGGGTTAGAAAAGTCAAAGCGTCTCATATATTTGAATATGTGTATTTAAGCAGCTTACAGTATAAAAGGAAATACAACAGATGTAAGAAAAATGAAGCCATTTATAGCTAATTATGCTTTTTAAACTAACATTTATTTTTAAGCCAATTCTGATGCATTTGTCATCATCGTCTTGAATATGCAGTAGATAAGAAGAAAGGGGGTAGTCTCTGGGAAGATGAGAAGAAAGAAGAACGAAAAAACAAACATTAGATCAGGTAAGGATTAGAGTCGCCAGGAAAGAAGGACAGAAAAGAGGAAGAATTCTTTCTTTGAGAAAGGTTAATATCAAGAAGAATTCATGCCACTTTGAGGGTAAGATGGACAATTGGAAATCGGTGGATGACAAGAGGTGGTCAGCAAAATAGACTCTGTTCCAAAGAGACAAAGATAAAAAAAGGACCACACACGGTGATGGGTAATATCCTGAAGAGTGCACAGAAACAGAACAGCAATAGAGAAGAAAGCAGTGAGCGGACAAGGCTTCCTGGCTGAGGAAGAGAAATAGAAGTCTCATCCCAAATCTATGTGGGTTCTCTTCCCTGAGTAGCATTGGAAGCTGAACTTTCTGGACAAGTGTACCCATTATAGATACTGCCAAATAAGAAGGAAAAGGTATCTAAATCAAGAGAGTACAAACTTCAACAAAGACAAGCAAAACAAAAATGTAAGATTATTTGATACCTCCATATATTGTAACTCCTAAATTACTAAATCTAATGTTGAATAAACAACTGAGCAGCTAAACTACTGAGAAAAAAATCGTGTTTACTTTTCAAAATGATCTATGACTTTAAACAGGGAAGAAGATGAATGAAGTAAGAAATGCAATTCAGGCAATATATAAGTAGACCAACAACAAAGAAAAAAATCTGAAAAATGAATGAGAAAATAGAAAAAAATAACATTTTAAAAATAAAAAGTGGAAAGCATTATCATAAAACTAGCTAAAAAATTAGAGAAAAAATATAAGGTTTAGAAAATACTATATTCATAAATTAACAGCTAAAAAAGTCACAATAAACAGGCATAATCACAATTCTAGGCACTCTCGGAAATAAGACAAGACTGCACGGAATTCTAGGACCAACATAAAAACTGAAGGCGGAGAAAACCTATTCCATAAAACTCTAACCAAAAATTTCCCCAAAAAAATGGAATTAAAGCAAAGCAGGCATTTATTGTTTTAATATTTTTATTTATTCTTTGAGAATTTATACATGTATTCAATAGATTATGATCATATCCACCCCCTGCATTTCTCCTCCAACTTCCCAGATGTCTTCAACTTTATGTCCTCTTTTATTAAAATATCTCATTGTATTCAAATAGTGTTTCCCATGAGTACACAGGGCATGGGGTCATCCATTAGAGCGTGAACAGCTTACCAGTGGCCACAACACCCAAGAGAAATGGCCATCCGACCCCAAGATTCCATAACTAACACCATCTCCACTGCTTGGGGTGGGGCCTCAGTTTCCTCTCCTGCATCCATTTTTTTTTACTTCTGAAGTTAACCACAGTTTTTGTGAATTCAGAAGGCTAATGGCCACGTCATATCAGTAGGCGGCACTTCACAGCTCACCTCGTCATTTTCCAGCTCTCGTGTTCTTTCAACAGCCTTCTCTGTGGTGGTCTCTGAGTATTTGAGGGATCAGGGTGATATAGATAGCTCATTTAGGACTCGTAGTTACTAATTTTCAGTCTTTTGGCAAATTATGAGTATCTGTATTTACCACTGTTCATTACCAAAATATTCTCTGTCCAAGGATGAAAGCACCCAGATCTATCGGTATAAACACAAATACTTGGAAGGTATTGTGACAACATAGCTATGTGGTAAAATAACAATAACAGGTTTCCCTGAGGACCTATGACCTCACCAGTTATGGGCTTTTTGCTGTATTTGCAGTATCAGGTATGAATTCTCTTTTGTGAAGCTTTCCTCGAATATAACAGAAAGTGGTGAATTACTCCACAACCACTGTGAGACTACGGCATCAGTGGGTACACAGTGTCCTTCGGGATGCTATTGGTGCATGCAAGATCTATCCATGGATAAGACCATTGGTGTTTTCCTCCCCTAAGCCATATGGATAGCTATTATTTTGTGAGGCAATTTAAAATGTCATCAGATAAGATGGTAGGACACATGCAGTATGAAAGAAGAAGATGGGGAGTAATCAGGGTTAAAGATTTGCCTGGAGGTGGGGAGATGGAGAAGAAGAGAAAGCTGGAGTATGTCAAAGACCTTTATGAGACCTCATAGGCTTAGGAGCTATTTACAAACATAATTTGCTAATGGAGGAACTCTGTGTGGATAGACAATTCTATTAGCAGAAGATTTGGATTATTAAATGCAAATTGCAGAGCCAGGCATTAGAGTCCTCTTAAAATGAACAATAAAAAAAGAGGAGGATTAGGGGCTGAGATGATGGATAAGTGGATCAACATCTGTTGTGAAAGCATGAGGCTTGACTTTAGCTCACCAGAACACACAGAAAGCCAGGCACAGAGTATGTCTGTCATCCTATCATTCTGGAGACGTGGAGCAGAGACAGGAAAGCCCAGAGACACTGTGGCCCTGCAGTCTGGTTCTGCATCAGTGGACAGCAAGTAACCTTGTCTCAAGCAGAGACCAGCAGCTGAGGTGGTGCTCCAATTTCCATACCACCTCAGTGGAAAGCATGTCTGCATTCATACACATGAACATGCACACACACACACACACACACACACACACACACATCACATACACATGAGAGAGGGGGGAGGAAATTATACATTAAAAAGTAAAATTTTAAAGGGATTAGGAACTTAACAGTTCAAGGGGAATAAATCAATGATAGAGAGTGGCTAGCAGACTGAATTACACCCCTGTCTCTCTTTATACACCTATATACATATACATATATATGAATATAAATAATTACATATGCTATTAAACTTTTCAAAGAGTTAGGAATGAAACAAAGATCCCAACATTATTCCATCCCTTGTAAAGTCCACTTTTGTCATCCCACTCTCCCCTTTACCTTTTACCCTTGATTACTAATACTTGAACATCACGTTTTCCTCTTCTGTTTCTTCTTCCCACAGATGAGAGACACATTCAAGGATGGAAAAAACAAAGGTAGTTGGAGTAAGTTTATAATCCAGTCTAGACCTTCCCATCACATCTTCCTTCAACATTAAATTGTAACTTTGCTCCTTTCCAGACACTTTCTTTGTTGAGACAGACTCTATAGTCTTTTTCTTCTTTCATGCATTTGTATATTATTTATATTAGTTTAACAATCTCTAATATAGACTTATAGTTTCTAGAAGACACTCAGAGTAGAATTTAAAATAACATTTGATGACTTCCCTTACTCTGAGATAAGATTCAGGGTCTTTCTGAGGTTTTCCAATTTATAAAAACTCATATAGTGAGTTAAAAATATTTAAAGGCATCTGAATCTTACTTCAGGGCTCCTTCAGCAATATCCTGCTGTTTGATCTGGAAAACTTAGTGGTCACACCACATTTTGAAGATATATAAAGAATTCTTTGGTAATATATTAACCTTAGTTGTTATGTTTCATTATCTCATATTTAAATTGAATAGTACACTACAAAATTTTGTGAATGATCAAATGAATGTTTCAAGTAAGATATATTTTAAAAGTTTGCAAATTCCAGCATATTCATGATCAAAAATTCAAGTGACATTATTTTCTCTAGAATCCTGTTAGGCAAAGATATTGAACATATGAAATCTTGGATAAAGTAATATACACACATCAGGTGTGAGGGGAAACGTTTACTCTTCCAAACTTGGAAAAAATATTAGTGTATGATCTTGTTCGTCTTGACTTAACAGAAGTTCATTTTCAACGCATCATAACAACTTCACTAAGTACCACAAAAATTTATTATGTATGTTTTCTATGCTTCTTGGAACTGGAGCCTCTTGGAACTTGGAACTTAGAAGCAGAGGAAAGAGAAAGAAAGAAGAGTATGTAGAGAAAAGGGATGTGCATATTAGTGGAGGTAATAGATATATAATGTGATATTTAATACAAAATGGGTAGAGTAGCTTTGAGGCATGCTGGGTGTATAAAGTGCAAGAATTTGTCATTAAGGCACTGAATATAATCTAAAGATATAGGGAGATGGGCATCCTGGACATTTGCTCCAGAGAAATCTTAAATAAGGAATGAAGGGGAAAGTAAGAAGTACCTTTCAAACCAACAAAAGTCACAACACTAATAAATATGCTGTGTTCAGGGAACCACAAGCAAGGAAAAGTGATTTGAGTATAAGGTGAAATTTGAGGAATGGGGAAAAACTTTGAAAACCAGCACTAATAGCTTCATAGAGGTCCTTTTCCTTGACATTAGAGAATTCCCTGGAATTCATTGCCTACTTACATTACACTTATTGTACAGGAAATTTGTCTACATCTTTCCATCCCATCACAAGATATATATATATGTGTGTGTGTGTGTGTGTGTGTGTATGAATAGTAGCAAAATCTTTGGGATACACTATATATCTATATATAGAAAAATGTTTTCAGGCAGATACAGAGCCATAATCCTGCTTCAAGCCCCCATCTAAAACGTATGACTATTTTCAGTCTGTGTAAAATGTATGAATGCAAACTCACATCATCCTGCAAGTCCCTGACCTCAAGCCAGCTCCTTTTTTTTTACTCAAATAGGGCCTTTATTTTCAAATTCCCTGCTCCATTTACCACATGTGATCTCACTTACATAATGTGACACTTTTTTGACTCTCCCATGAAACGTGTCCTTGCTCTTGGCATGCTGGGATAACTAAACCAGTTTTCCTTAAAAAAAATTACCTTTTTCTAAGCTCATTGATTTACTTGAATAGGCATCGATCAACTTTTGAGTATTCCCCTATTCAGCTCTGTGTTTATACAACTGGGATGTTCCAATAAAAGAAGAAAATCTAGCACTTATTCTCCCTGGGTTTATGATCAACTCGGGAGACAAGCCTAACATTCATACAACAGCTAGAAAACAACTTGAGACAGTATATAATTAAGTGTTGAATGTGATACTGAGTCTGAGTGCACAATTCTTCACTAATTACCAATTGCTTTAAGGAATTAATACTTAACTTTGGGGATTTCAATCACAATTTCCCTATAAACATTAATTCTTGTAACCAACAATTCATTTCAAAGAGCTACAAACATACCCTGGTTTAACAAATTATCGGCATTGTTCTACGAAATGTTTTTTTTTTCCATTAAGCAATTAATTTGAATCCTGATTGTTCTGATCTCCAGGGTCTTTTAGTGGGTGCTTGCATCTCAGACGTAATTTAATTTTTCAAATCGATGTTTTTGGCTGGTGGAGGATTCATAGCCCTAGGGGAGAGGAAAACCTTTCCAAATAGGAGTGGGGGATCAAGAAGCACCTTGCATTTGGAGGGATGTAAGCCAACTTTTTCCCCTCTCATAGGAAGGAAACCCCAACACTTGACTGCTTTCCTTTCCTGTGTCTCCTTTTCTCCTCTCTGTACTTTTATGTCTTCCCCTTCTTATGCGTGCCTTACTCTGGTTATCCTTTTCCTGCTCTATCTGTTCTTTGGTCTAGCCAGTAACATCTGAATGTCTCCCCTGTTGGCTGTGACCCTCAGGAAGAAAAGAATTCTATGCTGTTTATGTTGCGTACCAGAGCTTGATCCAAGGACCTGAAGCAAGGTAAGCCTGTGTTCTGCCACATGGTTACACCTTAGTCTTATTCTTTACTTCCTTTATGGCATGCAAGTTGAGACTAGCCCAGGGTGCATTACTCTGACCACAGAGACCCTTCTCAGAAAATCTTTGCACTCTATCTAGCTCCTATCCAGCTACTAGCCATGCTAGGAAGATTGCAAACATAATTTCCAAGTATGTTACTAAAGAATCACAAACTTTTCAGGACCTTCTCTCTCAGATAAACCATACATCTTTCTACAGTTGTTTCCTCTAACTGGCCTAGTCAGTAGCTATAGGTCTAGAACCATATTCAAATCTGATTTTTCCCCTCTTCTTTAAGAAACAAATGATAGGACTAGAAATATATCTCAGATATTTAGAATGCTTTTTGTCCTCGCAGAGGTCCAATATGGAGGCTTAAAACTGTTCATATATGCAATTCCAAGGGATCTAACATCCTTTTCTGGTTTCCACATAAACCACAAAAGCAATAAATATACATGCATGCATACATACATATACAAAAATCCATGTAGGACTGTAAGGGGTTGGTCCACACACTGAGACAGTGTGCCTGATCTGATGGGAGCTCACCAAAGCCAGTTGGACTGGAACTGAACTAGCATGGGATCAAACTGGACCCTCTGAATGTTACTAACAATTGGAGAAGACTGAGAAGCCAATGATAATGGCACTGGGATTTGTCTCTACTCCATGTACTGGCTTTTTGGGATCCTAATCTACTTGAATGCATACCTTCCTAGGCCTGCATGGAGAGGGGGGAGGGCCTGGACTTGAACAGGCCAGGGTACCCTGCCTTCCCTTAGGACTAGAGGGGCAGGGGGGAGGGTGAGTGGGGGAGCGGGAGGAAAATGGAAAAAGGGGAGTAAGTGGAAATTTTGAATGATATTATTTATAAAGAAATAAAAATAAAATAAAATAGAAATGAATGACAACTAATAAATATCAGAGCACTGCTCCTTTTGAGAATAAAGGTTGTTAGAGAGTACACATTAAATCACATTTTGAGCTTCAGTTTCCTCCTTTCTGATAGGAAATTCTACACAGTGGGCTGTTGTAAGAATGAATGGTGAATTGGTTATCTAATACCATGATAAAAACACAGAAACAGGAAACTTATAAAAGACAGTTAACTAGATTGTCAGTTTCAGAGGGTTAGAGTACATCTTGGTGCAGGAAAGGACAGCTGAGAGCTCACATTTGGGTCAGCAAACATGAGGCAGAGGACAGAGAGAGAGAAAGAGAGAGAGAGAACTGGGAATGATGTAGACACACCGCCCCCAACAAGGCCACATCTACTTCAAACAGTTCCACCACCAGAGAATTAAGCAAAATATGAGCCATTGAAGTCCATTCTCATTCAGACCACCACAGTAAGTAAGCATGAAAATGTTTTACAGCTTTTTAATGCTTCAACTTCTTCCTCTGTAAAATATAGAGATCAACATTACTTATTTCACAGGCTTTATATTAGAGTTCAGTAAGCTGAATTATGTAAAACACATTAAAAACATTGCAAATATTAGCCTTTGGTGCATATGTGTATGGCACATATACGTGCATATTTTATGTGTAGGTATGTTCGCATGGCCAGAGACATTCTTGCTTGGATTTATGTAGAGACTAGAGATCGACTCCAAGTATTCTCCTTGATCCCTTTCACCATACTCCTCAACTGTACTCTCCAGGGTTGGCCATGCACTGGCAAGCCAGGCTGGGGAATTTGTATCCCCTCTTCCACAGCTAGCCTTCCAAGGCTGAACAGGCCCTGCCGAGGCAGGCCAGGCAGGCCATGCTCCACTGTTCCACAGTTGGGCTCTGCAAGGCCTCTCAGGCCCAGAGGAGCCAAGCCAGTGAAGCTGCATCTCCCTCTTCCTCAGAAAGCCTTCAAATGTCTGGACAGGCCCAGGGGAGGCAGGCTGGTGAAGCTGCATCCCCATCTTTCAGGGCTAACCTCCCCAGGACAGAACCGTCTTCCATGACTGGGCTTGGCATATCAGGACAGGCCCTAGGGAATGAGGTCAGGAAACTGGGCTTCCCCTTTCAAGGATAACCACGCCAGGGCCTTCCAGGCCTGGGAAGTTGTGATCCCTCATAGACGTCTGGACTCCCCTGGACAGGACAGGACAAGCCCTGATGAACCAGGTTGGGGATGCAGCATCCCCATCTACTATGGATGGCCTCTGCAGGAGAGGAAAGACTTTAGGGAGCCAGGCTGCTGATGCTCTGGTCCCCTTTTCTATGGTTGACCCTTGCATGGTTGGACAGGACCTAGGAGACAGACCAGGAATGCTGACATACTGACAATAATCTGAATAGATTGCTGAAAACACCAAATACTAACCAAAATGGGGGTGGTGAGGGTGTTGCTATCAAAATTATTTTGCAGTGGGCCGTACTCTAAGACTGCAGTCTGCCTGGCTCAAGAATTTTGATTTGCTGTTCTGTGAAGGCAGAAGAAGCACGCTGGAGGTACTATGCATTGAACTTGAAAGGAAAGGAAAGAGGTCAGCTTTCATAAAGGGCAGACGTCGTCTCTAACTTTAAAAACCTACAGCCGTTGCACTTTTAGTGCCTCCTTATTTACAAAGACATATAATGCTACTCTTTTAAGTACAATACTTTGAAAATTCAAAAGCTGTTTCATCTGTACTGTACCAGATCCCAATCATATTTGTAAACCAGGAACCCTTTACCAACCCCTTTACAACTAAGACCAGAATACAATTCACTCATTCTTTTCCTCTGACAAAAGAGCAAGGCGGTTTGTTTAACAGGTTCCCTGGCCTACAGCTTCCTCGCGGCCTTCTGAAGTTTACCTTCAGGAAAGTTAATCATTGGCAAGCTTCTGACTCAAAAAGGGAGGCCAAAGTCACTTTGTTCCAATGCCCTGGCTGATAAAAGAAGCACAGGAAAATAGCAATTTTATTCTAACAATTTTTGTTATGTTTATTACAACTTCTACTACTACTATGAATGTGTGTGTGTGTGTGTGTGTGTGTGTGTGTGTGTGTGTGTGGTACACATGTATACACAGGAAGCATGGCACAGAACACATGTGGAAGACAGAGGCACCTCTGTGGAGTTGATTCTCTCTTCCATGTTTATGTGGGTTCTAGCGATTGAATACAGACTGTTCAGCCTGCATTCTGGGGCTGCAAACACCTTTCCCTGTTGAGTTATCTCATATGGTTCAAATTTCTTATTTCTAAAATTGCATGGATGACTGTAAGATATCAGGTGAAATGTTATGGAAGTTGCTACAATACAGGGAAAATAAGAATAAACAGATGAGAGTAAATTCTTTTTTTAACATTTAAAATACTTTATTGAAAATAGAGTTGTTTTAAAACAATATTATCACAAAAATCAGCTTCTGCATAAATGTAACAATTGATCACCCACTAAGACCCCAAGTTCCTCTGTAATCCTGTAATAAAACTTATTTCTGCAACTCACCTTTCTGTGCCTGTTGACTTTCATACACTTCCTGGGTTAAGCCCACCCATGGCAAAAGAGAAATTCTCTGTTGCTCTACAGGGTCCTAGATTTGAGAGTAAATTCTTAAGACCTATATATTCTTCAGATTCATGGTTAAGTCTTTCTATGACGAGCTGTGGTGTACACTAAAATTCTGTTAAATGAAGAGATAGACTAATCTCATGGACTGCTGTCTTTCTGAGCCTAGAGTTTTAAAAGCTGCTCAGAGTGTGTAAAGAGGGGAGGAATTCCTAAAAGATCTATATGCTTTAGAACTCTGACCTCATGGTATCCCTTTTATGTCCAGATTCAGTGTGCAGTTGGAGAAGAACAGGGGCAGAGCCCACACATACACTTAAAGGGAGAGATAAAAGGGGTCGAGAAAAAAGGGAGATAAGGTGGTGATGGTAATACAAGGAACTTTCAAGAAAATCTGCTCAGCTGTCAGAATATCTTTCAGTTTATGGAACCATTTGGAAAACCACAGACTCACTTCCATGTGACTTTGAAAATGTGTGTGCCCTTTTCCTTTTTTCTTTTCTTTTCTTTCTTTTGTTTCTTTGTTTTGTTTTTCAAGACAGGGTTTCTCTGTAGCCTTGGTTGCCCTGGAACTCATTTTGTAGATCAGGCTGGCCTCATACTCATAGAGATCTGTCTCCCTCTGCCTCCCAAGTGCTGGGATTAAAGGAGTGTGCCACCACGCCCCAGTGAATGTGTTCTTTTCTAAAGACAGCTAGATAATGAATTATGTTTCTACAGTAGCAAAGTAAGGAGAAATCCTGAACATGTCTTCCATTCTTAAAAGACTCTTGGCTTTGAACACATGAATTTCATAGGTTCTAAGGGAAGTTTAATTTATAGACCCAACTTGTTCAGACAAGAAGATGAAAGAATGCTTTGTAGCCAAAGAACTGAAGTAACAAAATTGACAGTAGACAAGCAGACTTGACTACAAGTTATTGATCTTACAAGCCCTACTCTAACATCACTAGCATGCTTTGATTGATGATTATCAGATCATATGTAAAACAGGCAAAATCATATTGCAAATAAATAAAAATGTCACTAGAGTATTAAAAACTATTCTTCTATTGTTTTTTTTTATAAAAAAGCACAAAGAACTAAAACAAAAACAGTCCATGGAATGTGGATTGGGTTTGCAGCATGGAAAACTGCCTCAACAACATGGAAATGGTATCACACATCAGACTTTTGATGAAGAGGAAATAACTTTATGTTATCTCCTTTTACAAGAATGATTACATTTGAATTTTACATTATGGGTGCAATAAATCCAGAATTTACTGCCTGAATTATAGATCAAAGCAAATCAGAAAGTAATTAGTTCATAGAGTGAAGGACTGCTTATCAGAACACAAAGGAACAGGAAACCCTTGACTGTTGTAACTTAAAATCAAAAGAAGAGGGAAAGCTATAGAGGGGCGGTTTGTCAGTAGGGTAGAAACCAACTACATCTATTCTTTTCTCTTGCAAATTAGTTTCCTTTCTTCCCTAGTGCTAGATTTTCTAATCTGAAAATCCATTTCACTTCATTGCCTATGTCTCCCTGGAGGCTGCATATTCATTTTCTGGATATTAGATACCCTATTTACCACAGCCTGGAGCCTGAAGACATTTGCCTTGTTGGGTTCTTTCCCCACCCTTTTCAACACAGAATTTCAGAGTGAAAATTACTGCTAAAGAGAGTGACTGACAGACTCCTGTTGGGTTGCCAGGTTCACTATACATTTAAACTTTCTGTTATTATTATTTAGCATATGAAATGCCTGCTCTGCCATCATCACAGGTGACTTCTCAGGAGGTATCAGAGCACTGGGCTTCAGGAGGACAGGGATTAATATTAGGTTAATAACGGCTAACAACAGGCTGAAGGCCAAAGGAAAACATATTTAGAAAGTCAACCAGAGGTATATTTTATTTTAATGAAAAAGAATAATGAAAAGCCCTCTGCAGGGAAAGTAAATTTGATGAGGTTATTTAAACATATATATAGGCCTTAATATTTTGAAAGCATTTTTTGTTAATAATGGGATTTAATAAAATTTGTGAATTTGGTCTTAAGTTACAGAGTAGCTAGAAGATAATCTTAGAATTATCTTTGCCAGTTGTGAGATTAGAATAGATTTTAGGGTGCTGCCATTGCATGAGGAATTAAAGAGGATCTAGTTGACTTTTTGTTAGACCAGATACTAAAGGTCAAATGTGAAGTGAATTATTTAGGATGATGAAGCTCTCAAGCACAGACAGCTTTACGAAGGCTAGCCACTATATGGTAAAAACTTATGCAGGCTGCACCAGCTAGTGACTTTCGATTCTTTATAATGAATTCTAAGCAAGCATTGTGACTGCATGTTTACAAGGAAAAGAAAACCTAGGGGAATATTTATTCAATGAAGGTTGTATGTACAGCAAAGATGCAGCTGGGATGCTGTCTGTATTGTGGTGTAGGACCCATCCAAACCGCTCAACCAGAAAGCAGAGCTCTCCCCTGCTTAGCCACCAAGGTCTACAGCCCTAGATAGCAGGCCTTTGCAGATATCAGTTTGTCTGTTTCTGTAGTGGATACTTTGATTCATACCTCCCTTACTTGAATCTGATGGAGGAGGGTCATCTGTCTATCTGTTGCTTTCATTGGTTAATTAATAAAGAAAACTGCTTGGCCTGATAGGGCAGATCTTAGATAGGCGGAGTAGACAGAACAGAATACTGGGAGGAAGAAGGCACTGACACAGACACTATAGCTCTCCTCTCCAAGATGGGCACAGTTTAAGATCCTTCCTGGTAAGCCATCACCTCGTGGTGCTACACACATTTATAGAAATGGGTTAATCAAGATGTGAAAATCAGCCAGTAAGAGGCTAGAGCTAATGGGCTAAGAATTGTTTAAAAGAATACAGTTTCCATGTAATTATTTGGGGTAAAGCTAGCCATGTGGGAGCTGGGCAGTGGGAAACAGCCCGCAGCTCCCTACTACATGAATCTTGACTCTACCCTAGTCTCTGATTTAGCTCCAACCTCTCCAGTTCATACACATGCTATTTCCATTGACTCTCATTTGCGATGACCATTCCTCTTCTCATTTAGGCTCAGTACCTCATATTCTGGTTAATGTCAAGAGACTGGCCTAGAAGCAGCTCAGTACAGGTCAAATAAAAACAACCTGTCCACTTACAAATCAGGCAGAGTGCTGGTCTTAAGTTACAGAGTAGCTAGAAGATAATCTTAGAATTATCTTTGCCAGTTGTGAGATTAGAATAGATTTTAGGGTGCTGCCATTGCATGAGGAATTAAAGAGGATCTAGTTGACTTTTTGTTAGACCAGATACTAAAGGTCAAAGGAACAGGAAAATGATGGTGAGTCTGTTTGAAACAGATACACAAGAGCATATTGAAAAAGAAGGCCCTAAGAAAATTTAGCAGCCCAGTGACTCAGGTATCAATTGATACCAATTGTGCCACTAGAGCCCCTGTTAAGAAATGGGTCATAACTTTAGTTAAAGCAATTGCCTTGAGGGCAGCACCCAGACTATGTTAGAACCTGGAAGGGGGCACTGTCCATAGTCTTCTAGAATAAAGAACTGGGACAGACAGAAGCAGGGCATCTGAGAGAGGACTTGACTAAAAAAACAACTCAACACCTGCTGCTCTAGCCTCATGCTTCTGAATCAAGGACCACTGCAAATGGTTGATGCTGCCGAGGCAAGATTCCCTGCCTCCCTAAGCCTGTGCACAATCTTAGTGGGAACAATGGGGGGGAAGGGAGCTTAGGTTTTAGTGCTCTAAGTCCTAATGCTTCATTTACTATTGCACTTGAGTTTTATCATTAAAACTACATATCTCAAAACATTATTATGAGGGATGAATGACAACTTGTCTTTAATTTCAATATTCTTTTGTAAATTTATATGATAAACTTAGGAATGACAGTCAGCCTGAGCACAGGGTAACCTCACATATGTATTTCTACTCTATAAGTCTCATTCCTATGTAACATAGATCATATGTTTTGTAACTCAAACTCACAATCAATATATAACCCTGAAAACCATCAGTAATATATCACACATAATAACAAATTTGGGAACTCAGAAAGCAAATGTGAGAATCCATGCCCTAATTAAGCTAATGATTAATTCTTGGGTGGTTTGGTTAAGGATTTAATTACAGAAAACCATATGCCTATAGTCTGAAGCTTCAACAGCCAAATGAACAACTCTCTGTTCTTAACTGATTAATTCTCTCCCTACTTTGCAGAAGAAACATGGGACCCAGTGGGTATAATTTACTCAAGTCTTTGGCAAAGCTTCTTGAAACATTTTTTATAAGCAAACATTAGTAGGAAGAACAATGAAAGGATAGAGTTGCCTTGAGTTGATTCAGTAAACCCCATGGGAGGCACGTTGTTAGATACTAGGTCTGAAGAGAAGAAGGTGATTAGACTCTTTGTATCAGGCATTAGTCTGGTATTGTTCAATATTTGAGAACCCTCCTGTATCTACAGTTCTATTCACTATAGTTTTGTATAACTTCAGAAACCAGAGCCCAAAACCACTTGGAAAATTCTGGAAATATGTAATTTATACAGTTTAAATTTTATGCTATGAGTAATATAGTAAAATCTTTTGTGGTTCCTTTCTTTTCCTACTGGGGTATGAATTATTCTTTTTTTCTAGAATACCGACGTCTAACTATATATCACCAATTAGCCTTCATGTTTTATTATTTATTTATTTTATTTATTTATTTATTTATTTATTTTAGACAAGGTTTCTTTAACTGGCCTCAAACTAGCTGTGATACTGAGGATGACTTTAAAACTTCTGATCCTTCTGTCTCCCCATCCAGATACTGGCATTGCATTCATATGCCATTGTACCTGATTTTATGTACTGAATTTTGGTACTAAGAATTGAATGAAGATTTTACATATGCAGGGCAAACACTCTACCAACTGTGTTACATTCCCAGATTTCTTTTAGCCATTTAGAAGTCATTTTGGATTATTAGGTCAATTCTCATAGTATCAATGGTTGTGCTTAACCCTTATTTTAGGTAACTGTGATCCAAGTTTTATCATAGTAGTGTTGAGCGCCAGGTTTCCGCTGAAATTGAAACATTCCATCCTGTAGGGAAGTTTCGTCTTAAGGCAGAAACTAAACTCAAAATGGCTTCAGGAAGTCCCTGAAACTGATGAGCTCACTAGACTCTCCATGACTACGTAAACAAGCAAAGATACAGAGAGTCATGTTCAGATAAGCCTAGCTACAAAGAATACTCTCAGATACACCCAGTAACCTGGAAAGAGGTAGAGACCAGCCAAACTGTCCAGAAGAGACCATGGCCAACTGGAAAGGACAGTCTTCACCTACTGAGCTGCCTGCAAGTAGTGCAGTGTGCTCCAGTTTTCCACCTTCTGTGAAATGGTTTCTTTTGCCACTGTAACTGACTTTGAGTCATTTCTGATCCTGTATTAACCTCTGCCCCATATTCATTTAAGTAACCTCAATAAAACCCATGGGTTCCTCAAGTCACACTTTCATTGTATCTGTACTATATTCTTTCTTGGGCTCCCCATATTGGATGATCAGACATGCATGTATGTTGTGTCTCCCCCAGGAAAAGCATGTCACACAATAGTAAATTCTTCTTATTTTTTGAGACAAGGTCTCATGTGAAGTCTTGGCTGACCTGGCAGTCACTATGCCCATCTACCTTTGCTCTCCAGTACTGGAATTAAAAGCATGCACTACCATATTCATATATGTTTGTTAAAATTATTTGCTTTTTTCATTATTAAGTAATACTATCTACTAAACTTTATAAGGTATATACTATCCTTTTATAGGAAAAAATAAACAGATGACATGTTCAGTACTATCAACAGTTTCCGGCATACTCTGGTGTCGTGAACTGCCTCTCCTTCACAAGGAGGAGACTATGTAATAATGTATTAAACTTGAATAAAAAGGGAAGTGTTATGAGCCAGTATGATCAGTCAGACTGTCGTGTCTTTCAGTGACAATGAGTTAGGTCATGACAAAGAAAGTAATGTCCTTTGGGACACGGACAGATTAATAGAAGACATAATGTCTATATATAGATAAGAGTGAAGATAAGAATACATTCATACCATAAAAAGTAGTTTAAATATAAAACTTTAAAGGTTATTAATTTTTTTAAAGTTATAATAAAGGCAATGCTCGCTGATTTAAAAATGATTCAATACAATATAGTCTGTCTATTTCAAGAAAGATCCTATTTAAAGATATATTTAGAAATAAAAAAATAATTTCATGTTTTTGTAAAGAGAATCATTAGAGAGAGAGATCACCTGATTGAAGTTACCTTTTGTGATTATTGGACACTTTTCTTACCCTGTTTTGCCCTTAGCCTTATCAGCCTAGTAAGACACAAGATGAGCTCAAATCTGGCTTGATACATACATTTCCACAAAACAGCCTTTGTTCTCATAAATGCCTCCAACATTTCAGGGATTCTTAGAGTGCCAGAAGGTGTGAGCCTGGCATTCTCCTTTTCCTGTTTTCTATGCTGGCTTCTCTGAGATATGATGGGTGGAAAGGGAACCACTTCTCCTAGGACCACTACACAAGAAAGTTACATCTTTCATGTCCTTCTCAGTCCTTACACTAAACTGTTTAACTACGATGTCCGGAGAAGTCCCACAAAGCCTAGAGTCCTTTGAACTACTTTACTTGCATAAACTGGCCATAGCTTTACTTTTGGTGACACATACCCCCTCCCCGCCATCTATCCTTAACTAGTTCATTGAACTTGAGCAGTTTTCCTATGGTTTCAAGCAATATATTAAGACAAAACTGTGATGTGGATGCAGCTCTCTTCTGGCTCTCTCCCATCAGATTCTCTACTCAGATCCCAGCCACAATCTTGGGAGAAAGCACCAGCCATATGGAGAAAGCATGGAGGTTTTCCAACCACCAGCGCTGCCTATTATTTTCATCTACATTCCACATTGATTGCTAACTACGCAAAGAAAGACTTAAAAATTCCAGCTCTCGGCAATGCAGCTGCCCAGACATTTAGTCAAACAGCGGAGCAGAGCTCCTGGCAGATCCTGCCACAATGTAGAAAAAAAAAAAGTGAGCAAAAGAAATGCTGTTTTTGCCATAGGCCAGTGTTTGCAAATGGCTGCGTTTTTAGCAGCAGCGATTCTCTTTCATCCGCCACATGTCTTTTCTTACAGATCTGAGATGCTGACATCCCTTATTCTATGTAGTCCTGGAAACATCAAGTCCAAGAGTAAGTCGTCCCAATACTGTATATTGCTCCCTGACAACAGGTTCTTACCTTTTGTTGTAGAGATTTCCAAATATGGAGCGACGGAAGACGCTTGCGGCACCAGGCTATCATCCTTATCACACAACTCTAAACCTCGTCCTAGCAGATTTCTTGGGTGCAGGCATTATAGCTCAGGGAAAAGATGCCTGTGGGCTGGGGCTGCGAATGAGGATCTGGCCCGTCATTTCAGAGAGAATACAAAAAGAAGATTGACTTAAAAACTCCTACCCCAGGCCAGATCTCCATCCACTATATTTTATAAACCACCTCTGAGAGAGAAGCGTGTAGGGGACTGCGGTTTCATTCTTTGTCATTTGATAAAGGGCAGGTAGCCAAGCAATACAAATAATAAAAAACGCTTTAAGGGAGAAATTTTCCTCTCAGAAAAGTACTTTATGAGGATTGTGGGGCTACAAAAGAAGAGATTTGGGAAATTTCAATACCCTGTACAAAAAGCCCATTTACTGGGGTCAAGATGAGTGGGTTACAGGAAAAAATATGTATGCTTTATAGAACTATAAAAAGCATGAACTAGAGGATGCTACAGCAGACAACTGGAAAATAATTGAAAGCTTCCACAGGAGAGATGCAGAAAAGAACACAACTCTTTCTCCGAAATGAATGGGATCCAAAGATTTATGTCATTCACGCTTATCCTTTGGTACAGGCCCTAAACTGCACGGGTCATTCTGATGCATAAAAGTACTGCATTGCCTTGTAGTTAAATAAGATACTCAGAATTTACAGCAAGTGTGATAACTTTCTTTTTCTCTTTTCCAACCTAGCTCCACTACAGCAATGGAAATTAAGGTGCTATAGATGAATGTTGTAAATAAAAACTAAGAAAGCATGTATAAATACATGCCGTATAATGCATACCTCATAAATTCATTGTAGTGGTTTCCCTTTGAGCTCTGTTTGGCTTACATTTTGTAAAGAACATGGTTTTTTTTCTTCTTGTTAATGTTTAATTACAGTACCTATAACTTCCAGCTCTTTAGAACTCAATGGCACTAATCACTGTACCAATTCCAGAAAGCACCTTATTTTATCTTCATGAAAATGCTTTGAGGTGGAAATTAGAATTTATTATCTTCATATCATGATAAATTAAACAACTTGACTAAGGCTGATATAACTACGTGCTCATGATCCCAACTTTTCTTATGATCTCAAATATTATCCTTCTACCTCCAGTCTTTTCTTTTGCTTATTTAATTTTTTCTTGTTTTTATTGAGCTATATATTTTTCTCTGCTCCCCTCCCTTCCTCCTCCCTCCTGTTCAACCATATCCTATGATCCCCATGCTTCCAATTTATTTAGGAGATCTTGTCTTTTTCTACTTTCCATGTAGATTAAATCCATGTATGTCTCTCTTAGGGTCCTCCTTGTTGTCTAGGTTCCCTGGGATTGTGAATTATAGGCTGTTTTTTCTTTGCTTTATGTCTAAAAGCCACTTATTAGTGTGTTCATATTATACTTGTTTTTCTGAGTTTGGGTTTCTTTTGGGAGGGACTACTTGTTAGTTCTGGGCTGCTCAGTCCAAAATAATAACACAAAATGACATTAAAACACTGCTTGGCCCATTAACTGTAGCTTCTATTGACTAACACTTACATATTAATTTAACCCATTTCTATTAATCTGTGTATCAACACATGGCTGTGGTTTACCGGCTAATGTTCCAGCATCACTCTCTGGTGGGGCTACATGGCTTCTCTCTGACTCTGCCTCCTTTCTCCTAGCATTCAGTTTAGTTTTCCCCCCACCTAGCTCTGTTCCCCTATAGCTCTGCTATAGACCTAAAGAAGTTTCTTTATTAACCAATAATATTCATAACATACAGAGCGGAATCCCACATCAGATTACCTCACTCAATATGATGTTTTCTAGATCCATCCATTTGTCTCAAATTTCAAGATGTCATTATTTTTTTCTGCTGGGTAGTATTCCATTGTGTAAATGTACCACATTTTCCTTATCTATTCTTCAGTCAAGGGGCATTTAGGTTGTTTTCAGGTTCTGTCTATAACAAACAATGCTACTATGAACATAGTTGAAAACATGTCCTTGTGATATAAGTGATCACCCTTTGGGTATCTACCCAAAAGTTGTATTGCTGGGTCTTGAGGTAGGTTGTTTCCTAATTTTCTGAGATTTCCTGATTTTCAAAGCAGCTATATATACCAGCTTGCGCTCTCATCAGCAATGGAGAAGTGTTCCTTTTATGTCATATCCTCTCTAGCATAAACTGTCATCAGTGATTTTGATCTTGGTCATTCTTACAGGTTTAAGATGGAATCTTGGAGTCGTTTTGATTTGCATTTCTCTGATGGCTAAGGATGTTGAGTACTTCCTTAAGTGTCTTGCAGCCATTTGAGTTTTGTCCATAGAGAGTTCTCTGTTTGGGTCATTAACCCATTTTTTTATTGGAATATTTGTTCTTTTGATGACCAATTTCTTGAGTTATTTTTATATTTTGGAGATTAGTCCTCTCTCTGATGTGAGGTTGGTGGAGATGTTTTCTCATTCTGTAAATTGCCATTTTTGTCTTGTTAACTGTGTCCTTTGATTTACAGAACTTCTCAGATTCAGGAGGTTGCATTTATTAATTGTGTTAACAGTCTATTGGCGTTCTGTAGGCTTCTTGTATCTTCATATGCATATTTATGTTCAGGTTGGGAAAGTTTTCTTCTGTGATTTTGTTGAATATATTTTCTGTGCTTTTGAGTTGAACTTCTTCTACGTCTATCCCTATTATTCTTATTTTCAGTCTTTTCATGGTATCCCATATTTCCTGGATATTTCATGTTAAACTTTTGTTTGATTTTAACATTTTCTTTGGCTGAAGAGTCTATTTCCTCTTTCGTATCTTCAATTATTGAGATTCTTTCTTCCAACTCTTGTATTTGCTATTTATGCTTGCATTTGTGGTTCTTGATCATTTTTTCATATTTTACCTATCCAGAATTCCCTTAGTTTGTATTTTTATTGTCTCAATTCTGATTTTTAAGTCTTAAATAATTTATTTCATCTGTTTGATTGGTTTTTCTTGGTTTTCTTTAAAGGATTTGTTGATTTCTTCCAACTTTTTGTTTGTCTTTTCCTCTATTTCTTGGAGAGAATTTTTCATCTCCTCTTTAAGGACCTTAAACATTTTCCTAAAGTTATGTTTTTAGGTCATTTTCTTTTGTTTCATCCATATTGGTGTGTTTAAGTCTTGCTGTTTTAAAGCAACTAGTTTTTGTTGTCACGCCATGTTTTGCTGTTGTGTTGCTCTTTGTGGTGTTGAGTATGATTTTACCTGGTCTACCCATCTTTTCCTCTGATTGCTGTAGTTGGGGCTGTGTCTCTGGTGATCACTCCTCCAGGTGCCAGTGGATACAAGGATCAGATGGTTCTTATTCTTGGAAAAGTTAGGACCATAATTCCAGTTACCCTGGAGGTCACTTGACATTCCTGGAGGTTGTTCGGTGCTCTTAGAGGTCACTCTGCAATCCTGGCAGTCATAAGTGCCTGCTACCATGGAGGTTGCTGGCTTGAGCCTACTCCTGCAGAGGTCACTTGCTCAGGCCAGTTCTACAGAGTTTGCTGGCTCAGGCCTGTTCCCTTGGAGGTCACTTCTTCACATCTTCTCCTGCTGAGGTAGCTGGCTCAGGCCTACTCCAGTTGAGGTTGCTGGCTAGGGACTGCTCCTGCAGGTATCCCTGTCTTGGGCCTTTTCCCACAGAGGCTGCTGGCCTGGGCCTGGTCCCATGGAGGTTGCTGGCTCAGGCCTACTCTTGTGGAGGTTGCTGGCTTCTGCTTATTTAATTTTGAGGAGAAAAATTACACACTATGCCTCCACCAGTGCAGTCTATAATACATGTTTCAGCCCCCACTTATTAACAGGTCAGGAGATTTGACTTTTAGAAAAGGAAATAATTGTGAGTAAATTCCAAATGTAGACACAACAAGAAGGTTGGGTCACTAATAGTATTCCAGTCTGGGAGTTAACCAAAAAAAATCACTGATTGATGCTTTGCCAGTATCATTGATGCCAGCAATTCCAAAAATCAATATAATGTACACTTCATACTTATTTGAGGTGATCATTGTTGGTCCCAAAAATTCATCTTAAATATATTGTATGTTTTAAGTATTGGAAGTTAGATTCTTTAATGTGCTCTTTTACAGGGTTGGTGTCTAATTTTAAAAACAGAACAGACAACAGAAACGTGCAAATGTGGGTAATCAAATGTTCTTCAGAGAATTCACAGAGCTGTAACTGAGGTCAATGGATGTAAGCCACAGTGGAAATTTTCCCATAACATTGCCATGAAACTTGGAAGTTCTTTCCGGCAATGGGAATTTATATCCTTCTGAATGTGTGCCTCCTTTGACCAATAAAATGTGGCAGAAGTAATTCAGTATTTGTTTCAGGATCAGAACTTCAAGGGCCTTTCTAGTTCTTTTATTCTAAGGAATTGCATAAGCCAGTGAGAAAGTTAGTGTAGGAAGAACTATAGATTGATGACAGGTCCCACAGAGATGACAGTCCGCACCTTTCACCATTTCACCAATGCCTGGAACACAAGAATGAGGATAAAGTAGACCCTTTAACTCTAGCCCAGGCAACACACAAAACAGTAAGGAGTATGAATGACCTCAGGGCGCATAGAGCAGCATGAGCATCATATAGACCAGGAAACAGACATCCTTGTTCTGAGCCACTAGTTTACGAGAATTGGGTTTTCTGTCCACTGAGAGATTGATTCAGTGCTGTATTAAATCTAAATGAAGTTTTGCTCATATCACCTTTGCCTCCAAAACTACTACCTAAAAGTAATTTTTAAAGCTTAACCTATGCATGCCAATGATAGCACTAACAACCTGTATATTGACAGTTCCCTTGGGATTTCTGGGTACTTTCAGACATAGACCAGATGTTAGGTGTTCCTCGGAATTAACAAAACAATAGAGCATCACTACCTCAATTCCATATTGATTACTTTGCCTAAAAATGTCTTCTGCCTACCATTGTTTTGGTTATTGTGGAGTTTAGGTTTTGTTGTTGTTTGTTTGCTTGTTGGATCTGAAGCAGGGATATCAGCGTCCCCACATGCCTCTATGTTGGAGATGAAAGAGGCTCCCGCGTGCTTTCTAATTCCATGCTAAGCCTAAACTCTTTGACTCCAGCCCAAAGAGTGTGAAAATTCAAAACTCTTAAAGCCCTGAGTCACAGGAAAAACAGTAAATACTTGAACACACTTGTGCTGAATTTAATTTGCAATCACGTCACCCTTGAGCTGGCCCATGTCATGGGACTTAGTGAAGAACTAAGTGTGACCTTCAAATGTCACTGGTTCAACGCTTACCAAGTACTGTTTTAAGTCTACTGATTAGTGTCTTGCTCTCTTATGCTTTACATTTTTCCCAGTATAAAAAAAAATACAGTAAAAGAATTCTCTAGCTGAATAATGTCTGGGTAAGACCTGTCTTATTTCAAGTATTTACTGTTTAGGGAGAGAAAATAATTTTATTTTCCTGTGGAATAGTTACTAGTAAATGTTTAACATCCAGTTCTCTGGTAAAAATAAATGTGTGTGTGCCTCACCTTATTATAATTTTAATGATACAAAACATTTGTATCACAGAGCTTATAAAACACAACATATCACAAGACTATTCTAAGTTCCATGTACCAATTTATTGGCATTGAACATTCTCATTAACTTTTTACTGTTTTAAAATGCTGCATTCTTTTATCTGTAGTTAATCTATGGTACAATTCAATCATGATTTGGCAATTAGAATATCATCCAATATAGTAATTATTTTATCAATAAGTATATTATCACTTCACATAATATGTGGTCTATGATTTAACTAGTTCTCATTTTTCTACAAATTATATCCATTAAATATAAATTTCAGCTCCAGCACTAAACATGATATATGATTAAGTTTCATCTTCATTATTACCACTTTCATCATTGTCTAAGTCTAGACAATCAACAAAATAATAAATCAAACTCTTATCAAAGCATTTGCAGATCCCTATGGCACAATGCCCTCACCATGGCTAACCTTAGTCTGCCAAAGTAACATCAATCATATGTTAGAAAGACATATACAGAAGCTTCATGCTAAACACTGTCTGCAGGGTTGGGGATGTGTCTCAGTGAGTAACAGCATGAGGATCTGGGTTCAGATCCCTGGAACCCATTTAAAACTGGATATGGTAACAGACATATGTAATCCCAGTATTTCTATAGCAAGAAGGGAGTTGGACCCAGGACATCTCTGGTAGCTCATAGGCCAGCTATCATGACTTATGTTGCAGTAAACAAAACTCCTCATATCAAACAAAACCCAAGGTGAGAACTGACAAGTCAGTTTTTCCTCTGACTTCCATTCAGGAGCTGTAGCACAAACAAACTCTCACATGCACAAACACACATACATGTCATACGCACATATGAATTAAAAATACCTACAACTGTACATTCAAAGGTATAAATACCTCAAAGAATAAGCCAAATAATTAGAAAGTGATTGATATTAGGGATTACTATCCTTTGCTTTTAGAGTTATTCATTTTATCTTTAACTCTATGTGATTTAATTTACAATGATAATTGTGATTAACAACTGGTATATAGATATATATAATACCTGAAAGATTGCTATCAGCTCTGTGGGCCTGTGTTAGCTAAACTCAGCACATGTTGTTCAGGTATAATTTCATGGAAACAGTTACTTTTTTTTTTTTTAGTTTCCCCTCCCTTCTTCTATACTCCTCCCCCATTCAAACCTTCCCTGTCTTCATTCAGAAAGGGACAGGTCTCCCACAGGAGTCAACAAGGCATGACACAGCAGTATCAAGCTCTTACCCCTGCTGGAAAATATTATATCAAAGCTACTTCTAGACTGAAGTTAGTCACAAACTGAAAGGAACAGCAAAAGAAAATTAAAGTTAGAGGAAGGAAATACACAGCTTTATTGTGTGGCAATGGCATTCTTTTTTTGCATTTATCTATTTTACTCCTATGTGCTTATATGATATTTGTAGATATTTTAAAGACATTGATGCTTTTTAAAATGTGCTTTGATTGCCCACCTTGAAAAAAGTGTTTTATATAAAATTCTAATCTATCACAAGTTTCATAAATATAGAGCTAAAATTGTATGATTCTTAAAATGCAGTATTGTTTTGCATTATCTACTGAGAAAATTGTAGCGCAAAGGAGATACAGACAAGCAGTTTGGAGGAAGGAAAATGACACTTAACAAGAGACCATATGAAATTTCACCTGTTTAAACACCATTAAACACCTATTCCAGGGATCGATAATTATCGTTTCTCTGTGATTGTCATGTGGAACCAGATGGTGCTCAGCTTTCCAACAAGCAACCTCTGGACTCCACAGCTCTGACTCCAGAAGCTTCCTAGAGCTCTCCTCACAACTAGATGTAAACTCTCCTAAGTTTAATTACTAAGCCCAGGTCCAGGACAGTAGTGGTAGAATACCCTGAAACTCTAGTACTGTGTGATGATTGGGGAAACTTCTAGAAGACTGATTAACACATAGAATAATACCCCCTTCGGCTGTTAAAGCATGTAGAAAACACTTTGTTTTTACTGTGTAGACTCTTCCCACTAAGAAAATCCTTTTTCAAGATGGAACTTTCATACTTGCATTGGCCAAGTTTTCAGGTGTTATTTACACTAAGCCACGAATTCTCTCCCCCTCCTGGTTTTATTTGACAGCAGGCACATGGTTTCTCTGAGACCTTCCGGAATGCAAAACACTTTCTGTGACTAAATGTCATCTGAGGCCTTTACATTAATGTTCTGTTTTTCGTTTGTTTTACTTCTTTTCTAGACAGTAACCTCTTTGAAAGCAGGGAGTGTACCTAATCCTTCCCAGTGTCCTCTGCAGATCGCAACACACACCCTCACCTGCCTGCTTGAAAGTACCTTAGAGGACTGTTCATGGCAAAGCCAAAGGTGTCTGCCTTCTTCTTTTGGAATGCATGAGGCAAGAATCCAGACTCATTCAATCTTTTCTCCTCTAGGTAAAAATCACGGAAATCAATGAAGTAAATAAACCCTGTATTTATTTAAAGGACTTTTCCCATTAATGAATAGATTTCTTGTTAATTTGACAAGAAGGTGAAGTTCAGCATGAAGAAGTAGAAATGTTCAGCAGGCTGGCTGCAAGTGTCAAAAACAAGGTTAATAGATTCCGCAGTCTCTCTGGGTGGTATATTAAGGAGAGCCAAGGATGGATAAATACAAGTGAGTGAGCTGAAGAGTTGAGGAGCATTTGTCTATTCACCTTCAGTGTTCATTCTTAAATGACAAGAAAGAGTTCTTTCTGTACCTGCCTATATCTCATGCAGAGTGCTGAGAGTGAGCTAGTACAGAAGTACTGACTCCACCCTTATAAAGTCACAGTCAAGGAGGCAAAGACACACCATTATCCCTGGCCTGGGAAGAGTCACCAGTATTTGTGTGTCAAGCCAGGAGGAAAGCAAGTGGATTGTATTAGACATTTGCTGTGTGTGAGACAGTTGCCAGGTGCTTTGTGCATTTTCTCTCATTTGCTGTGCTGGCTGTGAGGTGTAATTACTGTTTGCTTGTATGGCTGTGGGTCTTATCTTCCCAGTGAGCTTATAAACTCTTGCCTTTAAAGTCTTCATGCAGCCAAAGGAGCTGAGCAGAGTAAATAAAATGTGGGCGAAACAGTTCCCAAACAGAGTTTTAATTTTTGCGTTCAAGAATTGCTTCTTTAATGCCTTCGGATTTTATACTATAATGATCCTTTGCTGTAATATCATTATCCAGTGTCTTTTTAAGGGCCCTAGTATCCCCACTTGTCCTTTCTCATCTCAAACACCCATGTATTCGTATGTACTCTCCTGACATTCCTTCCCACTCTCCATCGCTCCTTTAACAGCTGAGATACATTACCCAATTTCATCCGCTTTCACCTCCTCTGTACAATTTATACTTATCATTCAAACAATCACAAGTGTTGAAATATTTAAGAAGAGAGCTAGTGATTTTTCACACCTACTATAGCAGAAGTACCACCTAATAAATCAATCATGTCTTGTTACTGAAATAATCTTTCATGCAAAGTTCATTTTCTACCCAGCTGGTTTATATGTTGCCGAAGCAGTCTTTGCTTCAACCTGAAGTCGAATTTTCAAAATCTGTATGATACTTCCATCATATAGGCACACGTTGTATAGATATGTGTAGAGTTGAAAACATACATAGAGTAATCTGGGTCTCTATAATATATAACATGCTTTATTATATATTTATATATATTAATATATCTTTATAGACATACACATAAATATATTAATATATTATTCTAGATAATTCTATGTTAATAAGACACTGAATTCCTGGGGACAATGGATTTGTATTTCATGACATATCACAGGAGTGCAAAAATTAGTTTCAAGTCTTCTCCAGGTCAAATGAGTGTGGCACATCTACCTGTAATCCAGCACTATGGAGAGGTGGGTTTGAAGTAGAACAATAAGAGGTTCACAGTTACTCTTTAGCTTTATAACAAAGTCAATGCCAGTCAACAGTACAAGAGACTTGGGAGGGAAGTTTAAAAGAAGGAATAAATGAAGGAACAAACGAGCAAACGAATGAATGAACGAACTGACCCAAGGACTGGCCCAGTGCTGACTTCCTTTTCATTCTATCGCTGGAGTGATTCCTGCAATGAAGTTCAGATTCATGGATGATAGTGAAACCCTCTTACCAATGACCACCTTCAGAAGACTGAATGGCAGAAGTGAAAAAAATAAAAAACAACCCTGTCTATCACAAAAGAGTTAGTACCATACATTAACTGAGGTTAAGACATTTTTTTAAATACCAAATTTACACCAATAGCCAAGTGGTGGTGGCACACACTTTTAATTCCAGCATTCCAGAGGCAGAGGAAGGTAGATCTCTGTAAGTTTGAGGCCAGCCTGAGTGACTTCCAGGACAGGTTCCAAAGCTACACAAAGAAATCCTGCCTCAAAAAACAAACAAAAGAATTTGAGATAAAATGGTGGTTTGAGCTGGTGCCATTATGGCATCCAAGAGAGCTTCCACGACTGCAATAACCTCTTTCAGAGCACACGGACAGCTTGAGACGATGCAAACATTCGGGCTCATGGGTAAGGTATTCACAGTGTTCAGCTGTAATCTTTCTTTTGTTCTTGACTCTTAAAAAAGCAACTGATTGGTCGCAAGGTGTCCCTGCCTTCTGTTGAGCCATACATAGTCTACCTCGGCTGCAGTCACTCTAAGAACAACGTGTCCTACTTGGTAAGCCATGTGCTGTGGCCCAAAATAAAATGCTTCATGTGACTTGTACAGTCAATTTAACTTCTTAACTGAAGAAAGAGACAGGCATGACAGCAATTTTAATTTCAGTTCTTCACAAATGAAGATGAATACCAATAGGCTGTGCATTGAAATGCAGATTAGGCTTGATCATTTCAGGACTAATGGCTTACTTTGGATGACCACTAAGAGAAAGGAGGCTTTCCAGGGCCAAACCCAGGGATCTAAAATAGCTTGTCTGCATCCAGGAGACACATGCCCAGAGTTTGGTGCTCTAAACAGTCTTATCTAATTCATTATTTTCTAAGCATGTCAAATCATCATAAATGCATTGTTGGGCTCCCCACTGCTGCAGGTTGTCAAGGTTATTTCTCTGGAGAACTGACTCACATCTATACTCCAGCAGTCATGACATTGGCTCTGGAAATTTCGTGATCAAACAAGCAAGAGGTCAATGCATTGAAAAACCAAACAGCCATGATCTGTGTGGGATGGTTATATGTACCAGCATTTAAAATTTAGGGAAGGAACAGTTGTTTAAAAATGTAGCTCACTCTTCATAACCTCGGCTTATATTCAAATATCAAAGTTGTAGTACAAATTCACTTTGAATGATAAATACATTATCAAGGTTTATTTGGATAAAATAACATCACATTTTAAAAAAATAATTAAAACTAGAGGATTTTTGCCCTTGAAACTTTATATATTGGTCCAGATTCTCTTATATCGAGTTTCTGACATTTCTGAAAACCCCACGAATATAAGTGACTACAAGTGGAGGATCTCTGCCTACTAGCTGGGTCACTGCATCCCTCATCCCTTGGGAAACAGCAAATGTCTTTTTCTCTCAAGAAATTGGGACCATGAGCTTCCTATACCAGTTATTAACTCAAAACTAATGGAAAACAGGAAAACTCACAGGGATGACAAATAGCTGTTTATCTCCAAAAGGAGTATCAGAAAATACAATTATTATGTCAGGATTATACTGTGATTACATCTAAGGCAGGGCTCAGATTGGATTTATTTTTAAGCTGAATATCTTTCTATAGCTGTACGCAGGCCCTCTGTGTGGCCCACTGAACAGCAGCTTGGAGTGAGATTACATGACTTCCATTAGCTGCAATTGTAGAGAGTGCTTGAATTTGGCTTGTTTTGAGAAATGCTTATCAAAATGACCCGGCTGGCTATGTATAAAGCTACAACTTGATCACACCGTCATTCGTGTCATTGTGAGCATATTGAGGTGACAGGCAAATTGTACCAAATGATAAGAAGTTAAGATTGATTTCCTGTCTTGGTTGCTGATTGGTTACCACTGTGGCCAAACCCTTCTGCTTTTTCTGCCTCAATTTTTAGCCCAAAACCTAAAAGAACTGATTTGAGGCACGTTCCCTATAAAGCAGCTGTCTTCCAAGCCCAAAGCATAATCATTTCTGATTGTTCTACAGGCATTTTTCAAGCGGCTGAAAAAAGTCAGTTTTATCCTTCCGTTTTTAGCAGAAGCAACACAAATTAGCCGTCATGTTCAGGATGGAATCTTGATGGCATGTCTAGTCTTTATATCCTGCTCTTTTACAAGACAAATGATCTTCATTTCTTCCCAATATCCCACAAATTCACAAGAAATGGAGTCTCTTTTATAGCCTTTTATCAGCTTGGAAGAGACTGTTAAATCTGTGAACATCCCCAATATGCGTGTCACTGTGGTCATTATACACTGACTGACAACTTACCATGTCTGTGACAGGAACTCAGATTTTACCTTACTTTTTTCAAATATGTAGAATACTTCCATGCTGTAGTTTCATTGATTATTTGTCTGTTTAATGCTGTCTCATTACTTGGAGAAAATGTATGCCATTAAATAGGATAGAATTAGAGTTAAATTAAGCAAGTAAAGAAATTAGAGAAAATTGAAAGGAAAATAAAATTGGGAACTAAATTATTACATAAAAGACTTCCTTGATTTTATAGATTTGCTTAGAATTGGATATTGAATTGCCTCTGAGAGTTTTAGTGCCTACTCATTGATCTGACTTTTATTTCCTGAAGCTACCACTAATAAGTCAAAACCCTTTTCCACAAGGAAGTCCCTCAGATAGGCAAAAAGAGCTACTAAGTCCTCCAGGCTGAAACAGAATAATAATCTTACCCATTGCCCAGAAAACATTATGAATTTCCTCACCTTTATAAAAAAATATCTAGTCTGTTTGGTTGTTTCTAAGCTTGAGAGCCTAGGGTATTTCATTTCCTAAGATAGGTTTACTTAACTTTTCTTTAAGTAGAATAGATTTTGACATGGAATTGAGCCATTTGTGGGATAATGGCTAGACTGAGCATTGCAAGACCTCAGTGGCTGCCAAATACATCTTTAAAACTTTCTCTCCAGACCTAAGGGAAGTCAGGACTCCTTGCTAAAATCCTTCCTAGCGGTCTGTAAAAGCCTGCCATATATGCATAGCACCCAAACTACTTAGAATCGGGAGACCTTAGCAATTACTATTCTTTCTGACACACTTGATAGAACTGCACTGAACCTACTCAGAGAGGAAGATATATTCTATTTTAAAGTTTTTCCTTGTGAAAGAGGTTGCATGCAAGGATTCATTGGGCTGTACATTGAGCAGGCTCTGGTAGCTATGATTCCTACTGTGTCGATGTTGGATTTCAGCCCAATGGGCTGTTAGATGGACTATGGCATTCTCTCTCCCTGTTCTGCATTGTTATCTCCAAAGGTTTGCATTTAATGACTAAAAAGCCATTGTCTGGCAAGGACCTTCCTTCAGAAAGAGAAAGAAGTGTCTACTCCCCCATGCTGAAACTCCTTGTGAACATCCCAGGCCATACTGAGGGAGAGAAACAGTACATCTTTTTAAAGGTCATCACATTTATATCTTGCTGAAGTCATTGCATTTGGAAATATTTTAGAATGCCTTGAAGCCCATGCCCACTCCCTGACACTCCCCATCACACAGGCAGGAAACAGCCACTGTTTTCATCCCCATTGATCCCACAGCATAGCAGTCTGAACCACGTACCATCTGGCGGCTTGAAATATATTTGAATATCCCTCGAATCAAGTGGCAATTATGCCTCAGCCAGCTGTGATCTTTTCCCATTCATTGCCACCTTCTCAGAGATCATTCAATTAGACATTCTAGAAAGATTTGGGATGAATCAGACATCTCAGATCAGAGGTAAATTTGTTTCCCAAGGTTCAGTCCAAAGTAATTAGCATTCACGAGTCCCGAGCATCAAAAATATTGACAAAACACATTGTGTGGAGGAGGAAGTACCTTCTAAGTACCTCTGCCCTGACATCAAAAATTTCACAAGTGTTTCAAAATATTTCTTTTCATCTCCATCTTCTCAAGGTTGAGTGGCTCTGTGTTACAAAGCCTTTGATAGGCGGCGTGGTGATGGTGTCCACATCAGTAAATGCAATGTTTGTTGTCTTGACAACAAGACGCAAAGGGAAGCCTGGGATTCAGGCACTGCTCCCACTCCTTGTTCAAACCCTGGCCTCTGGCCTTCTTCAGAATCCAGTTGCCAGACCACTAAGACACTAGTTTTTCTTACTTTGTGTTAGTGATCTTAGTGTGATACTTCGAAAGATAGCCACAGGACCTCTGGCCAAGGGAACACCAGACTTCTGATGAGTACCTAAGACACCACAATACATGATTCTCTAAGTGCAACCTGAAAAAGAATCAAATGACACAAACAGAACTCCTCGAAGGACAATAAATGCAACCATACAAGAAACATGAAACATGTAATCCAAATGGATAATGAGTATATACAGTTCAGAAGTTTGAGTGAGAGGTAAATTATATAGAAACTGATACGCTTGTTACTAGAATAAGCCGGTACGTTACATGGCATAGTGGTCATGTTCATATTGCAGGAAAGTGAGTGCAGCTGTAACAAACAACTGGTCTATACAGCACAGCCTGTGTCTTCTGGAGATGAACGTACATTTACTTTGTTTGAACTTTTAAGTTAAAATATAATTATATCACTTTTTCTCTCCCTTTTCTCCCTCTAATCTCACTCATGTTCGGCACCACTTCCCTTTCAAATTGATGCCCTCTTTTCCTTTGATTGTTGCTACCTATACGTATGTTTACATGTGTGTGTTTATAAATTATATATAGTTTTAAATTAGTCCATAGACAATATTCATCAATATTAACTTTGTAGACATTATTATAAGCTCTCAGGAAAATATAAAAGAACACTTAAGTGGAAAATAATCTTCATTTCCCAGAGTAGAAATACCAAAGTATATAATTGAGAGAATAAGAGATGAACATTTAAATTATTTAAGTAGAAGCTTATGAACAATAAATTAGAGTGCTAATACTGAGAATCCTGTGCTTCTTATCATATGAGAGAAGTTGAAAGGTGGAATAGTTGTTACAGTAGCATGTCTTATGTACTATAGATCAACCCCTAGATGAACTAAATAGAACCACTGGAGAGAGTTAATTCTGAGAAATGGAGCTGAGGTAAGGGAAGGACAGAATAAGGGACTATATACTTTTCTGTTACAACCTTTTTTATGTTATTTGATTTTATAAAGTGCCCACGGGACTAGATGTTTCCAGCACTGTTCTCGGCTATTTGTTCTGTACCTTCAAGAGCAATTCAGACAGATAGCTCCAACTAAAACAGAACCTGAGAGAGCTCTCCAGAGCCGCTTGCTGAGAGTCTGCCAACATCAGGAACATTTCACTTCGTTCAAGGTTGGAGTGTACCATTAAGATTTGTAGATCTCTTACTTTTAGTAATGGCCATTGATCTTAGACTGAAGTTGGAGGTACAACCAGTTAGCACCTGCTTCTTAAAAATCTACAGATCAATTCACATATCTAACCATCCCCACTTAGTCTTTACAATGAAACTATGATTCCAGCAAGATACAGGCCCAACAAAGAAATGTGTTTAAGAGAGTAAGAACAGTGACTCAAGCCTAGATGTTTTGTTTATATGTGAGAAGGTGATTTTGTTGTTGATAAGTGATTTTTTTGTTTGGTTGGTTGGTTGGGGTTTTTTTGTTGCAGTTTTTTGCTTTTGTTTTGTTTTATTTTGTTTTTGACAAGATCTTGCTTTGTAACTCAGCTAGTTTGGAATTTACTATGTAACCCAGACTGGTTTTGAACCTAAAGCTATGTCCCACAGGCCCAGTCAGGTTGAGACTAGAAGAGCCATCACACCCACATTAAAGTCACGTTCCTTTTAATGTTTCTCCTCTTCTCTCCCCTTTCTCCAAACCCTGCTCCCTTATCGCCTCCCTCCTATAATGGGGAGACCTTGGAATGAAGCTTTGTAGCAGAGTACCTGTTGGGCATTTTTGAGGCCCTGAAAAACAGAAATAAAAGAAATCATCTTTTGCAGATTATGAGAGAACTTAGGAAAAGTGCATATTAATTAAAACAGAAATTATGTCTCATACAATACAGTGCAGTACAAGGACCATTTGCTTAGCACGATGGAGTCATGGCTGACCAAAAGCTGTAGATTGCTGCACCTGCTCAGTAACAAGAGCACTGAAGACCACATAGCATTAGACTAGTGGCAGTTGTACATTCACAACTGAAAACACAGTTTCTACTGAATGTGTATTATTTCCCACCATGGTAAAGGCTGTCCATTGTAATCTGAACCATTGTAAGAGAGCCATTGTCTGGATTCAGATTGCTAGCCTCAGACTCATAGAAACAATGGCTAATCTTCACTGACCATCCATTCATTATATGCTAATCTTTGCACAGGAACTGGCTCATCTATTCCTCATACTCTGCTATTAGCCAAGTCATTTTACTAGCAATAAAAATGTGGATCAGCGAAATCAATTTAATCAGGTAACCTCGGGTAGTATGTCTGTGTTGTGAGCCAAGAGTTTACTTATTACAGAAGGAGGCGACCTGTGAAATCACTTAGCCTAACTTATAATTTTATAATAGGCAATGATTCTGAATCACAGGAGAAAACTAACTTTCAAATTTGCGCAGCTGGTTAGTGCCAGAGCCAAGATTAGAACCCACGAATTCTGGCTTCTTGTCCAAATCCCTTTCAACCACAGAAGGTCACAAAATGTTAAACTTGTTAAGACTGTACAGCCCATCTGGGTTTCTTAAGAGCCAGAATAGTAAGTCTCAACACTAAGTTAGCTCAGGATCTGGAAAACTCTAATACCACCAAATGGTACCACACTTGGCTGGGGAGCCTTTCTCCCGAGATTTGTAGGGTCACCTTAAAGTAGATTATTTTTCTTCACATACCTTTAGAGTTGAAGAAATATTTCTTGTAATTTATCAGTGATTAAAATGAAAACTTAAATTACTACACTGGGAAATTTGTGTTTAATAAAACTAAAGCACAGAGTTGAAAACTCCACAGAAGCCATTTTCTTGTGACAACCAGTTCATGATCTTAAGTTGATGGTTAAGTCAACAAAGCTCACACCCACTCTTTTAAAACAATGTGCTTAAAATTTATGTATTTATACATAAAACCTTGGTAACTCAGGGCTACAAACAAACATAAAGGAATCACAAGGAATTATTGACCCAATTCACCCTTTCTAAATAATATTAAATATTAAGAATAGCTCCTTACTTATATTAGCTACCAGAAAACCAATGCAAACTTTCATAGTAAGAAAAGATTTATGAGAAAGCATTTACAATTAGCTTAGCAAAAATATTCAAGTATTATATTGGAAAAAGAAAACCAATGATTCTTGATTTTTAAAAAAGAAAAGGGGGAGAAAGTAAAGCTATAACCAGAAAACTGGAAGAAACAAACAAAGAAACAAAAGAAGAGGCAATAAATTTAAAGGAACATGGGGAGGAATGTATGGGAGGGTTTGGAAGGAGGAAAAGGAAGGGAGAAACGTTGCAATTATAATTTTATAAATATATAATTTTAGGTTAAATTATAACCTAAAAAGGGAAAGAAAAGAAAGAAAGAAAATAGAAAAAATAAAGAAGACAGACAGACAGAAAGAAAGAAAGAAAGAAAGAAAGAAAGAAAGAAAGAAAGAGAAGTATCACAAGTCTCTCTCTATTCTGGGAACCCAAAAGGAATTTTGGGGTGGAGCTATAACTCGGGACATGAATAAGGAATACCTGAGCAAAGTCTTTTTACATTGGAGCTACTTTTCCCACTGGAAATACATACTGGGTTTTTAATTATGCTACTAAAGTTAATTAGTTAATCAGATATCCATGGGTCTCCTGCAAATTGCTTGAAGGGGATGGGTGTTGAGCATAAAAAGCCCACACTATTCAAATTAGTTCTTTCTCTAGGCCTCATATGTGTGGATCAGATGTTAGCGCTCTGTTACTTCTCCAGTGCCATGACTGCCCACCTTTTTACCTGTTGCCATGTTCCCCCAAAGCCGGGGATGATCATGGATTCTAACTCTCTGAAACTTTAAGACCCAGATGGAATACTTCTCTTATAAAGTCATGACAACAAAAAAGAAACTAAAACAGATATTATTATGTATTTCATTTCAGCTATTCAGACAGGCAGGTGTTAATACACCCTCATGATTTTAATCCACGTTTTTCTCATCTCTACTTATAATATACATATTTTGATTGTGTATTTTCCATATTTATCTTATAAAGACACATTTTTCACCTTTTGATTATTTTCAAATTTATATTTTTTCCCTATATTCTACCTCTCTGCGCACATCCATCTTCTCCAGATGTAATCTTCATCCTGAGTTTCTTTAATTCCAATACACACTATCATTTAAAACTTGGAACCTCAGTGACAGGAAGAAGAGAAAGTGTAGGCCTAAGAAAACAGACAACAGGCGGCTCTCATTTTAAGAAGACCACATACCATGAAGGGATAGGGATGTGGAGGTAAGACAGGAAGACATGGTCTTGGGTGGGAAGTCGAAAGAACTCAAAGATAAATGTAATTCCTTTGGTGTTTACCCATTCCCCTGTAGTGCTGTTAGAAGTCACCCTTAGGGGTGACAGATCCTGAAAAGTGCTTCTGGAATACAATGCATAGTTAGGCTGCAACCTTCCTGAAGCCATGGACTTGGGTCAGGTAGAATTACAAAGCCTTTCACATTTCTTCAATTATGAAGACTATGGAAAAGTGGGGTGGGGTGCACTAAAATCAAAGCTGTTAGCAAAAACTAATAGTTTCCAGAACTGGCACGTTAACCTGAAATTTGTATCACATGTTGTTGAAGGTCACTTTGCTTTACAGTAGGAGATGTGTACACCTTCTGCTGAAAAAATACACAACTGTGAAAGCATTTGAGAGAAAGGAGCAAACCTCAGAGGCTTCATTCAAGAATTACAGAAAAACAAAGTAGGACTTTGGGCTACAGGAACCCAAGTGATTAAATCACTACTCTGGTCTTTATTAGTCACCAAGAGAGCCAATGAAGCTGAAAGCCAGCCTCATTCTAAAGCAGTAATGATGAACTGGACAAATTCCTAGTTCACACCAGCAAAGGTTACAGGAGTCAATCTGGAGAGTCTCGCAGTGATGCTTAATAAGTGATAGGGACTGTAAGGATGCTAACCTTTGGAGGTTAGATATGCCGCTTTATGCATCTCTATCTGTTGCTGATGGACTAGGGAAAGGTTTTGTGGTTCCTACAGCCAGGACTGATTTGGCCAGGCTTCAGAAGTTTTCAGCAGTTCAAACCCCATTAAATGATCTGTTTCTCACACATTTAATTTGGACACGGAAGAAAAAAAAACCCTATAGAAGATCAACTCTCCCAAAACAAGCATCTCTCCATGTCCCGTCAACAACAATCCCCAGCTGCATGAAGTGTATTTCAGAAGCTCTTGGGCAGAGATTTAGAGTAGAAAAATCCCTAAGCCCAAGGGAATAGCATCAAAGTTTAATAAGATGTTAAGGCATTTTTTTTATTATTAAATTTCTGGTTTCAAATGTTTTAATGAATCACATTTTTGCTGCTTTTTTTTTTTAAAAAAAAAAAGAGCCTCCTGGCTTCAAGCAGAAACCACAGTGACCAAGTTCAGCATAATTGCTGTGAGAGAAGCAGTTCCCCTAGCCATCAGAGCATTAATTAGCTCTGACTACACACTTTCAAGGAAAAGTTGTCATCACTGTGTAGGGCAACACATTCTATGGTTTCTCTCTAGGGGCAAAGTCAGGCAGCAACTGATGGAAATACCAAAAATGAAGGCTTGGCTAAAGGCTTACTTCCACAAAGAATTTAAATCTATCCCACTGACATAGGTCTTATCAAGTAATATAAGTGGGAAGGGATGGGAAAGGCTACGGAAAGTCCGTCAGAGAGAAGGGATGGGAGAACGATTTAATGTAAAAGGTTCATGCTGAATCCATTATTAGCTTCCAGGAGCCTTACATAGCCCCATGTACTTAATAGATCTGTGTTTCATAGCCAAAAATAAAGTGTCTCTTTGTCTTGGTGGATATTTGATAGAATATTATCTATGGCTTCCATAATGTTGAAGAGAAAATGAAATATCTTAGTTTGGACATGTTAAATAGGGGGACATAAGAAAAGAGAACAAGAGGGTATTATTTGAGTAAGTGGACTTTATGCAGGATAGAGGAATCCCTTTTTCTGTCTTAGCTAGGGCTTCTATTGCTATGATGAAATACCATGACCATAATAAGCAACATTGGGGAGGAATCTTACACTATTCATTTTTAGTCCAACACTGAGGGAAGTCAGAGCGGGAACTCAAACAAGGCAAGAACCTGGAGTCAAGCCAGGCGGTGGTGGCGCACGCCTTAAATCCCAGCACTTGGGAGGCAGAGGCAGGCGGATCTCTGTGAGTTTGAGACCAGCCTGGTCTACAAGAGCTAGTTCCAGGACAGGCTCCAAAGCCACAGAGAAACCCTGTCTCAAAAAACCAAAAAAAAAAAAAAAAAAAAAAAAAGAACCTGGAGTCAAAATTGATGCAGAGGTAACTGAGGATTGATACTAACTGGCTTTTTCTCCCAGACTTGCTAAGCCTTTCTTATAGTACCTAGGAGCCCCAGCTTCTTGGGTGATACTGCCCACAGTGACCTGAGCCCTTCCACATCAATCCTTAAGAAAATGCCCACAAGCTTGTCCACTGGCACCATGTCTCCATATTCCCATTACTACAATTATAAGCACATGCTGCTGTGCCCAGTTTCTGCATGTGTCCTCAGGATTAAACTAAGGTCTTTATGCCTGTCCAGTGTAAGACTTTAATGACTAAAGCAGTTCCCAAGCTCCAGATATTATGAATATCTGCATATGCCTGATAAATGCCTGGTATATATACACATAAACATTTGTGTAATGTATGTATGTGTGTGCATATGTGTATGTGTGTATTCTTATTAAGCTTCTTAGTATTATTTTTTGTGGAAAGACTATTTCCTCTGTTACTCTTGTTACCCAGAGATTTAGGATGTTGATTCTGTTTCCCTAAAATAATTCACAAAACAATTTACTTTGGAAATTTGATACAAAATTGCATGAATTACAAGGTTAGAAAGGATCTAAAAGCCTAAAGAAAAAAGTGTTAAACAACAACAAATGTGAAATAAACAAACAACTAGCCAGGCGATGGCCAACATATGTGCCTGTCAGTGCCAGCCCTCCATACTTGTGTGGCTCTGGCATAGAAGAAGAAATCCATCCCGGCACTCTGTAAGCATGCAAGGCACCCATCTTCCCAGTGGGAGAGCCAACCAACCATATTTAATTAGGATTGTTGTGTAGGATGAAACTTCCTCATAACCCCGTACTTTGGTCATAAAAAGCAAGTAGCAGCTAAACTAAAACAATCCACTGATTGCCCTTAAGCTTCCCCATAGCCCAAGCAAAAACTGGATTAACTTATGTAATTTTCATTTATTTAAAAAAATTTAATTAAAGTCATTTTCAAAGGAAGAAGTGCATTTTTGAAACTCTTTTTTTTTCCATAAAAGAAATTGCCATTGAAGTTTTTGTTTGTTTGTTTTTGGGGGGGGGGTTGTTTGATTGGTTTTGTTTGTTTAATTGCATCTGTGGGTTTTTTTTATAGGGGCACAATATTCTCAAAAAATTCATAAAGAAAATACACTAGGTTTGGTGTTTATTTGCTTCAGTTGTTGAAACTCAGGAAAGAATGTAGAAGCACCACTGGGAAAGAAAAGACAATACAAGATGCCACAGGCTGAGAAGATGGTCACACTGACCTCTGATATTGCACAGATTTAGGAAGAAAGCAAAGGCTCTGGGACATGGATGACATTGTCAGACTGCACTCTCTCTGCACTGTTCACAACTGCCTAGGGCTGGATCACACAGAAAGCACCAAGCTCTCTGCTGTAGATTCTCCTTAGAGATCAAGTTGCTGTTCTTCCATAGAAAATAAATGTCACAATCATAATTTCTCAAGGAATTTTTTTCCCTCAGAGGAAGCAGGTTGTGGGCAATCATATTGATTTTAGGAAGGTCATGCTCTGCTGATCAGTAGCAACCAATCCCAACATCATAGAGAAAGAAAGCAGAATTGTTTTGCATTTCAGACTTTGTAAAGGAAATGGAGATGAGGAAACAGAGACCCATGACACACAGACAACTCTTCCAAGATATCTACATAGCCAAATAGCAAGAAGCTAAAGACAATGCAAACAGACTCACTTATATACCATGATAGAAATGCATAAAACTTCAAAGTTCCAACCTTCCCCAACTGTCAGGCCAGTCTTGTGCTGCTCAAGCTTCCAGCCTTGCTGTTACTTTATATTACATAATGAAATTGACAAGATTTTCAAAGGAAAAAAAAAGCATTATTTAAAAATAATCTTTTGAGAAGAAGCAAAAAATAATGAGATAGGAATTATAGGTGAGCAGAAGCAATCAACAAAGCGTAGGATTCTAAGAAGACTATGTGTAAAGCAACCATTAAGCCATTTACCTGAACACATGTTTATAAACTTAGCACTTCTGAGATAGAGGCAAGATGGAAGTCAAAGCCAGCCTTGACTACATAGCGAGTCTGAGCCCAGCCTAGGCTACAGGAGAACCTGTCTCAGATAAAACTATTGCACCTGAGAAAGTCAGGGTGATTATGTGGTGTAATCCCTTCAAGATATTTATTCTACTCAGTGTTGTCAACAATGCCTTATACCAAAGTTTTGGGAATCATGAAGCTTAAAGTCCAAATGAGTCTTCTGAGGCAAAAGAGGAACAAGAAGTTAGTTGTTCTTTTTCCTCATTGTTACATACTTTAAAAATTGTTTATTCCAGCCTGGTCTATAAAGTGAGTTACAGGACAACCATGGCATTTATATAGAGAAACCCTGTCTCAAAAAACCAAAACCAACCAACTGAACAAACAAACAAATAAATATTTATTTATTCTTCTCTCATACAGTACAACTTGGCCACAGCTTCCCCTCCCTCAGATGTGGGATTCCCCTTTGTATGCTGTGAATATGTTTTATTACCATTGGTTAATAAAGAAGCTAATTTGGCCTATGACAGGGCAGAATATAGGTAGATGGAAAAACTAAACTGAATGCAGGGAGAAAGAAAGTAGAGTCAGGCAGAAGCCATGTAACTAACAAGGGAGAAGGACACTGGAAACTTACTGGCAAGCTGCAGCCTCATAGCAACACACAGATTAATAGAAAATGGGTTAATTTAAGACATAAGAGCTAGCTAGGCAAATGCCTGAGCTGTTGGCCAACAGTGTTGGAATTAATATAGTTTTGTGTGATTATTTGGGTTTGTGTGTTCAGGAAGCAAAAGCACAGTCTCTGTTTACATCCTTCCACTACTCCCAACCCTTATCTCACCTCTCCTCTCCCCAGATCCACTCCTGGCCCCATTGTCCCCCAGAAAAGAGCAGGGCTCTGAGGGATATCAACCAAATATGGTACAAGTTACCATAAAATGAGGCACCAAAAAAGTTATTCTTACAGCATCCTTGAGGCCAGAAGTATGAAATGTGACTTCAGGAAAATGTCTAGTAGGCAGTGCACCTCTGGGACTGGGAGGATGAGATGTCCTTCTTCTGTTTCCTAGAATTGTAGTTCTTGACTCACTGACCCCATCCTCCATCTTCAAAGCTAGCAGCCCGGTACCTTCAAATGTCTCTCTGTTACCATTGCATCCCATTCTCTGTTTTCTCATCCCTCCCTTCCTCCTGCTTCTCTTTTATCTACTTCTGTGATAACACTGGAAACACAGCAAGAAAATACAAGAAAATCTCCCATCTCAAGATCCTTAATATAAGCCTATTTTCAGAGCCCTTTCCCTGCTGTATAGGGCAAAAGGGGTTCAAGAATGGAGTTATCTTAGGGGACAACAAAGAAGCTTACCCAGGGAGACATGTTTGAAAATGACCATTGATGGTGTCCCAAAGGTGTTCAGACAGACACACTTCTTCTGTGACTGAGGTGAAAATGTTACTAGCAAGAAGTAAACAGAACTTGGTGTACTGTGTAGGAAGATTCATAATTTTTGCCATTTACTAAGTCACCTATAATATGAATACAGCCATATCATAAGAGAAATCTTATCTGATAGCTGAAATAAAGGCCCATTATGTGGGAATTTTATTACATAGCTTAAGTTCATGTGATTATAGCAGAATGCAAGGGGAGAATTCAAATGCCAGGCAAACAACAGCACTCCCTGGGAGCTGAAAGTATTAGCAAAACTTTTGTTTCTCTGTAATTTGTTCTGATTAGCAAAGTGATTCATCCAAAAAAATTAGGAAAGAAGACAAATTACAGTGGGAATTATCCATCATACAAAGATAAGCAGCATTTCTCATTATGTATTTGTTGAAACACGAATACAAACATACACACTTGGAATCGAAATAAATGCACAGGCTTGCAATTAACTTTGCTTCACATCACACAATAAAAACTTCCTCATATCTTCAGGAGCATAATGTTAACAGTTAAATTAATACTGTACTAAAATTTATTTAGTAAGGGTTCTACTGCTGAAATTTTCTGTTCTTATACATCATACCCATATATAAACCTTCTTAGGGTATTTATTACCTTCTTAGAATATCTGTGCTGATTATGTTGAAACAAAACCATGGGGTAACAGGATGCACGTAATTAAGTCTCTCAGTGAATATTTCTACATATCCTTGAACCATCACTCACATCATAACCTCTGTCATTTTTCTTGGTCTACTCTATATACCAGAGGTGGGAACAAGAATCGAGTTCTACCCTGTACCTTTTAGCTACCGGCACAGATCCCATATATACCATTACTAGTTAATATGTCTCTCTCTTCCACCAGGGTGAGTTTCTTGGGTAAGTAAGCACCATTCATGTCTTTTTCTTCTCTTTATCTCTAGTATAAATTGACATTAAAATTGAAGGCCCAATAATAAATACCTTATAAGGAGAAAATTAAATTAATTAACAAATAACGTAATAAATGAAAGACTTGATAAATACAGTATTGACTTTTTCAACCAATCAATTTGGATTTTCTTTTTTCTGTGTGTGGAAAGTTTTTACTCATTATTTTGTGAAGAGATCTGACTTTTATTCACATTGCCCCATTGTCTTCAGTCCTGCCTGTGGGTGATGGAGCATTTTCAAACCAGTCCTTATTTCACTGTGTAAGAATAGCATCAGCCAAAATCATCAGGGCAGGCACAGCAGGGTGGAAAAAGAAGGTGCCTTCTCATTTGTTTTACAGATTTGTATCTGGCAATTGTGGTCATATTTGGAGGAAAGCAGGGAGCTTGCCTTGCATGAATAAGTCTTTATTCACCTTCCTTGATTTTAAAGGTATAGTTCCGAAATATTTCTTAGAAATCAATTATTCATTAAGTAAAATGCACTCCAATTCAATAAACATACATCAATAAGTGTCCACTGTCCATATTTTACATACATTATCTTTTATGACAATTTCAATCAAAACCAAGAGAATCAGGATGTCTTCCATATTGGAAAAAAAGCATTAGAAAAACATCTGCAATTCCAGGACCTAACTCTATGCCCCAACACAAAAAGAGATTTATCTCCCTATCATTTACAAGCTGTAGAAATAAACCAGGACATTGTTTTTTGTTCTCAGAGATCAAAAGACAGACATGGTGCCTTCTCTGATCCTGCCTGTCAGAGGCATTCTTGACTAACCTTGAGATAAGGAGAGTACAGTGCAGTTGGCCTCTTAATCTCTCCTGCTCTTTTCTGCACCACAAGCAGATTTCCTCCCAGCCTCCTGTTTTCTTCTATGTGTGTGGGGCATGCATTAGCATCAGAATCCCATAAGGAAATTTGCTATGGTCAGCAGGAGCACAATACCAGCCCTATGCCGACTAAGTGGCTGTCACGGATTTCCAGTTTTGACCAGTCAAATCTCTAGATAATTTGCAAATTTGGCTGAGTTGCTGAGCCTAGGGGTGAAAGAAGGGCAAAAGCCTGAACTCCAAAATTATTAAAAGTGTTGATGAAGTTTCTGTTGACAGAGATTTCTGTCGCACCTGATCCCACAGCCATTTAGTCCCAAAGAAACACACAGAGGTCTATATTAATTATAAACTGATTGGCTTAGTACCTCAGGCATCTTATTAATTAATCCTTGCATCATACATTAACCCATTATTCTTGTCTGTGTTAGCTATGTGGCTTTTTGTTGGTCAGGATTTCTGTACTGCCCAGTCCCGCAGTCACTCAGTTCTAAAGAAACACACAGAGGCCTACATTAATTATAAACTGGTTGGCCTATTAGCTCAGGCATCTTATTAACTCTTATAACTAATATTAGCCCATAATTCTTATCTGTGTTAGTCATGTGGCTTGGTACCTTTTTCAGTGAGGCAGTCACATCTTGCTTCCTCTGCATCTGGGTGATGGCTGAAGGCTACCTCTTTCCTCTTTCCAGAAGTCTCCTGTTCTCATTGCCCGGTCTCTACTTCCTGCCTTGTCGCCCCATGTATATTTCCTGCCTGGCTACGAGCCAATCAGCATTTTATTAAACAAGTACAAGAAACAATTTTTTACAGGGTAAAACCATTGTCCCACAGCAGAAAACAAAAGAATTCATGGAGGGCTAGCTCCTCCACTTCCCAGTGTCTCCATATGTATCTCAAAACACTTGCAGAACTTAAGAGGTTTTTAAAGATGGTTAGAACAGATATGCTTAGACACATTTCTAACCTTTCTAAAACACATCATTCTTCCATGTAAACCTAATACTAGTAACGATTGCCTTTATATTTTACTTACGTTTTGCAAAATGGCTTGTGGGCTGTCATTGTTAACTTTCTGTAACACAGGTATTACTAACATGGCATTCATAGGATAAGAAAGAGGAGTCAGATGCATAGAGTTAACCAAATTTTGAAGGCTTTGAATCAGTTAAAGAAACACTTGGAAAGATGATGCTCATTAATCTTTAGTTGTTTTCTGAGGCTTGTGTGCAACCTGATTATATGTCTTACTGGAATTATCTATAAAAAGTAGTAGTAGGTGCTATGTTAGACTCTCTAAGTTCTTAGGTAACATATTTTGTGATGATAAATTTGGCTCAGTGTTAAAGGGCTCTGTTTCTATTCCCAAATTTCCTCGTGCTCTTCCTCCTGATTCTAAAACAATGCTACATTTTTAGTGGTAATAAAATAATAATAATAATAAATACGTCTGACTTGCTCTGAACTTGGAGTATACTGCAGAATTCAATGAGACTAATCCCTGCATAGCTACCTAACAGAATAAAATCATATTTCTCCCTTACCTAGGAAGACAGGGAATGATGTATTTCCAGCCCTGAAAGTTAACAGAGGCCAACCAAGATTGCTATACACAACAAAATTATGTCTTAAAACTGATAAAGAAACATGAATGTTTCAAAACAAGGATGAACCAAGGCAATAATACAGAAAATAATTAAGAGAAATCCTATATACAAAGGAAGAAGAAAATTTCATCCACAAGTGCACAGGAAAGAATACATATCATGAGAGGAATAAAAGCACAAACAGGAGCCAGGGAATACCATAACATACCCAATATAGAAATCAGCAAAACCCCAATACTAAGAAGGAAAAAAAGTATAAATAACCCACCCAGCCAAAACAACCACCACCAAAAACATAAACATAAGCAGACTCCTTTCATTAACTTTTAAGGCGAAATTCTCAATATGTTATTTAAAGGAGAAGAATGGTTTATTATAAGCAGTGTCAAACTATCTTTTGCTGCCAAAAACCACACCTCATTCGCAAAGAAAGTCACAAACTTTGAGCAAAAGGGTAAAAAAAATCAACCTATTAAGCAATGGAAGATAAAAACAAACTGGAATTATTACTCTGGTATTTGATAAAGTAGACTTCAAATTAAAACTGACCAAAAGAAATATAGATCACTTTTGCTTATTGTATCTTGTTTTGTCATGTTTGGTTTTTGTCTATTGGAAGTCTACTATTTTTAAAGGGAAATGGAATAGGAGTGGATTTGGGGAAGAAGGGAGGTTGGAGAAAAGTTGAGAGAAGTGGAGGAAAGGGAAACTGTGGTTAGGATGTGCTGGATGTAAAAAGAATCTATTTTTAATTTTAAAAAGGAATAATCAAGAAATTACAACAATTATAAATAGTTTTGTGGCAAGAGTTAAGGTCCTTGATTTCATGAAACAAACATTAAAAAGAAAGGCAACATAACTCTAATACAACATATAAATAGATTTTAAAGGACAGAAATTATATCATCTCAGTAGACATGAGGCATTTGGCAAAGCTCAACAACATTATGATAAATGTCCTGATAAAACTGGGAATGAATAGAAGAAATAGACATCAAATCATAAAGGCTATAGAAGGTAAACCTATAGCAAACAATATAGTAATGGGAAAAGGAGAAATATTTTTTAAAATAAAGACGAAAAATAGTTTTTACGCTTTCTATTCACATTTCAACTTTTTACATTTTATTATTTTTAAACAAAATTTAAAAGTAACATTGTAGTTTAATATAGTCAAATACTACAGTTGTGTATCCTGTAATCTACCCTGTTTTTTTTTTTAAAAAAAAAAAGCAGTAATGGACTTTTCTATGCATTTTCAAAGGTAAACAGAGACTGATATGGCCATCATGGAGCTTGCACGTATTCGTACCAGGTCCTCTGTGTTTATGTTATGTCTGTTAGCTTGGTGTTTTTGTGGTACTTCCAACAATTAGTGCAGGTGTCTCTGACTCTTTTGGATACTCTTGTGACTCTTTTCCTCCTGTTGGGTTGCTTTTTTTAGTCTCAATATAAGGAATTTCATATTGTCTTACTGTATCTTGTTTTGTCCTGTTTGATTATCATCTTTTGGAGAACTGTTCTTTTCTGAAAAGGAAGAGGAGTGGATTTGAGGGAGAGGGGAGCTAGGAGGAGAAGGAGCAAGGGAAACTGTAGTTGGAATGTATGATATAAGAGAAGAATCTATTTTCAATTGAAAGATAGATAGATAGATAGATAGATAGATAGATAGATAGATAGATAGATAGATAGATAGATAGATGATAGATAGATAGATAGATAGATAGATAGATAGATAGATAGATAGATAGATAGATGACTCCATTCTTCAAATTTTTATAGACATTTTTCCATGTTCATTCACAAATAATGCACCTTATCTATTTTAACAATTACACGGATTTTCTTTGGTTCAATTTTCTACCAGTAATTTTTATGGGTTTGTAGTATCTTATTCTTAGCTTCTGTTTTTCTTTTAGAAAATAATTTCAGTGTGGCTATAATGCTTAATTTGAAATATGTCGAGTTTCATTCTTGGTAGATACTGTTATTAGTCAAGACTCGCTTTCTGGAAATAGAAAACCAACTCAAAATATCTTAAACAAAAAGGTTATCTATTGGTTAACATAAATGCAATGTGCAGATGATATATTACTAGCATCAGCCACAGCTGGATCCTTTTCATCAGAAATCAAGTCTCTTCCTCTTTTGACTATTTCTTTATGCACTGTTTTCATTTCTGCCTGGATCCTTCAGGGCCTGCTTGTTTCAACTTTTCTCCTATAAGCTAAAATGCCTGAGTATAGGGAACTTCTCCATAACTGAGTAAAACTTCGGGTTGTTTATCACTGGAGAAACTTGAATCATGTAGCCATCCTGAACCAGCGACTAGAATCAAAAATTGACTTTGCTGATAGATGAGGCTGGAGTAACATGCCCAGCACAAGATTCAATAGTATTATCCAAACTATGGTTATTGAAAATTGAAAGAGATGTTTCCAAGAAACATCAGGAATTTTTTATAATGAGGAGGAATGGATTCTCGGCAATAGAAAACAATCAACATCTAAGATAAGATTAGAGACTGGTAGCTTAACCTTTGTCCTTAAAGTTTACTGACAACAGCTGACATTGTTTCCTTTTTGGTAATCAAATTCTAAAAATAACCAAGAGGGATATATATATATATATATATATATATATATATATATATATATATATATCCTGGCCTCAAGAAAACTATATTTTACTTAAATGGATATGTTAATTATTGTCATACTCTAGGAAACACGAAGCAATTTCTGCTCAAGTCATGTTTGTCCTAGACCCCCATGCTATCAGTGATGTAAAGCAGTATAACCACCCTCCTACTTGAAGAGCAGGTCTGTAAATTTGTTGGAATCAGTGGCAAATAAAGTTCAGTAGTGAACTTCTGGTGTTGTTTTATTGTCTTTTGTCAAGCTGAACTTCTATTTTGAATCCTGGTAACAGACTCATTTCTTAGCTACCATAGAAAAGAATGTACTCTGTTTTAACCTGCCATAGCCCTGTGAAATCAGATAAATGTTTCAGGTGTTGGAAATTAGCAAACTGATTTTCTGAAAGTTTTTGTAATCAAGGAGTATGAAGTGTGGTATTTCCTGTTGTAAATTTTTAGTTTTAGTAATGTAAGGTGAGGTGTGATGTGGGAGTCCCCTCTGTATGCTATGAATATGTTTTTATTGCTATTGGTTAATAAAGAAGCTGCTTTTGATCAATGGCTTAACAGAATATCATCAGTCTGGAAAAGATATATAGAGAAAGTAGGCAGATTCAGAGAGAAGCCATGTAGCTGTACTCATGAAACAGATGCAGCGGAACCTTGTCAGTAAGCCACAGCCACATGGCAATACACAGATTAATAGAAATGGGTTAATTTAAGATATAAGAGTTAGCCAGAAATACATTTAAGCTATCCGTCAAACAGTATTGCAATTAAAACAGATTTCTGTGTGACTGGGCAGCCAAGAAATGAACAAGCAGCCTCCGCCAATAGAGGTGCAGGTTGCTTCTACTTAGCACTTCTGGTGGATAGATTGAAACTGATTATAGTTGTCTGAAGGCCAATTAGTTTGATTGTACCATACTGTCAAAAAAAAAAAAAAGGCAGGTGAAGAGCTGAAACGTGTAAACAGACAAGCAAGGTAACTTCAGAGGGCTAGTTAAGTGGGAAGATCAGGAAGTCAAGAATGAAATTTCCTGGTACTACAGAGTCAATCTGTCGGAGTTCCTCTGGACACATTGTCCGATGCTAAAGGGCCAGTCAAGTACAGTGCTTTTATATTCCTTGCTCTTCTGTGGATGTGTCAGCTGAGGAGGCCACATTCTCAATGAAGATTGAGGTTCTAGTCAGGATTCAGCTACATCTAGAAGCAGCAGAGTCAAAGTACCAAGTTTTTCATAGTTGGCTTGACTCTCTTTGGCAATTGATTTTTTACCTTCTGTAAATCAGCACATCTCTGTAAGAACCATTTTAAAGACAAGTCAAGAACACAGAATGGTTAGATGACAGTGTAGAAAACTGTAGATAAGATCCAAGACAGGGATGGAGTACACAGGCCCCAGATGATGGCTTTTACTTTAAATTTTAGGCTTTTCTATGATCCAATCACCAATTAGATTCTTGACTCCTCGTTTTGACTGAGTAAGTCAGGGTTATACTTAGGTGAATGATGGGAAAGTATTTTGCCATTTTTAGTAAGCATAGTGCTCTAGGTCTTATCTACAGCAATCAGACAAGAGAGAAATATAATGGATACTAACAAGAAAAAAAGAAATGTAAGTTTTGCCATATTCCTATGACATGATTCTCTACTTGAACAATTAAATATTCCAGCAGGAAAGTCTAAGACATGATAATTACTTTTAGCAGGTAGTAGTATATAAAAATCAACCTCAAAAAAATAAATTTTATACCTATCAAAAATAAACTGAGAAAAAAAATTAAGAGGAAGCATTCAAAATAGTTTTTAAAACACCACAAAACTAAGCCTAACAAAGGAAGTAAGAGACCTCTAAAATGAAGGTGTTAAACTGTTCAAACCAGAACTTGAAGATGACACTGGGAGAAAATAACATTTCTACTCATGCATTCGCAGAATGCATAGTGTACCAATGGCTACGTTCCTGAGAGCAGTCTACAAACTCAACACAATCCGGATCAAAACTCAAATGACAGTGTTCACAGAACTCGAAAAATATATTCACGTGGGGATACAAAAGACTGAGCTGCCAAAGGAACATTAAGAAGAAAAAAAAATGCTGATGGTATCAAAAGACTGACCTCAAATTATACCAAAGGTTCACATTGACAAAGATAAAATAATACTAGCCACAAAAACAGAGAAGCAGAATAAGGGAACAAAAAAGAGGTCCCAGAATAGAGAACACAGCTGTAAAGATACAATATTTTGAGAAAGGGTATCAGCAATATATTTTAGAAAAAAAAGAGCATCTTCAATAAATGGTTCCTGGAAAATGAGATATACATAAGCCAAAAAAATGAAATTATATCTATTTTCCTCAATTCAAAACAGACCAGACTTTTATATATTTCCTGAAACACTGAAACTTGCAGCTGACCTTGAGAAGCTATATGAATCTCAGGAAGAAAGAGAGTAGAATACATTTGGTCATTGGAGGACATAAAGAAGTGCAGGAAAGGTCAGGAACAGGATGGAAGGAAAGAAGGACCAATAGAGACATCGGATATATGAAACTTTCATAGTGAAGTATACCATTTGGTATGCTACTTTGAAAAGGTAACAAAAATGTTTAATAATTATGCAGACACACAAGCCAAGGTCTCCTAAATGGAGGTGAAAACTAGGTTGGAAGACAGTTTGGTTGACCACTATACCACCAATGCAGATTAATGCAAGGGAGGAGCTTGGTCCTGCCTCAACTAGATGTGTCATGCTTTGTTCCGGCCCATGGGAGGCCTGCTCCTTTCTGAATGGAGATGGAGGAGGAGTGAATGGGGATGGAGGAAGGGAATGCGAGGAGAAGCTGTAAGGAAAACTGTTTTTGGTATGTAAATAAATGAAAAAAAATGTTCTTAAAAAATACTGGATTGGAAGTTTCCAGAGCATGATCCTTATCCAAGATCAAGAAGCCTTATCTTGTACAGTGACTTCTAACCTACCTTATATAGCAACCTAAAAAGTGATAAACATCTTGGGTAGAAAGTGTTCCCTGTTGAAATGCCGTATGAACCTTTGTTCCCACATCAAGTTTAGTGGACGCTGGAGTTTTGAATTATAATCTTTTCCAAGCATCTCCATCAATATCACCTCAAGTCATCATGGTTGCTTAGTGCTGGCTTTTGTTAATTCGTTTTCAGTGCTGAGCACTGAGCTCACTGCCTCGTAAACACGTGAATACCAGGGCAACATTCAACCACTGTGTTACGTCTCCAGGCAAAACAACTATTAAGGGCTCGAATATACCTAAGCATATACACATTTAAAATACACAGTTAATTTTATTTATATAATTATAATTCTCCTCACTTGTGGATGCTCTGGAAAGTTAATACTCAGAAGCCTTGGTGATAATGACAGCTGGGCTAGCTGACTTATCACTTCTATAAATACTGCCTTCTGGAAATGCTTCTCTGGGCAATGATGCCATCTTTTTTTTTTTTAAGAACTCAAAGTTGAGGTTCTGTTTTTAAAAAGTCTGCATTTTCCATGTATTTATGGCTTTGAGTGCGCATAGTTAACAAGGACAAGCCTTTTCCATTCTAGCAGCTATCGCTTTAAAGAGTAGACATTAAATTTTTTTCCTTCTCCTCTTAAGTGGGTTTGGTCTGTATTTGCTATGCATGGAAAACCAAGAAGCATTTTCCTTACTATTAATGTCCAGTGAACCATGTAAGCAAACACAGGAGAAAATTAATATGCCTGGCCTCCATAGCAACATCAATTAACATTGGGATTACTAGGGAAAAAAAAGGATTAGTACCATAGTCTAGATGTACCTGATAGAACTCTAAAGAAATCTCAGATGATTCTCCCACATTACTTGTACATGTTGACTTACTGGCTGTCATATAAATGTCATAATACCCATAAATAATTACAGCTTTACTAGATATATAATCCTATTGAATGTGCACACCACTCCAAGGAGAAATCAGGGTCCTTGCTTGTTAGTTCCAAGTCTGAAACAAAGAAAAACTTTCCCAGCATCCAACCCTGGTAAGAAATGTCAAACAGGAGCTCCAATTCAGGTTGGCTTCTGGAAAACCCAGCCCTTAGCTATAATATGATGTGGATCTATAAAGAGTGTTTCCCAAACTTCCTTTCAGTACTGCAACTCAAAGGATGAAAGGCATTTCCAGTAGGGGAAGATAAGAGATGTGGAACCATCTCCGATTCTAGAAGCCTCTAGATTCAGCCCCTTAAGGGGAGACCAGAGTTTAGGATATGCATGTTTTCTTGCAAAGATTAACATTTGATGTATGTTAATGCCACACAAAGCAAACAGTGAGTATTACAGCCACTGTATGTGTACAGTACTGTGATGAGAGTGAGCTGCTCTGGGAAGCTAGAAAACGAAAGGAAAAGAGAAGAAAACCTGAATGAAAAGCGCCCCACTGACAAAAGTAAAAATTAAACTGTCTAAAACCTGGGAAAAGCTCCAAGCCCTCTGAATAAGAGCTACCTACGAAAAGAGTGAAATTCTACAGTAAAACAAATTTGGAAAGTTTTCTTGAATAAGGTATGGGGACAACTGTTTATTGTTTATGCTAAAGTTGCTTGGTTTTACTACCCTGCCACCCTAGCTAATCATTAGCTTCCTAAGGTGAGGGGTGTGGTTCTGACATCTCATATTCACAAAATGCTGGCTCTTTAGGGAGTAGCTCAGAAGGCAATCTCTTCCCCTCCTACTTTACACTTACTACTTCCCTCAGTACTGGATATAGCGTCTTCTCACAGAAATGGTTCGTGGGTTAGGGAGGCAGTTCGGTATGTAAAGCACTTGCTGTGCAGGTGTGAGAACCAGGTTCAAATCCCTAGATTCCACATTAATCGGGAATGATAACAAACTCCTGCAATCCCAGTATTTCTATGGAAAGATGAGAGTTAGAAACAGGGTACCTGAACGGCATAGACAGAAGCTAATAACAGAAGAGAGACCCGCCTCAAACAAAGTGGAAAGCAAGGATCAACACCTGAACTTGTCCACTGATTTATACTTGTTTTACTGGGACACACACATCATACATGCTCATATATAAATATGATTCATTAAAAATATTTTACAAATGTTAGTAACTTAAGTAGATACTGCCATTGCTTTACTGGTTATGTAGAATAAGATAAGACACCATTAAGTCAGTTGAGAGTGACCCATACTCAGACATACCTTCAGTTTCTATGGGTCAGTCTATGAAATGCTCAGATGGTTCTTAAAAAGAATCTCCAGCAATGGCTCGGGCTATTTCCTGCGGGTCTCCTTAGCAGCACTGGGGAGTCTCTGCTATGGCTCTTATGGGGTGTCTCTTGGGAGAGCTTACTTACTACCTGATGCTGCACCAGATTATAAGAATAAATTCAGCTCTTCTTCAACACTAGCAAAGAGGGAAAAGATCCCAACTATTACCAATCTTTCACTATACATAATTAACCTCTTGCCCCAAATATTTGGGAAAACACATCCCCATTCATAATAAATGCTATTCCTAAAATTGAGAACTCACAATCACTCTGGCCTTAACAAAAGGATCAGTCAAGACAGCAGATAATTTCCAGAGTTCAAAATATTCATAACTTCTGGAATAAATATGTTAGCAAAAATTAATATTACTTAATTATATTAACTATACTTAATTCAGAATCTATTTACTCACTCTCCAGAAGAACAACCATGAAGCATATGTCACAGAAGCAGTTGCTTCTCTTCAATTAGCACAGAACATTTTGGTTGATGACGTGCTCTCCTCGGTAGCCCCTTTGAATACCAAAGTGAATGAGAACCCAGCTTCAGACCGAAAAGCTATAAATCTCAATTTCACATGACCTTGAATAAAGAAAGCACTTACTCCTCTCCGTCTGGCCCATTTTGAAAAATGTGTGTGAAAGTGGCTGCTGCAGAGGATCAACTGGAACGTGAGGTGACTCATCACCAGGTGCCTAATGCAAGGTCGTGTCTATAATAACAGTTAGCAAACATTGGGCATTATTGTGACCTGATCCATTCACTGCGTAGTTTTTAGTGATCAGATCCCTCTTCAACAACAGAAAGACCCTTCCTGAATTCTATCTTAAATGTCATACTGTAGCTGTTTGCCTTTGATTCAAGACATGAGTGGTTACCCTTGGAGACACTGCCCTGCAATTTCTCACCAAGTATATTTAATGAACAATTTTTTTTTCTGTAAGGAGAACTTCATTCACCTCTATTCTGAAGTTGACCCTCTCTCAATCCCTGGATTTTTTTCTGTGTTCATTGCAGCTTGAAGACAATCTCATCAACAGGTTTTCGTCGTGCTCTATCAGATATGATTTATTATATATCGGCAGGGTCTGAGTTAAAATGGTCAAAATGGGGTTAGCTATGAACAAAAGCAAAATGTGATAGAGAACAACACAGCACTGATTTGTCCTTGAGGGTGCTAAGAGTGTTCACATTTTCCTATGTTTTGCGTGTAGGGAAAGTCATTGTGTTGAGATCAGTGTTTCAATGTGTCTAAGTAGTGCTGCATATAATTTAATATTAGGTATTACTTACATCACCCCTACATCTTCCTCTTACTGACATCAAGATATCTGTAAGCATTAAGGTGGTACAAGTGGAAGCAAACCATTTTCTTTGTGTCACTGCCTATATTCGGGTTAAAATGATAACAAGAATCTCAAATGTGTTCTGTTTGTAAGGCAAATGATTAGCAATAAAGATGAATAATAACTTTTTATTAAAAATTAAAGTAAATAACAGATGGCTGAACCCTTGGATACCCCAGTAGAATAAACCCCTCTGGTATTCTAGTGTCAGCACTTTAGGAAATATGTATGCTCCTTACTTTGTGATGAGTAACAGCATGTAGCATTGTTAAGCTTGATTAAGCAAATTTAATTAGTGCTAGTCAATGTGTTTTTGTAAGTGGATAAAATATTCTAGTTTAGGCATGACTGTTAATCTTTAATTTATGAAATACATGTTAAAATGTAACCATAAAATATTAAAATTGCAATAAGTCACATTTAAAGGACCAAGGACCTGGTTTTAGTGGAGTCTCCTCTGTTGTTTTTAACCCTGAAATTCAAAGGAAAATGACTTTCAATGCTCCTCTTTCTTTTATTTCATATCATGTACCAGGTGGCAGCAGTAAAGTGGTGACAAGAGTTGTACTTCCCTGCAAAGGCCACTGAACTTCTAAGTCGGCCTGTGGTCCCCACTAATTTGCAGCCAGACTTTATGATGTTCTTCAAACCTCAGTTTTTTGTTCATGAGTTTACTTAGGGTCTATGAGATTCAATTCATAAGGAGAATAAAGATCTCATCTTGAAAAATAAAATTATGTTGGGGGAATATATAAAATAATAAATTCAATTTTACAAATCATGAAATCCATTCTAAGGATAAAGGAATTCCTATCCTAAGATGAACTTGTGACTTTCCAGATCTATATCAAGACTAGTTTCTGTGCCTGTCTTTCCAAATCAGCTGCTCTGAAGTACAACACAGTAATACCTAAGAGGGAGGAGTTTGATGTACATTTATGAAGATGAGGAAGTGTAGATGAGGATGGCAGGCATTTGAGCTTTGCCACTTTGTATGAATATGAAAATATAAAATATTATCAAGCCTACCTCAACAATGGTTATCAAACCCCAATAGGGAAGGTAAATATGCTAGCTGCATACTGGTTCCCAAGAACATGCCCTATTCCATCAGAACACACCTAACCCTAGAGAACAGAGATGTTCAGAGGCACAGGGTCCAAAAGACTGCATGGAGGAAGAGGTGTGAGCAAAAGAAATGCGTGTGTCCACAGAGAGCAGTGACTATAAATGGGACAGGAAATGTGTCTTTGTTCAAAGCACTCATTCCACTTACTCCTTTGTCAATATTTTATATAAGTCTGATACACCTGGTGCTTTGCTAACTGACAGGATGGTAACCCTGAGTGAGTTTGAGAATTATTAACTTCATGGATTGTTGTTTTGTAAACTTATCAGAAGAGATATGTAACATGGAGGGGGGCCAGGGCTGCTTGTTTGTTGTTTTCTGTCTCTCCCCGTGCCCCTCAACTGTTTAGCCCCAAAGAAAATCACACATAGATCTCTATAAGTTATAAAGCTGACTGGCCCATTAGCTCTAGCTTCTCACTGGCTAACTCTCACATCTTGATTAACCCATTTTTTTGATCTGTGTTAGCCATGTGGCTCAGTACCTTTTTTAGTGGGGCAGATTATATCCTGCTGTTTCGGTGGTCTGAACAGGAGTGGGAGGAATCAACTTCCTCCTTTTCAGAATTCTCCTGTTCTCATTATATCATTTCTACTTCCTGTCTGGTTTTCCCGCCCACATTTCCTGCTTGGCCAATCAGCGTTTATTTGAAACATGATTGACAGAATACAGACAATTCTCCCACACCAAAATAAATCGGAACATCATACAAATTCTTCACCATCTAGCTGTTGTCCAATTCTCATTGCACTTTATATCATTTCCATCTTACCACCTTTGTACCTTCCTTCAAAAATACCTAAGGTGTTACCAAAAATACCTGAGGTGTTATCAAAAATACCTAAGGCTTTACCAAAAAAAAAGTTCCTAAAGCTTTGATGATGTTTCCCTGACTTTGCAACCTTGCTAGGAAGAACTGTAATTCATTTCTCAGGATTTGGCACAAGCTATAAGATTTGCCATCTTCCATAGTTAAATGCAACAGATAAATAACCAAAGGTTTTCTTCTCTTAGTGTCATTCAGCATCATATGGTGTTTAAAAGCCTGGGTCTGAAAAAGCATGGGATAAAACCGGACTCGCTGAACATAGCGACAATGAGGAATACTGAGAACTCAAGAACAATGGCAATGGGCTGACAAGGGAGGGGGACTTGATTGGGGGAGGGGGAGGGAAATGGGAGGCGGTGGGGAGAGGAGGCAGAAATCTTAAATAAATAAATAAATAAATAAATAATAAATAAATGCCAAAATATTAACATCATATTAAAATGATAGCAACATATAAATCTAATAATGTCAAACTATATTAACATAATAAGAACCACAACCACTATGTTAACTGAGGTAACATTGTAAAATACAATATTTCACTGGTAATACTATAAGAGTAACTTTTAATATTCTGTATCTAACTTGTCTAGTGTGAGTTTGACTATATTCTTGGTATTATTTTTAGTAATTTTTCTAGCAAATATAGAATATATATTTACCTCTTCATATAAGTAAAATTGAATTTTGATTTTTTAACTGTAATAGAAAAATACATTAATAAAATTTAGTGTCATCTAATTTTATTATTGTTTCAGTTGCCAAGTAGAGTTTAGAAAAGTCAAGACATCTGTCTTACATCTCTTAATTGGCTGCCTTTCTTTTTTCCTGGTGCTTTAGACACATTTCAGTTCTTATGTTTTTCAGTGTAAAATTTCCATTTGATCTTTCTTTATATCTTATTTTCTTCTTATAATTCCTTTCTCTTCCTCCTCCTCTTCCTTTTCTTCTTCTTCTTCTTCTTCTTCTTCTTCTTCTTCTTCTTCTTCTTCTTCTTTTTCTTCTTCTTCCTCCTCCTCCTCCTCCTCCTCCTCCTACTCTTCCTCCTCCTCCTCCTCCTCCTCCTCCTCCTCCTTCTTCTTGGCAAGGTTTCTCTGTGTACAGTCCTGGCTGTCTTGGAATTAACTCTTTAAAAACAGGCTGGTCTTGATCTCAAAGAGATCCACCTGTGTCTGCCTCCCATGTACTGGAATTAAAGACCTGTACCACCACTGCCTTGCTTGTTTCTCCTTAAGAATACTTTCCATCTTATTTCAAGATGCTTGCAAATCTCTTTCCAAGCATTTTATAACAGCTTTATAAAATTACTTGCAAATAATGTCTACCTTATCATTGGCAGGTCTTGATCATCTTTACTCTGTTAACTTTGCATACTCTATCAACTGCATTTTTTGACAGTATCATATACAAACCTGTGTTTTACTTAAACACTGTCAAAATGTTTTATCTGTTTTGATGTTTTCCTAACAAGGACTCCTGACTTGTTTCAGCTCACAGGTTACTAGTTCTGTCTCAGTGACCTGTGGTTACAAAATCAAGTCAATTATCAGTGTTTTGTTTTCTGTTTTGTTTTGTTTTCAGTAAAGAATGACCAATAAAATACAGGATGCCAAATACTGCATAAGATATACCATACACTAAAAATTCTTTGCATATCCTGAATTCAAACTTCTTGACTTTTAACCTGTGTGCCACACTATTAGAGTTTGTTGTACAAGTTACCTACTCACCTGAGTTCTCTTGTCAGAGATTTGATATTCTAATAAAGACCAAGCTCACTTATCCTAGTTGGGACAGGCAGGACTCACTTGCATACACATCCACTTTTTCATTATTTATTTAGTTCTGTCAAGTTTCTAGGATGCTCTTCTCTATCCTTGTCTTAAAATGTCATAATTTTTCAGTTGTATCCCAGGCCATGTGGGGGCAGGAACAAGTAAGAAAAGATAAAACACAGCAGACTGTAGCGTACTGTGGCCCTTGTGGACTGATAAATCCACCCAGGTCAGGGAAGGGTTCATTATACTTAGTGCCACACCACTGTCACTGTAGACACTGTGGGTCTTGAGGATTGATGACTGTGGGAACAAAAAGCAAACTGGACCTTTTTCCCCCTGTTGTAATTATGAGCAGCGGGGCTGCGTCCCCGCCACCCTGCCGCCTGCACGGCTAGCTTTATACCCGAAATAATTACATGGAAACTGTATTCTTTTAAACACTGCCTGGCCCATTAGTTCCAGCCTCTTATTGGCTAGCTCTTACATATCGATCTAACCCATTTCTAATATCCCTATAACACCACGAGGTGTCTTAACAGGGAAGATCTTAACCTGCGTCTGTATCTGGTAGGAGAATCATGGCGACTCCTTGACTCAGCTTCTTTCTCCCAGCATTCTGTTCTGTTTACTCTGCCTACCTAATTTTATGTCCTATGAAAGAGCCAAGGCAGTCTCTTTTTTTAACCAATGAAATTAGCACAAAACAGAAGACTCTCCCCCATCATTCCCCTCTGAGCTTTTGTTTAGTTTTGTAATCTTTATCACAACTGAAAGACATCTACAGAGTTTCCCTTTGTCCACCTGACAGTGTTTAGCTAAAGTTAAAGATTTCTGTTGCATTTAAGTTGAGAATCCTAGGGAGGTGGAGAATGATAAACATCTTTGCTCTTCCTACGGTATTTCAAAGTCTGATGCCTTTTTATAATTATATTCTAATCTTCACCTGGCTTTATTCATAAGCAGGCATAATTGCTTTCAATGGCAAAGGAAGGTTAATGTGTGTTTACTCTTCTTACGCAGAAACAGAGCCCCCACTCTCATTGTCTGAGAGACTGTGAGAGGTCTCTCATCCTAATACCCAGAAACATCAATAAAACAATGCAAACATTATAGCAATGGTGCCAGAATACTTAAAGTGGTATACTAAAACTATCTGGCTATCAGAAAAAAGTAAATACATAAAAGCAAAAAAGTCAAGAACTAAAGAAGTAATGTGATCAAGATTTTATTAAATTACCAGGATGATAGACCTATGTACAAATACATCAATAATAAAATTGTCCTTTGTGTAAGTTGTCTTAGTAGACACTAATATTGGCAAAAACACTCTGTCAATACTTCTTAAGTTTAACTGAAGATATACCTGAAAGGACAGCAGTCAAGAACAACTTAAGTATTCTGCTCAGTTGTCTATGGGTGAAAGGGGTCTTCCTAGAAGTCTGGGACAAGATCACCTACACCACACATATACTTCATGTTCGGAAAAAAATGCAATGCACTTCACACACACACACACATACACCATTATATCTAAGTTTTGTCTTATGATTCTTAAGAAATATTGATGTGATTGAAATTTCTTTAAGTCATATTCTTCCAAGATGTTCAAAAATCATTGACACTGGCCACACTTGAGCAAAGTACTTAATAGGTGTCAGCCTCCATAGACAGATAGATAGATGACAGAAAAACATGAAGGTAGATCATGGTAAATAACATAAATGCTCTTTACATACAGATGAGAACCCTACATAGCAAATGTTGAATATTTGTTCATAGTTGGAGAAGCAGCTGCTTTAGAGAAGAGGAAAATAACTGGTTCAAGGTAAAAACAAACTCAATTTTTAATCAGTAAGTGTTTTAATTAAGTCCATCTTCTGTTCCTATTTACTGCTTTCATATTTGTAGATCCTGGCATCCTCAGGACCTTGTACACAAGGATGAAAAAGTTTAGACTTCAACAGCCTAGCAATGGATGAAAAATCAGGAGATAAACTAAAGAATATTTTGAGTTGCTACTGGATGCTCATTTACTACTGCCAACTCCCATCGGGGAGGGAAAAAATGTCCAGCTGATGATTGAAGAGGTAAACAAGAGAGGCAAATATCAACACTTGTTGGACAATCAATCAGCCGCTGAGTCCATGTCAATAAGAACAGGTCCATTTTATCTAGCAATTATGCAATTGAAATAGTTCACTGTCCGGGGAGAGGGAAGACAGTATCACTGACAAGAGTATAATATTTGACATTTCTAATGAGTGTTAGTAGTTAAAAGGCAAGACCCAATTTAAACAATACTTTATTCAAAGCAAAATCAAATTAGAAACAGAGTGCCTGGGAATAGGCTTTTGCAGAACGTTAAATTACCTAAACGCTTTTAACCTTTCAATGAGAATTTTGCATCTCAGTAGTTTATGGCACAACAAAATGGTTTTAATTCAGTCAAACTAAGTGTCATTTTCTTCTATGTGATGACCCAGTAATAAAAACATTCTTTATTCAATTTATTTTTCAGAAAGATAATTTGTAAGTATATGTGCATTTAAATGGGAAAGTGTGACCTGTGCTCCCTCTCATGAACAAGCATCAGCAGAGGATGCCTTTCATGTTGCTGCACTTTCCTGAAATGACCAGGGATGGGATTAAACCAAACCAGAACCATGTTTAGAGCAATAGAAGAGTTTTGTCAAAATCCCAGTCACTCCCTCCTTATGTGGCAGTTGTTTTGTAGCCCTCCCTGCATTTGAGATTAGATACTTTAGAGAGTAGCTCAGCTGCAATGGGCAGAGTAAATTCACTCAGGAATCATTAGCATGCAAATCAATACGGCCTCCAATCAAAAGATCTGACTGTCTGTCTGACTCGTGGAGACCCGTGGGAAGTCAGTCTACATTCCGTTACATTCTTAGGAAGAAGAGAGGGAGAAAGGCAGTCATATTTGATGAAGCCTTTGCCATGGGTAAGCACAGTAATGTGTTCCAGTTCAATTTTACAACTGAAACCATCTTGGCTGGAGAGAGACAATCTAATGAGAGACAATTTTACCTCTCATTTTGGTTATCAGATTCTTGCAACAGTAAACTCAAAGAATTAAAATCTCCCCAGAAATCTCATGCGGACGGAAGGGAAAGAACTAAAACCTTAGTGCCAGTCAGAGGAGGAACTTGCTTTCAGGAAGAGAGTTCACATTATTCTGATAGCTTGTCATTGGACTGCCTTGCAAGAGAGACTGCAGCTAAGGCTATGATATATTAATGATGGGCAGGACCACATTGGAAGCAGTCCTGTTTAATCACACACTTCTTCAGTCCTCTATTTAAATCAAAGTCTCAAGTTGGTACCCCAAAAATAGACTTGGGGTCACTGAAGCTCATTTGTTCCTCTTCCTAATGAGGCCATGTTGCATAAATATTTCTTTGCTTTTTATTGCTGCCTGTCTCTTTAACTGATAAACTGGGGATGCCTGGCCAAGCCTACTTTGTTGGAACAGACCAGACTTTGATTCTAAACTCTCTAACAATACAACTAAAGCCATTTTTATAGATGAGGGAGCAGACGCTGAACCATTTAGTCAATGTAACAAGAGGTTTTTGTTTCATGTTTATAAAAAAGAAAACTAAAGTCCCTTAATTCTATTAGACTCTTTGCATCTGCCTAGGAGACTCATGTACCTACTAATAAACACTAGTTTGTTCCACTCAAAAGAGCAAAATATTTTGTTAGTTTTGCAGAATTAGCATTATGTTCTATGTCCTATTTGTCACTGCCACAAATCGGTAACTTTACATATATTAATTACTTTATAGAGGTATTATGAGTTATATTGCAATCTATCTCAATGTGAATATAGACATTTCTTAATGGACTAACCTTAATGTAATGGTTACAATATTTTGGTGCTGCCTTCTGCCTACCTGCAGTGAATTTAACTTTTAAATTTTTTCACATCCATACCCTACAGCCAGTCATGGTGGTATACACAATCTTAGTACTTGGGATCAGAAGCAGGAGGACTACTGTGCGACAATGGCCTTCTACCTTCTACCCTGTAAAGATTTGTCACAATTTGTATTGGTTTAATAGAATGCTGATTGGCCAGTAGTCAGGCAGGAAGTATAGGCAGGGTGACCAGAACAGGAGAATTCTGGGGTGAGGAAAGGCTCAGTCTGTAGTCCTCACTTAGATGCAGAAAAAGCAAGATGATACTGCTTCATTGATAAAAGGTACCGAGCTGTGTGGCTAACACAGACAAGAATTATGGGTTAGTTTGAGATGTAAGAGTTAGCTAAAAAATATGCCTAAGCTATTGGCCAAACAGTGTTGAAATTAATAAAGTTTCTGTGTTATTATTTAGGTCTGGGTGACTGGAAAATGAATGAACAGTCTCAACTTAAAGAGGGTGAAGAGTTTAAAAGCCTTCATCAGCTGCGTATCACATTTGACCTATCAGTCAGGGCTACATGAAACCCTGTCTCAAGATAAAAAAACAAACAAACAAAACACTCCCTATCCCATAATGCATAATGTGTATATAGAATATCCATGTGGATAGAAGATTCATTTGTTATATAGAAAAATTAAAATGAGGGAAATATCCAACAAAAATAAGTTAAATTTAGAAGAGTTTAGCCATATCATGGAATAACACATAGTCATTGAGTATTCGTTGTTTTAAATTGATATATAGAGTGTTGATGGTGGAAAGTATGATCATATATTTATAAATACATGTACATATCTTTTTACATACATAAAATAATACAAAAGTCTTTGTTTGGAAATTACAGTGATTTTCCCCCCAGAGAGCAAAGGAAGTGTGCCGCCATTGAAACAATTCTGAACATGAGGAGCTCTACCAGAAGAACAGGAGCTAAGTGACTTCTCACTCATGCTGACCTGAAGCTGTCAGTGAAGAAGAAAATGGGGACTTCATCCCAGAGACTAAATAATTGCATTCACCCAACTGTCTGAGTACATTTCAAAGAGAACTCTGAGCCTGAGATAAGAATATAGAGTGACTGACACCTGACTTCCACCTTAGACAGCCCTGCGTACTGGCTTCTATCTCAAACACAGACTTTATACTTACCATCGGTAAGCATCTGCTGATCCTTGCTATTAGGTTGGAATGATTTCTTAGACAGAACAAGGAGCTAATACAACCCATCAGCATAAAACTACATAGAATTGCTTACACAGTCTCAATATTTTAGAACATTATGCTACACAAGGATGAAAAATGCCAAAATTAAACACTATTATTTTCCTTACCATATTGAGTTATTTTATTATTAAAGTATATTTCTGAGTTAACATTAAGCTGCATAGGTTTGAAATTATCAACATTCTCATTTTTAAAACTATTTGTGAATATCTGCAAAAGGGGACACGCAGGGCCAAATTTGTAAATTGTGTTGAAATAAAATTAAAAGTTTTACGTTTTCAGAAACATTAATTTTGGAGATTGTAGGAATAGCTACGTTGAAAAAGTATCTGCCATGCAAGCATAAGGAACTGAGTTCAGATCCAAGCAGGCACATAAAAATTGGACACAGTGGTATGCATCTGTAACTCTAGCATTGGAGCAGGTGCGGATATAAGGAGGACTGTGGCTAACTAGTGAGCTCCAGGTTAAGTGTCAGATCATGTCTCCAAAAAGAAAGTGGAGAGAAATAAAATCAAGATATTTAACTTTAACCTCAGTCCTACACACACACCTCTACTCGGGTGTGCACATATATGTGTGAATGCATACATGCTAAAAAGAAGCAATTAGAAAATAAATAAGTTTTAATATAATTAGAAACTTTCAACATGATCTTACTATATAGAATTAAATTGTTAACTTCAATCTAAAAGTATTTTCCATCATTGGTTTTTTTTTTTTTTTTCTGGCCTACTACATGATCCTACATTACTGATGACCTGGGAGTTGTCTCTTCCCCTTTTATGGCTCTGTTTAAGGCACTCCTCTCTTAGTATCCCCTTAGGCAGAAATTCTAGGAACTCTGCTAAGACATTTGCATTCCTTCTTCACCTTCTGCCAGGAAAACTGATATCCTTCTCCTCACAATTCAGAAGACACTCATTGGCTTTCTCTGATAGAACAACCCCTCCTCTTTCAGAGGTACACAAGCACAAGGCATCACTGTCACCAGACTGAGCCATGCAGTGTGAGAGACAGGGATCATCCTCATCTAAGATGTGGTGTAGAGTCATGATGGAATTCGCCATCAAAATGGGGATAGATGCAGGAGCTAAATAAGAAGGTGAACCCAAAGAAAAACATATAGCTATCCTCCTGGGTAGGGGAAGTAGACAAGATTGCCAGGCAAAAAATCAGGATCTTAAGGGTGGGGTAGGAGGGGGGTAAGGGGAGAGGGGGAGAGAAAAGTGAGAAGGGTAGGATGGGGAGAACTTGGGGCAACGGGATGATTGGGATAAAGGAAGGTTGGAGAGGGGAGCAGGGAAGCACATATCTTAATTAAGGGAGCCATCTTAGGGTTGGGAAGAGTCTTGGACCTAGAGGGGCTTCCAGGTGCCCAAGGCGAGGTCCCCAGTTAGTTCCTGGGGCAGCTGAAGATAGGGAACCTTAAATGATCCTATCCTATAGCCATACTGATGAATATTTTGCATATCACCATAGAACCTTCATCTGGCGATGGATGGAGATAGAGACAGAGACCCACACTGGAGCACCGGACTGAACTCCCAAAGTCCCAATGAGGAACAGAAGGAGGGAGAAGATGAGCAAGGAAGTCAGGACCAAGAGGGGTGCACCCACCCACGGGGACAGTGGGGCGGATCTATTGGGAGCTCACCAAGGCCAGCTGGACTGTGACTGAAAAAGCAGGGGATAAAACCGGACTCTCTGAATATGGCGAACAATGAGGGCTGCTGAGAAGCCAAGGACAATGGCACTGGGTTTTGATCCTACTTCATGTTCTGGCTTCGTGGGAGCCTAGCCAGTTTGGATGTTCACCCTCCTAGACCAGGATGGAGGGGGGAGGACTTTGGACTTTCCACAGGGCAGGGAACCCAGACTGTTCTTCAGACTTGAGAGGGAGGAGGAGAGGAGTGGGGGCAGAGGTAGAGGAGTGGGGGGACGGGGAGAGGATTGGGGTGGGGGAGGAGTGGGAGGCTGGGAGGAGGCGGAAATTTTTTTTTCTCAATAGGAAAAAAAGAAAAAAAATGGGGATAGATGACTTTTAAAAACACTCATCTTGTCAATACAAGAAACAAGATACCAACCACAATACATCATTTTAATTTAGTAAAGCCAAAAGCAAAACAAAGTTTTGATGATAAACAGGAAAAAATCCGGGGTTTATAAATAAAAATGACTTTGCTCAGAGATTGAACAGATCATAACAATGGTCAAATAAAATTAGAATCACAATAAAAACAGTTCAGAGGAGGTAGAAGGCTGTATTTAAGAACTAGGAGTGAAACACAATGTACATTATGTTCATTATGGCTCTAGAATTTCTGCTGTAGCATTTTGCAGTATTCATATCTTTTTATTGCTGCTTATGACAATATTTGCCTCTCTCATGAATTCATTTTCAGACAGCCTTGGCCTGTAGTTTCATTTGAAAGATATTCTAATTTGAAATTATCAGAATTAGCAGACGACCAACCTGACTGAAAACCAGGAAGTTTTATACAAATGAAATTCAAACTGCTTCAAATACGCCTGAACTCTCCTCCAGCCCAAGGGGAATGGAAAACAGTCTCTGTGACTAATGCTTTGCTATCTCTGCTCACATGCAATTATTTTGTACTTTTAGGAAATAATATTGATGTACATGTATAAACTACCAATAACATAAAGGGGTGATTGAGGTTCTCCATCCATTCAGCTATTTATGAAGTACAGTGTATACAAGGTTAATGTCACTAGCCTTTAAAGACACAAATATGTTAAAGAAGAAAATAGAAAGGTGACTGAATGTTCTGTGCCAGCCTTTGCTTAGGGCACTTGTATTTTTATGATACCTAGAAAGTGCCTGTATATTTATTATATCCTGTTATAATTTTTGAATGTTTATATAGATTGTCATGTAGTCTTTAAAACTGACACATTCGGTATCATTATAGTCCCCCTTTAAATCCGGTCAGGAAATCTTAGCAAAAATTAACAACTTGATGGCTATCTCGGAGCTAAGAGATTCAAAAGTAAAACTTGAACTAGATTATTCAAGGGCTACATAACTCCTACACTCTATACTCTAACTCTATCATCATTTTATGTTGCAGAAATTTCTTATTCAGTTGCAATTAAGAAGACTTGGGAGTTGCCTTGGAGATCTCTTGGAGAGATGACGCAGTAGTTAAGAGCACAAAAGGACTGCTCTTCCAGAAAACCCAAGTTCAATTCCTAGCATCCACATCAGGCAGCTCACAACCACTTGTGACCCCAGTGGAGAAATCTAACATCTCCAGTCTCTGCGGGCACCTGAATCACACACATATACACCCCCCCACACACACACACAGAATTAAAAATAATAAAGAAGAAATTAAGGTTCTTTTAGACACAAGGAGGTGTCTCAACTACTAAGAGTAATTATTGCAGAATCATGAGGGTTTGAGATCAAAACTCATGTAAAAATCTGGGTGTGGTCACATGCTCCTGTAACCCTGGGTGGAGACAGGAGGATTGATTGGGACTCCTGGCCACTAGCCAGGTTCAGTGATCTATATAGAATAAATAAGGTAGACAGTGGTAAAGCAGGACCCCCATAGTCATCATCTGGCATGGGTACCCTGGTTCAAGAGCTTTGCACCTACACACACACACGTCTTAGAAAGATAAATAAGTGTATATACATACACTAAGGGTTTCCAAGTGATCATCAAATAAACAACAGGATCAGCATCCAAAGTCACCTCTCTCTGTTCCACATCTTTTCTTCAGTCCTACATACCACCTAAAAAGATAAGTGAGAAAACATTAATAAACACACATACTGCCTTTAAAAAGATAAATAGGTGTATTTTATTATCATAATTATTGTCACGATTACCATTATTTGGCAATTTTTTACTCAGGGAAATAAGAAATATATTAACACTATTAATAATACACTGAGTCCTGGACTAATCTCTTTATTATTATTATTATTTTTAGATTATCTCTTGCCAACACCCTCAGGTTGTTTTAAAACTCACAATGAAACTCATCTTCCTAGAGGTGAAGAAAGGAGACTTCAACAGTCAAGGAAGATGTCTGAGATCATGCTGCTAACACGTCCAGGACCTTCCTGCAAGGATGGGCTTTTGTGACTTCAAAGCCCATGAGGAAGTAGTAGGTCTTATGGAATAGTCTTTTTGTGCACTGGGAAGATGTGTTGCTCTCATTGGTTTAATGAAGAGTTAGTGGTCAATAGCTAGACAGAAAGAGGTTAGATGGGATTTGCAGACAGGGAAAAAGAGAGTGTGAGGTGAAGAAGGGTAGAGTGGCCATGAGATATGGAGCAAAGAAAAATGGACTTGCTGTGCTAAAGAAAAGGTACCCAGCAACGTGGTAGTACATAGATAAAAAATATGGGTTAATTTCATTTGCAAGAGCTAGTTGGTAACAAGCTTAAGCTATTGGTCAAGTATCTATAACTAATAAGAAGTTTTTGTTTGGTTATTTGGGACCTGGATGTCAGGACAGAATATCTCACTTACAAGTAGGTCATCAGTGTCAAACCAAGGCTATTGCAAAGTTCAGATAATGCAGAATACCTAAGTAGGTAAGATTGGCAAGTCCCGGTGGATTGACTTCAGGCTTATTGGGAAAGCAAAATTTCAATAGCCAAGAGATGCATAGATTTGGAAGACAAAATAAGCTTATGTGGAATAGTCTAGCAAACCTTGGGAATAATTCTTGTTTATGTTTAGCCACAGGGCTTGGTATCTTTTCTCAGTGAGGCATTCTCATCTTGCTTCTTCTGCATCTGGCTTGCGATTGCAGACTGAGCTTTTCCATTCCCAGAATTCTCCTAGTCTGGTTGCCCACCTATACTTGCTGTCTGGTTACTAGACAATCGGTGTTTTATTAAACCAAAAATGAATGACAATCTTTACAGTGTACAAAAGCATTATCCCACAGCAAACAACAACAACAAAATTCATAATAGAATTGGAACAAGAAAGACAATTAACATTATATCCTCTTTCAAAACTTTCATCCATTGCCTGACTTCCACCCTCCTTCATTGTCTTATATTTAGCCTTTCTTTTTCACTTTCTTCGTGTTATAATATATGTCGTGGCCCGTGAGGGTCCAACATAAATTCCCTAATTCCTCAAACCGGCTGGAACGGAGTCGCGAGGAAAAGAACCGACACAGCTTACACCGTCATCATGGAAAATGGCCAGATTTGCCGTTTATTGTCCAAACCTTTTATATACCCACACCAAATTGAGCGGGGAAGGGGGAAAACACATTACGCCATTCCTTAGGCAGCCAAGTGCCTGGGCCCAAATCACATCCGCATCTAGCAGTCAGGTAGGCCCTGAATTAGCATCTCTATAAGACATCCTTCCAAATTACAAAGGAAAGAAGCACCAAATATCTGAGCTCTTAAGTCATCAGCTTCAGTCAAACATCTCTTCTCAGGTAATCCACCTCTTAACAAAAGAAGCTAGGAGCAGGCATCCTGGCCTTTGTTAGGGGCAGAGACAGTTTGTCTGCAGAGCTACGTGGTCAGCTCGGACCAGGCTAATGGCTTTTGTGTCATATCGAAATATGGGCCCACAAATATACCCACATTTGCATATATTTATATTTTCTCCACATAAAATAGAATATGATTGTTTTCTGAGATTGTGTGATCTTGTTTAATATTACACATTCTAAAACTATTCAGTTCTAAAGAAGAATGAGGTAAAAAAATTGCAAGAAGATGTATGGATGGACTTTGAATGTTTAACAAAACAAATCTTTTCTCTCTGTAAATTGATTGTCACTGGGAGTTTTTATAGAAGATATTATCAGAAATGTGAGTGAGTCCTTGAAGAGTTTCAGTGTAATACCAAGAAAATTGAGCACTGTTATTGGGGTTCTTATTAGCAAAAAGAAAAGAAAGAAAGAAAGAAAGAAAGAAAGAAAGAAAGAAAGAAAGAAAGAAAGAGAAGAAAAGATTCAGATAGAAGCTCAATGACAGTCTTATTGGAATTTAAGTGAAACCCATTGGGCAAGCAACCTGTAAACCTCAGAAGGTGCTTAGAGGACAGAGATAGAAATTAAGAAGATAAAGAGACAGGTCATTTGGGTTGATCTGGCAAGGATGTCAGTCATGTGGTGGACAAGCATCTACATGGCAGAGAGGGAGCTTTAGAGAAAGGATAAAAAACTCAAATCATCAAACAGTGCATACTTAGCCTAGGGCTAACATATGAAAGAAGGAAAAAAAGTTATACCTCTCAATTTCAAAAAGGTAAGCAGACCCAAAAGAACCTCATGGTAGGTTATAGGAACTGCACTAGGGGCAAGAATGCTGGGATGAAAAATTATATCATCCCATTAAATGAACAAGTACTCCTATCTTTTTGGCATGGCTTAAGGAGAGCCTTTCCTAGAGTTTAGTACCTTGGCCAGGTCTTTCACCTGACTAGCAAGAATATTAGGTCTTTGGGGTATGAAAACAGAGACCTAGACCTACCCCTAAGCAGCTACAGTACTTAGAAGAGTGGACCTTGCATCTCAATGGACAAACAATTGAGCTGAACCTCATGGTGTGGATGAAGGTGTGCTGGCCTCAAGGACTTGAGAACAGGAGAACTGGCTCTGCCTCTTGCTGCCTGGTGTATTGAGTGAGCTAGTCAGGGCAGTGCTGGAGAGCTTGCTCTGGTGGTGAGGATAACCAACTGACCAACCCAACTACCACCTAAGTTCAGAACCAGGGCTATGAGTTGACTTACCTCAACATCCATCCCATCTATAAACTGATGGAACACATGAAGTGGCCAGTACTGCCGATCCAAAGCTACAGGATCCACATAACAGAAGGCAACAAGAGGATATCCAAGAGGAGTGCCACTAAGGGCCCAGAATCCATAATGTAGCAGATGCCAGAGGCCCCAAACCAGACAAATGACTCATAGCAATGAACACTTGCACGTAAAGATGTATGGACTAAACAATATACTGTATGACTGACCATGTCGTACTACAGCTTCTACAACAAGATTAGTTTTCTTTTTTCCTTCTTTTAAATTTTATTTTATTTATTTGGGGTGGGAATTGCAAAGGCAGAGGGAAGCTATGAAGGAACAGGGAGAAGAATGGGACCAGGATGCATGATGTGGCATGCACAAAGAACCAATAAAAATTTGTTTTAAAAAAAGAATGTTAGATCTCATGCAAGCTGAAATTTCATTTTCTTGACAAGAAGCCAGACTTTCAGTGCTACTTTAACGACACAATATTTACTATTACACTACTTAATTGGTACTAAATGATTCAATGCTCATAGTAATCCTCATCATTTTGGAGATCAAGAACCGAAGCTCACAACGCATACAAATTTAAATAAAATGTAAAATTAACACCTGGCAGAAGTACCACTGTAACCAAATAGGCAAGCTCTGGTGTCTAAGCAATTCAACAAAATCATTGGGACCAGAAATTTTAGGAAAATTTTGAAAAATCTTTCAAGATTTTCAGCAATCTTGAAAAATCATTACACAGAATTTTCAAGACCTTGCTTCAGACATCTTGCGGACTTTGGTCTGAACATCCTGGGGGACTGGACTGATTGATATTCCCACTAGTAATATGAGGCAGGATTGGGTGGAAGAGAGAGAAGTATTAGGTTGAGTAAAATTATGGTGTTTAAGAGTCTATGTTCCAGAGAAGACAGGTCAGGTCAACCATTTTCAAATCACCATGCACTCTTCTGTTTCCAGAAGCTACTACTCTTTTGGCCTCATTACATTTTTCTTCCGGAAGAACTGCTATTTACTTAGTGTCTTGGAGGCAGAGCTCAATAATTCACTACCTCTTGAGAAGCATTGCCATAGGTAGAAGTTACTATCTCTTAGCTGCTCTTTCTTTGTCGTGGGCAGATCTGCATCAGTGAGACAGACAACTCACTTCTCTGTCTGGACTCCTCTCAGGTCCTAGTCCTTTTGATCTTTGGCTTTGTAAGAATTTTCATGATCCTAAGAATGTAGCACAGAAGATTGTCAGAGCTCATGACAGAGTAAGTAAAGAAGTGTGTTAGACAGTGGTCAAAGAAACCTTTGTCCCAGTCTATACTTTATGCCACCTTATACTACTTCTAAGATCTCTAGAACAAGCAAATTTCCTGAGGAGCTTTTGAGTTCTTACAGGAGGTAGCCATGCCCTGACTAGACAGTAATTTTATAAAATTTAGATAGTTATCTGAGGGGTCTTCCACACAGTTCAGGAGGTCACATGATATATACTCAGGGGCCATTCTTCTGACCTCTAATTGGAGTCCTGCAGTCCTACTTCTTGGTTTCTAAGTTGTCAGTTAGGACAGAATGGTCAAGCCACGATATCCTCCACATCTAACCAGCTACCTAATTTAACATATGTATAGAAATCATGTTGTCTCTAATGCATTTGGGAAAAATAGCAAGAGCAAGAGCTTCTTAAGCAGTAAAAAAAGAAATGCCAGCTCACTTTCCATCCACCTCTCCATCATCCTCAAGTAACTTGGATTGTGTCAGGATTTGAAAATTGATTCTCATTTCTACCCTTCTTTGGGTTTTGCTACTATCAGATACTACTGATAATTCCCTTTTGGATCTGCTATTGCCTCCTAATCCATTATTTACATGTTATCAGCAGTTTTTATTGTACATTGTCACAGTCAGAATAAGTGACTGACTTATAACACAGTCTTGGTGTTACCCCCATCTATGGGACTCATTTGCTTGATTTGTGGTCAGCTGTTTTGATATTTTTATCTCTCAAGGCTCTGAGTTACTTAAGGATAGGGGTTATAATTCGAATTGCTATTACCCCCTAATGCTGAGTGGAATTGGGACCACTGTAGAGCCTTGATGGATGTGTTCTTCTGAAAACAACAAGAATGAGAAAAGGATGGAAGGAGAGAGGGAGAAAACTGAAAAAGACCACAGTAGCATCTACCTTTCCATAAAGAAAAGTAAGAATATATTCAACCCAAACACGACAAACACATTTCTTGCAAATTAATTAAATTAATGACCAGTTGAAGTGATTCCCATTGTTGAACAGAAAGACAAAACTACTCCAAAATAAGTGTTTCATTTTAGACCATGGATACATTTGCCTTTGTCTTATATGACAAGTCAAAGCTATTGGGGTAATATGAGAAAACTAGGCTGGCTGAAGAAAATCGGCATCCTATCCAGCTCAAAGTAGTTTAGAAGACTGTTCCTCATGTGATTTTGTCCTGATTAGAAGAGGGTTTGCAGTACTCTGAGTTGGAAAGCACCATTAGTCTTGAGTCAGCTACTGAGTCCTATAGGTTGCAAATGGTTGATGGCTGAATCTCAACAGGAGAACTCACAGATGGACAAATGTATGTTCCCAGTAGGATATTTCAAGAAAGTTTGTTTAGGAACTTAGAAAAAAACAAAACACTATACAGTACTTCATTTTGGTTTGCTGAGTTCTTAAACCAAAGTAAACTGGAAGGAACATGGAATCAACGGATCCTTCTATCTGTCCATCTTTCCAACTCTTCCCTTCCTCTGTCACAGTTGTTTAAAGAACCCAGAACTCCTGCTCCAAAAACCAGCTACAGGAATTAGAATTATTATCCTCAACTTCTATTTTCTTTTATGAAAATCCAGCCATGAGGAAATTCTCTGACCTTCCTTGTCATGCAGTAGAACTACAGACCATCATTTCAGAGCTGGTCCTGTCCTGCAACACGGTATGGATAACATACTACTTCATAAAATGATTGTGTCTCTTAAACAAGATGAAATGTATAAAAAACTGACTTTACCATAGTTTTTTTGTTTTGTTTTGTTTTTTGTTTTTATTTTTTGAGACAGGGTTTCTCCGTAGCTTTTAGGTTCCTGTCCTGGAACTAGCTCTTGTAGACCAGGCTGGCCTCGAACTCACAGAGATCCGCCTGCCTCTGCCTCCCGAGTGCTGGGATTAAAGGCGTGCACCACCACTGCCCGGCCCATAGTTTATTTACTATAAATTCTTACTATATAATTAATAATTAAAATATATTGTTAAAGGTATATTAAATCATCACTAATATGCATGAGACAGCTGTGAAATTTTGAAGGGAATTTTTATCATATCCTGAGTCAGTGCTTACAAAAACTCCAGTCATGAATACTTCTCCAGAAGAAAAATGCCAATGATTGGCTTTATTTACAATGTCCTGGTAGGTTGTTCTGTATGTGTTTAAGCTTAATTTCATCATGTTTTGGGAAATTTTGGAGCGAAAGAGTAGTTAAAGAGTAGCTTATTCAACTACTCTTTCATTACTAATCAAGTATATCATACACCACATTTTCTTATTTCATTACATCATGTACACAAGGCTTCTTGCCAGAAATACTGGCCTTGTCTTTTAGAACACTGTTGTTTGGGCTATAGGTGTGTTCTATTGCAGAGAGCCTCATAACCTATCTGTAAAATGTAAAAACTGTGATAATTCAGACCCTGCACTCATGAGAAAGCAAATGATACGACATTTCTTTTGCTATTAATGAACTTACTTTCTACCTTGAAGCTGCGTGCTGCCTTGCAACAGAAAAGGCAATTTCAGAATCAATTCATTACCTCAGGGTTTTCTTTTCCATTTTCTTCTCCTTTGTTTGCTTTAGTAACAGCAAACCATGCAAACAGGAAAGGTGGCTCTCCCTGGAACCTATCTGTCCAGACTATACTGTTCATCATCACTGTGCTCTCACAATTCCAGTGGGAGGATCAACTGTTCCCCTCTTGATACCTTGCTGCCCTGCCTGTTGCGCAAACTTCTTCCAAGATCTTAGTGGTTTTCCCTCTCAGTGTGGATTTGAACTCACATCAGGTTTACAGATGACCTTGCCTACCCATTCTGAGGTTCTCACAGGCCATTCTGCTCAGTACAGCTTGAAATAGAGATTTCATGAATCGTATCTGCCATAGGGATGAGCATAGGTTCCCTGTATTCTGATACCTTTAAATCTTTATGGAAATTCTTTCAATCTCACCACCCCAAAGACGAAGAGGTTCTGAGTGTGGCACCTCTTGGAAATCCACACCATGACTTTCTCTCTTTGGTTTGTTGTTTGGTTGGTTGTATGCTGGCTTGTTTGTTTGCTTACCTCAACTTAACTGTGAGGTAATTTTTCAAATTTTTCTCCTGCAGACCACATAATTTTCATCCTTGACAATACAAAATTCACAATGAAAAAATGTTTTTTTTAAACTTTCTTATTATACTAAGCACCTTAGTTTCTGACTTTCAAGACCCAGTTAAAGATAAATTTTTTCTACTTGGAAAAATCAGGTGTGATAATATTATGAGAAAAAGGTTGTTCCTATAGATAAAAAATATAAGCAAATCTTATTCTGCTATAGAATAATGAGTAAGAGTCCTCTTTCAAGGAATCAGGGTTCATGAATTGTCTCTACAACAAGGTAGGAGAAGCCCATAGAAGCAGGAACTAGTCAATGCCTTTGTGTTGTAACAGTGAGATGCTTCTCTATACATGGTTAAATTTTTAGCTTGCTATACAGCATGGATTTTGATCCTTTTGAAAGATATGTTTAATCTGCAGTCCTGGTTCCTTTGGATATGAATTTACTGGGAGACAGGGTCTTTAAAGGTGAAATCGAGGTAAATAAATTGGGCCCTAATTCAAAGTGGCCAGTTGTTAGAAGAAAAGAATAGACCCAGGAAAAGACATGTCAGGAAGGAACACTAGGCAACAATGGAAAGACAAGGCTGACAACTTTCCTGCAAATTGTGAAACTCCCATGACTGGTGTCACCACCATCAGAAATGCAAGGAGTGATTATTCCATAGAGTCTTTGGAAGAAGGCCAAAGAGCTCTACTGTGTGACTCAACTTCCAGAACTGAAAGTTATGCTTCTCTCCTTTTAGGTCATATATTTTGAGAATATTCTCCCCATGCTATGGCTTTCCAAAACATGACCCAATGTCTAACCTCTACAACACAAATTGTCTTCTAGATCCATTCTTTCAATATGATTGTATAATGGTTACTTTTAATTGTCACTTTGACAGAATTTAGCATTACCATGGAAACAAACCTCTTGGGCATTTTGTAAGATTTTTCTAAATTAGGTTAATTGAGGTGGGAAGACAGACCCCAGCTATAGGCAGTAGCATCCCACGGGTTGGTCCCCAGCTAAATAAGGAGAGAGAGGGCTGAACAGCACCACTCCTCATTCTGTTCATCATCTATCATCATGTCTGTAGATACAACATGACCAGTTAGCTGCCTTAAGCTCCTGACTCCAGCACTCCTCCATCATGACAGAATATGCACCTTGCACTGTGAACTAGAAGGAACTCTTCCTTATTTAATTGGTTTTGTTCCTCACAGCAGTAAGCAAAGTAATTATCTTGCATCCCAAATTTTATGTTAATTTTTGGCACTTTTTTAATTCTAAATTGTAAATATACAGTTTAGAGTTGTATACAATTATAGAGTACAAAGTAGTGTTATGATTTATGAATTCAATGTAGAATCATTACATCAAGGTAATTAATCTATCACCCAAATACTTGTATTTTTATGACAAGAACATTTAATATTATTGTCTTATCAAGTTTGAAATGCAAGTTATTTACTATATCCATGTGCTTGTATTGTATATTAAACAATATAAAATAATTCCTATTGTTTGATAAAAGCTCTGTACCCTCTGATTTTTAATTCCATTTTTCATCTATCAGGATCTATATTACCATCTATTCTACCATCTGTTTCTTTGAGTTTTATATTTGTATATTGTACATCTAGATGAGAAGATATGGTATTTGTCTGTCTTTGCCTGGATTATTCTATCAGCACAATGATCTTAACTCCAACTGTGTTGGTACAAATAACAAAGTTATGTCAAGGCTAAATAGTGTTCTGCTATATAAACACAACCACACTTTCTTTAGTTATTCATCTAGTGATGGACATGCAGGTTGATTCAATATTTTGCCCATTTCAAAAGTCACTATAATTGACATGTGATTGCTAATATCTATTACACATACTAACTTCAAATCTTTAGAAAGATATCTCTGAATGTCCTAATTGCCTTTCTATTGCTGTGTTAAGACACCTTGACAAAGTCAATTTATAGAACAAAAAGTTTCCTGAATTTAGGCTTACAGTTATAGAGGATAAGTACATGAGCATCATGGTAGGAAACATGGTACCAGATAGGTAGGCATTGTGAAGGAACAGTAGCTGAGACCTTACATGTTGAGACAGCAACTACAATGCAGAGGGAGGGAAAGAGAGGAAGAACCAAGTAGAATTCCATAGGCTTTTGAAACCTAAAATCCCACTTCCAGTAACATACTTCCTCTAATGGGGTCATACATTCTAATTCTCAACAAACACTGCTATCAATGCTTGGGACCAAGATTCAATCATAGTAGCCCATGAGAGTCACAATCATTCAAACCACCACATGAGTCATGAAGTAATTTTATGTTTGGGTTTCTGAGGAGCTTCCACTCTGCTTACTATGTAACCGTGCTATTTGTGTTCAAACACACAGTTCTACAGTTCCTTTTTTATCCTCAACTTGACATTTTTATATCAGAAATCTTGATTGACATAATAATGTTTATACCCACATCCTAATTCTCTTTCTCATAAAAAATAAATTCTTCTTTATATCTTTGTGATCTATACTAAATTTCTAGTCTGCTTCAAATAATCTGCATAAGCCATTCTTTGCAATCGTCTTCTTAAAATGCATCCCTACCTACCACTATTGCTCTTCTCTATGACACTATTCATGTGCCATTCAAGGTCTCATTACCTCATACGTTGATTGTCATTCAGTCACCAGAATAACTTGTATTAAATTTTTCAAATACCCGAAACTTAAGGAAAACTAAATACTTACCTAGTTTTACTTATATAACTTAGTGTTACCTAGCAAGAAAAATTAATAGCAAAAACTAATAAACCCATTCAATGTAATATTGGAACTTGTCACATAGACTTATATTTCCTAAATTACCGGGAATAGTCTTATCTTTTAAGAAGGGAGAATATAGAAAATAAAATAAACAGTAACTCTTTCCTAGAACTTTACAACACACATTAGTAGAATATATTTGAAGGATATTTGAAGAACTCTAGTCAGTGCTTTAACACAGATGTTTTTGTTTTTTATTTTGTTTTGTTTGGAATGCTTTTTATTTGTAACAGTCATCAGTGCACTACAGAATTAGAAATTCGTGTTTTGCTAATGCTACTATGAACCAAAGGGCTTCAACCAGGGACTGCATTCTGTCCTCAAAGGCCATCATCTAAGCTGACAGATTGCAATGTTCAGCCCTACCCTGCTTCATCAGGATCTGAGGAGATTTGAAGCAGAATGAAGGGTGTACAGTATCTTCAGAAAGAGCTTTTGTAGCTCTGCTCTTCCCTACTCTGACATCTGAAGGAAACAGAAGACTTTTTCCCACTTTCTCAAAAAGTGGGAAAAGTGTACCTGAGGCAGATATTTGTCTCAAACTTCATCAGAAGTTAAACATTGGCCTTAGATAATAAAAAAGAGAATGAGTAGGTAGGGTCCTTTGCTTCGTCATTAAATTCCAAACCACAGCCTGTGACATGTGAAGATAAATTCTTCCATTATTGGGCTAATGTTAGACTCACTGAACATCATCACAGATTGCCCAAGGATGGAATGAATTCTTCAAAAAGACTTATAATTCAAAGTTTGTGGTTTTTTTCTTTAGAAGGAACCAAAGTGTAAATTAACACAGGGCAATAGTTTTATGTGGATGTTTTTATTAAATATTGACCAATATAAAACACTAAAAGAGAAAAAGGCTGCAAATGGCAAAACTTAAAGAATTATAAAATATAGTAAATAGTAAAATGCAGAAGGGGAATTTGAATTGGAAACACTTTTTATTTAAGAAAATAAAAACATGTAAGTACTTTTGTGTGTCATAGGACAGGAGAATGAATATTAAAACAGGCATAAGTAAAGAAGAATAAATGAAGAGAATTCGTGTTTCCTGGGAAAGTGACAAGCTGTAGAATTTAAGATGAAGAAATGACTGTTTAAAATATTTCAAGGGGAAACCGCCACACTGCTTTCCAAAGTGGTTGGACAAGTTTGCATTCCCACCAGCAATGGATGAGTGTACCCCTTTCTCCACAACCTCTCCAGCTAAGGCTACCATTGGTTTCTAGCGATAAACAAAGGACATTAAGCCTTAATTAGTGATCCTAAAGAAACTAAATAAGAAGAACCCAAAGAAAAACATATAGGCATCCTCCTGAATATTAACCTTCATCAGGCGATGGAAGGAGACAGAGACAGAGACCCATATTGGAGCACCGGACAGAAATCTCAAGGTCCAAATCAGGAGCAGAAGGAGAGAGAGCATGAGCAAGGAACTCAGGACAGCGAGGGGTGCACCCACATACTGAGACAATGGGGATGTTCTATCAGGAACTCACCAAGGCCAGCTGGCCTGGGTCTGAAAAAGCCTGGGATAAAACCGGACTCGCTGAACATAGTGGACAATGAGGACTACTGAGAACTCAAGATCAATGGCAATGGGTTTTTGATCCTACTGCACGTACTGGCTTTGTGGGAGCCTAGGCAGTTTGGATGCTCACCTTACTAGACCTAGATGGAGGTGGGTGGTCCTTGGACTTCCCACAGGGAAGGGAACCCTGATTGCTCTTTGGACTGACAAGGGAGGGGGAATTGGTTGGGGGAGGGGGAGGGAAATGGGAAGCGGTGGTGGGGAAGAGATAGAAATCTTTAATAAATAAATTAAAAAATAAAATATTTTAAAGGTAAAAAGATAAAAGAGAGTATATGTAACACCCTTAATAAATTAGAACTACCAAATCCATTGTGGGTAAAAGATGAAGCCATTGATGTTGTTTTAATTGCCTTTTGATATAATAATAATAATAGTTAATAATAATTAGAATGTGTCCAGAGCATTAAGGAGCAAGAAGAGAACAGCAGAATCGCTTTGAGAAGGCAAAGGTTAGGTATTTAGTTAAAGAGGGTTCATAACAGGAGACAGGCAGAAAATGATGCTTGGCAGAGCTCACATCTCTGTGGTTCCTTAATGCTCTTTCAGTTGTTGAAACTGAGTCATGTTACCTTGGATCTCCCACGAACTATGAGAGGGAGGGAGTTTACTAAGCAAATCAGTAGTGTAAACATAATTAGACAGAGCTATTGTTTAAATAAATCTGGCATGTACCTTGCCTGGCAACCCTTGGCTGGTCATTAGTCATGTAACTAATTAACCTGCCCCTGTGCCATCTGCTCTCGTCTGTTCTCTCTCTTCCTTAGAGAGTGCAACTATTCTTGTGAGTCTCACCATCACCTTTGTGCTAACAACTAAGAACTCATGCAGTCGTGTCTCAGTTCCCTGCAAGTGCTAGCCTCACAAGCACGAGTATTAAATAAACTCCTGTATGCATAAAGTCAAATTCCTTGTTCTTTACCGGAGCCACCACTCATTCTTACTTTCTGATCTTAGTAAACAGCACACCATTCTTCATGTAAGTCAGTCTTATAGATTGGAGCAATTTGAAGTTACTTCATTTTTCATAATTTACATATATTACATGCCTGATTTTGTCATATTCTTCCCATCCTAGGTTACTGACCCATTTGCTCACATTGTGGTGTCTCTTGGAGTTTTGTTCATCTCAAAAACATCCTTTTCCTGGTTCAGTTACATCATAAACTTTTATTTCCTCCCTGCACCAGACCTTATCAAAGTTTAACAAAGGTGCTAAGAGCACGGTCCCAAGAGAAGACTGATGAGTTTAAATGTTTGAATCTTCTGTGTCTCAGTCTCTTCCTATGCACCATGGTACTAGTAATTGCAATAATATCTATTCTTCATAGTAATACACAGTTTAAATGAATCAATATCTGAAAAGCATTTAGAGCAACATTTAGCTTATAATGTGCAATAAATATTAGCTGTTATTACTACATGAAATTCTATAGTTTTCAAGATCTCATAAATTAAAAATCATAACAACCTAATTTTTTATTCTTTAAAATTTTTAATTGATTTTATTGAGCTATACATTTTTCTCTGCTCCCTTTTCTTTCTCTCCTCTCCCCTTCTACCCTCTCCCATGGTCCCCATGCTCCTAATTTACTCTGAAAATCTTGTCTTTTTATACTTCCCATCTATGTCTTTCTTAGGGTCTTCTTTGTTGTCTAGGATATCTGGGATTGTGATTTGTATGCTGTTTATTATTTTTGCTTTATGTCTAAAACCACTTATGAATGAGTACATATGATATTTATCTTTCTGGGTTTGGGTTACTTCACTCAATATGATGTTTTCTAGATTCGTACATTTGCGTGCAAATTTCAAGATGTCTTTTTTTTCTGCTGTATAGTACTCCATTGTGCAAATGTATCACATTTTCCTTATCCATTTCAGTTGAGGGGCATTTAGGTTGTTTCCAGGTTCTGGCTATGATAAATAATGCTGTTATGAACATAATTGAGTTTACCGCCCACCTGTACCACGTGACAGTACTACCGTACTGTAGTGTGGCACCTGGACTACAGGACCATTCACGAGCTGACAAGGGCCTGGAGATTTAAACATACCAAGACAGACAGAGACACAGGTCATTCTTGATGCCAGAATGCCCCAAGAATGCCCCCTTTATTGTGTTCGGGGGCAGTTTATATAGAGATAGCCACGCCCCAGGCAAACCCACCAGAAATCACTCCCCTGCCATCAGAACTCCCGAGGATCTCCTTCTCAGAGCAGTTGCAGGCTGTCTCAGAGCAGAGGGAAAAAAGTTGTTTACAAGAAATTCAGGATCTAGGGGTTCACTGTTCCCAACAGTTGCGTACATGTCCTTGTGGTAGAATTGAGCATCCTTTGGGTGTATACTCAAAAGTGGTATTGCTGGGTCTTCAGATAGTCTGTTTCCTAATTTTCTGAGAAATTGCCATACTAATATCCAAGAGGGCTGTACTAGTTTGCACTCCCACCAGCAATGCAGGAAAGTTCCTTTTATACCACAACCTCTCCTGCACAAGATGTCATCAGCATTTTTTATCTTGGCCATTCTTACATGTGTAAGATGGAATCTCAGAGTTGTTTTGATTTGCATTTCTCTGATGACTAAGGATGTTGAACATTTCTTTTTTTTATTTTTTTTCCTTTAAGTACATTATTTATTTTTTTTATTTTTATTTTTTTGTTTATTTTATTCTTTAAGTGTCTTTCAGCCATTTTAGTTTCCTCTGTTGAGAGTTTTCTGTTTTGGTCTATACCTCATTTTTTTATAGAATTATTTGTCCTTTTGATGACCAATTTCTTGAGTTCTCTGTATATTTTGGAGATCAGTCCTCTGTCTAATGTGGAGTTGGTGAAGATCTTTTCCCATTCTGTAGGCTGCTGTTTGTCTTGTTGACCTTGTTCTTTGCTTGACAAGAAGCTTTTCAGTTTCAGAAGATTCTATCTATTAATTGTTACTCTCAGTGTCTGTGCTACTGTGGTTATATTTAGGAAGTGGTCTCCTGTGCCAATGCGTTCAAGTGTACTTCCCACTTTTTCTTCTATGAGATTCAATAGCCCTCCTTTACACAGATGATAAATGGACTGAGAGAGAAATCAGAGAAGCATCACCATTAACAATAGTCACAAATAGCATAAAATATCTCAGAGTAACTCTAACCAAACAAGTGGAAGACCTGTATGACAAAAACAAAATTGAAGAAGACACCAGAAAATAAAAAGATCTCCCATGATCTTGGGTAATTAGAATTAGCATAGTAAAAATGGCAGTCTTAAAAAAAATCAATCTACAGATTCAATGCAATGCCCATCAAAATTCCAGTGAAATTCTTCACAGACCTCGAAAGAACAGTATTCAACTTTATATGGAAAAGCAAAAACCTCAGAATAGCCAAAACAATCCTGTACAATGAGGGAGGAAGGTCATTGGTTAAGTAATAAAGAAATTGCTTGGCCTCATAGGTTAAAACATAGGTGGGAGGAGTAAACAGAACAGAATGCTGGGAGGAAGAGTAAGTGAGGTAAGAGAGAGACGCCATAGCTCAGCTCTCGGGGGCACACGCCATGAAGCAAGCTGCCAGGTCAGACATGCTGAATATTTCCCGGTAAGACTGATGCTACACAGATTATAAGAGATGGGTTGATCGGGATATGAGAATTAGCCTGTAAGGGCTAGAGTTAATGGGCCAAACAGTGTTTAAAAGAATACAGTGTCCGTGTAATTATTTCGGGGCATAAGCTAGCAGGCAGCCGGGGTGCTGGGGATGCATCCTCGCCGCTCCTATCACTACAGTACAATAAAGGAATTTTTGGAGATATCACAATCCCTGACTTCAAACTCTACAGATATGAATCCATATACCTACAAATACCTGATTTTTGACAAAGAAACAAAAAATACAAAATGGAAAAAAGAAAGCATATTCAAAATAGTGCTGCCATAACTGGATATCATCATGTAGAAGAATGAAAATAGATCCATATCTATCACCATGCACAAAACTCAAGTCCGAATGGCTCAAAGACCTCAACATAAAGTGACGACCTAATTTTATAAAACTTTACTTATCTTTAATTTTTTTTAGATAAGTTCTTATCGCATAGCCTTGTATGGCTTGGAACTCATATAAATCAGGCTGGCCTAGCCCACACAGAGATCCACCTGCCTCTGCCTCCTGAGTACTGGGATTAACAGTGTGGGGCATCACACATGGCCTCTAATGTGACTTTATAACATAAACTTCCATTCATTAAGCTATGACACAATGCCACTAGATAAGATCATGTGATTTTCTGCCTCCATACCTTCACTGACAGAAACATCCCTAATGCCCATCAGTGAAAACCTGCTGATTCCTGACCTACAGAGCACAGGACAGTAAGCCTGACATGATGGTCAGTTTGCTGAGTTTCCAAAAATAGTTATAGGTAATGATGTAGATTTGAACTAAAAAGATTTTACGGTTCTTTCATGAATAAGTCTCTTACTATTACTATTTAAGGCAAGGGGGAACAAACAAAAGTCCTTGTCTGCTGTCGAACAGATGATAAAACTGTGGTCAGTAAAATAAGCAGTTTTCCAATCCCCTCTTCATCAGCAGTACCTGGAGAATTTTAAGCACTTAATAAACATGATATGCAAAGGAATGTTTAAAAGACCATGAAATAGAATGTAGGGGTAGATAGATTGTCCCAAAGAGGAATTGAAATCTAATGTGCAGACGTCTTTTCTCTGACATTGAGAAAAGCAGAGAATGAGCAGACACAGGAGACAGGCAAGTCACATGGTCTGTGATAGGAACCATATTTATATTGCTGTTGATAGGTTTGGGCCATATCATTTTATAAATGACTCATTTGAGAAAGCAATATTAAACTACAAGATTTACTAGAAAGCTCTGCAACTTGCATATCCAAATCCACCTCAGTTTAGAGGAAAACCCAACTCTTCTTGCTGCCCCTAATCCTTTCCAGACAGAAGTTAACCCGCAAACAACTCAAACTGAGAAAGAAAGTTGCATTATGTGGCTGGACAATGTATAAGAACTCTTTTATGCTTCACAAAATGAAATAATTTATTAATGATTTCTCTGAATACGTAGTTGTGGGTGTTAGATGAGCTTAATAAGTGAACGGTACATGTTGGGTTTGTATCTAAGGTTAATTTTCTTAAATATCTCCATAAATTGCTAACAACAGTGGCTTTCAGCAGAAACAAACTGATCTTTAGGTTTCAAACCTTAATAACTGATGGGCAATTTACCAATTTAGTGGCCATGGTCACAAGAAAATCTAAACACGCAATTTTAAAAGAAATTACCTATTTTGATATTTAAGTCAAATGAAAATTGAAGCTGAGAGGAGCTAGAAAATCAGATGCAAAAAATATTATGAGAGAAATGCAAAAAAAAACCCTACAGTTATCAAAAGAAAAGCAGTTGGTTGTGCTAATTCCCTTCAGCTAGGAAAATAGAAGCAGGCAGCAGTGGTGCATGAAAACCACAAGCCTCGGTCGTCAGGCTAGTGAGGCCACTTCCTGAATACATGACCTGACAAAAATCACTTCTTTCACTAAACCTTTGATCACTCATTGATAAGACTTATTACGAAAGTTCCATGTGCTTATATGCATACTTTTCTCCTATTTACTGTCACATAAAAGAAAATTCAATTAAAAATAAATGTATTAGTAATATGTATATATATTCTTGATCTGAATAATAAAAGATATATGAAATAACACTTAAAGAGATATCTATAAGTATTTAGTATATATTCTAAAAATTCTAGTATTTTTAGAATACAAAATAAAAGCTTTATACATAAATGAGACCTTTGCAAAACATTCCAAATGAAACACTGCATTTTTTCCAAAGTAATCATTGCAAAGTAATAAAATTTGATGGATTATAGTATAGTATAATTTATTAAAGCCGAGATATCAAATATTTGCAAAGACAACAGACTGAATTCTACATAATTTAAAACCACTTAGGACATCTTCATATTGCAAAACAAGTTTTAAAAGACCAAAACAACAACAAAACAAAGCATTCCTAAATTGAAGTAAGCTAAAATGTTTGCTTTAAAGTTAGGAGTTGCCAAAACCTTGGATACAATGTTAGTGAGCTTCAGTTCAAATGTAGGAATCTCCTACCTCAGCATCCAAATAAAGAGATAGAGATGTGACACTCTTGAGTAGTGGAAGGGTTCCTCATTGCTTATCTTTGTTTCTCTCCTCAGAATGGACTACCCTTTTTAAAGCCACCATCCTTCTGTATTATTATTTTGAATATATCTGTTTTAAAGTAAAGAAAATGGTAAGAAATTAATGCCCGTATTCTTCATCTGTAGCCAAATTTAGGAATGATGGTGGGTTTCAATAATCCCCCCCCACACACACACACACGCACTCACCGATAAGCAATGATTCAAGAGAATTATCCTAAATGGTGGGAAGATCCTAGCCCTGGAGTTCTTGCCAATGCAATTGTAAAACTGTGTAAAGGTCTTCTTAATGAGGGCTGAGGTTCTACTTTTGTGAGAAAAATTAAGGCAGAAAGATATGCATTAACATTAACACATTTTATGTAAATGAACCTATTCTATTTTCAAGTATGAGTCTCAAATTTTCCTCCAAAGAGAAAAGACTCTAGCAGTCCCAATGCCATGAGTTTGGAAGTGAATGAAGTGGTCATAGCACCAAATGGGCAATATGGGAGATGGGAAAAAAAGATGAACATGAGAAGTAGACAAAGGCTTTCACTGAAGAATCTCTCTTCCCACATCACACTTTGCAGCCAGTGATGGCTTCTGTTTATCTCCAGAAGGAGCAGCAAATTTTGCTCATTAAATCGCCTACCAGAGCTTGCATGCTACTTCAAATAGGAAAAAGAAAGAACAGTTGTACTGAGAGGAGGAATTGGATTCGTGAGAGGCAACGAGCTTACCTGATACGCTTTCCAAGATGCAGGCAAAAAAAAAGAAGCAGCCTGGCAGAGTTAAAGTACATGAACCATTCAATAATTCATGACTTGAAAACTGGAAAAAACAAAGTTTCCGGGTAGTGCCTGAATATGAGCATACCTGGGAAGGTAAGTTCTGAGATATATTTACTGGAGGATGGCAACCGCAGTAGAAGCTTCTCTTCTGCTCCTACTGTGTCTGCCTGAACACCTAATCTTTCCCACCTAACGGGAACCATGACATGAGTCCATCCAGCATAGCATCCTCATTGTCTAGTTAGAATCCCCCACCCAATGACACTTGTTAAAACCACAGCTTCCTCAGCTCTCTTCCAATGATAGTCCAGTCCAGCAAACACTTCTCCAGAGACGGTCTAATTCCCAGACACATTTAATGATCAGGAAATTGAGGTTAACTTCTATAGATTTCTGTCATATTTTCCAATCTATACCCTGTTGTCCTTTCTTCTAACATATACAGTGAATATCTAGTAATAATGTAACCAATGTTACTTCCTGCTGCCTAATGTCCCTCCTCCTAATCTCAGTGTTTACCGATGCCTTTTTCTATTGCATAGGCATAGAAGCTGTAATATCATTAGCCATCAAATGGTACATTTTAACTTATGTCCATTCAAGGCAGAGAGTGAAAAATCCACTGTGAAAGCAGACCATCTATGTATTATTGTCTCTCTCTAAGGTCAGCCAAAGGTCATTAGAAACCTATTTTCAGTCATCAAGTGAAATCCTGTATCGTTGGGTGATCAGGCATAGAAATTTGTAGAAAGACATCAACAATGTAAGGATAGAATGTAGATCGTTAGCACACAAATACCTTTAATGCAGATTACCTTGAGAGGTCAGCCTAAAATTACGAACGGGTCTAAACCAAGACTACCACTCTTTAATTACTCAACTTAGAAATTCTTCAGAGTTACTATTCTAGAACCCCCACATCAGAAATTTTAACATAAAATAAATACATAATTTTCTACAGGTTACTGGATTTGTTATTTGGACAGATTTCCCATATATGACTGATTATGAGGGATTTTAAGAGAAGGAGCCACAGCTAGCTCCCAAGCCCAACTGCCCATCTGCCTTCCTCTCATTATAACAGTTCTGCAAGTAATAGTTATCTTTGGCTTGAATATTTCCAGCACAACAGGATGTTCATCTGTTGCCACTCTCATTGAAAGCTCTTTCTTGTCTGAAATTGAACAAGCCCCCTCCTTCTATAGTCATGGAGGTCATCTAATAATTCTGCTCTTCATTTCACCTGACCTCTCCTAACAACTCTTGCACCTGTAGAGCTGTTGGGTAAATTTTGCTCGTAGTTTTATTCCATATGTGGTGACAACATTACTTGCTGCTTGCTGCTCGGTGACTTTTCTCACAAACTGTGAAAACTCCAAGTAACCTAAGAGAACAAACATCATGGCATTCTTCATCATTTGTATTGTGCATCAACAATATAGTCTGAGAATTGTAATTGTATCATGGCAGTTCCATCCCACTTTTTCCCGGTATGCATTGCTGCAATGCATGGTGCCAGCTTTTACATGTCTTTGTGAAATAAATACCTCCCATGAGATGTGCTTGTCAGAGGACTATGAGGTTCTGAAATAGTCCCTTCGACGTTTGCTTATTAGGGTTCATTTGGATGAATATTGCCTATTATTTTGGACCAGAAAGTGATTCTGCCACCCAGTACATTCACCATCATCCTTATCTTGAATCACCTATAAATTTAAGGAATTATCATGTATTTTTTATAGACTAAAACCTAACAACATAGGGCTAACGGGTCCCAGAAGTCTCACTGAGCATAACTCATAACTGAGAAGCCACTGAGCATAACACTTTGTGGAGTCCTTCGAGAATTGGACAGGGTCTCAGAACATGGATGTGCTTTCACCTAGCACGTGCAAAACCCTAGGTCCTCCAGGATCGCCCAAACAAAATAAAATTACAGTCGCATTAAAGAGGTAACCTACTATTCATTCTGTGTTTCTCTATCATATTTAGGAGAACATCATAAAGTCTTTATTCAGAGGAACAGAATCAGGCAGTAAAAAAAAATAATTGGTTAGAAACTTCTAAGTTTCTTAGTATCTTTTTCAGGGAGAAATTTCAGCTGGACAGTCAGTGTTTACTCAACTTCTTTGTACTACTGTATGTCTTTTGAAGAATGAATCTTAATTCAATGCCATTTGTTTATCAAAGACGTAGACAGCTCTCTCTAAGAGAACACAGTAGATGACCCAACACAGGCATAATGCATAAAGAACAGCAACAATCTATTAGTAGATCAAAGATTTCTGAAAGCAATGTGATGTGTTTCTAAACCCATACCAAGACTGTGCATTATCAGAAAACTAAAAACAGGTCAGCTAGACCCAAGTATTACTAAGAATCAGGCATTTCACCATTTTCACACGTGACAACCTCATTTGTTTTTCTAACTGAAGGAACAAATCCAGTTGGCAGCTAGTGGAGCGCCAAGCAGGTGGAAAGACTAACCATTCCCTCAGATGGGTCCTGGCTCATGAGTTCACAAATTCCAGCTGGCTTTGAAGATTTCTCAAGTTCCCCAGAATCTGGGACTCCAATTCAGAAAGCTGTTCATCCATTATTCATCAACCCTTCACACCACGCTTCTAAATTAGCGTCTGACCTGGAAAGAGGAACACCGGCCCCTTTAAATATGAGGAGCGGTGCTGTGACGTTATAGGAGCTAACACAATGAGACAGTTCAAAGAGAGAATCAAAGCGAGAGTTTGAAACTCAGTTTGAGAGTTTTCTCCCCTGCACATTAAGAAGAAAATCTAGTTGTCAACCATTCCTAAATGCCCTCATCTTTGAGATATCAAAATATTAATTGGCAAGGGGGAAATGCATTGGAAATTGTTGTGAATTCCCACTTTGTGCTTCCCAGTACAGAGTGTAATATTTCTTGTGGACAAGAATTGACCTCCTATAATTTCAGTTTACGAAGGAGTTTTTGTTGACAGAAATGAAAAATAAGATTAGAACAAGATAATCCCATGGTGCAAATATCCCATTTCTTTCCTTTGGTCTTCCTTTGGTATGTTTTATGAAAATCTAATAGTCCTCTAAGCAGCACCATTAAGTAGTTTTCAGTTAGACCTGATTTTGTGACAGGGTCACGCTCTGCCTGAAGCAGCACAAATAATGGGTGAAATGCAAATGCCCCAAGTATATGCTGCTGGGAGTCAAAGAGAACCTATTTGGAAAGAAGAGAGCTGGCCTATAGAATCATAGGAGATGCGGGGGTATAACCAGGAGACAGTGAAACCTAAGATTGCTGCTATCACTTTAAATAATAGGATCACACAGGGCTGTGCTAATTGCCAGGAGGCAGGTCTGAGGGTTTTCTTAATTAGGATGAATAGATTTCTGCAGAAATTTCAGTTGACTGCAAGGGTTTCTATTGTCCTCTTTAAACCTGATTCACATAGAAGCCAGGTTTGAATGCTGTGTGCCAGGAATATAAATGATGGCAAACTGAGAGACCTCTGCAGACAAACCCAGGTAGTCTTATTACCAATGCTAATAACACTCTGCTTGTCAGGAGCCGGGCTGCTTCTGTCCCAAGTTTTGACATCTCTGCATTTCTGCATGCTGTATACAGATGTGCTAAGGATCTTGACTTGCAGGGAGAATAGCAACATCCTAATAGTAGACTAGAAAGTGATGTCCACTGTGCAAGAAATGGCAGTGTGTGCTCAGAAGCGCAGAGGGAATAATCACTGCACCCCATCTGCCACGCTAGGGTTTACGTGAACAGATTAATCACAGGGATTCAGATAGAGAAACAGCTAAGGAATCTAAATATTTTTTTTTAAACAATGAGCCATAATGACAAAAGTAAAGCAAGCCCAATGAAATTGTTGCAGGAAGAGGTTGCCATATTCTTCAAATGAATGAATGTAGGCAGTATGGATCTGTTTCTTTTAAGAGACAAATTAAGATACAAATAATAGAATGAGATTTCAGGATATGTGCTCGGTAACATCAGCTTCTCCAGAATTTCTATCTGTTCTACCGTGACCATCATGAAGGAGAATCTATCTGAGTATGATGTGTGCTGCCCAGAAACGTGAAATAGGAGCTTTGCCTTTGAAAGACTTGTAAACTTCATTTAGACTTCACATAGTGACTAAGTAACTGTGGGGAAAGTGACTCCTGAGTTCAGGAGTGTATTAAAAAGGAAAGTAAAAAATTAGAGAAATCTAAGGCTGCAGAGATGGCTCAGAGGTTAAGAGCACTGACCACTCTTCCAAAGGTCATGAGTTCAATTCCCAGCAACCACATGGTGGCTCACAGCCTTCTGTAATGAGATCTGCTGCCCTCTGGCCAGCAAGCATACATACAGACAGAATATCGTATACATAAGAAAGAAAGAAAGAAAGAAAGAAAGAAAGAAAGAAAGGAAGGAAGGAAGGAAGGAAGGAAGGAAGGAAGGAAGGAAGGAAGGAAGGAAGAATTAGAGAAATCTTCCCCTTAGTTTCATTGACAGACCACAGATAGGACCTCTTTAGGGAGTTGGACTGAAGTCAGGGAAGGGAGGTGTCTTTTGGGCCTTGGATGTTTCCTTCTGAAAACCACACTTGGGTCAGGACACTGCTGCCTATTCCCTGAGTGTCATTCAGGTGGTTTTGAGGACATGGAAAATTCATATCAGTAAAGCATTCAACAGAGAACATCTTCATGGTGTTGGCACTGTAATGAATTTGTTACATTAGTCAGAATACTAGAAAAGGTGATATTTAGAAAGAACTCCAGGATACAAAGTGCTGCTAACTATCAGGAGAAGATATGATACAAGAAATAATTATTTTTTCAGTCAGCGATGTATTTTGAAGACTTGTTAGTTGAATTCTTCATCTACCTTCTGTTCAATTTTACTCAGAAGGGCTAATGTAGAAGTTTTGAATAAGCTTGTAGTTTAATAAACAAAGAGACAAATCAAAATGCCCCATCTCTAACTGTAAGGAATGTGGCAACTAGGGCTGCCCAGCACTAGATCCCAGAACTAACCCAGAATTCATCTAGACTATGCTGGGAATTTACAGCAAAGAACAAAACGTGTGATAACTGAAAACACGTTGCTTCTCCCAGGAGAAGACACAAGACCGAATGGCACAGCTTCAACCTTACAGACAGCAGTCATTTCTTACCTGGAAGGAGTAAACGAAGGGGCAGAAGGAACTCAAGAACTATGCACCGAGGCACTAGAAATGTGGTCCCTAATTCAGTCACTTCTGCAAAACCACAAAACAAGGCTGTTTTCAAAATAACACTAAGATGCTATTTGTCTCTTCCCGACATGTTCTCTAGCAGGACGGAGATCCACTAGCAGTGCAGGGTGGAATTTTCCGGAGGATAGATGGTGTGCATCTGACAGCACAATGGTTTTCAGGAGACGAGGAGTCTGTAGCTGTGCCCATTAAACCTGACCTTAAGAGATTTGAGGAATTTGAGCAAGCCCAACTTTCTTCCAAATATCTTTTGATTTTGGAACATATGGTTCCTTTGAAAGAGAGAGAGAGGGTGAAATAGAAGAGTAAGTGACTTACATTGTTACTTTGAATAAATAAAATTACAAAACATCTCAATAATTTTTGTTTTGCTTTTTCTTTTGAGATAAGATCTCAATAAAAAATTCAAGCCTTACCTAGAACCCTAGGTCACCTTGCATTGTCCTCCTAGTTGCTGAGGTTAAACGCATGTACAACAATAACTTGTCTCCAAATTATTTTTGACATGGTAAATATACAAACATAAAACTTAAGCCAACAAAAGTTATGTGAACCCAAAGACAATGCATTAAGTGAAATAAACTAAAGAGAGTCAAACACTGTATTGTGTCATTTATCCATAGAATATATTAAAAACAAATTCATGGAGGTAGAGAACAAAATGGGGTTCTTAGAAACTTTGGAGGCTTGGGAAGATGTCTGTAAAAGAACACACTTTTATTTAGCAAGAAAAATCTTTACACATTTAGGGTCTGTCATGTATATGATATACTCAAAAATGTAGGTAAAAATCCATTAAACATAAGCATGTATCTTCTTGAGACTTTCTAAAAAAATTTATTTTTCTTATCTTTGATTCTGGTACAAGTACTATTACATCTTAATATGGAGGCTTGAACAGAATTCAGCTCCTCTCTGTTCTTTCACAAGGTGTTCAATTTTCTGTCCTTTACGTATTTATTTCTTCTGGGTCCTTGTATTTCTAAGAAAAAAAGTTACATTGCCTGGCCGGTTCTACTGTAGAAAAAGAGCTTGCGGTAATTGTCCTCATGCTTTGAACCAAGAATTTAGTAATAAGACCAATCTGCCTTCCAATTAGCAACAGACAGATAAAATACAAGACAATTATTTTCAAGATAGAGAACATCAAACAATATAGGGCAATGATCTCAAAGAAATCACTGAAAATAAATGGTGTGATCACTAAACTGCCAAGCTGGTTACTCTCAAATAATGTTCAGGCTACAATGCAAGGAGGGAACGGAAACAGACCAGGATTCACCTGCCTTAGCTCAGGAATTGAAACTGGGAGTCAAACACAGATGCAGTGGGCATGGCAGAGTCCTGGGGAGTTCTGAGAGCTATGGAGGGTTCCCTTCAATTCTCTGCGTGTCACTTATCAAAGTTAAAAATTATCTCGGGACATTTTTTATGAAAGCTAAAACAGAACAATTCTCAGATTTTATATTTGGATGATAGTAATCCCTCTCCACTCCAGCTATGCCAGAAGAGGTTCATGAAGATATTATACAGAACAGTCAGAAAGGTCTGGCTTCAATAGTGAACCATAATTAGCCCTAGATTGAATGCTGTTCCGGTCAACTAAATACATCTTGAAAGCAAGAGTACAGGAGTGAGTTTTCAAGAGACTCAGTGAGTTGATCATCAGCCTTCATCACAGCGCACACACACTACTCTCCCTGTGCTGAGTGACGTCTTTCATGTAATTAATGGCTGCACATTCCTGCTTGAGTTCAGAAAAACCACATAGAAGTCAAATACACACTGTGTTGTTTTTCTCTTTCAAAAGTCATCATTTCTGCAGTTTGTCATTCATCTATATTGTCAGTTGTGTGTATGTTCTATATTACTGTGTGTGTGTTTATGTTTGTATGCATGTGTTTGTGTGTGCACGTGTGAAGCAGAGAGTCTTGAGTGATTGACTTCTGAGTGCGTTGTGTTAATGACACGGGTATGGCCATATCAAGGACAATAACCTCAGATTTATGGGGAAATGGCAAAGTTCCCCACCTTCAACCCCCTGGGGTAAGGCTCACAGGAATGACAACGTCTTCCTCTCATCCCTATGTGGATGCTGACAGTATGTGTAGAAAATGTTCACTGTAATATTTTTCCTCCCATGTGTTACAGCTGGATGACTGTTCCCCTACAGAGACTGCACCTAGGAATATTAGCTGATATCTCTGTGATCCAGATGTACCCCATAAGCCTTGCCTCATTTTTTATCTGTATGCAATAACCCCAATTCTTTGTTCAACTGTATATAGTAAATGCTTTGAGCTTCCAGATGCTGTTTTCCCTATCAGAGAGAGCCTAGTCCACCCAACCCCAGCTTTTCAGTGTCTGTGTGTCCACGTGTCTATTCATTCTCTTGCCACCTCAATCAGGTCAAGTCAGGAAGTCTGGCAAGGATTCTGCATTTGTTTTTTTAATATAATTATTGGATTAATGTCCTTACATCTCTCCAAATTTTAGTAAAATCAATGATACACTGAAGTATAACTTTTCCCTATATATTTTAAATTTGTAAGAACTAAACATGTTTGGTATCATGCTGCCCCAGAGGACTGATGTTTTTGTAGTTTCTTTGAGCTGAAGTTTTATGCATTAAGTATACATAACATTTAGTTATGACTTGGTGGACTCATATACTTTCAGTTATTCATTCACAAATATATTTTATCAACCACAAGTATTAAGGATCAGTAGAGCTTATTTTTAAGCATAATTATTTCTTATCCTAATGTCAGAATATATTTCTAGATACATGCTAATAAATAGTGTCAGATAATAAAAGGGGTGGGAATATTAATATTGTATGGTCTGAGAAGATCTCTCTGAATGGATTAACTACAGCTAATTCCTGGGTCTTAATGACAAGGCAGGAATAGCTATGAGAAAAATCCTGACTAGTTTCTCATTCTTGGTAATATCAGAATTTTAAGTTGAATAATTCTCTACAGAAGAGAGCAAGGTTTTGGAAAGCTCAGTCATCAACTTCCTCTACAAAAATTATGTCAATAGGCTTCCACACCCACCCTCAATGGAGCAACTGAAAAATCTAAAAATATTACCAAATGCCCATAGAAAGCACCATAATCTCCAGTTAAGAATTTCTAATCTAGGGAAAGAGAGACAGCTAAGCCTTTAAGAATGCTTGGTGCTCTTCCACAAGTCATAAGTTCAGGCCCCCACACCCAACTCATAACTATCTGTAAATTCAGCTCCAAGGGCTCCAACAGCCTTTAATGGCTTTTTCCCTCACCCTCATACACTCAGACAGGCACATAAACAAAAGTAAAAATAATTTTACAAGCTGAAACCTGAAATGAAAGATTAGTAGTTGAAGGCGTTTGTTGCTTCCACAGAAGATCTGAATTAAATTTCCAGTACCCACACCAGGCAGCTCACAGTTACCTGTAACTCCAGCTTTGTGGTGATCCAGGGTCTGATAGATATGGCTTCTATGGGCATGTACCAACATGCATGTGTGAGGACCCATGAAGGCGCACAGGACACACACATACTTAAAAATAATGAAAACTGATTTTTAAAGTGAGAAGAGAGGAGATGGGATCAAGGACAAATGAACAAATTGTCTTTTCTGTTCTTGCAGAGGACCAGACTTAGTTCCCAGCACCCACGCAATATCTCCATCTGTAACTCCAGTTCCAGGGAACTAATACCCCGTACTCTTCTATTATCTTTAGGTCTCTAACACACAGGTGGTGCCTATATATGCAGGCAAAATGCTCATGCACATAAAATAAATAAATCTTTTTTTAAAAAAAATAAGTTGTCAGCTTAGTGACTCTTGTCTGTGTTTCTAACACGGGAGTTAAAAACAGGAGGATTGCTCTAAGTTCAGGATCAATCTAGATAAAAGAGTCAGTTATAGGCCAACCAGGAATTGTGTGACCCTGTCTCAAACAACAGACACAGACATACACACACACATATGCACACACACACATATGCACACACACACACACACACACACACACACGCACGCACGCACACACACACACACACACACACATTGATCCAGATGACAAAGAATCAAAACATGAGTTATACAAAAAGCAAATTTTACTATCTGTATCAGCAAGTTCACCAAGCTCAAAAATAGAAAACTCTGGTGTGTAGGGGGGTAAAGGCAGTAAATTTGACAGTTTGCAGATGAAGAGAAACATGGTATAGACAGGCCCAGAATGAAGAAGGTAGGTCATACGAACTACACTTTACCAAATACAGTGCATTAGTACATTTAACTGATTTTTATGAAATGTTTATCCATTCGTATTTTTCTTAGATAGTTGTTGATGTAACAACCACCGTGGCCAAAAGTATGTTGAGGAAGACAGATTTATTTCATCTTGACTTCCATGTCAGTCTATTACTGAGAGAAGTCATGCCAGGAACTTTAAGCAGGGTAGGAACCTGGAGGCAGGAATGGAAGCAGAGAACACTGAAGAATGTGGTTTACGGGCTTGCTCTCCAGGGCTTGTTCAGTCTGCTTTTATGTATGTATGTATGTATGTATGTATGTATGTATGTATGTATTTTTACTTTGTCCGTTTCTAGAGAGCAAAACAATAATTGTTTATTAGATTTAGTCCTTATCATCTCTAAGCTCATAATTCTAAATCTTTCTCTTTTCTATGTTTTTTGTTTGTTGGTTGGTTTTTTTTTTTTTGGTTTTGTTTTTTTGAAGACAGGATTTATCTGTTGGTCCTGACTTTTCTGAACCAGGCTGGCCTCTAACTCAAAGATCCACGTGCCTTTCCCTCTCGAGTACTTGGACTAAAGTTGTGGGCCACCATCACACAGCATGATTTAATAATGCTTCTCTCTTGTGTTTATTCGTTTGTTTTTACATCCCATCCACAATTTCTCCTCCCTTCTCTCCTCTCAGTCCCGTCCCCACTTCTGTACACCACATCACTCCTCCTCCTCTTCTCTTCAAATAAAGACAAGCCTCCCATGGGTATCAATTAGCCATCAACCTGCTTTCTTACACACCTGGTCCAAGTGCTCCGAGATAGTACCATCCGCAGTGAGCTGGGCCCTCCCACATCATTAATCAGGAAAATGCCCCACAGTCTCGCTGAGAGATCATCTGATAGGCACATTTTTTTCAATTGAGGTTTCCCCTTCTCAGATCACTCTAGCTTTTGTCAAGTTGGAAAAAAAAAACTAACCAGGACACATGGATTGGCATTCATAAGGCAATATAAAGTCTTTGGTGATTCCTTTAGAACACAAGAAAATCTAGCTTGGAGATACGGAGTGACAGACAAAACAAAATTCAGGATACTGGTGTTTGGGCATCTGCCTGGTTGTCTATAGTAGGCTCATGTTTACTATTGAGGATTCTATATGAGTTATTCAGAGCAACACAGGATGGCAAAGTCTCCATAGCCAGCTTCCTAAGGGGCATTTCTTAACATCAGAGCCACACCTAATAACATAAAGGCAGATGCATAATAGAATTCTAATGCAAAAAAAAACTATTGGTGGGCTTTGTCTCAAAACCTGTTTTTTACTTATGAAATGTTTAAGGAAGGAGAATAAGAGGAGTGAAAAGAAAGAAATAATAATTGATTATTTCTTAATCTAAAAAAAATTCAAATGCAATTTACTCATAGAAAAGTAATGTCCCAGCATGCTACCTTTTCCCATTTGCTGACAACTGGCTTTCAAGACAGAATTTGTTGTTTTAAAAGAGATTGTAAGACATTATTTTTGGTTAGCCAACTTGGTAATAAAATTTCCCTCATTGCCTCTATGTTGATTTCTCAAGTACAACTAATAAATATCAAGACATCTTCTGATCTGTTAAGTGTAAGGAATTTGGTTTAGAAGGCTGCAGTGATGTCACAGCAATTCCACAGATGTGCCCTGGCATGTAGAGTAAAAAGATACCCTTCCCAATCCCTTTATCCTTCTGGAGAGCATGACATGGTTTTTCCACGTCTGCAGTAGCATTAAGATGTCAATGAGCAGCAAACGCTATTTTCAGTCTCTGGTATCTGTTCTCGGTGATGAATTCCTTGAATGCTGCACATTTAGGTTGCACCTGAATATCTTGTAATCTTATAAGCTTATGGCAGACTGGAGAGCAATGCCACAACTTATATATAGCTCTATGTAGTCTGACAAAATAAAAATAGAAAATACAAAAGTAATGATATCCATGTCGTCAAGTCAGAGACTATGCTCCTAACAGACATTTCCACATGTGCCAATCAAGGAATGATGAATACCTCTCGGCTGCAAGGGATTGTGGTGCCCATCTATCATGACCCTTTCAATTTATCAAAGAATAGTGCTCGAGGTCCAAACATTTGATCAAAAGAAAATATATTTCCTACAGCTTTATTAATAAAGAGAAGTCAAAGAATAGTTATGATGGCCCTCTCTTGCTGCTTTTTTTCTCATATCAATTATATTACCATAATTATATCAAACTACTCATCCAAGTCACTCATAAGGTGATTTATTTGATTTAAAAGTAAAAATCAGTGGCCATCGCCGAAGTACAAAGCATGGCCCTAGGTGCTGTTCATATAGAGAGGAATTCACCTCCGTTCTTATGCTTCGGGAACTCAGAATAAGACAAAGAAATTTATGCCAGAACCAATTAAAGAGACTAAGGCATGCTGTAGCAGAGGCAGCTTTATGAAAACCCGGAAGGATACATTGGTTCTTTCTAGAAAATCTCTCCATTATACCTTAGAAAGGGTTAAGTTTTTGTTGGGTCTCCAGGTTAAATAAGAGAACACGGGGCTTGAAACATCTCTTTAGAGGGATGTGCATGCGCAAAGTTCCAGTTGTGAAATCTCAGGATATATTCATATAACACAGAGCTCATGCTTTAGAGCAGAGACTAGAGAGGATAAACATGGGCACCAAAGCCAGGAAAGAATCCTGTGAGGAGCCAGATGTTAGAAGGAGTGGAAACTTCAAAGGCTTCTCCAGAAGCCAAAGACAGAGCAAGGGTTTGAAAGTTATCAATTGGCAGAAAGAAGGATGGGTTTGAGATAGCAGAGGACCACAGGCTGAGAAAAGAGTTAGGAGGTCAGTGCAAGGGTCCAGATGGCAGACCTGGAGAGTGCGGACCAACAGGGTCTCACACAGAGGAAGGGAACACTGGGTTCTCCTTCCTTCCCTCCCTCCCTTCCTCCCTTCTTACCTTCCTTCCCTCCTTCTTTCCTTCCTTCCCTCCTTCTTTTCTTCCTTCCTTTTTTCTCTCCTGTCCTTACCTCACTGATGTTCATCAGCTATTTAACACATTCCAGGCCTTTGCTATAATTTTTGAAATGATTTTAAACTAATTGTTATAACATAAAGTCACAAACCTAAAAATTTTTTACAAGGACTTCATGATATGGCTCCTTTGCCTTCTTGACCCAGTCTCCTGCAATTAATCCTTCCTCTCTACTTAGCTCCTGGCAGCAATACTGACCTACTTCCTATCATTAAAAATGTAAGACTCCCTCTGTCTTTGGACTTTGCTGCTTCCAATGGCAGCACTCTCCTTCCCTGTTGCAACCTTTATCTATCCCCTGTCTTATGATTATCTTTCTATAAAGTACTTCTTAACTATGGTTAGAGGTGTGTGTGTGTGTGTGTGTGTGTGTGTGTGTGTGTGTGTGTGTGTGTGTGTGTGTGTGTGTTTGTCTGTGTGTGTGTGTGTGTGTGTGTGTGTGTGTGTGTGTGTGAGATGTGGGATTCCTCCCTGTATGTTGTGGATAAGATTAGTTAATAAAGAATCTGCTTTGGGCCTATTGCAGCACAAAACAGGGCAAGGCGGGAATTCCAAGCAGATAGAGGAGGAGAGAGTAGACAGAGTAAAAGAGGCACCATGTAGCCACTGGAGAAGAAAGACACCCATGTGAGGTACTGGTAAACCACGAGCTTCGCGGTAAAATATAAAATAATAGAAATGGGTTAATTTAAGATGTAAGAGCTACACTTAAGCTATTGACCAAACAGTATTGCAATTAATATGTAGACTCAGTAGATGCTCAATAAACATTTGACTAAAGTAATGCCTTCATGCCATGCATGTGGAGCGAACCTACTGATAGTACTTTAAACAGAAAATCCATGTGGTAAAGCCTCATAAGCAATTTTTCCTAAGAATAACAATTTGAATATCTTTTTGATAGGAAAAAAAATCTAAAGGGAACAAATTGTCTTCTCACTTTTTCTGCTCTAGACAACAGTATAATGAAGTTTTTCTACTTTACTCTGGACAAATATTTTAATGAAGTTCAAGGTTTCATCCTCTGTCTCTTAAAATATGATCAATGTTGATGAGGCTTATACTATTCATATTAAAGGATTTTGTTTTTCATTGTTGCCAAGTTGACTTAAAACCATTACCCTCCACCATGTAATTAAAATTCTACCTAGGACTATATATGAATTCAAGCCTGTGTTGGTCCCAGGGAGTTTTTAGGCATTTCTTTCCCTTCTGTTTCTTCTTTACTCCTTTATCTACTGCCTGGAAATTTCACATGTACTAGCCCTTCTCTGTGCTCTTACTAATCTTTTGGACCCCTATTATCTCAAACCTGTTCTTAAATCATTCGAATAGAGACAGTAGAAGAGCAGCGTTCTACAACTTGTGCAACTTATAGAACTGCATTTAGATACCTCATTGTCTTAGTTAGAATTCTATTGCTGTGATAAATACCATGACCAAAGGAAAGCCAGGTAGGAAAGGACTTATTTCATTTTATAATTCTCAAGTAACATTCTGTCACTGAGAGAAGGCAGGCAAGAAACTCAAGACAGGGACCTGGAGGCCAAAACTGAAGAAGAGACTATAGAAGAACACTGCTTATAGGCTTGCTCCTCCTGGCTTTCTTAGTTGGCTTTCTTATAAATTCCATGAGCACATGCTTCGGGATAGTACCACCTACACTGGGCTGGACCCCCTTTATCCCCACATCAATCCCTAATTAAGAAGATGCTATACAAGCTTGCCTACAGACAATCTGGATGGAGATATTGTCTTAATTAAGACAACCTCTTTCTAGATATGTCTAGGTGTGTGTTCAACCAGGACACTCATAAAACACATCATTTTCATCTAAAATTGTAGCACCACATATTTGTTAGATAACTAGAAAGAAGAAAACATTATTACTCAGCTAAATAAGATTCTTGCCAGGCCGTGGAAATGAGTACATTGGGACACACTAGTACTTTGCATAGATCATGTGCTTTAAGGCAGGTTTAAATGATTCCTTTTTTATCATGAGGATTTTCATGCTAAGAAAATTCCACATTGGCTTGACTATGATTTTATAGCTATTATGTGGCAAGTCAACATTTTGAATCTAATTTGGATGCTAAGAACCAACAGGTTTTGTAGTTTTCAGATAAAGGAGCTAGGATAATTTAAACCTAAAATTTCACTAAGCATCAGTATTCTCAAAAAAAATAATGAGTATTGTTATAGTATAAGAATATAATAACTTCAAAACAATTCCAAATTATTATTCCCTGTAACCTGGTGACTAAGAGGAAGCAAGTGTGCAAAGTCATCTGTGAACCTCTGTGGGGAAAGCAGAACTATGATTCTGTGGCTGGAAAAGTAAATGTAAAATAGTAACAATCTTTCCATCACATTTCAAGTCTACTCATGAGCAAGTGCTTAGGTTTGAAGTGACAACTTTTAGACAAATGGAGCAGCCAGGGTTTAACTTAATATCAGATCAAATATCAACAGTACACATTGTATAAACTTGGGCGCTCACAGCCTACCATGTCATCAGAGAAGCATGCTATTATTACCAAATTAAGAGGCATAAGTATGCCTGTTTGTTTCAAAGCAGAGTCTCTGAGGATCAAAACACCAGCATTACAGCCCTTGGTAAGCCCTGGTTAACTTGGACCTCCAGTGTGCTCTCCATATATGGCCAAGGCATGTCCTGTGATTCACAGTCAAGGGGCTCTCCAGAGAATGCAGGCTGTTGGAGGCATACTAGTCACAGGGACTGAGCTCTGCACAGGCAAGACAGCAAATGGCCCATTCTTCTCATTTGTCAAATGTGCCTCTCATGATGTAAGGGGTAAAGTTCCCTCTGGAGTAATCCCTACCCCACTACCCCTGCTTTCAGAGAATCAGGAATGCCTGATTTGAAGAACAGTTGAACTCACTGATAGAGTCTCCCAGATTCATGTGTCCATCAAGAGTGGGTGAGGTTGGAATCTGTCACTTTTTTCCGTGAATTTCTAAGTCTGGTACTGCAGAATGGCTAAGAGCTCTGAATTATACTGTGACTATTCTTTGAATCCTGCCCCTATTTGTTAATGGCACAAATGAGTCTAGGTGAACTGATTTCCATCTTGTTGGTAAAGATGAGCTAGCATACTTGAAAGCGGCTGTTTCCACCAGGCCTAACAAAGGGCATGTTTTTATTGCCTCTGATTATATTAATATCATTATCAATTGTAATATGGCTTCTTATCAGTGACAAGAAGGAGAAAAGGAAGAATGAACTTTTTTTCGTTAATACTTTTGTTCTTTTGGAGAACCTTCTTTTACCTGGAAGGAAACTCCTAGGAATAGCCAGGGTGACTACAGGTCAGAACTGTGTCAGTCACTACTCCAACTGCTGTGGTTAAATATGATTAAATCACACCAATCTCTCGAAACATCTTCATCTCATGGTGATTTTAAATTCCACTAACATTACCACCAGGATCAGTGATCACAAGGACGCAGTGTTTCTGTCTTTACCTGGCGTAACTCCCCCAACAGTTTCAGACTCACCAGTGTAAGAGAGTGTTAGCCACCTTAATAGCCACCAGAAATCAACCGATTTTAATTTCAGTAAAACTAAATTTTAACTTCAAATAAAGTTGAAGTCAAAATGACAGACATAAGTTGATAAAATGCAGGGAAATAGATTCATTAAGCCCTGCAAGTAGCACAATTTAATACCTACAACTGGTCCTAGTAAGGTTAAGAAATGTTAACCTTCTCTTTCCTCCCCTAACACTTTGTATTCAGGCCCAGATGGTCCTCCTCCCAAGAGCACTCAAAACTTTCCCAGACTAAATCTCATCCATTTTTTTCTTTTGCAACAAAAGTTCAGAGGCCTGAAGAAGAGCTTTAGACTTAGCTTTTTGTGACAATTCATAACAGAATGACTTCTGAGCCATTGAAGGAACATGTACAAAAGAGATGTGGATAGTTCAATAGAGAAATTGTCGTGAGAAGAAGACCTTGAAATTGCTAAGAACAAAACAAAACAAAAAACTAAACAAAACAAACAAACAAACAAAAAAACAGAAGAATACTTCACTTTCTTTCTTGTGGTCCATTTTCAGCCTCCCAGTCTCATCCCAAACACCTCAAAGGCCCATCCATCCTCTCTTCTTCCATTCCAATGGTACTGTGCAAATCTTCTGGTTGGATCTAGCCACTCTACCTCATCCCATCCTTTTGTGTTAGACAAAGCAAGTCTCAACAGATATAGGAAAATTGTAATAACACCTGACTCCTTGCAAACACACAGAAGTTGAAAATACTACTAAAGGGAAAAAATGAGTATGAAATCAAAAACCTTTTAGAATTGAATGAAAATAAAAACATACCCAAAACTGTGGAATGCAACGAAGGTATGTCAAAGAGGCAAGTTCATAGCTTAGGTACCTATATTTAAAATAAATGGAGAAGCCACGTACTAGTAACAACAGCACACACGAAAGCTCTAGAACAAAAAGAAAAAGGAGTAAGCAAGAAGAAATAGCAAAACTCTAAAATCAATAATTAAAGCAAACAACAAAATAATATAAATAATCAATAAGATTAAGAGTCGGTTCTTTGAGAATATCAACAAGTTTGATAAACTCTTACCCACATAAACTAAAAGATGGAGAGAGAAGATCCAAATTAATAAAATTAGAGATGAAAAAACAGACAATAAGGAAATTCAAAGATCATAAGCATATACTTTAAAACACTTTACTCCAACAAATTAAAAATCTAAAAGAAACAGACAAATTTCTTTGTAAATATCACCTAACAAAATAAATCAAGATTAGATAAGCAAGTTAAACAGACCTATAGCCTCTAGTGAAATAGAAGCAGGAATCATGACCCTCCGCCCCACCCCACCCCCCAAAAAGTCATAGAGTCTGGATTCACCTCAGAATTCTACTAGAAATTTAAAAATTAATTAATGCCAATACTCTCCAAGTTATTCCACAAATATAAACAATAAACAAAATTACCCTTGTACCCAAAGAACACAAATACCCAATAAAAAAGAGAATTACAATCTAATTTCCCTTATGAACATCAATGCAAACATTCTCAATAAAATACTTACAAATTGAATCCAAGCAAACACACACACACACACACACACACAACCATCTACCATAATCAAATAGGCCTCATTTCAGAGATAAAGGGATGGTAAAACAAAAATAAATCAATAAATATAACCTATCGAATAAACAGACTGAAAGACCAAAGCAATATGATCATCTCCTTAGATGCAGAAAATCAGAGACATCAACACTCCTTCACAAAAAAAGTCGTGGAGAAATTAGAGATACAAGGAACATATCTCAACATGAGGGCAGTATACAGAAAGCCCATGGCTAATATCAACTTATATGGAAAGAAACTTAAAGCATATCCACTAAAATCAGGAACAAGGCAAGTTTGTCTACTCTCTCCTTCAATATAGCACTTGTATTAGCTACAGCCATAAGACAACAGAAGGAGATCAAGGGGATACAAATAGGAAAGGAATAAGTCAAAGTATCTTTATTTGTAGATGAGAAGACTGCATCAATAAATGACCCTATTCTACCAAAAAAACTCCTACAAATACTTAAAAAACTCTTAACACTTTCAACAATGTACAGGGATACAAAATTAACCCAAAAAAAATCTATATACAAGTGACAAAGAGATTGAAAAAGAAGTTAGGAAAAAAATCTTTCACAATAGCTGCAAAAATAAAACCACACACACAAAAGAAAAGCTTTATGACTTTGAAGAAAGAAATGGAAAAATATATCTAAAGATAGAAACATCTTCTATGCTCATGTATATGTTAGATTAATATTGTAAAAATGGTTATCCTACCAAAAGCAATCTATGGTTTCAATGCAATCATCATCAAAAATTTTAACACAATTCTTGACAAAATTTGAAAAGACAATTTTCTGCTTTTTATAAAAATACAAAAAAACTAGGATAAAAATTAATAAAAGAATTTCTAGAGAAATCATCATTTCTGTTCTCAAAATATGCTATAAAACTATAGATAAAAGCAGCATAGTATTGATTTAAAAACAGATATATTGATCAATGAAATCTAATTGAAAATGCAGACATAAATCAACATACTTATTTACAGCTGATTTTTTAAAAAATAAAAAATCTTTAAATCCGCACTGGAAAAAACATAGCATTTTCAACAAATGAATCATCATTCTGTACAAAACTTATCTCCAAATGGATCAAGGATCTTAACCTAAGGTCAGATATACTGAACCTGATAGAAAAGAAAGTGAGAAATAGTTTTGAACTTATTGACATGTAAAGTAACTTTTTGAACAGGCACTATGAACAACAATTAATAAATGGTCTGCTATGAAACTGAAAAACTTCTGTAGAGCAAAGGACGCTATTTTTCAAACAAAGTAAAAAAATGATTTTTAGCAACTATATGTGTGACAGAGGCATAATATCTAAAATATATAAATTACTTAAAACAAATAACACCATAAAAACAAGTAACTCAACTAAAAAAGAATTACAGATCTCAATATAGAGTTCTCAAAAGAGGAAAAATAAATGTCTGAGAAATGCTTAAAGAAATGTTCAACATCCTTAGTCTTCAGAGGAATGAAAATCTAAACTAATTTGAGATTTCATCTTACACCAGTAAGAATCGCCAAACTTAGGCTGTCAAAGACATGGAGTAAGGGAAACACTCATCAGTTGCTGATGAGTGTACAAACTCACCATGAAAATTAGTGTGGCAGTTCCTCTGAAAGATGGAAAATGATCTGTCTCAAGATTCAGTATACCACTTTTAGTCATATACCCAAAGGATGTTTCATGCTAGCACAGAGACATTTGTTCAAACATGTTCATTGTCTTTCTATTCTTAATAGAAAAATGAAACAGAGTAAATGCTCATCAAAGAATGAACAGATAAATAAAATATGGTACATTTACACAGTTGAGTATTACTCGGCTATTAATAAAAGTCCTGAAATTCACAGGTAAATGGATGGAACTAGAATCATCCTGAGTCAAACAACCAAAACCCAGAGAGGCAAGTATGATATGTGTTTTCTCTTATATGGATGCTAGCTGTTCAGTCGACAAGCAGGCTAGAATCCATATAACAATATAGGTTAAGAAAAGAGTAAGGGACTATGAGGGAAGGAAGGATCTCCCTAGGAAGGTAAAATAGAATAGATACCAATAGAAGGACAGGGCTGGGGATGAACAGGGTTAGGGAATGCTGGAACAGGAGACTTAACAGGAGGAGGGAAGAGAATATAAGGGAGGGGCTATAGGGAAGGAAAGCTATAACCAAAGGTCATATGAAGGGTCATATGGAAACCTACTACAGTAAGAGCTTCTTAAAAATATATGCACATAAAAAGAAATCTAACTGGAATGATCAAATAAGGGGAGAGAAAGAACCAACTAGACATCTCTTGCCCCCTATGGAAACCTCCAATGCCAGTGTCAGAAATAGGTTGTATCCTCATTGGGACCTTGGGAGCTCAGCCCAGTGCTCCAGTGTGGGTCTCTGTCTCTATCTCCATCCATCACCAGATGAAGGTTCTATGATGATATGCAAGATATTCGTCAGTATTGCTGTAGGATAGGGTCATTTCAGGTTGCCTATCCCCAGCTGCCCAAGGAATTAACTGGGGACCTCGGCTTGGGCACCTGGGAGCCATTCTAGGTTCAAATCTCTTGTCAACCCTAAGGTGGCTCCCTTAACTAAGAATTGTGCTTCCGTGCTCCCCTATCCAACCTTCCTTAAGTCGGGACCACGAGGGGTGCACCCACCCACTGAGACAGCGGAGCTGATGTATTGGGAGCTCACCAAGGCCAGCTGGACTGTGACTGAAAAGCATGGGATAAAACTGGACTCTCTGATCATGGCGAACAATGAGAGCTGATGAGACGCCAAGGACAATGGCAAGGGGTTTTGATCCTACTTAATGTGCTGGCTTTGTGGGAGTCTACCCAGTTTGGATGTTCACCTTCCTAGATATGGACGGAGGGGGGAGGACCTAGGACTTATCACAGGGCAGGGAACCCTGACAGCTCTTTGGACTGGAAAGGGAGGGGGAAAGGAGTGGGGGGAGGGGGAGAAGGGTGGGAGGAGGGGGAGAAGGGTGGGAGGAGGGGGAAAAGGGTGGGAGGAGGGGGAGGGAAATGGGAGGCTGGGAGGAGGTGGAAACTTGTTTTTTTTCTCATTTTCTCAATAAAGAAAAAGATTAAAATTTAAAAAAAAAAAAGAAAAAAAAGAAATAGGTTGTATCTACTGGACTCATTAGCCAATGGGTCCCATTTGAAAGCCCTGAACAATGCAGGCTATGGGCAAAGCTCTTGGCTACTCCCCACAAACTGCTGGTAAGACATTGTAGTTGAAGAAAATACCTACAAAACTCTTTGAAAATTGAGAAGTCAATTTGGTGTCACACAGCCATACAACTTCCAGAGAGTGAGGAGCCTTGAAACAACATGGTCTTCTAGACCCAAGAGGGTCAATGCGCATATGAACTCACAGATCTGTGACAGCATGCACTAGGCCTGTACAAACCTCAGACAGACAGAGCTCCTGCTCTGAGAGTGAAAGTGGACACAAGCCCACTTTCCTAACCTAGAAGCCATCTCCAACTGATAACCAGTCACGAAGAATTAGCTTTTTCCAAGGGAGTTTCACTGGGTATACAAACTGCTTTTAAGACAAGCCCCATGCCCAGCAGTAGATCATCAACACAAAACAAACTCAATGGCATTTTTGAAGTTTTTGTTTGTTTCCTTGGTGTCTTTTGTCCTTTCTGGCTTTTACATTCTTTCCACCTCCTCTTCTGAAAGGTTCACTTAGTCTTAGCCCTTAGGGGAGCGATTTGATGGAGACCATTTAGGACTGAGTATTGAAAGTAAGGGGCAGAGAGAAAGAGACAGAGAGAAAGAGAGGGAGGGAAGGAGAGAGAGAGAGAGAGAGAGAGAGAGAGAGAGAGAGAGAGAGAGAGAGAGAGAGAGAGAGACTGGGAATGCCACAGGCTTTTGAAACCTCAAACAACTGGAAACCAAGCATTTAAATGTATGAGCCTATGGGGGGCCATTCTCATTCAAACCACAACAGTACCCAACACCTTACTCAACTGTACTGTCTTCAAGCCTGCCCTCCCCATTAGATGAGATATGTCTCTACTGTAGAACTGTTTTCTAGACCTTTCTGTATGTCAAAGAGCTTATACAGAACCTAGTCCATAGCAAAGCCTTTTAACATCAGACACTGCACCCCCCCCAAACCCAATGTGAAGGACATGTCTGCCTGTGACTGATAAGAAGGTACCATAGTCTGAGTTCTCTGTGAAAAAAAGTCACTTCCAAATAAAGACACCAGTTACTGTAATGCAGAACTTGGGCCATAAGTGGAATTGGTCATATATTATCAATCATCAATGTGTTTTATGACAAAATTTGACTCATATTGCTAATCAATGTTTTCTTAATCTGTACAGTAATATTTAAAATATTATAATAATATAAAACTTCATTAAGCACATGAGTCGGTGCTGTTTCCTGAGGTTGGGGGCTGCTATGAAATATAATACCAAGTTCAATAAAGCAATACCTTACAATTAGTTAGTAATTTTAGTTATTTCACTGTTAATGAAATCAGTATTACTAGATCTAAAGACGGCAGTCTTTAAAAAAATTAAATCTATAAATTTGGATAATCTCTGTGGTTTTCACTTGGATTATAAATATTTCCAGGAACATGTGTTTTATTAGGAAAGTTGACCTTTCTCCCACAGCATCTATGAGTAGCGTGGCAATGAGTTCACACTTTCCCTGTTTAGAATGCCAGTATGGTCGTGCCAAACAACCTCACACCCTGTAACCTCTGAGATTTGCAGTTTCTCCCCTGCCTCCTTCCACCTACAGCTCTCTTGTTAAAACACAGTCTAATCTGTGTTTATTTAAAAGATCATTTCCTTAAAAGGTAATAAACCCTTTTTGAATTTGCGAGAAGAAAGAAGTCTTCCTTTAAACTGACAATTTAATAGAGTCTAAAGTGAACAGATTCTTGGAGTGCATAAAGATGTATCAAGTTTCCAATGAAGCAATATGTATCTCACTTCCACAATGTGCACAATATCGCTTGTGATTACTGGTTACTGTTTTAAATGGAGCATTCCTTTCACCTAGTTGACTTGAAAGCACATGTTTCCTTCTTTTTTTTTCTTTTTAAGATTCATTTTGATGTTAAAATGAAATACAATTTCTTTTGAACATACTTCAAAGAACACTGGTGTTGTAGGGGAAATTACTGCCTCCAATTACATGTGGAAATATCTGCCCCTTATCATTTGAATCAGTGACTCAGCTTTGCCTTGCTCCAGCGAAGGCAGCAATTGCTGTGCTGTGTAGTAATGCTAAGGAGATGCTTGCAGCTAGCATAACTAGGAAATCAATTCCTACTCGTCTTTCTGTGAGTATTGTTCTCCTTCATCTCTGGCTTGGGTCATTCATTTTTTCATGATGGAATTTGGGTTGAGAGGTTTGGCATCCAGGGTTTGAGACCAGCCTAGGCTATATGAGAATCAGTCTCAAGAAAGGGGAGTGCCCCTATCCCTCATGAATATATTAAAAGAGCAGCACAGCAGATGCCTTGGTTCCCTTGTCTGTAAGAGGATGCCAGAATAGAACCAGATCCTCAAGCACTGGTTACCTGAATAATCCAGCACATAGTAGGATCTGAGTAAATGTCAAACGGGCTTCTCCTGAATGTGGTGCTATGGAGTAACTACTTTGTTACATAATCTGAGTGAAGATGAGGGATATGGGGAAATTCAAGACTAGAGCCTCTGACACAGAAACCAAGCTCATTCATTTTCTCACTGCCAGGAGATGGTCACTGGGTGTTTAAGGACAACGATGTAGAAGGGCCGATGTGACCCATACCTGGCTTCAGCCTCCTGCCAGGTGGCATCAATGCTGTCTTCTCCTGGGCCCACAATGACATTACTTATTTATTTAAGGGACATCTATTTTGATATTGTGTTGACCACACATGGTGTACAGTCCCTGGGTATCTTAAGCTTCTGAGCCATCTTACAGGCCCATTTGATATTTTGGGGCACTAATCAAGTTGGTTTCTAAAATTAGGACTTTCCTGGAAAGTTGGTGAGTCTGATTTAAGAACACCACCACAGAAAAATAAATACAAAATACTTTGTAGGGAATTATACAGGGGAACAGTTGACACAATAGCCCAGAATGGCCACTAAGCTGAAACTCACTTCTCAAAGACAGCACATCCCCTTGAATAATAATTAATTTCTATAATTAGTGCTTATCTGCAGATGAACTGTTGTTAACTGAATATGCTATTTTAGGGGGGAGCAAGTGATTTTTATCAAAGTATGAATTTTCTAATTTTCTATAGAGGGGAAATTTTCATATGACTGTTATGGTAAGACATGCCGAGCCTAGCTACAATCACTTCCATCAAAGTCCTGAAATGATAGATGGTAAAACCATACATGAGGTTGTTCCTCCTAAAGTGCTTACCATGTGACTGGGGATATGTTGTATTTTTCTTTTTTCTTTTTAGTCTGTTTTCTATTGCTGAAACAGAGAACCTGAAACTAAATAACTTATAAAGACAGGTCTGTTTTAATCAAGGGTTCAGAAATCTTAGAGTGACCCAAGATTTGCCTTGCTGTCAGTGAGCAGGCTGTGGTAGAAGCCTGCACATGGAAGGTGACCAAATAACTGCTTGCTTTTGATGACAACTATCACAAGGAATACCGGGCTCAGATGGGAAACACACCACATGGGAGCATAACCCCGTGACCGCATTATCTCTTAAGTGTTCTATCACTTCTTAGCGCTGTCATGTGAGGACCAAGCAGCAACATGAGTTAAATGGGAACAACCTATATTAAACTATAGCCATAGTGAAGTCTTTGTTCCAGGTGATAGAGTGTGCCAGAAATTTATGGTTCCTGGTTCCATAATCGAAATAAGGAAATTTGACATGCTCCTTGCTGCAAGGATATAATAAACTTCCCCCAGGTGGGTGTAATTCCCTTGCCATCAACAAATGTCTGTGGGGAACTGGGAGACAAGAGGAATCCTGTTTAGTTATTGCCAAGCCTGCTGGACTTCACTGGAAATACATAATTTCCGCTTCCTTTGCCTCCAGCATTTTTTCTACCTAAACTACAAATTATCACAAATCTGACTGAGTTTGTTTTCTTCTTTATTCATAGCTGTGCATACAAATGACAGATAATAGAATTTTAATATAAGGGGATACATTGAAAAAATCACATTGATAAACCACTAAATATCCAGCACCCACTCCATCCCCCAATATCTCTAGATCATTAGAGCTAAAGTTCGTGTTGAACACATGCAAATCTCATAAAAAGTTAGTAATACTTATTAGGAGTATCTCAGACATCCTCAAGAGACATCAAAAGCAATATGGAATTTAGGGTTCAAAAATTAAGCAAGACATAGTCATTTGGTGAAGGGGGCATATTTTTAAAAAGCAAACTTAAAAGCTCAGAGCATGCTGGGTTACATTAGAACTATTCGAATTTGTAAGACTCAAACATTCTCTGAATTTCTTCTACCTGGCATAATAGAACCAAAGGTCAAGAGTAATATGGGATTCCCCTCTGTATGCTTTGAATTTCATTGGTTTATAAAGAGCTATAGGGGAACAGAGCTAAGCCAGGGGTGAGGGGAACTAAACAGAATGCTGGGAGAAAAAAGGCAGAGTCAGAGAGAAGTCATGTAGCCTCACCTGAGCTTACCCCATAAGCCACTGTGATGTGGCAATACACAGATTAATGGAAATGGGTTAAATTAAGATGTAAGAGTTAGCCAATAAGAAGTTAGACTAATGGGCCAAGTAGTGATTTAAATAATATGGATTCTGTGTGATTATTCCAGAGCTAAGCAGAAGGAAAACTAACAAGCGACCTCCTTCAACACAGGAGACTTAATTTTAATCTGACTTCTACCATCAGCTTCCTTTAAAATCTTTTATTTTTTTAATTTATTTTACAATCATTTGTGGTACACAAACCCTGTGCCATATACTATCATTACTAGCTTTAGAGTCAAACAAGTTAGAATGTGTGCACCTTCATGAACCCTGTAATCCTATATCAGTGAAAATAACATCATAATGTTTGCAAATAAATCCTACAAACAGAGAAATGTCAGGTATGGATGCTAACCAGAGCCTGCAGAGGTAGGAAATGTAGCACTGAACCCAGGCATTCTGAGTTTTGCATGTTAGAATCACCTGGGAGCTTCAACAATGTGAACAGATGACCCTATACCAGATTCCAGAAACTGACTCTAATAATAATAATAACAAAATAATAGTATTTATAACATTAATATAATTTATAATAATCCAAACATAGTATTTATGAAAATCCAAATTATTATTTAAAGTCTGTAATGGGGTCTCTGGTTTCAGCTGATCTCAGCATGCAGGAAGGAATTTAGTCCAAAGCAGACAGAGGCTTTTTCTAGTTTAGAGGATTACCTGTGCTATACATGAGGCTGAGGTTTTCACATGGATTGGAGAAAGAGGGGAAGGGGAGTAGGACGTGGGGAGTGGGGGAGGGGGAGGGAAAAGGGAGGCAGGGAGGAGGCAGAAATTTTTAATGAAAAAAAAAATGGAGGCCACCGGAATGGGTTGGCTCAGGCACCAAGTCTTACCCAAGTAAAGCTTGCTATAGACATTGAATTTTTATCCTATGACTAATAGTTAATGGGGAACTGACATGGCCAGGTATTTCAAGTCTCTATAGCTCATCTGGAGAGGAGTCAATGGAAGAATGGAAGAAGACAGAAATGAAAGAGGATGACAATAAATTGCACAAGAAGAGAGGTAATTCCTACACGATGTCAGAAGTGGACCTGAGAATTACTGAATTGCATAAAGGAGATTTTGTGAACAGCACAGGGTGGGAAGGTTCCTGGGTTTGTGTTTGGCAAAAGGATACACATTTGCTGAGATGTTTAACACCGGAGAAGAGGATTCCAGGTTGATTTGTACCTGTAACTGTGAGGTACCTGTGAAACACCCAGCTGGAGGTGTCAAGTAAGCAGTTGGATAAATGGGTCTTAGGACAAAGTCTAGAAATACCGATTTAGAAAGTGGCAGCAGATTGACAGAATATGAAGCTGTGTGTGACTTGAGAGCATAGAATAGGATGGCCCCGTTAATTCTAGAGCCAATGTTATTACATTAAAACAAAATGATGGGACCTGTCCAGCAAGTTTCAAAGTTCAGTGGTCTCCAGAACCATCCTTCCGCTCATTATAGCATTCCTTACTAGGTCCCACCTCCAGGACTTTCTGGGGGCTATGAATTTATATTTTTAACAAGTTACCAAATGGCACGAATGCTGCCCACAGGGGTTACATTTGAGAACTTAATGATCTGAGATCTCCCTTCCATCTTTAATATTCTGTGGTAACAGAACGATGCCATCTGTAAAAAGTCACAAGAAAACCTGTTCAAATGTCAAGTACAAATTTTATTTTTGTTGGATGAAAAGGTTTTCGTGAAAAGAGAGATACAGTCATAGAAAAGGGTTGAGAACTGTTTTATGTCTTCATGGTTTTTTTATATTAATGTGAGACAAATAGGACAAATTGACAAATATTCATCAAGCACCTTATTCAGGTAAAGTATTTTTCCGCATGATTAATCTGTTGCTCTCTCAAAGTAAAGTGAATCTATTGTGCTGGCGGGGTTGCAGCTGTGTTTGTAGAACCTAATGAAATTTACAGATTTTGGTTCTGAGAACATCATTTTTCTCACGTAGCAAAGCAAGCCTTGGGGTATGGCAGTAAGAGAGATGAGCAACACAGAACACACAATAATAGAGAAACATTCTGTTCAACACACACTCACGTGGACATGAGTCTGAACCCTGTGAGAATACCATTCCGCTTTACTCATTGTGTTATCTCATTCAGGAAATGGTGTGGAGGAAATAAATAGTTGATTAATTAAAGGAAAGTTTAATGTACATAATCAGCTATGTAAAATGATGAGGTTCCTGTTGCACTCTGTCACTGTTACATCGCCAAAGTTGATTTCACCTTTCTTTAGAGAATTGTCAAGGAAAATGAAGTATTCAGTTTCAGTTCTCTTTGGATGGTTTTGTGAATCAAACAACTTGATACTTCAAAAAGAGACAACAAACGTTTCAAACCAAGTGGAAAAACTATGGTAACTCACCCAATTTCTAAACTACTCATGTGCTATTATCTACTCAGAACCACCACTTCTTCTGATGTCCTAATTTCTTAACATGATATGTTTGTATTCAAGAATAATATCTATAAGGTGCCTAGAAGAAATGATGGGCTTATTCTGTGGGGGAGAAATGATTACAGCATTTAAAAAACTTACCAAAGTAAATAGTTATCTCTTGTTTTAGTCTAAGTATTGACTCTGAAATCTAAAGTACTGACAATTAAAGTTCCAGTCTGCCATTAGATAAAAATGGAATTATTTTCCTATTCTTTTTCCACTGTACAAATCCACAAAAATACTTAATGACCGGTCCTAAGCTCCAAGGTCATTAAGTTGGTGAGCTGCTTGGTCAGTAATGACACACACCCTCGCAGCACTGGACATGGTTTGATTCACGTCTGAACATACTTCCTAACCACAGCTGAGATATCGAGGAGAACAGCTCTTTATTCTCTAGTAGGGACATAAAGATATAAACGAGCAGTTATTAACAATGAGGATCTCTTCGTGCTAGCTATCCCAGCACCACATCTCTTCTGCTCTTCATGAATACCAAGGGAAGTGCGTAAAATCTTGGTGTGACTTTATATGTCTTAATCTATTTGTTTCCTATGGAAAAGAGAAAAAGTATTGCTTTTTAATTGTTCTTCGATCCATTAAATTTGATTATGGGGTCTTCAATCCTATAAAGGGGAATTTGATGGAGGCCTCCAGTAACATAAGATGAAATGGTTGGCAAAGGTATTGAAACATATTTGATGGATGTTCTGAATCAGACTATGTATCTCAGGTACAAGAGTACACATGTAAATGCACATGGTAGATACTCATTGTAAATAAATAGAAATGATGTTTTTGAGATTATCAATAGGTAGCTGAGTTACTCAGATTGTGTGAGAAACAAATATCAAAAGAAGATTAGAGGTTTATTTAAAGTATAAACTTAGGGGCTGGTCTGATGGCTAAGCAAGGAAAGGCAGAGGGCACCAAATCCTCTGCCAAAGTGGAAGGAGAGAACTGACTTGTGCATATTGTCCTCTGACTTCCACATATAGGCTGTAGCAATACACACACACACACACAAAAAAAAAAAAAATAGAAAAATGTAAGGATGATTTTAAAAGAAAATATAAATTGAAAGGTTCTCATTTCTCTCCCTAACCCCAATTCTTGTATACTTATAATCTAAGTATAATTAATTTATCCTTACATAATACTGTATTTTAGATAAAAAGAAACCTTTAGCTGAGTTAATAAATAAAACAACTTGAGTTTCTCCCAAGTTCCTCCACGGTATATATTTTACACCGACTATGCTATTTAATTATCAAAGAAAAGGTATGTAATGCAGTGAAGATAACGTTATTTCACTCTCATTTAACAAACGGGATATCAAGTTACATAATTTACCCAAGAGTTATAAGGAGTAATTTAAGGATGTGAGTCTAGGCTAGGTCATTGAGTTATGCTATCCCATTATCTTGAACAATATTATCTCCTCAAATCAATATAAAGAATCACAGTCTATAAATGAGCATTTTCAGTGCCTCCTGTGTGTTCATGCTGTGGACAACACTGGAAAACCAAAAACTAGTCTATGACCTCAGGATGCAAGAAAGCAGCCAGAAAACAAAAATATTACAAGTAAGCTGTATGAGGCTATGTGTGATTACCTAAGAAATCCTGTCACTCGGAGACCTATGGGAATTCTAAAGAAAGATGGTGAGTTCTAAAGATAAGTAGCACCGAATCCCTAAGGAAATGGGATTTGAGCTGCCCTTCAGGTCATGCCTTTCCATATGGAGAAAAGCACAGACATACGGTGTAAAGGCACGATGGGAACAAATGCTGATAAAGAAATAGAAGCAGGAATGAGGGATTGAAGTCATGAGACAGGAAAGCCATCTACCCAAGCATTGCAGAATGTGCACTTGGGAAATATATTACTCCATAGACACCCGAGATTCATGGAGGCACAGATCAGTGTAGGACAGTGGCAGCCCTATTTCTGAAACAGTAAAAACAGCCACCAATAAGATAAAATTCTCTTTAAGTTCAGTTTCTTCTACTTCCCTTTTCCTAATCTTTAAGATTACTGATAAAAATATATTGTTATACCAGAAAAGGTAGAAATAAAAAACACATAGTTTCTAAAAGTCATTTTAATTAGATTCACTCCAAAACAAATCTTTGAAATCAAGACACGCATAATCTGAATAAAAAATAGGCTACTTTAGTTGTTCATTTCTCTGTAATTTTTAATAAGAAAACCAAAATTCAGTAACAGTGCCCCTTCAGGGAAGTGTGAGGCGCTTAAAGGAGGAAAGCATGTTTTCATCTGAGAACGACATTTGAACATCTAAGCATTTTAAATAAATAGAGAAATATTTCCCAGACACATATAGGAAGTCAATGGTAACACAGTATATCAATTTACAGTTTCTAACATGAAGTTTTGTTCCAGGATTGAAGGGATTGAGGTCAGGGAGTACAGCCTCCCTCTTTCTCTATCAAGTAATAGATCACGCAGTGACAACGCCTATGAAAAGATACAACTTCAGATTCCTAAGGTTGTGGAAAGGTCAGCATGAGGCTTGGTGCTCTGCTTCCTATCTCCAGTGAAGCTTAGAATGTTCGGCATTTAACACTGTGTGTGTGGGGGGGGGAGGCTTTAAAATTACCTTTGCCATGAGGCAAACAAAACAACAATAACAAAAGAAACAAACAAACAAAGACAGACAGGCAGAAAGAAACAAAGAATACAGACAGAAAGAAAAAAAAGACAGAGAGAGAGAGAGAGACTTCCTTGAATTTGTTAACACAATCATTTCCATTTTAATTTACACTATTAATTTGCTGACTGTCCACTTGCATGTGAGACACTCAGCTAAATTGACATGGGTAAAAAGAAATTACAAACCAAACTCTCCCTATCTTCTGAGTTTAGACACTGGGACCATCAACTAAGGTGTGTCTCTATCAACAAGGATGCTCTTAACAAAAGAGAACCATGCTCACTTAAAATCTTTCTAAAGATAGAGGAGTTCAGTGACTATACAAATTTATTTCCTAACTATAAAGGCTCCAATGGTTATTTAGATTGATGGAAGGTCTTATTAAAGATGATACCTCCCCAAGTGTGTTAAATTAAACATCGCTTCCATGAGCTGCTTACCAGCTGTGACAGAAAGAAATGTTCCTAGGATTACCTAAGTCTGGGGGCAATGAACTCTTTACCACTGGGATGCTGTGAGCCCTTCCAATGAAGATGAGCATCTTTAATGCCTTGGGGGAGGACAGCATGTGACATTACCTAAAGTACCAGACAGAACCGAATTGTAATGGCACACCGAATAATCTTCCAGGTAAACTGATTTAGACAAGATTTTAACAGATGGGGTAAAGAAGGATATGAGATCGCTAAAGATAACAGAGCCATTTTGAGCCCTTCAAAACAATGTTGTTTGTTTAACTGAAACTAGAAGATTCTTCAGTGCCAAAGCATATTTGAGTTGTGGTAAAAACATGATTTTTAAGACAACTGCAATTTTCTTGATTTCTTTTCAGTCTCCCTAAACATTCTTTAAGAAGAAAAATGATTCACTGAAAGGAGAATGTTATGGGTAGGTTTACATTTTAGAAAAATTAAAGTGATAGGTTTTTTAAATTCAATTCTTCAGAAAGGAAGTGCAGAAGACAAAGTACCGTAAGATAAGAATACATAAGATTTTTAAAAATACATCAGTGTTTTGAGATACTTAAATTCTTATTAGCATTCTAAATAGAAGCAATCACTTGAAATAAATTAAAATTAATAAATAATTCTTTTCCATCAGCTATAAAGAGTAGAAATTAAACTGTGCTTGAATATAATCAATTGCTGATGTTGGCTACTCTTTGGCAATGGCACCTTCAAATCTGAAGCATCATATACTATCTATAAAATGGGATGAAAATGAAACTATTGGTGCATACTATTTTGAGAAGTAGAATGCACAGTTTACAACACTGACTTTCAATTTTATCAGATAATTGTTGTGAAGATTTATTTTTTAAAAAGTTCAATATTTTACAATAGCATTCAAAAATGATGAACTATTTAAGAAAGCAATATTCGAAACATGACTTTATAAGTGAAAATACAAACCAGGTGGTGGTGGTGCACACCTTTAATCCCAGTGCTCAGAAGAGAGATACAGGCAGATCTCTATGAGTTTGAGGCCAGTCTGGTCTACAGAGTTAGTTTCAGCAAAAAAGGAAAAAATAAAGAGAGAAAATGAGAAAAAAATACACACTTAAAAGAATAAAATGGGAAATATGGAAAGAGATGAGAAATGTAATAAAGGGCTGTGAACAGAGAGACAGAGAAAGAAGTGGACCTGTGGGAGGAGAGACGAGCATCTGTCAGAAATTCTTGGCAGCATCTTGCAGAAGGACAGAGGCACCCTACAGTCTGAGAAACTGTGGACCATGCATTTTCTAAGTCAACTTCAGTTAATTTTGTAGTATTTTATGCCTGATATATTTCCCAAATCTTCATTTGTATTCAAAGAGTAAATATTTATTTTGTAATGCACAAACTTTTAAAATAAAGAGCAAGGAATGAATGCTATCAGGGAATGTTTTGTCTTTATTTTCTTGTTCAAATAGTTAAGTAAATGTTTGGATCTAGATGCCTTCACCAGAAATGCAGATGAAAAAGCCTTTTTAGTCTTTGTCTGGAAATCACACACTAAGTGCCCACAACTCCTCACACTGATCTTTGCCCCCTCCCTTCTTGGTCTTTTATTCATTAAACAAATGCATCATTTAGAAAGTGTTTGTTTAATAAATAAAAAATATTGTTAGGTAATATCTCACTTGCCTATACATTAAGATGGTGATTAGTATAAAATATTCAGAGGTGTAAGGAATTGTTTGAAACTAACTGAGTCATGAGAATATTTGTCTTACACACAGAGGTCTAAAGGTAGATTAAAGGGTAGGTTTGTGTGGTAGATAGATAAACAGTAATCTCAGAATCCTGTGTTTCCTCTTCTCAGTTCAGGCACCCTTAACTTTGGCATCATTCTTAGACAAGACCGTGGTACTACAACAGTTTCTGAAAACAGTTTAAATTGTGATATCCTGTAGCTGTTTACTCTTCTGCAATTTCCTCTTTCCAAGAGATCATCCTTGTATTTCCCCAGCCAAAGATGACGAATCTCCTTATTTCTCAGAGACTCGCCAGGATGGTCATTCATTTAATGAATCAACCACAGAAGCTACAAGCAGGAAGCACATAGGCTTGACAAGGGTTTTCCAAAGGAAGACAGCTGGTTTAGAAAAAGGTAAATGGTTTAAAATAATCTTTTAGAGAATTCTCTGAGGACAAAGGAAGAATGAAAGCTAGCTGGAAAGCAAGGAAGTCTTTCACATAGCATATCTACATGATGTCTAGCCTTTTCTATAATATTAAATATATTATGATATATACATATTATATATAAAATTCCTGGAACTTACATAGTAATGCTAAAGAAAGTTTATTATAAATTGAATACCTGAATAAATAGCACGTATTTACATAATTTTTCTCTTCTGAGAAAGCCAGTAAACCCTTAAGAGCTCTGTTTCTGGTAACCTCATTTCTTAAACATTTCCTGGGACATCCTGGTTCTTTCTTACAAATGGCCTGCCTGCAGAGAGCCTTGCAACAATCCACTTAAGAATAATGGCAAAGCTCTTAGGCAGTTAATCTCATCAGCATCCAAGCATCCAACGAAAGGGAACTTTGATGGAAATGCAGGTGGCTTTCAGGGCTCTATCATGGTACTATCCCCTGCGTGCATTTGAGAACCCACATAAGTAATGATCATCCAGTGCCCCATTCTTAAAGGGACGATTTGGTTTTCGCTGCTATTAACAAAGCCCTGTTACAATACTTAATGGATAATTGATGTGTTCATGGGAAATACACTGTTGGGAGTGACATTTACAGGATATCATTCTCCATAATAGTCACTTTAAAAATGACAGAAATGAATCATTTTATTTCCACACAGCTTGAGAACCGAGAGGCCACAAAGGTTTGCTGGGATCAGAATTGACACTGAGTGGCAAAGACAAAGTACTATGTGAACATGAAGTGACTGTCTTATCTGCCCAAGAGATAAGAAGGCAATGACTGCAGAGGTCTCTGCCTGCTTTAGCTTTCTTGTCTCACCCTAGCCCCATGCAGGGAATTTCTTTTAAATTGAAACCTCACAGAAGTTTTTGATTGATTTTAGAATGGGAAAACAGAGGTATGGAGGGTGGTCTAATAATCTTGCCATTTTAAAAAGTGCAAGGGTCTATGTGAAACGGAGGTTGCCAGCTGGCCTATACAGGTCTATGTGAAACGGAGGTTGCCAGCTGGCCTATACAGGTCTATGTGAAACGGAGGTTGCCAGCTGGCCTATACAGCATTGTGGTGAGGTGGTATAGAGGCAAAGAAGCCAACAAAAAGAAACTGGGAGGAGACTTTTAATAGCCATAAGAAGTTTGTGTGCCACAGAAAAACAGACATTGAAGGTGAATGATGAAGAAATGTTCATATTTTGCTTTTGATCTCTAGTCAACTGTAAGAAAGATTTGAATATTTCTATGATGAGTGTCATAGAAAAAATGGGTCATGTCCCATCAAGAAATTTTTACTGATTTCAAGACCCACATACTCAAAAGTTCTCTTCGAACTCCATCATTAGAGGTAGTGTGAGCAACTGGTTTCCCCTCCACACAGAGAAACAATTTACTCTGCTTTACTCTGAGTTAAGTAAATAATGAAGATGATTCCATTCTTTTAGAGGAAAGAAATGCCTCAAAAGTTGGCTATCTTTACAGGCTTCTAGGAACTTGACTTGGATTCAGAGCCATTGACCTATGGCAGCTATAGGACTAAACAAACCACATACTGTCAGCCCCAAACATTTTTATCCACCATTGCAAGAGAAGCTCCCAATGCCTTTTAATTAATAATGACTGACAGAAAGGCTTTTGAAAGCCCAAGTTTAGTGCCATCCTGTAGAAGAGGTTAGGTGTCAGGTTAATTGCAATAACGTCTTGACTAAAAATAGTATTACATCTTCAAATGATTGCCAGAACAGAGGTGAACTTGGTTTCCTAAGAAACTCTCATTGGCACACCTGTGGCGAGAGCTCTTTCCAATGGCTAAGCCATCTCATATCTCACCTATACCCTACCAGTTGCTCCACAGTAGAGCTATGAAACGCAAAATGAAAAACACCTTCTAGTTCTAATCAAAAATTGTATTTAATGTAAAATTTTCTAAAATTGGTGGAGTTATTCCTATAGTTCTTAAATTCCAGTTCTTGTAACAGAACATTTTCCGTGCTTATGTTTTCAGCTATAATGCTTAAATGCCATGGGTCTTTTTTTTTTTTTTTCATTTAACCATTTTTCTCTCTCTAGTTAAGGTCCTTTTAGACAGAGTGAAAGACTCCAAAGAAGCACTTTAGTAACAAGAAGTATTTGTAGTTTACTTTTTTTAAGTGCAAGCTCATTTTTTTTTCAAAACAACTACAAGACAAAGCTATTGTTAGCTCCTTAAATTTGACTGTATTTTACCTTGCATTATATTTTTATTTGTCTCATTAAAATGGGTGTGTTTCATTGTGCTTACCGTTACAGAGTTCTTCTGAATGTCTTCCCTTGTACATTTTCTGGAAAATAAAATCAGATTCATGGTAATGTGCAAGTTAAATTATAGAAGTTGGCATTTATCCACAGCTCGGATTTTACTACATCTTTGCAATTATTAACAAGAGAAATTATTAATTATAAATAATTATTAGGTCAGGAAGATATTTTTGTTGGATATATTCATAGTGGAGGAATTACTGGCTCATATGAAAGGTTTATTTTTTATTTTTTAGTTTCTTTAGGACTCTCTATTCCATGTTTCCCTAATGGCTGCATCAATTTGCATCCACACCAAGCCTCACCAGCATCCGTTTCCTCCACAGCCCGAAACTTGTTATCTCTTGTCTCCTTGATAGTAGTCGTCCACATGGGTGTGAAATGACAGCCTCTCTGGTTTTGATTTGTTTCTCCACAGTGATGAGTGATACTGGATTTTCAACAATTTTTCCTTATACATTTTGGCTATTCTCATGCCTCTCATAAATGTTCATTTAAGTTCTTTGCCTTTATTTTTGAGACTGTATCTAATCCTAGATCCCCATTTTGCTTATTCAGAATTTAATAGATGTCTATACAGATCATGATCAGCAACTTTCAGAAAGGCTAAAAGTGGACTCTGTGAGATACTTCTATGATTACAAATTATATAGAAAGCAAATATTTCATTGCTAAGGATATGCATATATGTATTTATTTGTGAGTTTCATATTTTATGAGAAGTAAATGGATATATGAATTGCCTACCCTTTGTTATATCTTCCTCCTCTATAATAATGTTATATTTCCCCTATAACATTGGGAAAACAATGTGCAATTACTTGCTACCTGTACCATGAAGTACAGGATTCTGCTGTGCCCAAAGCATTTTTAATTATTTATCCTTAAACAAAAGACTTAGTCTTAAGATGGAAAGAATTTGAATGTACAATTTCTTCTTATATATTTTATTATTTTTGTTAGAGTACATGCACATTCAATACGATTTTGTTTGTTTTTGTTGGTAATAGATTCTTTGTTCATAAATACATCCTCACTCCACTCCTTCCAGAGCATGGACCCCACCTCTACTCTCACCCAGATCCATTACCCCTCTGTCCCCTTTCAAAACAGAACAGGCCTCCAAGAGATGACAACCAAACACCACAACACAAAATACAATAAGGAAAAACAAAACCCTCATATCAAGGCTGGAAAAGGCAACCCAATAGGAGGAAAAGAGTCCCAAGAACAAACAAAAGAGTCAGAGACACACCCATTTCCACTATTAGGAGTCCCACAAAATCACTAAGCTAACAACCATAATAGAAATGCAGAGGACCTGGTTCAGACTTTTGCAATCCCCATGTTTGCTGTTTCAGTCTCTTTGAGACCATATAAGCCCTGCTTTACCCCGATTCTGTGGGCCATGTTCTCCTGGTGTCCTCTATTCCCTCTGCTTCCTATAATTTTTCCTCCTTCTCCTCTTCAGTGTTTCCCAAGTTTCAAGGGCATTAGCCTTATGAAAATCTCCAGTTTAGACTCTCACCATAGTTTCTGGCCGTGGGTCTCTGCACCCGCTTTTTTCTGTTGCAAGAGGAAACATCTCTGATAACAACTGGACAAGGCATTCATCTATGAGTACACATTTTCAAGAAAATTGAATAAGTAAGACTATAAGATCAGCATTCTCAGTCAATCATGGCTTGAGAGAACTTCAAAGAAATAGATTACACAGTAGGAGCTTTAGTGAGAAAAGATAAGGACAACATGTCACTTAAGAGGCCAAGAAGCAAGAAATGAGACCTGACCTAGGACTGTATTTACCAGCAAAGTCACATGGTCAAGGTAAAATTTTTACACTGAAATATCTTAAGCAAAGGAATGCACTCACATTAAGGGTTTTATTTTTTGTTTACCTCCTTTGCCAATATTACCTTATGAATTGCCGCAGTAAGCATTGTTTTATTATAAGTTAAAGAAGCAATTTGCTTATAAATATTTAAAACATATCACCATATTATGCCTTATTATAAAAGCATACATATTAAAGAAAATTTATGTGATCACAAGTATAGAAAAGAAAATATGTTTAAATATGACCTAATTCTTCAGCACTACAGAAATATTACAGTGGCTTTAAATACAGTCTATAAATTTCTGAAACAAGAACCTGAATATAAAACCACAAATATATCCTTTAAAATAGAAACATCACTTGAAGAAATGAGTGACTTCTGGAGAGTTGCAAATTATTAAATTGGAAGACTAATATAGATAGGCACAGACATGTGAATACACATATCACTTACCACAATACAACACAAATGCCAGCCCATTTGTGAACTTCTCATGTTTGTGTGCATAAGCAAGCACAGATACAGGGATCTATATTACATAAAGATTAAAGATAAAAGGATAAACATTTATTTTTTTAATTCCATGTTAGTGTAGTGAAAACTGACATGGGCATTAGGACAATTTTCCTGAGGAAAGGCTACTGTAAACACTCAAGGCCATTTGTAAGCAATAGCCACAGTCACTGAATACACAGCCTTGCTCTTCTAAAATTAAGACAAGTTTTTCTTAAAGTGGATCATTATCTGAAACTAATTGTTGAGCCCAGCAATTGTATAACTCTTATAAGTAGTTGTTACAAGTTTGTCATTTTTCTACTCTGTATAGTCATTTGAGACATAAATGTTGAGGCTTCCCATTCCTTGCTCAAAAAGCTATTTACTAAAACAAAACCACAGTCACTGTATGCTATAATTAAATGCTTGTGTGTGTTTTTAAGATAAAGCAATGTTTGTTGGTGTGGGAAGACCTTCTGTATATGTGTTGCTTTTATTGGTTAAAGAATAAAAGAACCTACATGGGAAGTAGAAAAAGACAAGCTCTCCTGAGTAAATTGGGAGCATGGGGACATTGGGGGAGGGTTGAGAGGGGGAGAGGAGAGGCAGGGAGTGGAGCAGAGAAAAATGTAGAGCTCAATAAATATCAATAAAAAAAGAAAGGAGAAAGTGAAAAAAAAGAATAAAGAATCTGACTTAGCCTGTGATAGGGCAGAGTAGCATTAGGCAGGGAAAACTAAGCTGAATGCTGGGAGGAAAAAGGTGGAGTTGCGAGATCATGCAGCTGCCAGAGGGGAAAGATGCAAGGTGCTAGCTGGAACCTTGTTGGTAGGCCACAAACCTCATGGTAAAATATAACATAATGGAAATGGGTTAATTCTACATGTAAGAGCTAGCTAGCAATATGCTTAAGCTGGCCAAACAGTATTGCAAATAATACAGTTTTTGTCTGATTATTTCTGGCCAGGGGAGCTGGGAAATGAACTAGTGGCCTCTTACTGCATGTTTCTATGTGTGGCAAACATTTTTTGCTGAGGAATAAAGACTGTACTTAACTGTGTATGTAAGGACGAGTACAGTGGGGAGACAGGGGATAGGTTCCTATCGCCCACCTCATTGTATCAACTGTCAAGACTACTCTTTCTAAAAATCACTATTCAGGTGGCATTTAGTCCCCAGGAAAAACCTATCTCTAAATCTCAAATGGATCAATCAAAAAATATGTTGATACTAAGCAAAATCCCTTTCTCAGACTCAATAATCCGTATTTCAAAGACCTTTTAATATGTCATAAAAATATTTTTCCAAAGTTATAATTTTATAAATTTGGAAACTATCACCTAAAAGGTATTTCTGTATATTGATATTCTACAAGCCAATAGAAAACTATAGCCAAAAAAAATTATGGATTATTTAGAAATCTATTTGTGGAATATGAAGTATGTAATTTGATTACCAGATCGTAAACCCAGTGCCATTGATGCATAAAAACACGCTACTGCACACATTCTTTGTTTTAACTTTGAATTCTGAACCAAACTTTTCTGTGTAACCCAGTAAGGCCCTGGATTCTTTTGCCACCAAAACTGATTTTAGAAAGATGAAAGTGGTTGTTCTCTGTAAATTCAGTTCTACTTCCTAAAAATAATATTTTCTCTTTTTCTGTATATAGATGACCTACAATAGCTGAAACACATAGAAAATCAGAGATGGAAAGTGAATGTAGATTTGGTTCTCTGCAAAGGATGCTGATTATCTGTAGAACAGAAGAGATGCTAATGCACAGAGGGGCGAATATGTATTATCCCACGAGGTTAATTTCCTTTTGGTACAAGGAAACCAGCCAGTACTAGGTTGGATGCCAGTATCAGTTCATGTTGTAATTCCTTTTAATAATCATGACAACTCCTGTGGGAGAGGATATTTCTTCATTGATAGATGGAAGATTTTAGATCACATAGGACATCTAAGATCCTTTAGCAGGCACACTGAGAATGCCATCCACATTCATGTGATTCAAGAGCCTGCCTTCATTCCCTTCTGAGTGAGAGATCAGGGACCTGATAAAAAATAGAACCTTCCAGAAAACAGGAAATATCTGGGTGTTCACCTCAGGGAACTCTGAGAAAATTACACAATTTTACTGTTTTTTCAATTGCTCGTCAGTGTTTAAATTAAAATAATTCTGTTAATCTTTGCAATGAGTTTGGGAACTTTCTCAGTGTAAATAGTAGTAACTAATGAAGTTAGGAAGGTCTTGCTGGACTTGTATTGATGAACTTTTCAGGAATGTTCACAGAGCTCCTTGGTCTAGCTGTAAAACAGCTTTTACTATAAAGAAAACTGATGCACTCATAGACGGGTTTTCCTAGAGTTCTCTGAAAAAAAGTAGTTAAAATTCAAAATGACGTCATCCCCATTTCATTAGATTTCTTGTTTTAGTTGGATATTTTGGGCTTGATAATTTTGTTAATCACTCGAAAAAAATGAAGCCACACTTCAATGCCTGAGTTGGAAGAGAGATCATTTATACACTGAATTTCCACTTCTGAGCATTCTGGAACAAATTTTTAAGGGATGCCTTCATTTCCACAGCTTTAGCGTGTATAGCTTGGCCCTACAACATGGTATAAAATTTACTTAATAAAAATTCCAAAGGTCCTGATAAGAACATAGTGTGTAAGCAGCAGAGTGTCCCAACAAAGAAGAGCTATCTCTTAAGAATCAAGGGGGTAAAAGAGAATGGGAGAGGAAGTAGCAAAAGTTATTAAAGAGCCCAGCAGTTTCCAAATGCTCATCATGATCTCTCCAAACACAGAAGGTGTCATTACTCTAGTGACCGCAAGGCAAACACTCAGGGGAGTGTGTTCTCAGTCAATGGGCTATAAATGTATTAGAGACCATTTCTGGCATCACACTAGTTGAAATCTAAGCAGCATTTGAGATTAATATAAGGTACTCTTCAGCAAAAATTAATTTTCACTTGCGGCACACAATGCCCATCTGTGCTCTATGTGCCACCATACAGTTTATGAACCAGGCAAGGGGCTGGAGATTGAAACACACGAACACTCACAGACAGAAAGACACAGGTCATCCTTGATTCCAGAATGCCGCAAGAATGCCCCTTTTATTGTGTTAGAGACAGCTTATATAGGGATAGCCACGCACCAGCCAAACACACCAGAAACCATTCCCCTGCCATCAGGACTTCCTGAGGGTCTCATGCTCAGAGCAGCTGTAGGCACTCAGATCAGGGGAAAACAAATTGTTTATAAGAAATTCAGGATCTGGGGGTTCACTGCTCCCAACATTTACTGGTGTTTCTAACTGCATTTTTGCCATCTTTGCAATCCACCTTTCACCTTAGTTTGTACATCTCACCAACGTCATCTGCCTTTACTTCTTTATGGTTTTCCTACAACAACACTTAAAATTGGTCAGAACAGTTTTCCTTGAAAATAAATCCTTTGTCCAACTAGATAATGTTTTGCTGGTTCTGATGCCTCCTTCCTCAGAGGTACCATTATGTGCACTGTGATCGTTTCTATCCATGAGAATTAGGGTTGTTTTTATCCACAGACAATTCTCAAAGCCTAGCTCCCAAGTTGTGGTCTGTGTCACAATCAGTTCTCCTATAGTCACTCAACCAAGAAGCTTCATCTAACCGCACGGTGTTCAGTTTATCCAAAACAATTCACCATCTTCCTCCCTGTTCTAGTTAAGGCTTCTGTTGCTGGGATAAAGCCAGGACCAACAACAACCTAGGAAGGAAATGGCTTATTCCACCTTATACTTCTAGGTACAGTCTATTGCTGAGGGAAGTCAGGACAGGAACTGAAGCAGGAACCTGGAAGGAAGAGTTAAAGCAGATATGGAGGCGTGTTACTTTTGATCTTGCTTTCTATGGCTTGATCAGCCTGATTTTGTATACAACCCAAGAGCATCTGCCCAGAGATGGCACCATTCACAGTTGGCTAGATGCTTCTAAATCAATCATTATTCAAGAAAATGCTCCACAGTCTTGCCTATGGACAAATATGTTGGAAGAAATTTCTCTACTGAGATTTCCTCTTCTCAAATAATCCTAGCTGTGTCAAGATGACAAAAAAGAAAAGAAAAAAAAAACCTAACCAGAGTAATTGACTCCCTGTCAACTTGACAAATAAATACATCAATATTAAACCATAACCTTTTCTTTCTTTTTTAATCCTGAAATCTTATGTTAATATTATACCATAAAATGCAGTCCAATTTTTAAAATTCTAACAGTCTTTTTAAAATTCTAGCAACTTAAGGGTACAACTTTGTTTTTTTTTAATTTAAAGTCTAACTATGAGTTCCTGTAAAAAAAAATCTAAAATAAGTTGCATAGTTTCTATTTCTAAGAAGGAAGAATTGAGCACAATTGCAGTCCAACCAAACACACACCCAAGTCTACTACTGTGAAAGCTCAGTTTCTGATGTCTCCAAAGGGCTTGGGCAGCCATGCTCCTCCGGCATCACCATCTTCACCACACACATTGTCTGGTAAGCCCGTGATAGCATCAGACTACACCTACCTCTCTCCTTAGTGGTCTTTCCACCGGACTGGAATCTCCATTATTCTAGGATTTCCACTGAAGCTGCAGTTTCTCCAGCAATTCTCCTGGCCTCGCAAAGCAGCAATCTCAGCAGTTCTCCAGACCCCTTTAACTCTGAATTTTCCTTGCACTCCCAAACCAGTACCACTTAGTCGACTCTATACATTATCAAGTTCAAATGCTAACTTGTTGTGCAGCCTTGGCCCCCTCTGAGCCACAGCTTCAGTATGCTGACCCTGAGAAAATACTTCCCAGAAGATTGTACCTCCACGATGCTGGTCTCTTAGTAATCGCAGGTGAATCCTCAATCCCAGCTAAGAAGATAGATTATACAGGAAAGCAAAGTTTCACAACAGTGATGTTTGTCTCTTGATAATCATAGCTGATCCTTCAGGGTCAGATGATTAGACAGAACAGCTTATTCATTCAAAGTATTACACAGGGAACCATGATAGAGCCTTCGCTCCTTTGAAAACTTCACAAGCCAGGTCTCCGTCTTTAAGTACTCCCTTCTTCCAAGTTCAGACAGCGCAGCTTGTTAAGCTCTGAGCACTCAGTGGTTTCTCCCCAGCCTAAAGCTCTAAAACCCTCATAATCCTTTCAAAAAAAAGTGGTTAGGTCACAGCAATAGCGCACTTTCTGTTTCCAAGTTTTGTTCTATTTTGTTTTTTAATTACTAAGATAACACCATGACCAAAAGTCACTCAAGGAGAAGTTCATTTGACAGGCTGGAATTTATCAGAAAGGGAACTGAAGCAAAGGCCATGGAAGAATCCTTTTGGCTTTCTCAGTCTTCTCACTTGTACCACTCAGGATCACCTTCCTAGGGTGGTACTAAGTACAGAGGGTTGACCCCTGTCACAGCGATCATTAATCAAGATAATGTCCCAAGACTTGTTTACAGGCCAATCTCTTGGATGCATTTTTCTCATTTGAGGTCCTTCTTCTCAGTTAACACAAGTTTAAAACCACCAACCAACCAACAAATAAAAGCTAACTTCCACACTCCCCAATGAAAGGAAGCCCATCCATTTTCCTTACCAGGCCAGATATCAAAACACTGTTTTTTTATTTCTCTGCAATACATAGCTCTAATATTGATTACTACATGCTGCCTAAATATTTCCTGGATCTATCCATTTGCCTCCATTTCATTGCATCTATCACAAGCCAAGCTGCATCTTTTGGAGGGTTGCATTACTGCAACTGCCTCCTAAACTTTCCATCCATGTTCACTTGACTCGGAATAATTTTGCTAGGCATATAGTCCCGTCACTTACTCTTCCTTCTTGTTGCTCTTATAAAAAAAAAACGTCCACTTCCCCCAAACAACTTGTATTTCCCCCATCGGCATCATTTATCTCTCCTTGACCAAGTTATTTGAAAGTGCCACTAAGATATTTTCTTTGTTGAAAACTGCCATGTTCTTTATTTAGACATTCTTGAGCATTTTTCTCTGAGATATTCACACACACCCATTTTTTTCCTACAATGCGAGAAAGCATTTACAACCTTCACCTCTCAGATTTATTTCTAGAGACCTTCCTTTTTATTTGTTTGTATAAGTTTAGGTCCTACATTTTTTCTAAATTATTAGTCATCGGTTTCTAATTCTTATATAATTGTCTATCTCTTTCAGCAGAGCTCACCGTTTTTAACAAACCATGTATCACCCTGATCTCACTCTATTTATATCTTCCAATTAAAAGATTTATATCATTGTTATATAAAACTTGTATCCAAAATAAAATATGGCGTCATTTACACATATAATTTTTCATTGTTAATAGTATCTTGTCCTTGTATAAAAATTATAGACTCAGTTATTCTGAATAGAGAAATCCAGGCCACACTTTGGAGAGAAATATGGCCATTAATGAATTAGTTAGGAACTGGAACTTTCAAAGGCAAACCTATGACCATGGCCACCTGCATTAAGAGTAAAGAAGATGCAGTAAGTTGAGCACAGAGACCCTTGCTTTCTATAAGAAACTAGAGCAGTACTGACGTGCAAATACTGGGAACTCCAGATAACTACCACGTAAGACCAACTATTCATTCTCAACAGGATTCCCAATTTGTCAAAAAAAAATTAAAAACTGAAAGGAAGGAAAAAAAGAAATATTTTGATACGGAATATTGTGTTTTACGAAACTTAACATGAGAGTGTTAAACCTGAGATGGTGTTATAGCTGAAATATTGCGAATAAGCCAAAAACACAGGCACCATTTATTTTGTGAGAGCAAGTCACCCCGACAGATCACACCTCTGGTTGCTGAGCTGTGGGGAGGTACAGAAAATACCAAGCAAGGTATCTATCTAGTTAGAATACTAGGGGGCATTTGGGAGGCCTGAAATAATATTAATATTGTGATCCCAGTATGATTATATGTGAGTATCAGACCTTGTATAAACATATGGTGTTGTGGCTTACGGAAGTGGAGGAATCCCTGGGTGAGTGTATGATTCAATGAGGTCTTGAGGGAATATGTGTTGTTGACATGAGCATGGCCATATCAAAGATACCAATGCTTCAGATACATGAAAATGACAAAACCTTGCCAGGATCATATGGCTCTGGAAAATGGCAAGCTTTCCTTTTGTCCCAGTGTAGATGTAAAGTATGTGCAGACTGTCAAATGCTCTCCTCCTCCTCCTCCTCCTCCTCCTCCTCCTCCTCCTCCTCCTCCTCCTCCTCCTCCTCCTCCTCCTTCTTTTTTCTTCTTCTTTCTCCTCCTCCCTCCTCCTTCTTCTCCGTCTGTTCCCTGGTAGAAGTTCCCTATGAGATTAGTCGAACCTCCCTGCTCAGGTGTATACAATAATCCCACCTTCTGATTTAGATGTGCAAAATAAACAAGCTATGTTTCCAAGATGCTACTGCTGTATCTCCATCATTGCACATGGCCTACTTGATCCCAGTTTTTCTGCATGTGTATCTGTGTGTCTGTCCTCTCTCTGTTCCCTTGCCACCTCAGTCAGGTCAACCCCAAAGCCATGCAGTCACTACAGATAGTTAATCTTCTTGGTAGCGAAGTTGACACATCTGGAAAAAATGAACCTCAGTTGAGGAGTTGCCACTATCAGATGGTCTACGTTTTTGTCTGTAAAACATTGTTTTGATTGATAATTAACATATGAAAACACAGCTAACTGGGAGTGCTACCCTTGACAGGAGGACCTGGGATGTATAAGAAAAGAAGATGAGAATGTTCCTCCATGGTCTCTGCTTCAGTTCCTATCTTCAGGTTCCTTCTTCAACTCCTGTCTTCAGTGATGGGCTGTAAACTAGGAAATTTTCAATGAAATAAAGCCTTCCCTTCCAAGGTTACAATGTTACATGTCTATCACAGTCACAGAAACTAAACAGAGCATAAGAAATAGTTCATGAAGCCCCCTTTTTATTTCTGAAAGAATGGTTATTTATATTTTTCTACTTATTCACTCTACAATCACTTTCTCAGTGCTGCCTACTTTGATTCATTCCTAAGTAGGTAATAAATTTCTTTCTTCCAGTTTCCACTAAAGTGTTTCACTACCAGTTGAAAAACACATACCATTATCCATTAATGCAAAAGTCCTTAGCTTTGTAACTACAACACAAAACAAAAAGTTGTAGCACACTTTCCCACACTCCTAACTCAGAATTGGCCCAGGAACATATCTGTTGAACATTCACAGTTCAGGTAGGGAGATATTGCTTAACCTAGTAATAAATACAAATGTAATGCTTTCATGATCAAGAACTAGATGAGTCATTCCCTAAGCAGTTTGAGTTAATTATGTTCTCCAAATGTATACAAAACAAATTTACAAAAATGATTATGACAAACTTATAATTAGAGAATGAGACACAAAGATATGTTGAGATCATCTCATCGAGTCTCTTCATCTCACAGATTAGCAAGATTCAGCTGCAGAGACTGCACGAGCTCCTGAGGGGTGTTTGGCTTGGCAGGTGTTCCTGCAAAACTCTCCGGCAGAAGCCTTAGTCTGTGGATGGGGTTAGAGATTCTCCGATGTGGGTAGAAGGACTTTTGGGTCAGAAGTCATTTCTAGTTGGAAACCCAAAGATGTAGTTTGCTTCCAAACCTCACACAACACAGACTTCCTACTGAGGTGCTGAGACTTTCAGTTACCTACGATCAGATTGACAATCATAGGAAACACCTCTTGACCACAGACAGCTGAGCACCAGAATTCTTCAACGTAACCTCATTAATTTCTACAAACTTCCAAATTTTCTGCTGCAGTCACCTCCTCTCTCACACTTCTCTCCAGTTTAAATCTCCAAGTACCTCTTGGTTTACTCCATTATGATTGTGACTTCTTGCCATACTGCCCCCACTGTATTCCAAATAATTGCTTTAATTGCTGCGAAAAATCCATTATCTGCTTGCCTGTTGAAATCTGGACATCCTGTGGCAGAAACACTTTCCTTATAGGCTTCCAAGTGAGTTCTTTGCATTCTCCTCTCTGCCTCCCATTTTCCTGCTGAATCAGACTAACCCAGGCTACTGTTGACTTAGCCTGGACTTCTGTCTTCCTGCCACCGAGAGCTGTGACCTGTTCTTCAGATCTCTAACTGCTGCTTTAGATTCTGCATTCAGAGTTTCTAGTTAAATCACCATCAGTTCTTAAACAATCCCTTTGTCTGCCTCCAATTTAGATGATCTCTTTATGATCACCAACATTTGCCATTCAACCACAAAACTGATGAAGTCACTGCAGAGCCTATATCATGTCATTTCTATGATAAAGTCAAAATGTCTTCCACTATGAAATACTTGATCTTGTGAATTACATGCTTTGCATATTTTGATAGTAAATTAATTCAGATGAATGTCTTCTACCCACCTCAATGATAACAGCAAATATAAATGGTCTAAACACACTCTCCTGATTAGGATTTTTTTCCTTGTTTTCTTTTTGGTTTGTTTATTTTGTCCGCTTGGCAAAGCTAAAGTCATTTGGAAGATGGAACCTCAACTGGGAAAATGCTTTTTCCATAAGATTTGCTCGTTGGCAAGTCTGTGGGCATTTTCTTGATTAGTGATTGATGTGGGAGGGCCTAGTCTTCTGGGAGTAATGACACTCTTGGGCATGTGGTCCTTGGGAGTGTAATAATAGTAGCTGGACATGAGTCTAGACAACAAACCAATGAACAGCATTCCTCCATGGACCATGCTTCAGTTCCCACCTGCAGATTCCTGCTTGAGTTTCTGCCTTGGCTTCTCTAAATGATGTACCGTGATTTGAACACATGAGCGCACCAAAGGAGCTCTTTCTTCATCAAGGTGCTTTTGGTCCTAGTATTTATCACAGTAGTAGGAATCAAACTAAGACATATATCAATTTAAAAAAAATCCGATTTAACTCTTTACTTTCTGAAGATACAACTATGTGTTTTCTATAAGAAACTCAGTTTGGTCTGAGGCTCAGCACATGAAAGTGTTGTTTTGCAAGCCTGTTGACTTGAGTTCAATCCTGGGAATCCGAGCAAAAACTTAGGCATTGTGGCACACATCTCTAATCCCAGCGCTCCTATGGTGAGATGAAAGACAGAGACAAGGGAATCAGCATGAAGCTAGCTAGACCTGAGTGTGCTATGCAGGTGGAAAAATTTAGAGATCTACCTCAACAAGATGGAAGGTGAGAACCATCTCCTAAAAGTTGCCCTCTGATTTCCATGTGTGCCCTATATCCTAGATATGCTCATATGCATGTACACATAAACGCACAATGCAAAGAGAAAGACTACATTTGAGAATAAAACAGTAAATTAAATTACTAGAAGTAAAGACATATACCACAAGAGCATTATGGAAAACAGATAAAACTAAAAGCCTCGTAAGCCTCTTCTCTTTTTATCCTTACTATCTCAATGAAATACTCCTTGTTCATTCAGGTCCTCTTCCCTTTCATGCTAACTGATAATTGGTCTTTCTTCCTCCCCATTGCTTATCCATTTTCTTGCCTCTACCACCTTCTCCAAATTCCCCATTTTGTCAACCTCCTACATATTTTTTTTTTCAATTCTGCCCTCCTCCACGGATGCTGTCTAGTTGCTATGGGAATTATTTTCGACAGAATACTGTGATCTCGTATTGTGCTTCTCATAATTTAGAATGACTTTTCTCTGAACAAACATTCATGTCATCACCAGAATAAACATTTTAAAGTTAAGTAGCCACATGGTTCTCCTGTTTTAAATATACTGGTGCTATCTCTTGCCTGTATTGAGGCTTCCTCGTGTATCATATGGAGCCCTTCCTTGAGCCAGATACTTAATAATGAGAATTATAAATTGATGACTAAAATCTCATGCTGTGTTTGAAAGGCAGATTTATAGAAATGTTCAAAAACTGTTACTCATACTATACACCACCTCCAACTTAATTTGCCTCCCATGTTTCTAAAGGAGGGAGGTGAGGCCACAATATGAAATTCCTTGTAGAAGAAGGTCTTCACTGGGGCAAAGTTGGCACTATGCCAACTCTGATATTTTTCTGAATTTTATTAACATTTTGAGGTTTTTGTTGGTTTTGTTTATTTGTGTGTTTTAGCTTTCTTTCCCAAGGTTTTGACTGGAAAAGAAAATCTAAAACTAGACCTAAAGCAAAACTGTACTTTTTAACATTCATAACTCTCTATGAATTTGCATGATCAATAAGTAAAACAAAGAGGGTCAAAAAGGCTTCTTGAGTTTCTTTCAAAGGCAGACAATGAAGGTTATTCTTTCACTGTCTGTCTTTTTAATGAAATCATGTTTTGGTTTATTAAAAATATACTGTGGGGCTGAAGAGATGACTCAGCAATTTAGAGCTATTTAGATGCTATTCTTGATGACCCGTTTAATTCCCATCACCCACATGGCCGCTCACAATCTGTAACTCTATTTCCAGGGCAACCAATGCTGTTGTATGGCCTGTGTGAGCACCAAGCCCACATGTGGTACATTTACATACATGCAGGTCAAACATCCATATACATAAGGTATATTGTCTTCAAAAGAACAATGAATGAAATATACCATGCTTCCTCGCTCCCATTTGCAAACATATGATCTGGGAAGATGGGTGTGTGCCATGAAAACCTGGTTATTGTAATGAATTATGTCAGAGTAGATATTATCTCATTGTTTTATAGCTCCATGGAGATGGAACAGAGACATTTATCAAAATTAGTTGTGGGATAAAAGCAGGACATGTGCCCAAAAATGCCCTTCCTATTAGAGTGACATTTGGATTCTAGAGTCCTCATGGTTGGCTTTTCTTTACTGGTTAGATGCTGGAGTGGAATAGGCCATTATTGACCATGCATTTCTGGGAAAACTTCATGTTACTGACCTCAGAAAATGTACTTTCCTGGTAGGTTATGGCTTCATCATTGCAAATGTAATCTAATGGATTTCTTTTTAAGTCAGTGAATTTTATCTTTTAATGGTTTTGTTTTCTCTTTTCCCTTTATTTATTTATTTATTTGAGACACAGTCTTACTCTGTAGCTATATTAGTTACCTTCTTAGTTTTGTGATAGAACACACTGATAAAAACCAAATTAGGAAAGAGAGAGTTTAGTTTGACTAACAGTTCCAGAAAGGACAGAGCCAGTCATGGCAAAGAAGTCATGGAGACAGCAACTAGAGACCAGCCTGGCAATCAGGAAGCAGAGGTGTGAATTTGTCTGAGGTGGGAGGAGGCTCTAAAGCCTCAAAACTCAGTGGTATCTGTCCTCCAGCAGGACTTCACATCTTAAAGGTTACACAGTTCTCCTCCTGCAGACCAAGTGTTCAAACACACGAGCCTCTAGGGATATTACCAATGTAAACCACAACATTAGCCCAGGTTGGCCTGGAGCTCACTACGCAGTTCAGGGTAGCTTCAATGTTATACCCCTGCCTTCGGCCTTTCAAGAGTTCAGTTTACAGGCTTAAGTCACCAATTCTTTGTACATTATCATTAATATTTTACTACTTAATGTTATACACATGTATTCTTTTTGGTTTTACTTTCTTTTTGTGAACTGTTTGTAGAAAATAAAAATTAAAAATAGTCTTATGAAGCAAGCATATTCATAAATGACATAGAATTTTAACATTCAGAGTAGAATTATGATTATTCCATTTTTATACTAACTTTAAAAATGTAAGCTTAGGATAATTATTCCAGTTGTATTTTTAAATAATGATTATTTAAGTCCAAAACTACAAAGGCAAAAAAAAAATCTTCAAGTTGACATAATGGCCATCATATAAAATGTTAATAAGTAAATTTAATATGGATACATTTATACTGGAAGAACATTAGAAAGTATATAATAAAATGTAAAAACAATTCTTGCATTCTCCACTCAGAACGTTTTGCCCTTAACATAACGATTACAATTCTAAGGAAAATCTTCCCCCAAGAGAAATATGTACTTTCAAAGTTTTATTGTATCAGTTTACACCCTAAGTTATTATATAGTAACAGGGATGTTGCCTCTACTATGTCCTGTATTGCTATTATACAATATATGTTGCATGTATTATCTTATTATTTCATTTAAAATATTTATCTGTAAAGACGTTTAAAATTTAAAATGGATTTTAAGAAATTCGGTATATGGAGGGGAAAAGTGGCGCATCTATGGAAATGTGAGTGGACGTGGACATGACGTGTCAGCGGACAACATTCAGGAATCAGAACTGACTTCCACCCTCTTCACGGCGGGGGCTTTCCCATCTCTGCTGATTTGCCCTGCATTCCAGGCTGGCTGACCAACAAGACTCAGATGACTCTTAGTCTCCACATCCCAGTTTGGACTGCAGGGAGGGGATTACTGATCTACCACCACATCCTCTCTTCTCGCATGGGTCCAAAGGTCAACTCAGACAGCTGTTCATCCAGACTGCACAGCAAGTGCTTCTAACCACCAACCCATCTTTCCAGCCTGGAAAATATGCTTTCTCTGTACCTAAATATTTACATTTTCTGTAGCTGTTTATTGATTAGTTTCAATTCTGATGCCTACCTCTTTTCACATTTTACCTGAAAGTTAACTGTGGTTCCCTTCTGCTGATAATTAATTCTTTCCTTACATTTCCTTTATTCCTAAGTAATGCAGTTCCCAAATGTAGAACTCTTCCCTGAAAGACTATTTTCCCTCCAGGATTTTAAAGGTAACATTGCCTTGTCCCCTGGCTTGTAAAACACCCAATGAAGAGGCTTGTGTACTTTCTTTGTTGCTAGGAATATTTCTTCATTTTGATTGTTTGTTTGTTTTTTTTTTCAAGACAGCAATTTTCTATGTAGCCTTGGCTGTCCAGGAACTCACTCTGTAGACCAGACTGGCCTTGAACTCACAGAGATCTGCCTGTCTCTGCCTCCTGAGTGCTGGGATTAAAGGAGTGTGCCACCATTGCCCGGCTCCTTCAGAATGTTTTAAAGGTTGTTTTCTTTATCATTTGTTTTCAGCAGTTTAGCTATAATGTTCACTATGGTTTTTTTTTTTTCTGTTAGGGTTCATTGAGTTTTTTTTTTTTAATTGAGAAAAGGAAAAAAACAAGTTTCCGCCTCCTCCCAGCCTCCCATTTCCCTCCCCCTCCTCCCACCCTTCTCCCTCTCCCCCTACTCCTCTCCCCCTCCCTCTCCAGTCCAAAGAGCAGTCAGGGTTCCCTGCCCTGTGGAAAGTCCAAGGTCCTCCCCCCTCCGTCCATATCTAGGAAGGTGAACATCCAAACTGGCTAGGCTCCCACAAAGCCAGCACATTAAGTAGGATCAAAACCCCGTGCCATTGTCCTTGGCTTCTCATCAGCCCTCATTGTTCGCCTTGTTCAGAGAGTCCGGTTTTATCCCATGCTTTTTCAGTCACAGTCCAGCTGGCCTTGGTGAGCTCCCAATAGATCAGCTCCACTGTTTCAGTGGGTGGGTGCACCCCTCGTGGTCCCGACTTCTTTGCTCATGTTCTCCCTCCTTCTGCTCCTCATTGGGACCTTGGAAACTCAGTCCAGTACTCCAGTGTGGGTCTCTGTCTCTATCTCCATCCATCACCAGATGAAGGTTCTATGGTGATATGCAAGACATTCGTCTGTATTGCTATAGGATAAGGTCATTTCAGGTTCCCTATCCTCAGCTGCCCAAGGAACTAACTGGGGACATCGCCTTGTCCTCCTGGGAGCCACTCTAGGTTCAAGTTCATTGAGTTTTAAAAATCTAAATAAATAGTTTTCACTAATTTTTAACATTTTATAATCATTAGTTTTTCAAATATTTTTTTTGCATGTCTCCATCCAATCACCCATTTTGTGTTGTTTCCTTCCTCTGCCTCCTGTGTTGTTCCCATCATCTCTAGCCAGGCTTTTTTAAAGTGTTATTTTGAGCATTTTCTACTGCCGTGCATTTGAGTTCACTGATCTTTTCTTGTGCTGTGTTTCATCTCTTATTAATCTTACCTGCTTAGGGACAGATTGTGTCACCTTCAAAATTCATGTTAAAGCACTAGTTGCAGTGGAACGTCAACATGCGATCAGGTCCTTATAGAAGTAACTAAGTTTAAATGACCTAAGAGTCAAATGACAAAATTCGGTATGAGTGGTATCCTTATAAGATGCAGAAACTACGAGGCTGGAGGTATGACTCAGCCTTTAAATGCACTGGATTCTCTTGCAAATGACCTGGGTTCAGTTTCCAGCACCTTCTTGGTGGCTCACAACCATGTGTAACTCTAGTTCCAGGGGATCTGATTCCCTCTTCTTGTCTCTGCATGCATCAGACACTCACATAGTACACTTACCAACACATGCACAACTCTTTCACAAAAAATAAAAGATAAGCAAATAAATAAATCATTAGAAAATATAGATAAGAATATAGAAGAAAAAAACAAATGAAACACTCACAGGAGAGAAACAGATAAAGACAAAATAAGATGTTCCTGAATGAAATAAGCATACTGTCACATTGGTCTTGAACGTCTAGGCTCAAGGATAATGAGAAAATATTTCGGCTATTCCATCACCCAGCCTGTAATTTTTCCTAGCAATTTACCTCTAGGGTAACATTTTTATCTAGAAAATTTAAATTGGAACCTTTAAAAACTTTCTTCGCCTACTGTCATTATGTACTACGTCTCAGTTTCTGAGCATATAAAACTTACTTTAAATATTTATTTGCAATATCCAGTTTTCTGTTTCCATCATATGTGCTACTCTGGTTGTGTCTGCTCTCTTGACTGATGTATCTCATTGCAGGTCACATTCTCCTGCTTCTTAGAATATAGTCCAATACTTTATCGACTATACATTTTGAATGCTTAGGTTAGTCCTAAATATTGTTGTGTTCTTAAAACTAGTGCTTCACAATATTCATGCTTTTTTTCAAGAATCAGTTGATTATTTCTGAGGCTTGATTCTAAGGCTTGCTAGACAAAACTGCTTATAGTTTTTAGTCCAGGGTACTTTAGGCTAAGTACCCTGGTGATGCTTATTGGATATCTACAGAAGATTCTAAATATGGAGAGATCGTTGGACTTTGCTTTTGAACTCACAAAATCTGCCTAACCCTACTTGGGTTTTAGGACTCAATAAGTTTACTTCTTTCTGGATATTTTCACCCCAGGATAGGTAATCATTCTCTCATGCATGTACAGATTAATGTTCAGCCTCAGACTTCAAAGGTCCACATTAAGGAGACTTGAAATGCGGTCTTTCTGCAGCTCTGGAAATCTTCCCTCAACTTCTAACCATTTTGATGGTCATAAGCTATGTTCTGTTTTATGATCTTAGAGAAGCCACTAGATCTATCTAAGTTCCCATCATCAGGATGGAAATCATCTCCAGAAAGAAGAGAATATATAAGATATAGCACTAACCACTAACTAACCACACCTTTCTTTTCTCTCCAGATTCCGGGCCATGTGTGACATGTATTTCAGTGTCTGTTAGTTAGTGTTCTGATGCTCTGTCCAATTTTCTAATTGTTTAAAAACAAAGGGAACATTTTTTAACATTTTATATATCTTAAATATATATATACATATATGTTTATTTATTCTACCATTTATCTTAAATAAGTATTTAAATATTTGTGCATATATTACATTTATTTATTTGTATGTATGTGCACACATGTTTGGGTGCATGTGTACATACCATGGTGCATGTGTAGAGGTAAACAGACAACTTACAAGTGTAGGTCCACTCCTTCTACCATGCAGGTTTCGGATATCAAACTCAGTTCATCAGATTTGGCAAAAATTGCCCTCACTGGATCAGCCATCCAATCTGCCTTCTTTTCACTATTATTCTACTGATGGTGGTTAAAAAGAAACCATACTTAGAATCTGCAATCTTCACACCTCATTCACACTCTTTCCATGTATAGCAGATACACAATATTCCATTCAATTAATCCGGTAAAATTAGCAAGGCCAATACTAAAGAAAGTTTAGGATATAGCCACTATTTTAATTTTGATAGATGGCTTTCTTGTACAAGCAATACTAAATAATTCTGTAGTATTTTATCTTATCTTCTAAATTTCTAAAACAGAGTTTAATGGATCAAAACATATGAACATTTTAAAACAAAGTCATGTGATCTTTAATAATGATACACTAAATCCACCATGAGGGCATTTCATTACTGTGGTCCAGGTTAGATACTTTGGCCTAAGCCATTCCTACAAAGCCACAAACCTATAATAGGCATTACAATATGTTTTATTACCATAGATAATTATAACACAGTTTATGTATCTAAACACATCTCACCACCAGAAACTACATGAATAATGTACTCCATTAGACTTTTTAAAAGTAGTATACCTGTGAAGGATGCTTACCTGGGAGTGAAGTGCCAGAGGGCAGGTCAAAGAGTGAGTGGTTAGACTGTAAACATGAAGGCATTGCTGCACTTCTTTGGACCTCATGAATAATGTACATTTGGGAAACAGTGAATTCAGTATCGTTTTCATTATTTAATAATAAATTATTGTGTGCTTATTTGTAACTTTTCTATTTGAGTAACACAGCTTTAAGTACATGCAAAATTTATTTTCTTTGCACATTTGTTTTTTCTTCTTTATTTCTCTCTCTCTTTTGACATCATGAACTGTCTGAGGAGAGAGAAACAAACGTCATCAGCCTCAGCCTACACAAGCTAGGAACCACCAGCATCATCACTGTCCTCCTGTCTGCCCCATGCCTGTCTGCATTTGGACTGGGAGGTCTGGAGGAGTGGTGACACACGTGAGTTTCTGCTATGACAGCAGGCCTTTCTTAAATCCTTTAGAAGGATCTTCCTGAGGATCCTCTTGAAAACAATTCCAATTCTATCAGATGGATTTCATCATAATGACATCACCCCAAGCCAAAGAAAAGTTCTCAGCTCCCTCATGAATGTGGTAACCCTTCAGAAATGCAAGTAAGCCATCTAATTGTCTTCCTAAGTAGCATCAATTGGCTAAAAAAATTTTCTTATCAGATTGACTGTAACTTCTTGAGCTATTGCTGGATTCAAGAGACAGTATTTTGATATTGAGATGGAAATTATATTATCAGTTCCCTAATAGTACTTCTCTAATTTCAAGAGGGTATAAGAGAGGAAGATCTAGGTCAGTGATGAATAATGGTTCCCAACAGTTCCCTGGTAGTATGTACTTAGAGTTGAGCAGAAGGTCCTACCCACCCTGTGATGTTCATGCAAGGATCTTGCATCTTAGAATGTTTTCTTGTTAAAAACTGATGTTAATAGCAGCATTGTTTGTCATAACTGGAACCTGGAAACAATCTAAATGCTCCTCGATTGAAGAATAGATAAGGAAAATGTGGTTCATTTACACAATGGAGTATTACACAGCAGAAAAAAATGATGATATCTTGAATTTTGCAGGAAAATGAATGGAGCTAGAAAACATCATTTTGAGTTAGGTAACCCAGATCCAGAAAGACAATTATCACATGTACTCACTCATAAGTGATTTTTAAACATAAGACAAAGAAAACCAGCCCACAAATCACAATCCTAGAGAACCTAGACAACAATGAGGACACTAAAAGAGACATATATAGATCTAATCTACAGAGGAACTAGAAAAAGACAATATCTCCTGAGTAATTTGGAGCATGGGGACCTTGGGAGAGGGCCGAAGGGGAGGGGAGGGGAGGGGAGAGGGAGGAAGGGGAGCAGAGAAAAATGTATAGCTCAATAAAAAAAAATCAATAAAAACACTGATGCCAAATTGATGTTCAAATTCTCCCTTAGAAGTTTGCAAAATTAGCACTCCTTTCAATAAGGCATAACAATACACAATTTTTCCACATTCCCCCCTGCATTAGAATATTAAGATTTAACAATATGAAGGGAAATTTTGCTTTGATATTTTTTCAGTTATTCAATTATGAGTAAGACTTTGCAACTTTTATCAGCCATTAATTTCTATTCTCTTTCAATTGGCTATTACTATATTTGACCATTTTCATTTTTAATGATAAATAAACTCACTATGAAGAAAAATTCTGGTTATTAAATATTATTTTCAGAAAAGTTTAGTTTTTTCTGTTGATGTCATACAGAAGTTTTGAATATTTAAAAATTTCCATATTTTCATTATAGTTTTCTGAGTTTTATGCAGTTTAGCTCTTCTCAAAATACAATTCTTTGACTTTTTATTAAATATTTTAGTTTAGTTTTCTATTTCTATTTATAAGTTCTGTGTATGGCTAGTGTTGTGTGAGTTCATATACATGTAGGTATAAATGTACATGTGAACACCTATACTAACTAGAAACTGACATCAGGGTTCTTTCTCCACCTTGCTCCTTTGAGTTTGTCTCTAAGTATCCTCATACCTTTGCCTTCCCAAGGCTAGTGTTACAAAGGCTTATAAACGTACCCTGCTTCTGCATGGGTGCTGAATATTGTAGTGAAGATTCTCACGCTCATGTGGCAGGTGCATTTCTGGCCTCATTTAGAATTTAATCAAATTAAGATTTGATCAGGCTCGAACTATATACGGTATCATTTGAAGAAAAAATACTTTCCCCAAATCATTATCTTGATTATATTGACCCCTTTCTAAACACTAATATCAATTTTACCTACCACATTTATCATTAAAGGAAAACTTTTTTTAATGTGAACTATATATCTGCAGATTTGTCAGGGCACATGTTTAATATTTAGACTCAGGTTACTTCTGTTTTCGCCAACACCAGTCTCATGGAATATTTCCTTGTATTTTTGTCAAGAAATTGTGTCACCTATGCCACTATTTTAAATTTCTGAATCCATTTTGTGTGTGTGTGTGTGTGTGTGTGTGTGTGTGTGTGTGTGTGTGTGTGTGTGTGAATGGTCCAGTTTCTTTTATTTCCATGTGGACATAGTTAACAAGCACTAGATTTTGCATATACTGTCCTTTTGTGTGCCATGTACATTCTTGACCACTTTGTCAGATGTTCATTGATAATATTCATGGATTTACTTCTGATTTTTCTCTTATGTTTTTTGGGGATTATTTGTATATTTAAATAAGTAATGGTGTCATACCTCTTTGAATAAGATAGTTTCTAATATAGCTTGATATTTGCAAAATTTATTGATTCCATATTTGTTCTTAATTCTCATAATTGCTCTAACTAGTCAGAGACTTTTGTGTTCTTTGCAAATTTTAATAGGTGTGTATGTATATGGGTTTGACTGCTATTTTAATAGGGATTCTACTGAACCTAAGAATCATGCTATTTAATATGGACATTTTAATGATTTACTCATTCTTCTAAACCACAAACATATATTTTTGTTTACTTCTGTTCTTTTCAACTTTCTTTATCAGTTGTAATTTAATTATCTCCATATAGCTATTTCACTTCCTTGGATAAGATTATTTTTAATTATTACATCCTATTTTGGTTTAATTACGTGCCAGGAAATTGGAAAGCCTAAAAGAAACAAATGAAGTTCCAGACTTAGAGTGGATAAATATAAATAGTAACTGACCAGATAGATAATAAATAATGAAATTCAATCAGTAATGGAAAACTTCCCTTCAAAGGAAAATCCAAGATCTGATATTTCATTTGCTCTTGATGACTATATCCTTAAAAGGTATAGTTTTATTCCAAACTTAAAAAAATACATTTTTTTATATATGCACAAGGGGGTGATACACAGACGCCATGACACATGTGTGGAGGTCAGAAGACAACTTGTGAAAAGCTTTCGTCTTATTTATGTTCAGGGAATCCACCTCAGGTACTCAGTGTTAGCAGCAAGCCCCTTCAACAGCTAAGCCATATTGAGGGCCCGTGATCAAACTTTTAAAAAAAGAGTTAATACTGTTCTTTCTCAAAACTTTTCAAAAAAATTGAAGTAAGACAACTGTTAGTCTCAATTTACAGAGCAAGCACTGCTTTGTGTGGGAGTCACCTTGGTGTCAACTATAAGGTAACTGAGACCTCAAAGATCTACAGAGGACTCATGCTTTGTGTTCTCAATTGGCTACTGCATTGCTTCAGAAGTGGTGGTGAGGCAAAGCATCATGGTAGTGAACAATTGATAGTGAGAAGCTTCTCTTTTCCAGGAGGCCAGGAAACCAAAAACAGGGACCAAGATCTGAGTACACATCCTTAAGAATAAGCTCCCAACAACTCTCTTTCAATTTGGCTCTACTCTTTAAGTTTCAACAACCTTCCAATAGCTCCATCAGCCATGGATCAAGCCTTCAACATGTGAACCTTTGAGAGGCATTTAAGTCCAAAACCATGATATCTTCATGACAAAGGCAAACAAGAGTCCTGTAAAATAAGCAACTTTTTAGTTCATGACCCCTATGAACATAGATGCAAAGTATTCTCAGTACAATATTAACAAACCAAATTTAACACCTCATTTGAAAGATTATGTACTAAGATAAAGACGTGACTTATCTCTGTGGTGTAAGGATGGATCAGCACATAAAAACCAATAAATGTGATATGCTGTTTAAAACGATAAACAAATGTCATATGAGAAAGTAAGAGATACATAAACATCCTTTAAAAAATTCAACATGGTATTTGAAGGCTTTCAACAAATTAAGTATAGAAGCAATGTGCCTAACACATGAAAGTTACATATGAAATTGCCACAGCTAACATCACAGTCAAGCAAAGTGTTGAAAAGTTGAGGTGAAGCAACCACAGTAGTCTTCTTACAGAATCATTCCTTTGGGGATGTATTTAAAAAATAACGTCATCCATTCATATTTTATATAATATAATTTTGACAACATATATGTACAGCAAATCTGGGCTCGGCAATGAAAGGTAGGGCATAGATTGGAATGTGAATATTTTAGCAGTAGTTAATGGTAACCTTCTTAAAAGAATGACTGTGTCCAATTGTATCATCACTATATACTTAAAAGCTTGGCAAACAAAAGATCCCAAAAGTATTGAAAGTACAACTAACAGAAAGAAAGGGTGGAGCAAATAGCAAGCTGGAAGGATTGCAAGTGAAGGAGACTCTAATCAATAATTAATAACTGATTCTGTAGTTTGATTGTGGGTCTTCGGGAGCAACGATTTAGAAAGGGAAGTAAGGTCTCTGAGGTGGGTGATTAGAAGTCTCCAGAAGGCATTTCATTGAGGCAAAACTTGAAACCCTACCCTACTATGGAGCTTGGGAATAGAAATTCACAGACGTATAACGTGAGTTCAATGAACCCCAAGTCCTTGAGGGGCCTCAGAAATATATATGATTGTAAAGTAGTTATTAAACTGATTTTTTTAGGAACACTCTAGTTTCCACGAAATTCACTGTGAGTGCAGTACTGTTTAAAGGCTTCAAGGGAAGAATACGTGAGAACTGGAAAGGATCCTTGTAGCTATATCTGGTAGGGCAATGAAATTGTGCCCTAGATGTACCAAATCCACACTCACTTTGCATTGGAATTAGTGAGGGCATTGAAAAACCCGCAAAGACCTCAGCTGCTGGTTAATTCACGACAGAATTGACTTTCTGTGTTTCCTGGAGCTCCCAGAGGATTCTAATGTATAACCAAGGATTAAGACAGTCTAAAGCAGAGATTAAAGTGTCTTTAGGTTTGAGGGTACAGATGAATTCTCAGAAATAGTGTTTTGCAGGTAAAGAAGCCTTGGAAGAAAGATTGGGGTTTGGAGGCAAGAATGTTTGGAGAGTAGAGGTTGGATCAAAGAGATGGGGGTCATTTGCATATACCCAAGTGAATTATATTTTGAGCACTGGTGTTTATTATATAACTTTATATATATATATATATATATATATTATACATATATAAGACTAGAGTCTAGCATTTTAGATAAAATAATCTAATACCAATCTTACTGTGTTATAAATAATTGCCTACCTTTAATAAGTTATTCAACTTTGCTGGAACTAATTTTGTTGTTTGTGAACTGGGGACAGTGATTTTAATAATCAGGAAATGACGGCAGATGAAAAGTTCACTGACATATCTGTACTGATATTTCTATTTTTAAAAGCTGAAAGGCCCCCGAAGATGTGGATTTTGTTCAGAAAACAAGTTCTAGAGTCAAAGAAATGATGTGGTTCTGGGGTAACAAGAAATCCAGGAAGACAAAGCTGTGTACAGAATAGGGTCTTCATGGCTCAGGGCTAAAAAGCCAGAAAAGGAGGTGAAGTCAGTGGATAGTTTGTATTTAAAACTATGACTGTCCCTTAGACAGTTCAAAATTGATAAAATGAAGTCATCAGAGTTCATGCAGAAACTGGACCTTTCTTTACCAGGAGGTGTACTGCAAAGTCATATTTTCCTTGTTGACTGGGGCAAAGTCCTGTATTCCTTGCTGGAGACCCCAAGCTAGCTGACAGAAACTGGCAAAGGAACCACTACTGTCATTATAGCTTCAAATTATGGGATTTTCATTTCCTAAATAGGATAACAAAAATTTAAACTGAAATAAGAAACTGCCAAAAAGAAATAAAATCTCACCTTCATGCCCCAAAACAGCACAGTAGAAAACACTATCTATGTGTCCCCTTGCTGGCCTGGATACCAAAACACATGACTGTGTATTTGGGAAATGGAAAATGAAAATAAGCATCTTGTAAAAATATATATGGCATATTCATTTTCACACTTCTACCTTGCACAGAAGCATTTGGCTGAAATTAATTTGGCCTTCCATCTGTGAAATTATTGTTTTCTATGGGCTTGGTCATATGATTATTAAATGGTGATTTCAGTACCATCATTCTTTATTACAGTTTAATATTAATGTTTTATTATCTAGTAGGAAGTAGAACTGAGGACTGTAACCACATTCATCATGCTTCTACTCTGAGAAAGAATTTAACGAGCTTCACATAAAATGCTACCTCGAGGAAATGTCGCAATTAAAATGGTGCAGCTGCTTGGAATACATAAAATTTCCCACTGAGTAACAAACCAGGCAAACCTTCAGCATTGTGGCATTGTTAGGAAGCCCTGCCTACCCCATCTCTCAAGTCTGCCCGTTCATTGTTTACAGCTATGATTGTGATTGAGCAGGGCAAGATATATATTCATATTCAGTAGATGGAATAGTAGACATTATAGAATCTCACTCATTATAACAGGAGCATGTTTAATTATTTCTTATTGAATTTTAGTATGTGTGCATGTGTGTGAACATGAGAAAGGGACAGAAAAACAATGAGACTGTGTGTGTGTGTGTGTGTGTGTGTGTGTGTGTGTGTGTGTGTGTGTGTGTGTCATATGGAACTCAGCTTGCCAGGCTTGCTTGGCCACTACCTTTACAGGAAGAGCCGCATCTCCAGCCCAAAGCTACCCCTTTAAAACACCTGTTTATTTACCTGCCTCCCACTTCCTTGTACCTCAAGCCACGGAGCCTCAAATCATTGAGGTGCTTTCTATACCTCATCTTTAAGCTCTCTTGTGAGAAGGATGGAATTCCAGGAGCATTACCTAATACACACTGTGGCTAAGGAAATAAAAGGTATAAAATACAGTCATAGGAAAGAAAAACAAGAAAAATGATATCACTTAAGCACATGTCAGGTGGGGTATCAGTGTAACTTCATGTAAACGACACCTTACCTGCATTCATTGTGGGCTGCATAGTGAACAGAGCAGGTCGCTGGGATGCTGGCATTCTGGACCTAAAACACTGATGCAAACCTGCAGGAAAAGGTCAGACTTGGAAACATCAGTAGCACACGTATAATCATTATGGGAAGTTTATGAGTTATTTACTCAGCAGGCTTGAAAATATCAAAGGATGAGTTTGCCTCTTATTAGCATGAAGCCTTTTAAAATGACACTAAAGAAATTCTTCCTGCCCTTTTATTTGCAATTCCTCATCGAAGCACCTCTGTATTATAGCCTGAAATTAAAGAACCACCCACAAATCTCATCCTCTTCTTTCAGACAAATATTGATTCTCACCCATCATCTAAGCCTGGGCATTTCGGATAGAGAGCGAATGAATGTCATGTTGCTTTTCAGGGCTGCAAGTATTTACTAAATAACTGAGCTATCCTCGGGAATTATGCACTCTTCAGCCACAGTTTCGGGGATGTGAGCTTCAGATGGGTGAGACAGCTTATGCTGGTTAGGTTGTATCAACTTAACAAATTAGGCTCACCTAGGAAGAGGGGACCTTACTTGAGAAGTTGCCTCCATTAGATTAGCCTGTGGGTATTTCTGGAGGCATGTTCATAGTTGCTAATTAATTTAGTAGACCTTAGTCCAGAGTGGGTGGTACCATTTCTAGGCAGGTAGACTTGGGCTGTATAAGAATAGTAGGTGAATAGGCCACAGAGAGCAAGGTAGTAAGCAGAATTCCTTATGGTCTCTGGGCCAGTTTCTGGTGCCCAGCCAGGGTTCTGCCTTAAGTCCCTGTCCTGATGGCCCTCCAAAATAGACTGTGACTTGGAAGTGAAACCAAATCAACTTTTTCCTACCTGACTGTGTTTGGCCATGGTGTTTATCTCAGCAAATAGAAAGTAAACTTGGGCTTGAGATGTGGCTCAGTGGTTAGGAGCACTGGCTGTTCTACCAGAAACCTGGATTCAATTCCTAGCACCCACGTGGCAGCTCACAACTGTCTGTAAATGCAGTACCAGGGTACCTGGCACCCTCATGCAAGCAAAACATCAATATATATGAGAGAGAGAGAGAAAATTTTGGAAGTTAAAATAAGTCAAAACTGTAATTTAAAAATTAGAAGGGCTCTCTCTCTCTCTCTCTCTCTCTCTCTCTCTCTCTCTCTGTACACATTTCCTCAGGCCTGTGAGCACCCCCCTCTTCTAATAAACTCCTAAGTAGCTTAAAAAAAATTAGAAGGAAAGAAAATAAACTAGAACACAGCTCTACTGTTCTCTGGATTCCTAAATTGGGACTAGGAGTGTTAGCTTGTATTAAAGACCCAGCCCATCTTCAGTGACCTACCATTATGCATTCTTCTCAACTGTGAGCTCCAACAAAGGGTCCCATACTGTTCTGTGTAAAACGTTGGGCAGAAACCTTGGATGGAGAATCACTTAGCTCGCTTGTCAAGTGAACTCCCCTTAGGCCTTAGGCTAGGCGAGCTACTTCTCCTGGAGATCCCGCTGCATCTCCTCTCAGTACAGGTCACAGAAGTTCTTGGAAAAAAGCAGAAGCCTTTCTCCAGTGACAGCTTGGAGTCAAGGGAGCCTACCCATCCTGTGGGGATATGAATCATAACAACAATGAGTGGGAGTGGGAACAGGCAGGAAAGGAAACTTGAAATGAGGTAAGTGACAATACTGCAATGCTGAGAAGAACAAGGCTCCAATGTGCATGCAAAGCAATCACTGGGAAGAAAGATTTTTGTAAGGGACACACAGGATACAGTAATAAGGGAACTCTGTAGATCTCAAGACACTTTGAGACCAGTGAAAACTTGAGGAAATAAATCAGTTTTCCTGGCTTTACTGTAAGTATATCCTTCAATAATAGTGCTAATGAAGTGTTTAGAAGTAACCAAGAATTTTCATATAATCCTCATTTTTGATCATTGCTACAATGTGATGAAGTGGAGGTGATGAAGAAAAGGCATAAGGAGAAAGGCCATTCAGGCTGAGTTTTCATGAGCTTCTTTACCATATAGTGAGACTCTGTTCATTGCACCCTTGACCTACAAGGTGGCTATTCACATTGAACCCACTTTACAAGAGACATCGGAAGTCAAAGGGGGATACATCATATGTCTAACAGCACCCTACCTCAAAGTGTTATAGACAGAATTTAGACTAGCACATTTTCAGATCCAAACCTGAATGTAATATGGTAACTATTTTCCTAAGACAATAATAAAACTATGGAGATGATAGAGAATCAGTACAAAAAGAATTATGCAGTGATTAAAGCATATTTCTCACCCTCCAGATTGCTTTCCTACTGTAAGCAAGACATTGTTGAGAACATGTAAACTCATTGTCAGTGACTTCACAAACATTGTTGTGGAATGTCTTGACTCCAGTATTTCTCTCACATGTCATGGTTAGAGTTTCACCTGTGGGAGTCACTAGGAATCCGAATGTTATGACTGTCCCTCTCCCTTCTCTATTCCTTTAAGTCAAGCCTGGCTGTAAGTTATTAGAGCTATGAAATGTGGGTGACATGTCATTTTTTCAACAAAGCCTTAAGAACAAGTATGTGACTTGCCATTGTCTCCTTTATCTGTATCATGGTGACCATCAAATTTTTACAGGTGCTGTTTTAATCCACAGCCCTACATAAGGTGATATGGGAAGTTCATCTTCACTGGCAAGCATCTGATATTTAGTATGGGAAAGACATCTTTTGCTATGCCACGATACTACAGTTTAGAGGCTTGTTGTTACTGCACTACCCTACACTGACTGATGTACAGCTTTATTAATCAGAGTTTGATGCAAAATCAGAATATACTATGTGTAATATTTTAGCAGAAAGGTCATGGGAAGCTGTAGCCTATAGATAACACAATCCTTTGCCTACAGATCAACACTACCCCTTCTACCTATTCTTATAAATAAGGTTTTATTGACACCACCATGTCCATTTTTTATCTGTTGTCTATGACTATTTTCAAGCTACCTCTGAATTTACGCATTGCACATTAGACCATAGGATGAGCAAAACCTATTTAGTAACTTCCATTTACAAAAAGTTGTTCTATCTTTGGTCTACATAAGCATCCTAGAATGTCTTCCTAGAGGACAGAGGTCCATTCATCTGCAGAACTGTGTTAGCTTTCTGCAGTATAACAAAATACCTTAGATAACCAACTTACTTGTGAAAAGCTTTTTGTTTTTGTTTGTTTGTTTACTTTGGTCTTCAGTTTTAGAGATTTTGGTCCAAAACCACTTTGCCCATTACTTTGAAGTTTGTGGTGTCACAGTGTGTTTTAAGATATTTGATCACACTCTAAATCCAGAGACTAGTTTTAAAATCAGCATGGATCAGGAGACGTAGCCAGGAATTATTTGACAAGACTTAGCCAGCAAGAGTACAGAGGACCCAGGAAGACAGATAGAGAGGTGCACAGAAACGATTCGGGAGGGGCTTGGAGTTTCAAGGGCTTTTTGGTTTGGGACTCCTGGTGCGATGCTTTCTTGCTGGGTCTCACGCCTCTCTGAGCTAGCAGGATTTCACTGCAGCATCTGACTCTCGAGTCTTTATTGATAAATAGAATGATAGAGACTTAGTTTGGCAGCCGTGACCAAGTCAGTGTCAGTAGAACCAAATATCTCACCAGGCTGCTGCCTAAGCAGCTAGGCACTGACTGCAGGCCTTGAGATGGCCAAAGGTAGCTAAAGTATCAATATATTCAGGTAAAGCTGCTAAGCCAAAAGAAAAACAACAACAGTTTATCACAGAGTGAGCGTGACTAAAGGAAGCTGCTCATCTCATGAGGGCAAGGAAGCAAAGATAGCAGCAGATACTCTGTGTTCACTATCTCCTTCAAAGGAGGCCAGTGACCTAACTCCTGTTCTGCCTCAGGGCCTCACCTCCACCTCCTCATGATACAATGGGATGGAGATCAAGCATTTAACATGTTACCTCTGGCAGGCACTTTTCCAAACCCTGACATAGAGGTGCTTGCTGCCTCTGAGACCACAAATGGACCTTTGTCAGAGAAAGATGACACGCTGTGTGTCGACAGAGAGAACCCTGGAGACCAGATGCTGGCGAGCAGCTTCATAGAAATTGTTCAGGTCTGAGACACCCTTTGAAAGAGCTCCAGGAGGCCAGCTCTTTCTGCCTCCCACATCTTGTGCAAGTAAACACGTCTGCTGGAGTGCTCTTCCAGCCCATGATTTCAGTATTTCATCTATAAGAAAATATAAAGCGAACTTGTCAACGCTCCGCTTCCTCCCCGAGAAGTACAATGAAGCAGAGATTGAATGAATCAGCTCTGAGCATTTGGCTTACAGGTTTGTTTGCAGTTCTCATGTTTCTGGGAAAGTCCACCCCTAGACGGCTGCACATGAATCCCCACAGTACACACTTCCTTGTGTAAATTAATCTAGGTGCATTCTTGCAAGCGTTAGAGAGTAACTTAAAATTGAGCTGTATAAAGGCATGCTGTCTCAATTTTAGAAGAAAAAAAAACCCATCTAAACATGTTTACCTCCCAGATTTATGTATCAGTCACAGCAGAGCTGCCTGTCAGTGGTGGCTGATGAATATACATTATGTCAAACTCTCAAAGCCTCCCTAGTCCATCAGTTTCCTTCCATATCAAACACAGTTCTCTCTGTCGAATTCCAAGAATGGTTGCCATCTGGCCCTGCTCTAACTATTTGTGAATTCTTGGGTCAGTTTCTCTACTCTGCAGAATGGTTCGCTGCCTATGGCCTGGAGGTTCACAGTATTGACATCTCCTCACAGCCACCTCTGCACCCTCCCCCATTGTAACCATTTCTCCTTTCTTCATTCTTAGACACCTACCCTTTAGAAACAGTTGTCTGTATTATTTGTTTCTCTCAGTCCCACACTGATCCACCACCTACTCAGTCCAGCAGAATCCATGTCACTGATTTCTTTGGATATTTTGGTTATAGGCCATATTGGAAGGGATTGGAAACCTTTCTTGTAAAAATACTTGATTGTTCAGAATATGATCAAAGTTTACAATACATATATGAAGTTGTGAAAGAAGAAATTATAAAACAAAGCAACAAAGCAAAAAGGATACTAATACCTGAGACTCCCTCCACCCACCAAAAAAAATGTCCTTGTTGACTGTGTTGGTCATCATGATGGTGACTAGATGCCTATTGTTACCTTGTTTGTTTATTCATTTATTTAGTTTGAGACAGAGTCTCTCTACATAACCCTGACTGACCCAGAGCTCTCAAGGTAGACTTTGCTCACCTGGAAAGTTTCTGAGTATTCCTTCCTCCTTGTTGACAGCTACTTCCCTTTCCCTGAGTCCCTGGTGGTTTCTTCCCCCTGCCCCAGGCTCTTTTCTCCCAGTGCTACCCTTAGATTGTCACAGCCCACACATGATGCCCATCCTCACACTGACCATCCATTGTGATTTCTTGCTAGCCATAGGACGATAATTCTTACCTACTCTTCACCCAGTTTTTTCTGCCCACATGAATAAAAATGTTCACTAGTAACACACCCACAGCCTCTCCACCACCTTTCTTATCTCCTTGTGGGAGAAATGGTCAAAAGTAAACTTTGAGAAGAACACTCGGTCAATGTTTTGATGGGCATCTTCTTTCTCCCTAGAATTCAAGCATGCTCCTTTCTTCCTCCATGATGCAGGATTCCAGCAAGGATTTGTCTGTGTGATACCATTGCTGCCTCATATACGCTGGTGGCTCTGTGCATTTGTTGGTTTTCCATTAGTAAACAGAGTACCTGAAGCTAAAAGTCATGATCAGCAATATTGGGTATGTCGGTGATAAAAGAAAGGAAAAAAATAAACAGTTTAGTTCTCCATATTTTTTATTCATGTCATGCATAAATTTAAAATTGGACGGAGAAAATAGTATCTCATAATTGGCCCAGAACACTCACACAATTGCATTCTGTTTTCAGGACACCCACTTGCTTCAATATGGAAATTTTTATTTTTGTTAAATAGCTATTATGTTCAGATATCATATTATGGACTCAGAATACATACTATAGATTCTAAATGAATGAAATAGCTAGTTTTGCTTCTTTATTCATTCATCTGGCAGCAATAATATGTTGAGCAACTGTTCCACATGCTGCATATAAATCAATTAAAATGAATAAAAGGAAAATAATGCATGCTTTTGTCTCATTTTTTATTATGGAAGTATGTTAGAAGATGCTATGTTTGAGAAACAAAAGCATAAATTAAAAGAAAGATAAAGAAGGAAAGGGGGGAAAGAACGAAGGATAAAAAGAGGGAGGAAGGGAGGGAGAAGGAAGGATTGATGACAAAATGAGAATTCAAATTCTGTTATTATTTACTTTTCCTATGGGCTGGTCTTCTTCAGCTGTGTAAGGCTGGTAATGTTTGAACTTTAGGATCTCCTGCTTCAGCCTCCTGGGTAGTTGGGACTACATGCACCCACCAAACATATGTTGTGATTCTTAATAAGTCAGTCAGTGTCAGTCTTTCTGAGTGATTGTCTGGGGTGAGTTGGGGGGAAGATAGGGAACTGGCCTTGTAAACATCTGGGTAAAGTGGCTTTCGTCAGAGAACATAGTGAGTGTATAAATCCGTATGCAAGTCATATCTGACTTGCCCTGGGAATAAGAAAGAAGATTGTGTGACCAAAGGGAAACAAAAAGAAGAAATTTACCAGATATAAGACAGAAATAAGCCCTGGAATGGAGCATGAAACACCCTGTAGAGAATGCTATGGCAAGACTTAGGTGTATACTTTGCCTCAGCGTTTCTTTGTGAAGAACAAACAAACGAACAAACGAATGAATGGAATGAATGAATGAATGAGCAATGATGGATCCAGGAGGACAGTTATTGCTTTGGGGGGTTTTCTGTGTGTGTGTGTGTGTGTGTGTGTGTGTGTGTTTGAAAGAATGACTCAGACTAGAATGGTTGCAGAAGTTGGAAAAGGAGTTAGATTTTGTATATAATATGAAAATAAATCAATCAGATTCTATAAAGCATTGGACCAGATTGAATTAGAGTCAAAGAAAGAGAAAAGCTGTTACAGGATAAATCAAGGCTGCATTTGTTTGTTTGTTTTGTGGTTTCTTTTCATTTGTCTGTTTTTGTTTTGTTTTGTTTGTTTTTTTAATATTCAGAATTCCAATTTACTGTCTTTTATTTTTCCTTTTTTCTACTATCCATCTTTATATTGATTGACATTTGGCATGTCTGTTTAGAGATTGTAACATGTGGGCTTCACTTATATATTCAGAACTACTGTTTCAGAACTCCAAATGAAAGGGAAGAAACTTTCAATAATATAATTCCATTTTCTCCCAGCCATTGTGTTGCCAGTGCCATATATTTTATTTGTGTCTAAATTACGAATGCCATGAAAATATTTTTTGTTGCTGTTTAAAACCATCTGCTGTCCATGAAAGGAACTTGAAAAAGAAAAATATAAGATCATCTCTTGGATTTGCTTGTGTATTTACAGTTTTCCAGATTTCTTGCCCCTTCCTGTGATGCTGAACCCCCATCTGCTGTTATTTCCCTCTACTGAAGCAGCTTCATGTAGAGAGAGTGGGCTGGCAGCCTACTTTGCCAGCTTTCTTTTATCTGAGAACGTCTTTATTTCATCTTCATTTAAAAGGATGTTTTCAATAGAAGACAGAATGTAAGCAGATTACTGCGTCCCTTCCCTCTCTCTTTAAGACATCCACCTTATCACTGTTCCCTGCCTGTAGTTCCTCTCTCTGGGCTTTTTTGTGCTTTGTTTCCCCATTGTCCTTAGTTTTCGCAGATTGAGGGCTATGTATATCAAGAAAGCTTTCCCGTTGTGTTCTCTCTGGGGTTTGTTGGGTTTCTCACATTTATAGGTTCACAATTTTAGCAAATTTAGAAGAATGTTGAACATTATGTTAGAACAGATGAGCCGTAAATATGCTAGGTGACTGAGGATGAGCTTGAACTTCCAGGTCCTCCTGCCATCGCCTCCCAAATGCTAGGACTAACAGCCCTGGCTTGTGGAGTGTTAGGAATAGAACTGAGGGTTTTGTGCATGTCAGGCAAGCATGCTACCACTGAACCACACCCCCAGCTCAGCCATTGGTTCTTTAAATATTTTGCTACTTTCTTTTTCTCTCCTCTTCTAAAAATTAATAATATATTTAATTCCTAGTAATCTACAATAGGTCACTGTGGCTCAGATTTCTTTTTCTTTAGACACGATATTTTGTCTCTTAATTATGTCATACAAATTTCATTTTCCCTTAGTTCTCTCTAAAGATGTGTACGTATACCCACCACTTAAACAGTCTACCCCAGTGGTCCAGAGACACCCAGTTTCCATTGATGTAGAAAAAATAAAAAGACTTCATTCAAAAGCACCAAGTAATTTTTGTAGATGCTTTTGGAAAAAGATAATTACTTCTCCCTGCCAACAGGGAACTCAGTGAAACGCCAGCATGAGAATTTTGGCAAATCAGTGAAACCGGTTGTCATGGATTTGGAGGAGGCTTCATAGCAAATAAAAAGACATTCTCTCTAAGTGTGGCTGGGTTTGTCAGTTTGGGGCATTCAAAGATGTGTTGTGTATTTTGTCAAGAATTGGAGCAAAGTTATTAATTTGTAGTTTATTGTTGTTCTTCAAAGAATATCAAATATTTCCAGTGGGCATATTTTTGATAAATAAAACAACTAACCTCCATTAAAAAGTAAATATTCACTTTCTGCCCTCGACCATCTTCCATTCTCCCCCACTGCTGGAGAAGACTGCTTCTGTGGATGCTGGTGGGCCCTTCCTCCCCCACTAACTGCATCATTGCCTTTACCACCTCTCATGTGACTCTCAAGTCCCAAACCCTTGAATACGGAACTTCTAACAGAGGAGATGGGTGGTCTGAAGGAGAAAAAGGCCTTTTGAACGTTATTTATCAATAAGACCCTGAAGGTTTCACGTTGGTTTTTAACTGGTTGAATGAAAATATTGACTTGTTATAGTCACAAGGTGTGGCCCCAGAGACTTGGACATACATGGGGTTAGAAAAGACAGCTGGACTCTCCCTAACATGCATGGATGAGTCACTGTGCTAATTATTGAAAAATTATTGTGATTGCTGTGAATCAAGAGTAGGTGAGTAAGGAAGGGAGAGGGAGGAAGAAAGCTACCAGATTGTACACCACTAGGAGAATAAAAAGGATAGAATGTTTGGTCTTACTGTCCGCAGAATCTATTAAAGGAGAGGAGGCACCCGCAGTACAAAGACATGGACAAAAATCCCCATGGAAGGAATTAGTAGGATTTTTTAGGAATTCATGTTTTGGGACATTAGTATTCTAATATTAATAAAACTAGAGACCCCAGGACAATAAAGCACCTGAAGAGTAAAGAGCAAGGCAAAGGGACTCGGGATTCTCTCCCATTTTAGTTCTTGACTGGCTGTGCTGAGAGTTCACGCATGCCCTGCTATGGTAACAAAACCTTTCAGGAGAACTGACCCTGTGCTCCTGGAGTCTGCAGTTTGAGGGACATAAACCAACACTGAGCTATGGGCCATAATAAATGAGTGGAAGCTCAGACAAGAGCTCTTCTTGGCTTCATCCAGTTCCAGTCCTCATTCCTACATCCTCCTGTTACTATCTAAAGGGCAGGCAAGTGTCTCACACACAATTCTTTACATCTTTTCCTTCATCTTTTTTAAACATCCATTATTAGTCTCTAATATGAGTTGATCTGTATCACCTCAAAACTCTTCTGTGGAAAACCTCCCTGTGCCCAAGAATGTGGCCTTATTTGGAAGCGGCTTTGTTGCAGATGGAACTAGTCAAGATGAGATCATAAGAAAGTTGGAAGTCAATCATATCCCTATTAAATGTGGCTGATGTCCTTATCAAAAGGAGGCTTGTAGGTATTAAACAATACACACACACACATACACACACACACATGTAGTGGCGTTTCATTTTTATTTTAATAAATAAAGCTTGCCTGAAGTTCAGAAAGTAAAATAGCTATACTGGCCAGCCTTACAGACTAGAGTGCAATAACACATATCTTAATCCCGGTAGCCTCAGAAATTTGCTACAGAAACCAGGCCGTGCATGCCTTTAGTCACAGAGGTACACGCCTTTAATCCCAGAACTAGAGAGGATTATAAGAAGGGAGGAGACAGCTCTCAGTCACAGTCTCATTCTGAGATTCCTGGAGGCAGGATCAACATTTTCAGACTGAGGTCCAGATAAGAGCCAGTGGCTGGCTGTTTTGTTTTTCAGACCTTCAGGTTGGACCCGAATTTCTCTCTCTGAGTTTTATTAATTGTGCTTCACACGCGCGCGCACGCGCGTACACACACACACACACACACACACACAGGAACACAAGGAAAGGGCCATTTGAGCCTGAGGCAGATATGCAGATATCAGGGTGATATGCATGCAAGTTAACAAGCTCCAGAAATTGTCAGCAAACCCCAGAAGCTAGAAGAATAGAGGAGGTTCTCTACTCTGCCTCACCATGTGGAAGGAGCCTGTTTTGTCTGATACCTTGATCTCAGATCCCCAAGCTCTAGACCTAGGGGACAACGTATTTCTGTTGTTTAAACAACCCATTTGTGGTAGTTCATTATGGCCAGCACAGCACACTAATACAGTTCCCCTTTTGTCTGTTTGGCTCCCTCCCAGTTTAAAATCCGTTGTGCCTACAATCTCCAAGTTGATATTTTTATTTCAGACCTTTCTTTCATTGCCCATACTGTAAAACTCAGTGTCTACTGCATTGCACATGAATATCTTAAAACTATCCGAAACTCATGTACCGTAAGCTTAGCTTTTGATTTTTTCCCACAATGGCCGTCACCTCTAGCCTTCCCCATCATCGGAAATGGTAGTTGCATCCTATTGCTTCTCAAGCCAGATTCCATGAAGGAGGCCACTGCTTTTCATCATACACATAATGGCCTCAGGCATCATCTGACTTCCTCTGTTTTGACATAGTATCTTCCACCACACCGATAGACAACTAATTAAAACACTGAAAATTCAAAAAAAATTTAGTAAAAATTGTGTTTACCAAGTTGTCATACCCATGAACCTTGTTTTCTTCACTTATAAAATGGAGAGGTTTGCAAGAATTCTTTCAGCTCTCACCCATCTAAATGATTTTAATAAAGGAATTCACTCCCGGTATGTGGTGCCGACACCATGTTTAAGGAGCCTAAAATGAAGTGACTATTTAGTAATTACAGAGTTGATCTAATCATCGCAGACAGTACTCTAGGTAATTTAATCCCTGAAGTAAATTTTATTCCATTTAGCTGCCTACATTCACACAAATAAGATAATGAGATAACTTAGCCACTGTGCAAGATTGCAGGAGTCTTCGTACAAACCACATGCTCCATATGGGCGCCTTACCTTTCCATGCACCAAGAGACATAGACATGGGTCGAAAAGGCCAATCATCTATCTATCTATCTATCTATCTATCTATCTATCTATCTATCTATCTTCTATCATCTATCTTTATCTATCCATCTATCCATCTATCTTCTATCATCTATCATCTATCTTTATCTATCCATCTATCTATCTTCTATCATCTACCTTTATCTATCCATCTATCAATCTATCTTCTATCATCTATCATCTATCTTTATCTATCCATCTATCTATCTTCTATCATCTATCTTTATCTATCTATCTATCTATCTATCTATCTATCTATCTATCTATCTACCGTGCATAGACATTAGAGCACACATAGGGAAAAGAGAGGTAAGGCAGCTTCCAGTTCTTTCAGATGTTAGAAATATTTTAATTGGCATTAAAAACAAAATAGGTTAATTAAGTCTTCTGTGTGAAAAGTGTGTTTTCAGCAGTGTAACTGCTTTCATTTATATTATCAACTTAGGGACTAGTTCAAATTTAAAAATTTATTTCTGAAATTAAAATTTACTTTGACAAGTTTTCATTACATTCCTCCTTGTTCTTGCCTTTGGGGATACAATTCCAGCTTCGTATTTCTGGGATACCCCAGACAGTCCCACCATTGCACTGTTTTCTCAGTGACTTTCATGACACTGAAACATTCATTCAGATATCATTTTCTGGATGAGATCTTTGTCATCTTCTACTTTCATGATTCCAACTTAAGGTCTTTGATGTTGTTCACCATAATATTAAACATCTCATAAATATATACTTTAGTTTTTACAGTTACATTTTTATTTATTTCCATAAGAATATCTGTCTGTTAAGGATAAAGGGGTTTGCTTTTGTTCTAACATTTCCTAAATGTCCAGAATAGTGGATTCTAGAATAAGCCTAACCATGGTCTTATGTATATTAAAATCTTAAAATAATTAAGAACTAGGAATAAACATATCAGTTTATGGCCTGGTAATATTCAAAATGAAAATATTTTACAATAGTCATAGTACATTTTAATTGACCCTTTAGCTTGTAAGCCCTAATAGCCTCTTCCCTACAAGGCTCAACAATGATAGTGATACATTATTATTCCAGAAAATGAGAGGATATATTTAGGTGTTTCGGTCTCTCTCTCTCTCTCTTTCGTGTGTGTGTGTGTGTGTGTGTGTGTGTGTGTGTGTGTGTGAGAGAGAGAGAGAGAGAGAGAGAGAGAGAGAGAGAGAGAGAGAGAGAGAGAGAAGTGTGTGTTATGAATGGGTGTGAATGTCGGGACACATACCACACTGTATATAGAAGACAGAGGACAATATTTTGCAGTCTGATCTCTCCTGCCACCATTGCTCCCAAGGATCAAGCTCAGCTTCTCTGGCTTGCTCAGTAAGTGTTTTCACCTGGTGAACCATCCCACTTACCTGAGGCAGTAGATTTTGACTTGTTTTTTTTTTAAGAAATCAATAAATAAGAGGAAAGGACTTTTTACTAAATTTTACAGAATGTTTAGTCAAGCATACTTATACCATGATGTTGAAACAACAAAGACAAAAGAACATTACAGCAAGAGACATGCTGCCCTCTGTCAGGAAGAACCTTCTCCTTGCCTAGTCAGAGGATTTATTTTTAATTATAATGAGGACACTACTTGTTTGGGACTATAGAAAATTCTATGTTAATGAGTGATTCTTCGCCAAAACAGCAGGCTACAGTGCGGTTGAGAGAAATAGACAAAGTGGTGAGTAGACAAAGAAGGAAGCAGATCTTTAATGAGGACCACTGCAACTTCACATCTATGTTTTGTTGGTATTTGCAGTCATTTCAATTTGAAGGAGAGATTTCTTATAAAGGTCTCTCATACGTGACAAAAGTATCCATATGTCCTCTGTCTCTCTGTCTCTATTTCTGTCTGTCTCTCTCTCTATCTGTCTGTCTCTGTCTCTCTCTCTCAGTCCTTTACTTGGGTATGTCAGTTTATTGATAAAATCCAGCATACCATACTCCACAGCATCTCTATGGAGCTAACTGAGCCACAGTAACACTGCTCATTCCACTGCATCCACAAATCTCAAATGACTGAGATGCCTGTGTGTGAGCCTCAAAGTGGTGGTCAGATGGCAGGCATGGAAGCCATCTCAAGACAGTTGGCATTCTTTCTGTCATTATGTGTGCCAGTATGACTGAAGCAGTAACATGTACTGGCTTTAATCTAAAGACATAGTGGCGCATTGAATTTTAACAAGAGAAAGACCACAAGGCCAAAAAGAGGAAGGGCATTCCATCCAGTAAGAATAAGATAACACAAGATACAGCCAGTTTTCTGAGGTGTACAAGAAAAGCACATTGGTTTCCCCAGAGGAGAAACTGTCTACAGCATAAGATATGGATTTACATCTTAGTAAGTTCTAAGAGCACCTATGGAGGAATCACTTGTAACTTTCTTGAGGCCAAACTACCTCTACCTCAAGGGAAAACTATTTCATACTTCAGCGGTGAAACCATATCCAGTACCACCTTTTAGCTGAGATTATATAGAGGGGTTTATTTTTAATGCTTTCCTTGGAGGAATTTTCCCCTTTGGGAGCTGGCTTTAAAATATCCTCATAATAAAACCACCCGACAACTGTAGCTACATGTGTAATGCTTGAGCAGTGTTTGCTGAGATACCATGGCATCAGAAAGCACAACAAACCCCTTAGAGAGTCAAGGAATGGGCTCTATACTTAGCAACACCCTGTCTATCTATGTCGTAGGTGGAAAAATCTTCTGGGACAAGTTTTAAATAACAAAGAATTCAAGTCATTTTTGTCGAAGATTCCAATAACAAAGATAAGTGCATGCATTTATGAATGTGCACTTATGAATGCAGCCCTAAGTGTGTAGACCTGAAGCCCTGTGACACACATACATAGTTCTCATAATGTCTACCCTTGAGTAAAAGTGTGCTATTTACACGGACATTTGGAAGATGCAAACTCATTTTTGAGAAATTACCATGCAAAGTAGTCACTCCATGGACTCTTCACCAGTCAACATGTACTGAAAAGTCTATAAATCGAATGAGCTACATAAGATGGATGTTTGAAATAACATCTCAGATCCTTGAAGCATTATTATTTCTCTTACCATAGAGTATTCAGTGTAAGCGGTGAGTGAAGAGAGCTTGGACCTGGCACATATTCAGAGAACTCTGCAGCCCAATGTTTAGAAGTCTTTACAAGAACTAGCATGAGTCTGGCAGCAGCACTTTACAGCTGAGAGAAGGTCATGAAGTTCCAAAGAGCAGGCACTTTCCCACCTCAGAAATCTAAGACAGAAATCTTCACAGTTTGTCTTAGGTGAAGAGGCTTTAACAAAGGACTCAACAGCACAAAGGCACATAAAAAGAGTTATCCTGCAGCCAAGATGAGGTGAATACTTAATAGACAATTCATGGAAATGCAGACAATATGTTCAAATGACATCCTAAGCACAGAAGGCCTCCTGGAAGTCACACACACACAAAGGTGTGATTAGGCTAATTTGTCATCACAATTCTGCATTTATTGGGTAGAATTTACCCCAATCCATGAAACAAATTCATGAACTCTTCCATGTGCACCCTTTACATCCTTATTCCATATCCCATTTCTAACTCAAAAATACCGGGATAATTCACCAGGGTCATTGTGATGATATTGTGTGTGTGTGTGTGTGTGTGTGTGTGTGTGTGTGTGTGTATGCTTTAACAAATAAATCCTGCCTGAAGATCAGAGTGTGGAGCTAGCCACACTAGTTAGCCACAGAGGCAAGGCAGTGGTGGAATAAGTTTTTAATTCCAGCAATTGAGAGACAGAGGCAGAGGTCTCTCTGGGAGTTGAAGGCCACCGTGGGCTACACAACATCGGTCCAGAGTAAAAGAGAAACAAAGCCAGGTGGTGGTGGCTCATACTTTTATTCCCAACACTAGGGATGTGGAAACAGGAAGTGATATGGCTGGTTGGAGAGAGGAATATAAGGTGAGAGGAGACAAGAGTTTAGGATTCAGTCTGAGGTTTCATAGAGAAGACATCCAGTCTGTGCATTTAGTTGAGGACTTGAAGAGACAAGTCCTCATTCAGTCTGAGGATTTTGTAGAGGTAAAAACTATGGGCTGGCTGCTTTTCTTCTTTGATCATTTAGCTTTCATCCCCTAATGTTTGACTCTGGGTTTTTATTATTAGACAAATTAGAATTCGCACTACAGGCTATTTTCACTGAAAACCCTACTGTGAGCCCAGTAAGAGCCTGTAGAAATAAAGTTTCAGGAAAGTTTACCTTCCAAAGATATACATGAAAAATGTCTTTGAGATAATGAAATCCATACCAGCTTTCCAAAACAGAGAACACAGTCTGAAAAGCTGTGTTCCCAAAGAAGAACCTAAGTTCAAGTACCGGGGGATACTAATAGGCCTGTCCTTGGGTGACATCCAAAGACAAGGAAACAGAAAACTTCGGTCAAAGAAATAGAAGGCAACAGGAACCAATGAAATCTAGTCTTGGTATGAGAAGTGGCAAATCAGAAGTTCAACTGAATGACATCAAAGTGAGGTATATTATCTTTATTGAGACTAATATGATAGAATTTTGCTAAATGTTTGGGTGAGGAATATAACTTAATTAAATATCTGGGATGACAAAGGCAAAAGGGAAAGATTAAAAGAAGACAAAAATCTAAAGAAAGTCCATGTAGAAATGACATTAAAAAATAAAAATTTAATGACAGTTCAGTTACACCTCAGTATCCTGAAGGAATCAGCTCTCCGGTCCCTCAAGTCTACTAAGTTTCCATGGATGTTCAATGTTCTTGTATGAAATGGCAAAGTATTTGCATATAAGCTCTACACATCATTTCATAGACTTTAAGTCATGTCTAGATTATTTATAAAATCCCCTAGAGTATTTACATGATTAGCTGAATTATTGAGGGATTGATAAGAAAATGTCCATTCACGTTTAGTACACACAATAGTTTTCAATTTGTTTTTATCTGTGCATGGGAATCCACAGATTTGAAGGGCTGACTGCACAGGTAGCAAATGACAATTCATATGGCTAAGATGGCCCCAGCCTTCTCCTGGCCTGAGCATCACTGCTAGAATCACTATTTCAGAAAAGGAAACATCAGAGCTCAGTCATGAATGAAGAGGCACGTGCCAGAATATGTGAGAGAATTTATACAACCACAGCCTCCTGTAATCAGACAGATACAGCAAGGTTGGGCCATAACAAAACCAAAGATGTAAACAAGTCGAGCACCACAATAGATTTCAGTAAAGTTGTCCTCGGCTACTCAAGTCCTAAATGAGAAACCATTCCTTTCTAGCCGTGTTTATGTGAGTAACCACAAGGAATAGTAGGGAGACATCTCACAAACACATTAGGTTATTCAAGCCAAACACAAAGCAGACAACAACAACAATAACAAAACCCCACAAGTCTCCAGACATAGTTGGTGCCATCTTCCTTAATGAGGCGTGATATAAGCTGTCGGTTAATTCCAGGACTGAGGCCTCCACTAAGAGCCAGCCAAATCAACAGAACACGGCATTAGATGTGTCGTAGTTCATCAGTCTAATAAATGAGTTCCTTAATGTCAGTTTCCCTCCATACACAGCAAATATTTTCCTATTATTTAGTTATGCTGTTTTAATTGGGTTAAGTTCAGCTCTCTGAGGCAACTCCATCTGTGAGAGACATGTCAGTTAATGGAGAGAAAGAAAAGTGCAAGAGGGAGAGACAGTTCAGAAAGATATGAGGTAGACGCTTGTCAACACACACACACACACACACACACGAAACAAGTGTCCTAATTCATATTTTCATTTAAAGATCATAACAATTTACTGATGGTATGCCTTTTATTTGATTAAAAGAAACATTAGCCATCCTGAATATTTCTCCAAGCGAAATAAGCATTTTAATTAAATCCCGTGACAAGGAAGGGATGTGCACCTCAGTCCATTTTGCTACATGTGACAAGAATGTTAGCATATTACCAGCTTTTGAGGACTCAGCATTAAATGATACATGTCAGTCTTAAAACTGAGAAAAGCAATTAGTCAGACTATGGACTGGCACACAAAACAGAGAGACTGAGAAGACACTAGAAGAAGCAATGAAATTAGATATTAAAATGTTTAGGTAAAGGCTCAGAAGAGGGCTCAGCCAATAAAGTGCTTGCCTTTTGAGCATAAGAACCTGAGATTGGCTCCCAACAAACAGGTAAAAATCCCAGCATGGTGGCACGCTCTAATCTTAGAGTAAGAAAGCAGAGAGAGGAAGATATCTAAGGCATGGTAGGCAGTGATCTAGCTGAACTGATGGATTTTAGGTTCAGTAGTAGACTCTATTTTTTTTAAAAAAAATGGTGTAAAATAGTTAAGAAAGACATCAAATGTCAACCTCATCTTTATACACTTGTGTATACACACGTGTTGATGGAAGCTGTTGTTTGTTCCTGGCCACCCAGACTCGAAATAAACACACAGAAACTGTAGTAATTAAATCATTGTCTGAACTATTATCTTATGCATATTTATAGCTAGTTTTTACATCTTAAATTAACCTATTTCTAATATTTTATATCTTACCTCAAGGCTTATGGTTTACTGGCAAGATTCCAACTGCCAGTTAGCAACTTTCTATTCTGCCGGGTCCATGGCATCTCACTGACTATGCCTACTTTCTCCCAGCACTCAGTTTAGTTTTCCTGCCTAGCTCTATTCTGTCCTATTACAAGCCAAAGCAGGTTCTTTATTCATTAAGCAATAAATGCAACACATATACAGAAGGACTTTCCATACCACACACACACACACACACACACACACACACACACACACCTTTATAGTTCATAAAGTATTAAATCAACAAGGTCATTGCTATTTCATTAGTAAATACAAAAGCATAAATGAGAAGCTATGTCAACATCTTAAATTGAATATTAAGTTCTGTTTTGTGAGTTTTCTAAAACCAAAGTTAAGGTGCACACCACATTACCTGTGGAGTAGTTTAACATATGATTGATGTGTGGTATGGATCAGTCTATTCAGAATCAATAACTTGAGTACAGATTGCTAGCTATTCACACAGGGACTATAGTTACCTAATCACCCAATTTACGTGATGAATATAGACAGCCAAACTGAGTACAACCCATTTCGGGGCTTGAGTATTCTAGTTTAACTGTCTACATTGATCATATTCAATGTATTATAATAAAATTAATTTAAATGTGTGCTAGTTCCTCATTTCAGGCAGTACATGCTGTTGTTCAAAAAGAATTAGAGTCTTTTCTTTTTTTAGCTAGAAGGGGCTTCATTTTACTGATGAAGAAATTGAATTTTCTCAATTGAATCAGCACAGTTAAATCAGGAGGAAAAATTATACTGAAATCTGAATAATCTCAATTAGTTTTCTAAAATAGAGCACCAGGCCATTAAGCTTGAGTGATTTTAGACTAGAGTTTCCTAAACAGAATGGCATGAGTGAGCAAAGATATTGATCCTAGAACTTGGCAGGCTTGCGCAAGACCGGAGGCAGCTGGTCTCTTAGTCCAGATGTCCAGACTTTAAGCAAGCCTGACTAGTTATCTAGGTGTATCAGACAAATACTATCATCACTTGTTAGTGCTCTGGTGAACATGAACATGGCTGGAGAGAACTTGATAGTGGGGCCTTCAAACAGCTGCACCTGAGCTGTCAGCACATCACGTGCGCTCTCTATTAAAGCATGGGGCATATACCAATTACTTGCAGTCTTTATGATCATATTTTTAACTGATCATATTATGTTAAATCCTTATGAGGGTAAGGTTGTCGTAAAGCATAGTGTCAGACTATTAACCAGACTAAGCGAGGTGATGCTATGCTTCCCAATAAACATTTATATACCGTGAATTAATTCAACCCAAGTAAGTGCAAGTCAAGGTCCACACCTCTATATTGCTGCTGTGCAACTTGGAACATTGGAATGCCAAAACCATGACAACAGGGACAAAGGAAAACAGAGCAGTGAAGGAGGATCTTTAGCTGTTGACCAAGAATGGACACATTAATTCAGTGTGCAGAACTGAAATTATTATGTTATCATAATAACCAGAATACTGCAAAAGTAGAAGTCCACACAGATACAAGTGAGCTTTTCTCAGGAAGAAAAGTCATATATGTGGGTATATATTTAAGCTTTAATTCTAAGACTTCAGGGTTATACTTCTATATTTCTTAAGAAAGCTACTACTAAGCATATCAGAATCCTAGCTGGTTGAGATTCAAGCCATAAAAGCACAGACTTTCTATTTACATGAAATATACTGACACTACTAATAATAGCTCACATTCACGTAACTCCTTCCAGCTTTAAAATCTTCCACACAAATGACAATAACACATAGTCCATTCATGTGACTATAACAAAAAAAATATCAATTGAATAGATGCCTTACAAACAACATAAATCGTGTGTGTGTGTGTGTGTGTGTGTGTGTGTGTGTGTGTGTGTATGCGTGTATTCAGAGGCTAGAAAGTTAAAGATAGCATCACATTTGGGGTCAGGCAGGAGCCCCTTTCCTAGTTCAGAAATAGTAACTTTCACCATCTATATCCTCACACAGCAAGGTTCATAACTGCCTTTGGGACCTCAAGATAGAGCTACAAAGGCTGCATTTCCTTGGAGCATAAGCTTATGATACGCCAGGGAATAGGATTTCACCACATGATTTTTGGAATTAAAGTAACCACTCAGAACTGCAGACCACAGAAAGGACAATTTATGATTTCTGGGAAAATACAATGAAATTACCATACCTGTAATTCCAGCACTTGGGGAAAGATGCAGGAGCTCACTGCTATTCCCAGCTCTACAGTTAGTTCAGGAAGTCTGAGTTAGAGGTTCAAACAAACAAAAATTCAAAGAAAACAGAAATATTAAAGCAACTGTACATCGAAGAACTCAACAAATGCTAGTTGCTATCATCTTCACAAAGGGTGTGTTTGTTGTTTTGTTGCTGGGTCACACAAGATGCGCTGTGAGCCACATTTAGCCTCATTAAAGGAAGTAAGAATTAAAGGATTAAGCCACTAGTGAAAAGCACAGCTAACAGTAAAAGAAGCAGTGCTGTCAGGCTAGTGATGCTGACACCGAGTCCAGCAAACTCATGTTTAATGTCACCCTAAGCTCAAAGCAAGACCTTATCTCAAAAAACAAAAGCTCTGTCTCAGTCTTAAATGTAATGATCTTGTTTTAATCAGGGCTGCCAGAAATTCTCCCCTTTACTTGTTATATTATGTGTACAATTTTCCCGCTTACTTAGTTACAATATGAAACTCTTCTAAGTTCAGGTTAGTGAAAGATACATGCTACTTTTGTTATGGAATATGACCTTCAAGATTCAATTCACGATAAATCGTCTACAGTTTCCGGATCTATTAAATTCACTCTATGCAACAAGCTAAATTTCAAAGCTCATCTAAGTATTTCACCATTTTGATGTAAACAAATGTCTCAAGACCAGATCTTCCTAGTAAAATGGTCACCTAAAATTCTCAACATTTTTGTTTTGTTCTTTGTGTAAGAATGGATTGGCATGTCTTCAGGACTAAGATGCCAGAAGATCAGAGAGTAATAATTTCTTTACCATCTCCCATAGATCCAAAATAAACCAAGATAGGTATATTAGTTATCCTTCTCTGGAAAAAAACAGAACTGATTGACTCCATACACATAAAGAAGAAAAAACTGATAAAGGGAGCTGACTAACAAGATCAGGAAGGTAAAGAGGTAACATAATAGATCGCCATGAAATCCAATAATGGAATCAGTCTAAGTCTACAATCTATGAGCCAGTTCTGATGACCAAACCTCAAAAGAGCGTGGATTTCTCAGTTCAACAAGAGTGCCAGTGATCCTCCCTTTGCTGTTTAGTTTTTCCTAGGAACTCCAAGAATTAGATGAAGGCCATGAACGCAGACATTCTAATACTGACTCAACAGTGAATATTTTCTATAATCTCCTCCTAGAAACACCAAGAAATGTGTTTACAACTACAAAAGTACTTCTTGGCCCAGGCAAATTGATACATAGAGTAGCCACAACAGTTGAAAGCAAGAAACAAAACTAATAAATTTTCAGATTAACAGTCAACCTTTATAGCATCTCTATTTATCTTAATAATCTTATAGTTTGAGTCCCCAACTATGAATATCCCACTTCTCCTTAGACGTTCTTAACAATTGCAGAGTTTGGGGTGACCCAAATTTATATATTTGTTATTTTCTACTACAAGGGAAAATTGATACCCTTTGTTACCCTTTGCAAACTGTGTCTGAGAGACTAAGATGAATGTGTAGAAAGTAGGCACATTCAATCTGCAAATGATGCAAACCAAGAAAAGAAAGGGAGTTTACTTGTTATGTTGAAAGGCAAGCTCTGGCTAGGAATATATAATTAGGTTGAAAACTAAAATGTGAAAGTTCTTTTTCCAATAAGCATCAAGTCAATGAAAGATACCACAGCAAAATAAAAAAGTCCTATGAAATCGCCTCCCAATGTTTTACAAACATTTGTAGCAGAATATTTGAAAGCAGTACTCTAAAAGGTAACAGACAGCACCTACACAAATCACTGAATATGGAGAAATTGAGCTGGTGCCAATCGTAGAGCCTTTACCCCTACAGATTAATGTGTATGACTCGATACCTGTCAGTCCCCATGCCCAGATGATCAGAGACCAGGGTATTCTAGGACATAGCAACAGAAGCATCTCTGATCACTGAAAAAGACCAGAAAATGGCACTATCAATCTTGGCTAGCCTTTTCTCGTTCTCCAGGGTGAAGTGTAGGCGATGGCTATTCACTCCTTCCAAACTGGTACCTCCAGTTTTAGTCAAATCAATAGAATTTTCAGTTCTAACTTAGGTGACCATAAACTCCCCTGGAAAGGCTTCTTCATTTATGTTCAAATATTCCCCAGTGTCAACCACAGTGAGACAGTGACTAGCCACACACCTGATGTGAAATATTACAGATTAAAATGTTGATTGTAGATTATGATACTGAGAAGTGACTTCCTGGCTTGAGGCAAGAGAGACCTGAGATATAAGCTTTGGCTTGCTAGATCCTCAGAAAGCTAGTCTCATACAGGATCTGCTCCCTTGCAAAACTCGATTGAAACTAGCCTACAACCCAGTGAGTAAGGCAATCAATCACAGTCAGCTACAATGCTTTGAGATAAGCCCCTTGTAGTCAAGATAGATACAGCACCACACCACACCTAAAACACATAGTGTGGCAGAACAAAGTGGCAGCCAGTGTACTGCCAGGAGATAAAGGTTTTTGTAGCCAGGCTCCTTTTCAAATCACAGTGGAAATTTTTCTTTTGCTAATTATGTAGCTAAATATTCACAGTCCAATGGATAGAGGTTACCTCCTTGAGTCTAATAAAGAACTCTGATATATTCTTGCACACTGCCCTAAAAATGAATCAGTATGAGAGGGGCACAGTACATGTCTACTGTTAACCCAGTACACATGAGTTTCCCAACACCCTGCCCTGGTGGGTCTGTATGAGTAGTTTTGCAATCCATCTGTGCACAATAGAGACACTTAAGTTAGTCATCAGAACATGAATACTTTTATGAATGAAGGAAGGCATAAGTACTTTTTCTAAGAGCATCTTCCCTGGAAGGCAAAGACATACAGTCATTCTAGGTGCATTGTCATTCAGAGAAAGAAGTTGACCAGTGAATCCTGGCTTTTGTATGATGTAAAATAGAGACACATGGAAAGAAGCCCGACTGCCCAAGGACCTGAGTGTGTTTGTATTTCACATGTGTATTTACATTCATAGAAGACCATTGGAGGGCAACATAAACTTACTCAAGTTGCCATCACATGGCAGAGATAAACATTTCTTGACTTGTGGATAAAGAGGTAAAATTAGAACCACGAAGCTGACCCAATCTCTCTATATAAAGAGCTTTACCTCAGAAATGCTCAACAACAATAGCGGTTGTTGTGTTAAGAGTATTTTCCTGCCTTAAAAAAAAGTACATGCTGGGACCAAGTAGGGTCCTTTCATAAGCATAGAGGGATGCTGGCTAGGTGTGGGTGCAATTGCATACACAGCTCCCTTGACTTTTTAAAGATTATAATTTATAAGCAGCTATCCTCACAAACAATATGATAAATTGTTAGCTTTGCAATACCAAGGGTTGTGCACCTTAGAAAACTGCATATTCCCCTCCCCCCCCGAAAAGGCAGACAGAGATAACCTTGTGCAGAAAATAAACACTGAAAATTTTCTAGTGTGTTTATGGTCATTCATAACGGGTCATAAAGAAAATAAAATTCCATGCTTAGATCATTAAGGAAAATCATAGTAGACTACTGTAATTAACTTATTATCCCACAAATATGAAAGTTCAAAATTCCATTCAAAATCTGAATTTACTTATGTGGAATTATATTTAAACACAAACATAAAGCCCATTGGATTCATATTGACTCTTGGAGTTTTTGACTAACTATCATTTTCTTTAGAATATTAATTGTTCTAAAACAGAGATAAACCTTGGCTAAATTATGAAAGTAAAATTTGTCTTCAAATAAACATCCCCATCTGTTCTTTGTTTTCTCATCGCTGAGCCAAATCTCTTTTACTTTTATCTTTACTTTACATCCTACCTCTGCCCCGCCCACCTACACCCAAGAAAGGATTGAATCAAATCCAATTCCATACCATTAAGATGGCAGAGGGTGATACACACCAATTGCAGATGATTTTATATTTTAGCAACATTTCTAACACCTTAGTCCCAGTGTGATGCAATCATAAAATATAATCTTGGGAAAAAGTTGCGTCAACTCTGGTTGTTTAAAAAAGAATAGTTGGCATCTGAATGTACCTGAATGCTTGATATGTAGCAAGCCACCATAACTAGTTATTCAAATCGTTAACCCTGCTCTGCATTGCCCTATACCAATAATACCAAAGAGAAACATTTGTGGTTTTTGCCTATTAGTATGAATAGCTGGGTCTCACTTATTCAGGATTCTGGGTGCAAATAAATGCACTGATCAGTTTTCATATGTCATTGAACACTGTGGCCATCACACTGTAAATTGCATCGTGCTATAATGGACTTAGAGATTTTAAAAGAAAGTAATTGAAGAAGAAAAGATTAAAAAAAACAATTGAAGAATTTGTTTAGAAGCAAATGATGTACTCTCAGCTCTGTTTAATTCCCACAGCTTGGTTCTCATTCCACAAGCTCTACTTCATATTGGTATGCTGAAACCAATAGCATGAGTTTCAAATGTGTAGGCAGAGACAATATATGGAGATGGGAGACTACCCTTCTTTGTGCCATAGCCAATGCCTCTTCTCATATCCAGTTTTCTCGCAGTGATGCATAAACCTATGGAAAATTTAATCAGAAGTCACCCAGACATCTCAGGACTGGTAAGTTTATAGACTAGTAAGTTTCTCTCAGGCTTTAACATCCCAACCTACTACCCCCTCCCCATTTTGCAGAATTACATGCATTTAATGCTTCACAATTTTCCTTGATTAAATTATTCTAGGTAAAAGTGAAGTCTTCCTTCTGGAAATTGAAACTTAAATTTCTTTCTTTACATGGATTTTCTCTAAACAGAATTTTGGGTGACTTAACATGAGAACAGAATATTATTTCCAAGCCGGTTGGTGCTGACACATGCCTTTAATCCCAGCACTCGGGAGGCAAAGGCAGGTGGATTTTTATGAGTTCAAGGCTAGCCTAGCTACAAAAGCTAGTTCCAGGGCAGGCTCCAAAGCTACAGAGAAACCTTGTCTCGAAATAAAAATTCCTTATTAACCCAGAAGGAAAAGTTGGGGAGACAAAAAAAAATCCTAGTTGCTTCCGACTCCTACAGAGTTTATCTCACTAGTAATTATCAAATATTTAATCATTTATGGTCAGTTGGCTAGCAAATGGTCCTTAAATACATTTAACAGTCTACTTAGTCTTTACTGTGGTTTGCCACCCATGGGTGGGCCACAGTTAATGCAGGTAATACTCCAAAATACTCCAAAGATTTCATCAAATATTTGACATGTTAGGTGAAGAAACGAGAACACTAAATTGGCTACAGTGTTATCATAGTCAGGAGGCATGGCTGATGAACTTCAGTGAATTTAGAGGCCTCCATTATCTGAACTCTCTTTGTACTAGGAGAGAAGATTCAAAACACAGACCATAGATGCTGCCTGGTTTCATGGAAAATTGATACAAGTTAGACTCACTGGGAGTTAGGGAACCTCAATTTAGAAAATTTCTCTGTAAGATCCTGTTGTTAGGCATTATCTAAATTACTGATTGATGGAGGATGGCCCAGCCCATTGTGGGTAGTGCCGCCCTTGTGTTGGTGGTTCTTGGTTCAATAAGAAAGCATCCCAAGCAAGCCATGAGGAGCAAGCTAGTAAGCAGTACCCCTCTGCAGCCTCTGCATCAGCTCCTGCCTCCACATCCTTGTCTTGTTTGAGTTCCTGTTCCCACTGCCTTCCATGATGAAAAGTGATATGGAAGCTTAAGACAAATAAACACTTTCCTCCCCAAGGTGCTTTGGGCACGCGGTGGGAAAATTTAGAGTAGGCCACAGGTGCTGCCTAGCTTGATGGCAACCTGACACACTCACAGCAATGATAACCCTAACTGTGACACCATCCGTGAAAGTAAAGACTTCTGTCGCTTTGCCTATCTCCTCTTCAACAACAACAACAACAAAAGGCCCAATGTTCAAATTTTCCCTTCACTGTTACAGAGTATATCCCTCGCTTGGTAACTTTATTTGCTAATCTGAACATAGAAATCCCTTCAATGACGTCTACATATCAAATGAATAATACCAGCCCAGAGTCTCCTCAAAACTACCATGATCTCTGGGCTGTGAGGCTCCTTGATGGATAATTCGGATGACTGGAGAGTCTGGCAAAGGGCTTCTTGGAATTGTGCAGGTTAACAAGTTCCTTGTAGAGTGACGTATAAAGACCTTTATTGCTTTTGATACCTAACAACTCTTTAATCTTCTCATAGGAAGATTGTAAAAGAACAAAATACATACTAAGGTAATTTCCACTTTTGAAATAGCATGAAATATTCTAGTTCACACTTTTATTCATTTTCTCCAGGACAATATTACCACCACCTCCATTTTAAGTAAAGCTCCTATCTTAAGGCTCCTCTGTGGAAATAAAAAATTCAGATATCACTAAACTGAGAAAGTTCACAAAAATGAATACTAAAGAAAATGGGGAGAATCTTTATTTTATGGCATTTTTAGAGGCAGTGTTGCTGAAGATAAGTGATTAAGTATTTTATAGAAATTATCATTTTAATTAAAGTGTGGTCTGAACACTAAGTACTAGAAAGGGAGCTACTGGGGCTTAAATTCTTGAAAACATCCCAATTTAAAGCTATTAGCTTTAATATTAACCTTAGGGCCATCTATTAAGTTCCTATCTGAATATTAAAATATATTAACAAAAGAGCAAACTATTAAACCTTTTTTTCCAGTGTGAAACTACAGATTAGACAACCAGCAGCACAGTGAGCCATTGTAGGGTTATATGTGGAAAGGTGACGATGATTCAGATGGAACTCTACGTTACTTACTAACAATAAAATTTGCTCCTTTCGATGTATAGATCTGAGTCTTCAGCAGCCATGGCTTGTTTCATGAAACCATTGACAAGACACAGAGTTGCCTGGCACTCACACATGCTGCTGCTGCTGCTGCTGCTGCTACCAATTTAAAATCACATCCTCCATTGTCCATAAGCATGACAAACTTCTGTTCTCTCTTCCTTCTCTCTGTTGGGGGAGGGCTCACTAACATAATCATCTATAAATCATGTATTGCAATATATAGCCTTAGGGTTTGAGTTCTACCAATTGGCAGACATTCTGAGGATTCAGTCAAGTCTGTGTGGGTGTCAGGAGTTCTTTCCTTTTGTTTGGTAACAGTTTTCTATGTGGTACATGTGCTCGCTTGTGTATCCATTTACCCAGTGGAAATTAAATGGGATGTTTCCAGGTTTAGGTGATCACTTTTAATGCCACTAAAAGTATTTGTCTGTGGAGCTAAGCCAACTCGTGTGCATGCCCTGTATAAACACAAACTTGCATTTCCCTACAGTGTATACTTACAAATAGAATTTGATGGAGTGTAGTAATATGGAGCGGCGGCGGGGCTGCGTCCCCAACACCCCAGCTGCCTGCCCGACTAGCTTATGCCCCGAAATAATTACACGGACACTGTATTCTTTTAATCACTGCTTGGCCAATTAGCTGTAGCCCTTACTGGCTAATTCTGATATCCCGATCAACCCATTTCTAATAAACTGTGAGCACCGGTCTTACCGGGAAGATTCTAGGTCGGAGCTTCATCGCGTGTGTCTGCCCGGGAGTGGGGCATGGCGTCTCTCTGAGGAGTCTGCTCCGAAGAGGAGAGCTGTGGAGTCTGACCTCACTTCCTCTTCCTCCCGGCATTCTGTTCTGTTTACTCCACCTACCTACGTCCTAACCAATAACATGGGCCAAGGCAGTTCCTTTATTAGCCAATGACCTTCCTCCATCAATGGAGTACCTGGCAAGCGCCTGTTTCATCTTTGAGAAGTTGCCATGTCATCCTCCAGAGCGAAGGACCCTTTTGTGCTCCTATTAACAGTGAATAAGAGTCCTTTTCACTCTGTAGCCATGGTGCTAGGAATCATCACTATTTTTTTTTCTAATTTTAGGGTAGTAAGTGTATGAGGCTTCCTCCATCCCTTGGTGACTTTAATGTTCATTTTCCTAATGACTAACAAAAAGAACATTTTTCTCTACAATTTGTATTCTTTGGAGCTAGATGTAAAGTAAATTAAAATACTTTGTCCATGTTTTAACTTGGGCTGCTTCCTAATTTTCAGTCTTGTGAGTTCTTCACAAATTATGATACAAATTATTTGTCTAATGTATGATTTGTAGATATTTCTACTTTGTTTTGTCTTGATATTCCCTGAATAGTATTCTATAGATAACAAATGTTTTTAATTCAATTTATCCCCTATTTCTGGTGTTGTATCGAAGAATTCTTTCCCAACCATTTTTTCTCAAGAATCCTTAAATTTTTACTTTGCATGTACATTTATGATGCATTTTGAGTTAATTTCTCTTTATGGGGTCAAATATAGATGAAAATTTTCTTCCAAGTGGACTTCCTCTTCCATTTATTGAATACACCCTGCCCTTTGCCTGTTGAGTTGCCTTTGCAACTTTGAAAGAAGTCTGTTAATAACTTTTGTTTGAATCTATTTCTGATTTTTCTCTTCTCCAACATTCCACATTTCACTGTTTTCACAAGTACTATAATGCCTTCACCTGGCAATACTTGTATGGTGGCCCCCAAAGGTGTATGTGTTAAAAGCTTGCTTCCCAAGATTGTGCTGTTGGGAGGTACAATGAATCTTTAGCCACGTAAGGCTTTTGTCAAATCCTTAGGTCATTGAGAGTATGTCCTCAAAGGGGATTGGAGAATTTCCACTAGTCCTATGTGTGGTTTTTCCTGACTTACAATTTAAGCAGTTCATACTGTGATGTTTCCTTGCCAGAACTCCAAAGTGATGGACCTACTCAGTTTTGAGCAGCAACTTCCAGATCAGTGAACCCAAACCAATGAGGGCTATTGAGTACCAACCTCAGCTCCCTCTCGGGGTGCAGAAAGAATGCTATGGAAAGCAAGAGGCTCGGGATCTGAGGGTGGAAAATGTATCTCTCCCCTTGTACTTTTTTTGTGCCAATTTCTTTTTTTTCTTTTTTTAAAAACTGCACACTTAGAAATATGTTTATTTTTAATTATGTGTATCCATATGTCTCTGTTTGTATCTGTGTCTGGGCAGGTACCCACAGAGTCCAGAAGAGGGTATAGGATAGCGTGAGTTACATGAAGTTGTGAGATACCCAATGTGGCATCTGGAAACTGAACTTATGTTCTCTGGAAGAGTAGTAGTACATGTTCTCTCTTCTTTCTTTCTCTTCTCTCTCTCTTGCTTTCCTATTTATTTTTTTTATTTTTTTAATTTATTTATTTATTAAGGATTTCTGCCTCCTCCCTGCCACTGCCTCCCATTTCCCTCCCCCTTCCCCAATCAAGTTCCCCTCCCTTGTCAGCCCATAGAGCTATCAGGGTTCCCTGCCCTGTGGGAAGTCCAAGGACCACCCACCTCCATCCAGGTCTAGTAAGGTGAGCATCCAAACTGCCTAGGCTCCCACACAGCCAATACGTGCAGTAGGATCAACAACCCACTGAAATTGTTCTTGAGTTCTCAGTAGTCCTCACTGTCCGCTATGTTCAGCGAGTCTGGTTTTATCCCAGGCCAATTTCTTTATTGTTTTGCCTCTATCCTAATTTCCTGTCCTGCTTTTAACTTCTCCTAGCTTCTTCTATTCTAAAAACTCTTCCCCTTCAGAAACTTTGAAGGGATAAAGATAGGGCAAGAGTTACCTCCAATCACACTGGGCACAGTGCCCAGTGACAGCTTTGAGACATAAGTCTATTGTTAGTAGACTGGGAAGCAAAGACTGCATGGTTTCCTTGGTAACCTTGGTTGGACATCTGCTTCTCTGACCTTATACACAGCCATAAGGTTTCGAACTTATGATCTGTTTACAAAAAGCCTTTAATTTAGTTTGAACTTGCTCTGAGGTAAAAGTGAGCTAATTTATGCAGTTTGTATTAGACAAGAGAAATTGTTATTTTTATTTTATGATATTAGTCTGAATGAAAAGGAACAAGGAAGACTTTTAAGTGTCTACAGTCCTCGTGGTACAATCAGATCCAGGAATATATAATGTTCCAGTATATATTCTATCTATCAAAACTATATAGCTAAATGAAAAGTCATCTATCTTCTTGACCACTCACAGGTATATGTGACCAGTAGATGGGCTGTTTTCACTAGATAAACACACAAGCAGCAGGAAAATAGCCAAAGCTATTCTTAGGGAAGAAATAAGATTTTTAGGGAAGAGACAAAGTAACTTATGAGAGAAACTACAGACAAGAACAACTGCTTTCCATAGTCAGTAACTCCATGGCCTTTTCAGGTGGGGCTCCCTTTCAGAGAATAACTCATCTGGTAGGTAGGCCTGTTGAACTCTCATTACCATCTGTTTTATCTCTCATGGCCCTTGACACCAAACAAACATTTTAGCTCCCTGTTTCTTTGAAACAATGTTTCATGTGTAGAGAATTGATCTTAACAATTTTTATGATGTCAAGGATGTCCTTGAACTCCTAATCTTCCTGTCTCCATCTCTCAAGTGCTGGTATTACAGATGTATTCCATCATACCAAGTCTAAGCCATGCTAAACATCAGACCCTAGGCTTCCTATACACTCACTAGGCAAGTACTGTACCAAGCAAATGGAATCCCTAGTGCTAACACTTCGTGTTTATAGCTTAACACTTCAAGTATTTTATTGTAGTGACTAAACACTAACTGATACAACTTTTATAGCTTTAAGGAGACAATAATATGTGGCATTAAAGTCTGAATATTCCAGCTTCTTTGTCTTTCCATAGTCTCCATATAGTCCCTTCCTTGATAGCTTCAAAACAATTCCTCCTGAAATATTGAGAATGCATTAAATGTAAATATTAGCATTTTATCCAGAATAGGATCTTTCAACTCAGAAATAAGATATGTGTCTCTATCACTGTCACCAGCATACTAGTCTTGCACACATTTTAGTGTACTTATCTAAGAATATTCCATAGTGGAATGATCACAAATATTACAGTGTTTTTAACATCTCAATTTCTCAACTGTTTACCGTGTTGTCTAAAAAATTTAGTTGAGTTCTGACTACTTCGCTTGAATGCTGTAACCTTGTTAAACTCAATTTATTAGTTCTAGTGATGTCAATCAATTTTAGAATATTGTCATACAGAAAATCATATCACAAATAAGAATAAATTAATTTTTCCTTTCTAAAAAATAGGAAAAAAAGAAACAAAAAGGGAAAATGTCTCTTGTTTCATTTTCTAGAACAAATGCTGTTGCTAGACTTCAAGTTCCATATTGAATAGGAATGAAGAGAGTGGAAGTGGTTGGTGAGTTTCTGTCTTAGAAAGAAAGCAATATGTCTTTCACCAGTAGTATGATGTCAACTATGGAGCTTTCATAGATTGAAGGCATTCTTTCTACTTCAAATGAGCTGAGAGTTTGCATCCTGAATTAGACATTGAATTTTTTCAAATGCTTTTTCTGTGTCTCTTGGTATAATCCTGCAGTCTTTTTGCTACTAAGTCTGCTAATGTGTTGATGTACACAATAGATTTTAAAGTGTTGAGCCAGGACTGGCTCAGGAATGAACTGGCATTTGTAATATCTAGAGCTGTTCCTAGCATAACCGTCACATGCTTACAATCATTGCTATTTTAATGTATCACTGAATACAACTTACTGATAGCTTATAGGCTAACTATCCCTGTTCAAGAGAAATATTGATCCGTTGTTTTCATTTCTAGTTCTCATACCAGAATTTGTTTTTTTTTTGTAATAAGCTCTAAGACAGGAAAGCATTGAAACTATTTCTTCCTTAATTATTACAGTTCTTCAATGTATCTCTCTGAACTTAGACATACTTTCTGAATGTCTAAACAATGAATTAGATTGTTAAGTAGCTTTAAGTTGAGATGTTGCCAATTCTTTTTTAATGAATTTTATCTTCGCAGGAATTTGTTCATTTCACAAAAGTTATAAAATTATATGTACAAATTTTCCCATAGAATGTTATCTTACAATTTTAATGTCAACTGGGTCCATGGTAATTTTTCCTCTTTCTTTGTCAATGTTGATTATTTATTTCTTTTTTTATTTTACCAATTATTCTCATCAGATATTAGTAATTTTGTTTTCTATATCTAGCATTGAAATGCTTATGTTTACAATCTCATCAGTCCTGAGGTAGAAGCAGATAACCATAAATTCAAGGCTAGCCTGGGCTATATACCAAGCTCCAGGCCAGTCTGAGCTGCATAGCAAAACCCTTTGTGAAATGAGAGAGAGAAAGAGAGGGAGAGAGACAGAGAGAGAAAAAAAAAGAGATAAGAACTCACTAGTAGCTTTTATCTAAAATCAATCTTTGTTTGCAATTTAATTTAATCCTGCTTTTTACTTTTTTTATTTTTTTATCCTTCTTTGAAACTTAGTATAATTATTTGAATAACAATGGTCCCCAAAGGCTCGCCTAAATCTTGGTCCCCAGTTAATAGTACTGCTTGGGAAGGATTAGAGGTCATGGCCTTGCTGGAAAAGCCAACTGTGGCACTGGGGACAGGCTTTGAGGTTTCAAAAGTTACACCATTCCTCTTCCTCCTCTTTGCCTTCTACTTGTGAGGCAAGATGTCACCTCTCAGCTGTTCCTGCCACTGTGCCATCACTCTACATGGTGGGCTCTAACTCACTGAATCCAAAAGCTCACTAAATTCTTTCTTCTCTAAGTTGCCTTACTCATAGTGTGTTGTCCTAACAATAAAAAAAAAGCCTCTACATTTAAATTATTGGTTTGAGCCCTTATTTTTTCATATGAACTTTTAAGGTAAGAAATTTTCATCAAATACTACTTACCTGATTTACATAAATTTTAGTTGGTTATGTTTTCATTTGCCTTCAACTCAAAAATAATTTTCAATAACCCTTGACATTTCATCTTTTATTAAGTATTTAATATTTTTGTTTTTTATTTGTCTATATGTGTGTATGTTTGTGAGTATATGCATGTGATTTTGGGTGCCTTTGGTTATGCCATAAAAGTGTGTAGGATCCCCTGAATATAGAGTTAGAGGCAAGTGTGACCCCTTTGGTGTGGGTACTAAGAATTGAACTCTAGTCCTTTGGTAGAACAGCAAGTACTCTTACCTGCTGAGCCATTTCTCCAGGTCCTATTTTTGTTTAGCTTTCTAATATTAGGGTTTTCCCTTCATTATTTTGACATCATTTGCACATTTAATTTCATGATTGCAAAACATACTTCAAATAATTCCCATTCTTTTAAACTTAATTGGTATTTCTTTGTGATTTCACACTGTAGACTTCGATGATGAATGTTCCAACTGAAACTGAAAAGAATATGCTCTCTTCTGTTTTGACATGTGATATTTTACCAACATTTTACAAAAGTGATTGATGATGTTGCTCAAAGCTTCCATCTATTTTCTGAATTTTTATTTGCTTCTGTCATTATTTCTCTTCTCCTTTCATAACATAAATATTATAATTGATGTTGTTCTATAAGTCCCTGGGGCTCTTTCTCTGTCCCCACTCTCTCTTTTACTCTCTAATTTTGGATCCCCTATTGACATCTTAAAATACTGTTACTATATCTTCTGCTCATTTTTTCTTTATTTTATTACCATTTTTAATATTTTCCATACAACCTTTATTTGATGAAAATTTCTCTTTATATTCTTTTCTACATCACTTTCCCCTTGCTTGTTAGGCATGGATTCAGACTTTTTCTATATTTCTAACTTTGGGGTCTCCTTGTAGTTGATCCATTTGATATTTTCTCCTCAAAATTGATTAGATTTTCCTGTTTCTCTGTCTGTTGAATACTTTTAGCTTATTTTTAGCTTATATATGGACATTCTGAATGTTATATTATCAATCCTAAATAAATTGTATGTAGAATATGGGTTTGTATTTAACAGTCATTCATATTCTGATTCATTTTTAATAGACTGTTTTTCTATCATCACTTAGTTTTCCAAAGACTTTTGGGGATATGTTGTCTAACCAGATCATTCATATGAAACATATGGTGGTGCTTACTATAGCTTATTGCTCTAAGGTGTTGTTGAGATTTTGTTTCGTGAATAAAGTATTCAGTGGTTTGTTTAAGAAAAACATGGATTTAGAGGGCCAGTTCTTCTGATGACTTTCCCATTATCAATTTCTCCACTCTATAAAATTCCCTCTAGCCAGTGTTCCTGTTAGAAGTGTGGAAAGTCTAGGTGGGATTTAGCTCAGTTTGTGAGGACTTTTCTTAACATGCACAAAGCCTTAGTTCAGTCCCCAATATTACATAAGCAAGTGTAGTGATGCAAGAACTTAATACTGTAACTTCAGCATTTGCGAAGTCTGGAGGCAGGAAGATTAAGTGTTCAAGGTCATCTTCAGAACGTATCTGCAAATTGTCCTCTGATTTCCTCAAGTGCACTATGGAATTCATAACTTCTTCTTCACAAAAGAAAAGGGGAAGATTAGGAAGGGAAGAAATAGGGGAAAGGAAGAGAATGAAGTGGGGAGAAAAGGGAGAGGAGAAGAGATGTAAAGGGAAGGGCTGGTCAGAGACTCCACTGACTTCTGGAGTTGCCTTAGCCTTGGTTATGAGCAAAAGAGTCTCTGAAAGGTTGATTTTTTTTTTGTCACATTACAGACTTCAATGCCAGAGTGTTTGCTGGCACTAAGCTGGTAGGGAAAAAAAAGAATGCCACTGTGTTATTGATACTCACTTTTCAAAATAAGTATACAACTCCTTTCTTTGAGATTTGACAATGAGAAAGGAGGCAGGTGATGGAAATGTAAACATATAAAATCTATTTGGTAGCTCTCAGCTGGACTATCTAGCCCAGAGGCCTCTGCCCAGTCTACTTGCATTTATACTGCCTAGTGCTAAGTATTTGTGAGACTAAAGGTCCTTTCTGTAGTTACAGATGGGCTAAAGTGGAATATGTTCATTCCACTGTGTTTCATTAAGAAGTCACAGGTGTAGAAAAACTCGAAAATACAGATACGAGGGAGATAAGATTGTCTCTTAGGAGTATTGTAAATTAAGGAGAATAAAAAAGAGAATTAAATGTTAAAATAATGAGGCCAGCACAGCATACTTTCTGAGCCTTTTTAAAAACTCTAATATACACTAATAAACAAGTGTTAATTAATTCACAGAAATTGCCAGCTTTAAATGACAGGGCCCTCAATACCTAGCTACTTGTTGCATGGGCATATAATTTTTCTTTTGTCTCCAGTGCTTAGCATATTGCCAAGCTCAGTGAGCACATGTTCAATGCCCAATAACTGCCTGGTAAATAAATAATAGATTCAATGAATAAAATAATTGTAATATATAATATAATTCATAGAAACATCCTTTTTGCTTTAATAGTAGACTTTCAATCTCGGGTCCTACTTCCTAAATAGGAATAAGACAACTAGGACTATGTAGTGTCTACTACATTTCAACCCTTCCAAGAATTATTTCTATTTTGCTAATGAGGGAAGAGACTTTTCAAAAGTCCAGTAGCTAGAAAGCAATAGATTAAGGTTCTAGACTCTTGAGCTTGATTCTGGAGCATAAGACTAGACCAACATATTATACCTTTTATGGAGCCTGTAACTATACCCAACACATCATACCACTTCTCAAGGCAGAACTGCAGAGCCTTTTTAGGAACCTGACCATGTGGCATCTAGCCCTGCTAGCTTACAATCAAAAGCCTTGCCACTTTTTCCTAAACCAATGCACACTTTAGAGCCGTCCCTGGCTTCTTCAGTTATATCAGTGTACCTCATACTTTCATATAAGGCTGTGAATCCACATCCAGCAATTCCTCTACACATTACTAGTGTATACCCCAAAGGATTAGCCCAATCTACCCCTGTCCCTATTATCTCTATTAGTAGCTCCTTTGATCAAGTTTATATCTAACACATCAGGAGAAAAGTAATAGCATTTTAAATATAACACCTTACATCTTTCAATACAGTTTCTTTTCATTTAAATACATTTATGCCTAGTTATAATTTGTGTGTGTGTGTTATTAGAAAAAGCAGTGACCAAAGTCTATAGGAGTGTGCAAAAGGTTAGAGTGAAGTATTAACTGAACTAATTCTCAGTCCTAAAACTTATTTATTTTATAAATGAGCATAAGGTATTTAAATTATTGCTAAGTCATTTTTTAAAGATGTGTGGAAAAATTAAACTGCAAAAAATTCTAAAAGCAAAAATGTAGACTATGTTATTTAATGTGAATCAGATACTGAAACACACACAGGAATTTTAAAAGATAGAAATCTCTTGGTATACATGCACCACTGTATGCTTTCAAGGTATTTGAATGTTATGTATGGAAAAAGTTCTCAAACTTTGGAATGAAACATCCATTACACATACATGAAAGAATGTTGTTGAGAAATGACACTTTCTAAAGTTTTGACTAGCCCCACCGAGAAGGATCTTTATGACTGAAACCTAAACAAAAGCATTTTAAGAAGATTTTTTTCCAACAATGCTAATATCCACAAGGCTCGAAAAGCACTAGAACATACTTGACATTTAATATTAAAAGATCAGATAATAATACATACATGCAAAACACATCTCAGTCAATTGTTAAATACCTTCAGTTCAGCAGTTTATGAATAGTTATTCATAAACTATTCATATTAACTTGTAATGATTTCCTATTACTGAAACATCACTTTGCAGAAAAAAGTGGTATAGATTACACAATTTGAAAGTATGCTTTCCAACAACTTTTCCTAAAACAAAACTAAATATCAAATCATAATTATGGTACAGCTTGGTTCTGATGCACATAAGTGTATGGGTCCTTTTTCATACGCGAAATTCAGTCAGGTATGTCTTTGTCTTCTCTATCAGTTATAAAAACCACAATCCATCTTGTCAATTTATTTTTGAGGGTGTTGTCTTTGTGTATAAATTTTGAAAACCCAGACCTTCAAACAGATACATACTTAGAAAATTACAATGTTGTTTTTATCATGTGTCCTACTTGGATTTTACATCTCATTGCTAAAAACTCAACAGAAGAAAAATTGTCAAAATCATTAGAGAAATACTGAGATACTTCATGTGCACTTTCTTTTAAAAAATAATGGCTCTATTAATACATGTCAATCATCACATGTTCTTTATCTTTTTGACTTTTTAAGTACAATTTTTCTTTGTTGAAATTTTTTATTCTGTTATTTTAGTATCTTCTACACAACTGCACATTTCTGAAATGAAAATACATTTCTTTCTACTTGATTTGTCTTCATCCCTTCAATTACCAAAGTTGCTTCTACAATACACAAAAATACTCAAATTCCAAACTTTCTTGTCATTCATTCAATCAAAACACTCATCTGAGTGCTTTTCGGATAATTTTATTGTATGTTTATTTCTGCCAGGCAAACAGTTTCCGAATGTCTAACAATAAATTACTACCTGTCTAAAGAAGTCATGCTGTTTGAAGGGTTTTCCTCAGCTCAGCTACTTGAAGAAAGATGAAATAGGCTCATTAGCAAACAGTCTTCATAAAGAAGAACAGCGTATATTCTGTAAAACTCAACTGTTGATATGGTCTTTGTCAGGTTAGTGACTAATGCTGTCTTGTGATGAATTTTCTGAAAACACTGGTATTCAGTCAAACACAAAAGTGTCACTTAGAGTAGAAAGTGAATTAAATTTAAAGGAGGAAATACAACACCGATTCAAAATCACCCCTTCTTGGAACATGTCCAAACACAATACTAAGTGCATGCAATCAGTTCCGAGCCATAGGTTAGAGAGCTCCCATGACTTGCAGAAAATGTGCAATTTTCAGCCCCATGTACTGTCATCATGACAAGAAGATGAAACAAGACTATAGTTTGTTTCTGTCTCTGTTTGCTACCAGGAAGAGAGTCCTGACTACAGAAGTTCTTGCTTCTGCATCCTACTGCATGGAGAGGTGTTGAGACTTAACTACTGTGATCACGGTAGTGCCTTGAATCCTGAACATGATGAAGTTCAGACTCAATACATGATTTGCTGCAAATCAAGGGAGCAGGAATCCTAAAATGGTGCTTGCAGTCCTGTGATCCTCTTCTACTGTGCTTCCTCAATTTTACAGGAGGAGAAAGGAATTGCCCCATTCAATCGCAGCTTGGCTTTGATAGAGTACTATGCATAGGAGAAAACCATTTAAAAGTGATAAATAAATTTGGGGAAAGAAAATGCATTGTTTATGTTCTCTTTTCCTACTCCAAATCATGCACAGACTAAAGAAGAATATGGTTTGGGGGAAGCTATCAGTTGTTTTACCTCATTATACAATCAAGAGTGGTTCAGTCTTGAATTAAACAGATGCAGTCCAAGGAAGATGAAAAGTCTCCTGGGCCAGATAGTCAGTTTTACTATAGGTCCACATAAAGTTTTAAAATAGGACATCTAAAATAAAATTAAATGAGAGAGAAACCCAAGCTTCTGTCATGTGTTTCACAGTCTGCTTTTCACAGCCAAGTTATCATCCCTCTTGAAAGGAAGCTACAGTAAGTATTTCTATTTCACCTGGGAGAGTAAATAAATATTTAGTAACAAAACATTGATCCACGTGTCAGATATAGATTTTCCTATGATTTTCAATTTAGTGGGTTAGGTTTGTGTAGTCACATATTTTTTGAGCCTCTGATCAACTGGAAAACTGTTCAAACACCAAAGTAGAAAAAAAATCTACCTAGCTGTGAACACACTGTACACTACATCAAAGAAGCCACAGCTTGAGGCCCTTGGTTATTCTCATCTGTAGACATCAACAGGCAAGATGAAGGTCCCTAAGCCCAGTCTATAAATTGGTGACACTTAGCTCTTCCTACCAAAGTAGTTCAGTGAGCTACCTATTCCACCTCTTCATTCTATTCATGGCACCTTTTAGATCTCATTGAACTCATCTCTTCCTAAATCTTTTTTGAAGCATTTCATCCTTAGACTGTGTCTCTTTTAGAATGTACTTCCTATATCTCATCATGGCCTTGACTTGGTAGGGAACTCCAGAGGTACCTGAGTTTGTCTAAATGCTACTGGAAAATGTAGCATTTGCTGTGCCAGACTGACTTTTCCACAGTATCCTGTTACGTCCCCATCTTATGTAATAGGGAAGTAAACTGTAATATTTTCCCATTGGGAAGCAAGTCAGTAAATGGAACTTTCCTTGGCCCTACATAAACTTGGACCATGACACTTGGTTCTTTCTCAGACTCCATCATGAGACCTTGCTTCCACAGTGAGCCTCTGATAAGCTCACTCTTGGAAGACAGACATTCTGTGCTTAAAGAAAAAAAAAATAAAATGGAAAACAAAAAAAAAAAGAAACTCATATGGTTCATGTAGGGTCACCTATGGAAAGAAACTCAGGACCCTGGGCCACCTCTAGAAACTGAGGACCCTAGTCCATGCATAGACAAGCTAATCTTCCAACTAAGAGCTGGCACAATTCTGTGAGTGGGACTTACTGAAATGGAATGTTCTAGTCAAAATTTGAGCCACCCTATGAGGTAGAATATAGATGAGACTTTACTGAGTACACTAACTGAATTACAGGTTCTTACACTATATAGTGATCATGGCTGTGAGCTGTTGAATTTTCAGGTGGATGGCTAGGTAGCCTTTAACAAAACGTAGACACTTTGTGACATATTTGTATACTTCAACTCTGCATTTGTATTTATGCTAATGAATCCATGTATACACTTTACACAAACTGAGAATATTAAATGATGATGTTCTGCTTCTTTTAATTACTGAATCTAGCACTCACTTCTGAATCTCTTATGTGAATCTAACCTCCCGCAGCCACATCCCACCCTATCGAACTGATGAGAGACTCGGTCCCTTTGGGGATTCTCCCACAGTATGCTATGGTCTGAGATCTGTCTTCTGTGCTATCTAAAAGATGTCAAAAGCTATCTAATAGCTTTTGAAGATGAAACAAGCTATTCCCATGAGCAGTGTATCTAATTTTATACATACTGGAACTCTTCATTACACATTGAAGTGACAGACATTTACTGAGAAGTTATTATATACTCATTGTACTTTGCACTGTGCTAAGCATTAAGTAAAAATAGATGAATTAGACTCCTACATAATTTTTATAGGTGTTAAGAACATGCCCTGTAGCTTTAGAATCACTGGGACTCTGTATACAAAGATAAGCACAGAATTGCTTTAGGTTTTGTGATTTAACAAACATGGAGAAATGCTTAGAATAGTGAGACTGTGGAGCTCTGACACTTCAGGCCAGGCTGCCCAGGTGCCTCTCACAATCTTCCACTTAAGACCCTATTACCTTTCTGCACACAAATCAGTATTACAACAAATGCCACGTCCTTATGGGAATGACAGATGAATATTTATTGAGTTCCCATTCTCTATGCCAAGTTCTATTATGTTTCTAAAATGTGTTATTATCTCAATTCTCACCAAACCCCTATAATGTAGGTATTGTTATTATTTTTCAGATGACCAAACTGGAGCACAGGAAAGGTTTTCTGTCAAAAATAGTTATGAATTGATTTTAAAAAGCTAGGAATTCAACCCAGAAGCAATTTGCTGACACATTGTTCAATGCTAATCTATATAGCTGCTGCTACTGTGGTGGTTAATATTGATTATCAGCCTAACAGACTTGAGAATCACCATGGAAACAAAGCTTTGGGCATGTCTGGGAGGAAGTTTCTAGATTAGATTAATTGGCGGAAGTACAACCCTAAATATGGATAACACTATTTTATAGGATTGGGTCCTAGACGCACTGAAAAAGAGAAAGCGAGTTAAGCAGGACACTCTTCTCTTTCTGCTTCTTGACTGAACACATGCAATGTTACCTGCTACATCAAGCTCCTGCTGCTGTGATTTCTCTGCAATGATGGACCATACACTTGAACTTATAAGCCAATATAGACCTCTGCATCTATAAATTACCACTGTCAGATATTTTGTCCCAGCAAAGCATAAAGTAATTAATATAGCTATGAAAAAAATAATAATGTGGGATGTGAAATCATAAGTCAAGGAATTTCCCACATTCTTCCCAATATACTTTGTGTAAACAAATGGGCTCTGTCTTAGTTACTACTGTTCTATTGTTGTGAAGAGACACTATGGCCAAGCAACCTTATAGAAGTCATTTAATTGGTGTTTGTTTCCAGTTTCAGAGGATTAGTTCATGAACATTATGGTGGGGAGCACAATGGCAGGCAGGCCTGGTACTGGAGCAGTAGCTGCAAACTCACATTTGATAAGTAAAATGCAGGCCAAGAGACAGAAGAGGAAAAGCATTGGGAAAGGAGGGGAAGCAGGGCAAGGTATAGCTACCAAGGACATGCCCTCCGTGACCTACTTCCTAGGGCACCCCTTATAAAGCTTCCAGAACTTTCTAACTGGAGAGACTTTTCCATGATTTTCCTGATGTTACTCATTTAATCTGGCAACCAATCACAATGCAAGTTTTAAAAACAGATTGTTGAACTGGCCTGTGGTTTTAATCCTTAACTGACATGCTTAACTCTGCTTCTTGTCCCAGCATTCCAAACTGAAATTTTCTGACTAACCACTTCCTTTTGTTACATCATTTTTATGTTATTGTCCAAAGGGCAGCTAACATTACCATTTCTTACTGGGGAAAAAATAATGTGAAAAACCTCTAACTACGGTAAAAGTCACAGAAAGGAAAATTGAGGGTGCTTATTTACCATCTTGGTTTTATCATAAAAAGTAGAAATCACCAACCTAGTGGTTATCAAAGAATAAGAAGAGAAATTAAAAGTAAGCTCTCTCATTATAGCTGGCTTTTGGCAGGGCTAAGACAAATAGTAATTGACATTGGAACGAATATTTACTCTCTAGGTATGTCTAAAATCTTTGAGCAATTGGTATGGGTTAGTATTCATGGTTTTATTTCAAATATGAGATCTGTAAAAATTTATAATAAAGATTTATAAAAAATAAATTTATCTGTGAAAGTTTACAGGATTTCTGATGTAGAATTTAAACCTAGATCTGGTCCCTAAAAGCCTGTGTTCATTCCTCTAAAGATTACATTGTAAAACCTCCACTTCCACTATAAACTCTATAACATAAGGAACAGGCAGTTTCTCACCAGCCGAAAATAAACTTCAGTCTTCACACAGATAATAAAAATCCAGTTAAAAAAGACTATTTCTTTGGATGAAAATTCTACATTGGCTTATAAACACTAGTATAGTTAGCTTCTACACGGTTAATAAAAGAAATTTCAGTGAAAAACAAACACACTTTTCATCATTGCCTCCAATTAAACTGAGAAATGACTTAACTAGAACTTAATCAAGGAGAAGGAGATAGCACATAATCAAAGCAGAGACCCTAGCTGGACAAGGTCACTGGACACAGCACAGCCAGGATGAATCAGCTTTGTGAAAGGCTAATCAACTTCAGAGAGATTCTAAATGGTTTTCAGGTAAAGAGCTGCAGTTGGGGAGCAGGCAGAAGACAGGCTCTGTTGCATAACCCAGTGACCCCTGGAGTAAGTGCTGCACACTCCTGCTGATGAACTCCAGGCTTTAAATGGGAAATTTGAATTTTCTCACACTTCAAAACATTCTTTTCATTCTGACTTGACAAGACCCCTTTCAAGACAAAAGAAAAGGACAACAAAATTGAAAGACTAAAGCCACTGGGCTCTGTGGTCTAGGAAGGCTGTTCTTCTCTTTGAAGATTCAGGACAGGAGGACAGCTGAAGTAGCCTCATGGAGGTTTTTCAGCTATTTCTACCAGCTATGAAGAATTGCAACTTTACCCATCCATGGCACCTTTTTAATGACTGTAAGTCACCTTAGGAACTTACATTTGGATCTTTCTTTCCTTTTTTCGTCAATGGGAAAAAGTTTTTTCTTTCTTCTTTTTTCTTTCTTTCTCTTTTTCTTTCTTTCCTGCACATTAAGTCCAGAGGGACCATTTGTTAAATATGCTTTTTTTAAATGGAAAAAAGAAAGCATAGTTAACAAATGGTGCTGGCATAACTGGATATCAACATGTAGAAGAATGAAAATAGACCCATATCTATCACCATACACAAAACTCAAGTCCAAATGGATCAAAGACCTCTACATAAAACCAGCCAGCCACAATGAACATTATAGAAGAGAAAGGGGGAAGTACACTTGAACGCATTGGCATAGGAGACCACTTCCTAAATATAACCCCAGCAGCAAAGACACTAAGAGAAACAGCTAATAAATGGGACCTTTTGAAACTGAAAAGCTTTTATAAAGCAAAGGATATAGTCAACAAGATAAACGACAGCCTACAGAATGGGAAAATATCACTAATCCTACATCAGATAGAGGTCTGATCTCCAAAATATGCAAAGAACTCAAAAAATTGGTCATCAAAAGAACAAATAATCCAATTTTAAAAAAAATGGAGTACAGACCTAAACAGAGAACTCTCAACAGAGGAATCTAAAATGGCTGAAAGACACTTAAGGAATTGTTCAACATCCTTAGTCATCTGAGAAATGCAAATCAAAACAACTTTGAGATTCCATCTTACACTTGTAAGTGTCGCCAAGGTCAAAAACACTGATGATAACTTATGCTGGAAAGGTTGTGAGATAAAGGAAACACTCCTGCATTGGTGGTGGGAATGCAAACTGGTAGAGTCCCTTTGGATGTCAGTGTAGAGATTTCTCAGAAAATTAGGAAACAAAGGATGCTTAATCGTGCCACAAGGACATGTGCTCAACTATGTTCATAGCAGCATTGTTTGTCATAGCCAGAATCTGAAAACAACCTAAATGCCCTTTGACTGAAGAATGAATAAGGAAAATATAGTACATTTACACAATGGAGTACTACTAGCAGAAAAAAATAATGACATCTTGAATTTTGAAGGCAAATGGATGGAGCTAGAAAACATCATTTTGAGTGAGGTAACCCAGACACAGAAAGACAATTATCACATGTACTCACTCATAAGTGGAATCTAAACATAAAGCAAAGAAAACCAGCCCACAAATCATAATCTCAGAAAACCTAGACAACAATGAGGACGCTAAGAGAGACATATATAGATCTAATCTACATGGGAAGTAGAAAAAGACAAGATCTCCTGAGTAAATTGGGAGTCTGGGGATCTTGGGAGAGGGTTGAAGGGAAGGGGAGAGGTTCAGAGGGGAGCAGAGAAAAATGTAGAGCTCAATAAAAATAATAAAAAAGTAAACCACTTTATATATTTTCCTATTTATTAAGTTATGAATCATATTTAATAATTCAAAGCACAAAGAAAGCAAAACCTACATCTTGGAACTGTGCACATTTTCATAGACAAAGGCATCAGAAATGCCAATTCCCTCCTTCCTCTTTTTAAGCAAAAATCATCAAGGCCCATAAGCAAAGAAGCACCTTCAAAACAAACAGTTTGTCTATATTTTTCTTTATTTGGAATACCTTCTAAATTTTGAGTAGGTTATGTAACATTGTGTAAATCAGTATGGTAGACTGGGTAGAGAAATTGTTAAGTAAACAAGGAATAGTTTTCTATGATAAAATAGGTCATCCTAACCAATCATAAGATTGTATTAATAACAACTTGCGGTCTTCTAATTACTTCTCTAGACTTTTCTATTGGCTGTTTCAATCTGTGAACTTCACAAAGAATTTCAAGCTGTTCTAATTGGCCTAGGCTATCTCAGATTGAGAGAAGGGGAGGAAAGGAGAGAGGGAGGGAAGAAAAAAAGAGAGATTTAATTACACATGACCCATGGTTTGCTGAAGCTTTCCAATAACGAATTCTGAAGAAGGAAGGGATGAGGAAGAACCTGTTCATTCAGTGCCTCTAGGAAAATTACTGATGCTCCTTATTCATTGACGGACACAACCAGGTAACTGATTGGGAAACTAAATAACGTTCAAACAAATTCATCAACTGTTCTTAGGGAAGAGGATAGGGACAAATGGGTTCTGTATTTTCTGACTCTTGGGTAGATAAAGCATGTAGTTTGCTCCCACCCCTTTTTTTTGGGGGGGGGTGAGGGCATGAGTAATCCTAGAGCTGGAGAGCAGAAAACATGGTGTGTATCTGCTGACAGGTGTACTGTGTAAAGTTCAGTGGTCAAAGTTCATAGAGCTACTAGAAACAGAAACACATAAAAACTATAGGTTACTCATTTACTACTTCATCTCTTACTCTGACACTCATTAATCATAAAAGCATCTGAATGTTAAAGATTAAGTTTCCTAAAGTTTTAAAGATGCTTTATAAACTGAGATAATCCTGAAGTTACTCACTACCAGCAAAACTTTCTGCCTTGTTTTAAATTTTCCCAAATGTAAGTGTTAGTTGTACCACTTAGCAAGTATTTGTTGACTTCATTTTGATGTCCCAAAACATTGTTCAAATGCCTTCTGTGTGCCAAGGAGCTGTCAAGGATCAAGTGATAAGCAAAGAAGATTTCCTGGGCTGGAGAGGTAGCTGCGTCAATGAAGCATTCATTGTGCAAACAGAAGGCTCTGAGTTCCACTCCCAGCACCCATTCTAAAATGCCAGAAGTAGTAATGCATGCCTGTAGTCCTGGTTGGTGAAGTACAGAAGGAAGATCCTTGGGGACTGCTGTTGATCCAGTCTAGATGGATCAAAGTGCTCCAGGTTCATCAAGAGATCGTGTCTCAAAAAATAAGAGAGTGAAGAAAACACCTAGCATCCCAGTGCACGTGCATGCCCCTCCCCCAACCCCACAAATAAGTTCCTACTCTCAGACAATGCTCAGCCTAAAGGTTGAGTCAGAAACCTACAGAACTTATTATGATTCAGTGAGACCAACCTTGTGCATAGAAGATGTTATATGATTCTTTTTTCCCCTGGGAAGGTTAGCAAGGCTTTTGAAAATTAATACTATATATAACAAATCCAGATAGTGAAGAGGGACAATGAGGACAAACTGACAAGTGTACAAATAAGGAATTTGACTCCAGGAAATGGCATGCCATTTGATCTGCTGAAGCAAAGCATTGGGAACTAAGTGATGGAGTTGAACTTAGACAATGGGATCAAATGGAACTGCAGAGGAACTGTGTGGTGATCTGGCTAGGAGAGTAGGGGGCTGAGCACTAGATAGGAGTGATGTGACCAGATGGGTTTTCCAAAGGTAATTCCAGCTCAATCACGGTGGTGCCTTAAACAGATGCAGGTAAAACATGCTTCAGGCTCAACTGAGACCAGTGTCCAGTGCAATAGAGAAGTGAGGTTGAGTTCGAGAGGGCTGGAGGGTCTTTGCTGGCTTATTATCAGCTCCTTGAGTGACTCTGTGCAAGGTGCTTGCATTGTCACACCCTCTAAAGTGACTTTCTGTAGGGGGAGGGGCAGATGAAATTTGAATTTATATTTTCTGTCTTAAAATATAGACCTTTTTCTTACCCCAAATTTTCAAAACTTGTCCAAGTTTACAATTCAATTTCATTATAAAGGACTCATCATTACTCATCATTAATATATTGATAAGTAAATTCTGTCCCAAGGAATCACCTTTTCGTGAAGTAAATGGTCTAATTTGGCATGCAATTTGAGTAGATTACCTCAGATACATGACTTCAATATAAAATATTTTATTGACATTTATTGCTATCATGTACTGTTTGTTTTGCTGAAAAGTAGCCCAAAATACTGGATGTTGTTTTTCCACAATACAGCAACCCTTATGTCTCTACAGTCCAAATCCAAAAGTCTTTCTCACTGTATTTGTTTCATTCATTCACTAGCCCAGCTTGGAATCCAAAACGAACTGCTTTATAGAATGTCTTCCAGGATCCGTATTTTAGAGGTAAACTTTATTTAATCCTCTTTCTGAATGAATAAACACACTAGACAGCTTGGAATACAAAACTACGTATTTATGGCCAGGAATTCAGAGCTATCCACTTTGCTTATAACATAATATTTTTAATAACCCATGGTTTGGGAGACTTAGTACAAGGTCTCTTCACCCATTGCTGTGGGAGAACACAGTGGTGGAGAAACACAGCAAATCAGAGTCATTTCAGGGTAGCTGAGAAATGAAAAGAGAGAACCCGGGGACAAGGTACGTCCTCCAGTGCATGCCCCAGTAAGCTTCTTTCTGCTTTTAGGTTCGTGTCCCTCTTCCACCACCCCTGAATAATTCCATCATAATATAAACCTGACATGGATTATTCTACTGATGAAGCCAGAGTTCTAGCCCCTCTCCAGCCCCTCTGAATAATAATGTATTGGGAATAAGCTGTCCACATCTGATTCTTTGGAGGAAAGGGCTCGTATATAAACCACAGCACCAGAACCAGCAGTTTCATTCCTATGTGAATGTCCTGACACTTAATGTTTGGTGTCACAATACTAAGGAACTTATTCCCCAGGCACAAGATAGGTACCCAAGCAACACCATAATTCAGTCCGTGTGGTCTTCTGCCAAAAAGATGCAAAAGAGCTTTGGTCCATGTGAGCCTGACTAAAACTGAAGCACATGGCTCCCCTGATTCTCACATATCACAAATAACTAGGCCTGTAATACGTGTGATTTATCTGTCTCAGTATGAGACCTTTAGTTCCACAGACCTGCTGCAACTCAGCTTTCTCCGTGATCATATTTTCACCCTAATTTTCACATTACCTTAAGAAAAACCGAGATTATGAATGATGAATTTGTGGCCCAAGCATCCTCGGACCATCTTGGAATTCTTAAAACAACAAACTCCTGGCCACCGAATTGTGGAGACTCCTGTCTGAAGAATTTACAGGACAAATTTTGCTAATTATTATTGACATTGACAGTGATGTGACTATTCTTTTAAAATGATGAAAAAAAATGATTGGCAGGTATCAGTTTTTCTTCCCAGAGACTCTCTGGAGAACTGAATAACTGAAGTGGCAGACAACAATCTTCTCTGAAGCTGACCTTTCATATTAAATGAAAGCTGAAGAGCTAGTCTCGAAGGGAAAGAAAATGAATAATCTGTAAGGCCAACTATTCATTTCTGAATACACAGGGTTTATAAAAAGAGACACTAAAATATGAGAGTAAACAAATCAAAGTGTGCTGCACTACAAATTAAGTACATTTTCCACTTTCTGGGTCATCTTGAAAAGCCCACTATGAATAAGTTACCCAGATAGGGGCATGTTGACATGGTTACCAAGGAATATATACTGGTCAAATGTAACATTAATAGGCATTAGAAACACAAGGAGAACTTATAAAAATAGGCATTTAGACCAGTCCCTCCTGGTTTCACTTCTGATTCAGGAAGTCTTGATTCAAGAGTGTACATCCCTATCAAGTACTATGGGGTCATTGGCTTGAAGGCCATCCTATGATAACCTTCTTTTGCAAAAGAAGGCATGCTCACTTGGAAGAGGTGAGACAGAGAGATTTATGACCATTTGTCTTGACCAAGTTCAACACGTATAGACAAAAGATTCCTCTGCTAGGTTGCAGGCTGTAGGCTGTAGGCTCTAGCCATGCCCTACGCCTAACTGTCACCTGCCTTGAGAACTTTTAGGTAGACAGAGATATGGTTAAAATGCAAACAGCAAATTGCCTCTGGAATTGTGAGAAGGTGTTTTTCCTATGACAACCTTACACACCATCCTTCGTTCAGTTCCAGTCTCAGAATAGAAGTCTTCATATCTTAAAAGTTAGAAAAGAAATTTTAAAGAGTCATAGCCTACTTTTACCTCTCTGGATAAAATGTTTGAGGGTATGTCTTTATTAAGGTCTTGATTTTTCCAAAGTTTAATTATTTCATTTTAAAACTTCACCTCCCTCAACCGGAAATCAAAAGTAATGAACAGAGATTTGAACCCTTGACTTAGTGTAATGAAAGAGTGACAAGTAAAGCATCCAGTGAGTGGTTAAATCTGAAAATACTTTCTGTTAATTTGTTTGCAATAATTCAATTAAGATCCTATTGGCTGGTATCCAGAAAGCATGCACAGCTTCAAAGTTTTACAATATTTCATGTTTGCTCTTAAACTAGTCTATACTCATTTAGTGTATTTACTAACCCAAATACTTCAAGCAGAGTTTCTTTCTAATGTAATTTAGAATAGCCATTTATATCGAAGCCAAATCTTTGTTGGTTATTAGCTCATGCTACTGTGGTGCTTAATATCTCCAAAGGCAGAAATAAGATCTCAAAAGAAATTACATTTCAAAATTTGTATTAATATAGCTACTGCAGTTTCTTTTTGAAGATTTAAGAGATTGGAACTACACTGGGTCCTCTTTAAACATCAGGGCCCCTAGACAAGTCAACTAAGGCCATTCAGAGTGATTGAATCATTCGGTCCCTCCTAATCCTGTCAAATTTCTAACTACAGTGTCCACAATCCTACACTCCCATTATAAGTTCGCTAATGACAGTCTTGGAACATTCCAGAAAACTTTAGCACTTCCTTTTTTAACCATAAATTTCATACAACTCTTTTGGATCCTTAGTCTATAATTTCTCATAAAATTCTTTGAGATTCTCTGGTGAAGACAAATGGCAAGAATTATTAGACTTTAATCTCTTATCCTTCAGTGTTATCTGTGCTGGATCGTAACTCTATGGTTTGGCTTCCCTCATAAAACTAAACCACAGAGCCATTCCTTTCATTTCAAGCTTAACAGCACACAGACCCCTGGGTAAAGCAATATAAACACTCTTGAGTAATTTCTCAAAACCAAATCTCCCCTGAAGAAAGAGACATGAAACTCAGTGATGTGTAATCGCTCCCTGAACGTGTGAAGCTAGAGTTCTCAGGCCACCCAAGTAGAATGGTGAGAATGATGTTCACGTGTTGAACTAAGACAGGCACGAGAACTATCTGTAATTACTGATCTGGGTTTATTCTGGCTCCACCGTAGTTTTGTTCCAGCAAGTCACCACAAGAGGTGATCATTTTGGTGGGGTGTAAAGGAGGTGAAACCTCCTGTATACAGAAGCTTTCTTTAAAAAAAAATGTAATCTACAGGATTTTATTTAAATAATTGGTTTCTGAAGTTATTTGCTCAATGCATCACCCTCTTTAAATGATTATTATTAACACCAATATCCATAGCCAAATACATGAAAAACCTGTATGTAAAATAAGTGCTAGTAAAATATTCACTTATAAGTGTTCATAAAGACTCTGTTAATGATAGGAGGAAAAACTGGGAAAAGTATGGGTGTCCACTGTATGGATACTGTGGAAGGGTCTTCCAAGGGGATAATGAATAGAAGACAAGTGGAGAAAATACACCTACCTAAAGCAATGTGGAGTTACTTTATAGTTTCAAATATCTGTGTTGGCCACTTTATTTTTTACTTTATTTCCTCTTTTTAAAAATTTTACGTGTGTACAATGTGCCTTGGTCATATTTATTCCCATCCAGCTGCCCCACAACATCTTCTCCCAACTTCATGTCATATGTATATAATATATATATATGTATATGTATATAATATATACATATACATGTGCATTTATGACACACACATATATGATATCACATGTGCGCGTGCGCGCGCGCTCGCGCGCGCGTGCACACACACACACACACACACACATTCCATTAAGCCCAATTAGTGTGTTTTCCACATGCTCATTTGTATGAGTTTATGCACGGGGACATGAATGACCTGACAATGAGCATCCCACATACACACCAAAAGAAAAATGACTCTCCTTTTGGTAGCCATTAACTGCTATTAGCTCTTCAGATAGGGAGTTAAGAATTAAGAATCCCCCTGGCTCCATGCTATAATTTTAACTGTCTTGATCTTGGGAAGGTCGTATGCAGGTAACTACTGCTACTTTGAGTTCATGAGTGTAACAGCTGTATCACCTTCAGAGGTGGATCTTATATTCATTCCTCTTCCTCTTTTTCCATGTTCCCCAAAACTTTGGTTGAGAAAGATGATATAGATGTGTTAAGCTCTTAAATGCAAACAATAATACCACATTTTCCAGAAGAGAAAGAAGAAATAATATGCCAAAAATCCATTGCAACGGTAACCAAAAAATACAAAAACTAGTAAGCGCTTTTTTCCTTCTATGCTCTCTATTATTTCACTGTTATGGAAGAAGAATCTTGTTGAGACATCACAGTAAAGGAGATAATATAAACCGAAGCACACCCACTTGGAATTGTATTGCAGAGACTGAAACTTTAACGTGTAACTATTTTCTAGGTGACTTGGGTTCACCTCATGGTTCTCCCATGTGATTTGGGCATAGGTAGAAGCCACTCAAGAATGCAAACAAGGAGCAACCCAAGCACTTGGCATGCCAGTCTACATACCACAGTAAGTGCTTACATCTGTGGTAGCTAGAGCACCAGCTCCAAATGGAACTCCCCAGAGGCTCTGATGTCTCCTGTCTTAGTCCCTCATTCACTCCTCAAGTTACACAGAGACTAAGCATCCTCATCATCAAATGAGTCATAAAAATCAAAATACCCCCTCCCTCAAAGTAAAAAATAAGACCTAAAACTTGTACTCCGATTTTCAACACATTTCTGTATAAGAGTTGTTCATAAGGAGGTCCGATGACCTGTCTTGTCAGAATGTCATAAGTGCCACACTTGGTCTCTCCTGTCCTTTCTTACCCATCATGTTCCCAATGTCACACACACACACACACACACACACACACAATCATTGCTTTCTCTCTTTCTCTCTTCTTCAACCCTATTTTTATCTAGATTCAAATTGAAAGCAGTAAACAAGCACAGTATTTAGGACATATATTTTTATCTTGGACACTAAGACACGAATAGACACTGCAGAAATAGGAACCGCTTAGTTAGATTATAGTACCCCTTGAAGCTCCTACTAGAATTTTTCTTAGACTTTGAAAGAAAATGACATTTTTTTACATTTTGTCACTTAAAAATAACTTAAAAAAAGAAAGGGAACCATTTTCACAATCCACGTAAAGTAATAAAATAGTGTGAGAACAGTTCTTTAAATGCAATTCAGCCAATTAGAGAAAAAAATGATTGAACAGAGATACTGGATGCAAACATGTTGAAAGGCATATTTTTACATGAGTTGAATATGTCTAACTAAGCAACTGCTTATAGAGGGCATAATGGAAGAACCTAGAGCCTCAAAGTAGACCTCCCGTCCTGACTGTCCAGTTTGAGAGACAGACCAAAGTGTCTAAAGAATATGACAGAATATAAGAGGTTTTATTGACATCAAGAGGAGAACCTGAAATAGAGGAATTTCTCTTAGTATGAAATGACTGAAGGCTTTCAAGGAAGCCAGAAACAAGATGAGAATCCCATACTCTCAAAGGTGTCATCAAAATCAAGCCATGCTGGTGGAGCCTTTACAGGCACTGGAATGACTATGAAAGAGAAGCAATGCCCAGTGCAAAGTTTGACCTCAGTGCCTTTTGGGAACCTAGACAAATGTAGCAAGTTCCAAAGACTAGATCTCAGTCCTGAGTCAGGGAACAAAAATAAAGTTCTGAGACCTGTAGCATTTGGGAGCCACTAAAGCCAAGAGTGAGGATACGTGTTTCTAACAGTTCAAACAGGCCAGAACAATAGCAGAATTATTACCCCAAAACTTGCAAAATGATTAGCAGCACTCTTATTTCACCAGATCCCCATACCATCACTACAGGAACAGAAAGTCGTGTGTGTGCGTGCGTGCTCAAGTGTGTGTGCATATGTGTGTACATGTGTGTGTGCACTCACCTAGGTGCAGATGCCCATGGAAATCAGAAGGGGGCATTGAATGCACTGGAAGTAGCATTACAGATAGTTGTGAAATGTCTTATTTAGGTACTAGGAAGAAAAGTCTGATCCTTTGCCAGAGAAGCACACACCATATTAAGTGTTGAGGCATCCTTCCTACCTGCCTGTGGATCAGCACTGATGAACATGACTTGTAACAACAAGACCGGCTATTTTTGTTGCCCTGTATCCAAAAGACAAAAAAATAGTTAGGAGAAATTGTATTGACATACACACATACGTGTGTGTGTGTGTGTGTGTGTGTGTGTGTGTGTGTGTGTGTGGTGTGTAAGTAACATGAGCAATTTTTGGTTTTCAATGTTAGAAACTAATAAATTTAAACTAATGAGAAAACACAGACCACCTCCTATTTTTTACCATCTTTTCAGTAGTATGTAACTTTAACCTATGGGAACATTATATCTTCTGAATGTCTTCTCATTTCTGGGCTATAAAGACTCTCAGTCTCTCTCTTTTTGTCTCTGTCTGTCTGTCTCTCTGTCTCTCTCTCTCCCTTTATTTCAGGAACACTACGTTTTTCAGCATTTCCAGTCTTCTGAGAGCAACAGCTTCAAATGAGGCCCTAAAATACAGAACCCTGAGATTTTTCAAGTGCGTTATAAAAGCTATCTACACATTTAGCCTATCACTGTGATAGACGCTCACAGTAAGTCACACACACCCACTTACAAACGTCTATCACACCCATGACCTAATTAATTCAGAGGAAAAGTCTCCACACAGCAATCCTTGGCAGTCAAAGCTTCTGCGCGCGAGTGCGAACACTCCGAAAATGAACAGAAGTAGCTCGGAAGGCAGCGCGCCTTCCCTGTTGTGGCCGCACCACCCTTTACCGCAGCAATGACCATTGGCATCCGGGATCTCCAGGCTCTACAGCTGCAGCAAGCAGGAAAAACCGGCAAATGCTCCGTCTTCATCGTCGATGTCAGCATGTTTTAATAAGCAAGCGTTCTTCAGTTAAGTATTTATGAGCAAACGCTCTGGAATGCTCCAAAGCCTGATAATTAACAGCTATGTACTACAATTAAATTTTATTAGTGCTTTAGATATTCGGGTAAGATATTATCTCTTGTGTATGACAAATTCATTCTTCATGTCAAACCTCAAAGCAGCAATAAGAGCATGAATTTTGTTTTTGTTTTCCTTTTCCTTTTCTTCCTAATTTCACTATTCTTAATTCAATCTGGATCTCAAACTGCGAATTTCATGAACCTTTCAAAGGTCCATGGGGAAAAGGCTGGCGAAGGCATTCAACGCTTTCCCCAGGCACTCACCAGCCCTTAGAGGCCACACATAGGGACAAACTAAATTAAGGTGATGACATGAGGTCTCAGCAGTCCTAATTCACATTCATGGTCCCTTGTGGCTGGGCTATTTCATTCAACAGATGTTAATTGAATGTCCACTATGCATGTGGTACCGTGCAAAGGTTTATGAAGTTAAGATATTGCAACATCTGTTTTGTTCCTGATGCCCTAACTTTATAGTCTTAGAAATTAATAAATCTAAAAAATACACAGATCCAGAAGATTATAGCTCTGATGATAATATCGTGTTATGCAAACAAGAAAATTAACACAAGGCAATAAATGCCAAATGAAAGCAGCAGATGTCATAATACTTCTGAGAAGTGAACGCTTGGACCTTCAGCTTCAAGAGTTCCAAAGCACTCTTTCTTAAATACCAATGTTAGTCAGGGTTTGTTAAAACATGTCTCTGGAACACACTAGCAGAGTGGACCCAGGGAGAGCTCCCATTTTAAATTTTCCTGATGTTGCACACAAAGGTATTGCATTACAAACCTGCCTTGTGACGCAATAGCCTATGGAAAGCCTTGGAGTTACTGCTGCTGCAAGACTGGGATGTCAACAAGGAGTGGACTTGACAAGGAATGGCTAGCTGCTGATTTGAGCTTACAGTTACTCTTGATGCATAGAAGGTAAGTTAGATAAGGGTCATTTCTCTCTGTCATCTTTGAGTGCCTACAGGGCTGATAAGCCACACTTGGAAAACCATCTCTGACCCTGGTATGGAGTGTTCCTGTCTGCTCAGGTTTGAGCTCTTCAGTGCCTTCCATCGTACCTCTCCAGTTTCCTGCAATACTTGAAATTCCAACCACTTGAGACCCCTCTTTAGTTAAGAAGCTGGCTCCATGAAGCTGACTAATGTCAGCACTTATGGTCCTGTACCTGGGAAGCACTAGCTCCACCTGCCACAAGCAGGGAACAAACATGATTTTGTCTCCTAAAGCTCGAGTTGTGGCAATTTGATCCTAATCTCTCTGAGTGAATCACTTGGCTCCACCCACTCCAGCCAGCTTTACTGCATACTGAGAAATGAGTGTCACATGATTGTCTATAAGCTGGAAGGTATGTGCTGGTTTCTAAGACACCTATGCTAACTCCACTTCAAAGGATCCACCTTCCTTCCCTGTTTCAAACTAGTCAGGCAAGGCCTCCTAGCATCCATCCCACAGGACCCACTTCTTTCCTGGTCCTTCCCGAGCCAAATATTCAAACAGCTTCAGTGAGTTGACCCCTACCTTTTCCTCATTGCAAACTCAAGAGCCATTTCTAACCTTGGTCACGAGTTCAGGGTGCCTTCTAGCTCTAAAAGCCACGCAGATCATCACGTGCCTAAGTCCTAGTCCCTTTTTGCTGTCCTCATCTGTCTCTGTTTTGTGGGTCAAAGGCCTTGTTTTCATGTCTTGAGGACATAGGGTATCCTGACTATGGCATTTGTCACTTTCCCAGCCCTCCTTTCTCAAGCATTTTATAGCAAATTTATGACAATGTGTAATTAACCTAACCCCCTTAAATAAAAAGAAGACAGGACAAGGAACTTTATCAATCCTTTTCCCCATTTGTGGTCCCATAGATAAAGTTCCCACAGTCAGTAGCACTGCGAGATTCCAGCCAAGTTCCAGGACATCTCTCACCAGTCCATCCCCAGTTCACACCTACTAGGGATACACCATTCAGTTCTGCTTGGGTCTCTTGGAGTTTCTCCGTTCTTTACCCAGAGCTGCTACCAGAGAGAAGTGAAGGATCTGCTGTTGGAAATCCTAGGCAGATAACAGAAAGCGCTTGCTTGTATGTTCTATAGATGCTTCCTGGCAGGCTTTGGGTAAGATACTGGAGATGGGAAATGAATTAAAAATGAACAAACATGGTTCCTATTGACACAGGTCTGTCACTTTAGTGGGCAGGTACCAGTCCCCACTAACCTATGTTTAAACGGAAGACCAGAAAATGAATGTAAAAATGAAAACTTACCAACTAGTTCCAAAGTAGCTAGGAATTTTTTTTCTTAAAATGAACATATACCTTGATGTGAAAGAGTCTCATGAGAAGTTACTTTTTAGAAAGAAAAGGATGTATACATGTTGCATTCTGTTTGCTGGCCCGGGAGGAAAAGCTTTCAGAAAGATTTTGTCACAGTGTAATTCAATCCGCCTTGGTTGTTGCCCCAGGTGCCTTTCCCTCACTGTAATCTGCCATTGAAGAGGATCCCACATGTCAGAAGAAATGAATGAGGGAAGTGAGAGTAGGTCCTTTCCCACCCCCACCCCCGCATTGGTACTAACAATTAAGTCATGAAATGTTTCTGGTGCTAACATCAACCACTCCAGTGCCAGTGAGACTGTCTCATAGTCTCGGCTTTTTATCTGTCTATAAATGTAATGCATACTCATTGTAAAAAAAAAATTAGCCAAAGAAAATGCTTTGTAATCTCAATACCCAGTGGTAATCACTTTTAATATTTGTATTTATCCCTGTCTTACTTTTCTATTGCTGTGAAGAGATACCATGACCACAGCAACTCTAACAAAAGGAAGCACTAGATTGGGAGCTTACTTATACTTTCAGATGGTTAGTCCATGATTATCATTGTGGGAAACATGGGCAGGGCACGAGAGGAGAACCTGAGAGCTTTACACCCTGATCTGCAGGGGGCAGGCAGAGAGAGAGAGAGAGACAGAGAGACAGAGAGAGAGAGACAGAGAGAGAAAAGTCTGGCCCAGCATGGGCTTTTGAAATCTCAGAATCCACCCCCACTGACACACCACTTCCACACACCTACTCCAACAGAGCCACACCTCTTAATTCCTCTCAAAACAATACCACTAACTGGGGACCAAGCATTTAAACCTCTGAGCCTATAGGGGCCCAATTTCCATTCAAACCACCACACTCTCCCATGTTATATTCCTGTAGACATAAGCATTCATACATGTGTAAGCATTGTCCTTACTTATGGCCACACCTCCTCCATATGATTTTGTATTCCTCTTTTACCATTAGACTAACACCATCACATGTGAACTAAAAATTTTAAAATATCAGCAAAGGTTATATTCATATTTACAGTGAGATTATTTCTCCCATTAATTTAAACTCCACTCTTTTATGAAAGAGATGTACATATTTGCTTCTTGTTTACTCCAGATTTTATCTTGAGACTACAACAAAGAAATGGGCAAACGAAGAGAAGAAAGCATTGATGATAAAATGGCTGAAAGAAGAACTGAGGACCTTGAAATTTTCTCTTTCCTCCCTAAAGAGAACTGCGGTGAGCTCAGGAGGCAAGAAGGTGAAGCTCGGGTCTCTTAATTGTCCTAGCAAGTGGAGGTTCAAGATTTGCTTGGCTGCATAAGTCCTGCACAAAGCCAAACCAGCCACCATTCTTCCTTGGAGTGGGAAGGCTAACACAAGCTTAGGAACTATGGGCTCTTGATGGCTTCTGGAGATGAAAGAGTCAGTTTTCAATAAGAAGGTGGCCACTGGTAAATCCAATAGATTGTAGTCACCTGTCAGTATATGGGCACTATTAATTGGACTCCAAGGGTTATTTATTTAAAAAAAATAAAATGAAAATACAATATAGGGAGGGGGAGGAAGAGGTAGATGGATCTAGGGGTATAATTAGGGGGAGGAGTGGGAGTAAATACTATCAAAATGTGTTTGTGAAATTCTCAAAGAATTAATAAACTTCTATTTATATATAGTAGAGCCTGGTCTCCTGACAACAGACTCATCCTTGGGAGAAGGGACAGTATTAAAATAAAGAAGAAACATAAAATTTCAGCTTGAAACAGTATTTGTACAAACAGTTCAAAGCAAAGAAGTTTGGCAATTATATATCTTCTAAAACTTGAGGGGTATTTATTACACTGATGTGAACATCATATGATTAATACTAAGTAGTTCTTTTCAAAAATCTGTTACCCATGTGAATTTTGCAGATAACAAAATATATGTGTGTGAAGGTATATGTATGCATATATATGGGAAGGTGTATATATATATATATATATATATATATATATATATGTATATATATACATACATACATAAATTCATGCCTGGGAGTTAGGTAACAGCCTTCAGGAGTCATTTCTCTCTTTCCACTGTGTGCGTTCAGGGATCAAACTCAGGTCACTAGTCTTAGAGGCAAATGCCTTTACCCACTGGGAAATCTCACTAGCTCTAATTTGCAAATGTATCTTAGCCTTTGTAACTGTTATCTAGAATGCAGATTCACTATTGACTTTGTCATAAAACCAACATATAATCACCCCAAATGCATTATGATCTTTCTTCTAGAACAAGCCTATCAGGCAAGTGCACACGCAAAGGGCTCCCTCTACCCCAGTGTGACGGTTAATGTTGACTGTCAACTTGAAGGATTTAGAATCATATATATCAATCTCTGGGTATGTCTGTATGGAGGTTTCTAGGTTGAGTTAGGTGAGGTGGGAAAAACGACTCTAAATAATCATGGTACCAGTCTGTGGGCTAGAGTCCCAAGCTGGGTAATAACGGAATGGGGAGCTGAGCCTTCGCCTGTCCACTTTCGCCTTCCCTGCTCCTTTCTTTTTGGTGGGGTGTCAGCTGCATCACACCCCTGCCTCTATGACTTCCCTTCCATGATATCCTCAAACCATGAGAAAAATAAATAAAGCCTTCTTTCTTTAAGTTGATTCCTGTCAGATATTTTGTCCCAACAACAAAAAAGATAACTGATACACCCAGTTTCAAAGATATTAGGTCATTAATATCCTGGAAATGTTAAGCACTTCGGATAAGATGAGAGAGTAAGTCAAAGAACTTCATAAAATCTACCTTAAGCATCTTAAATACAAATAGGGTTTGCCTATGTTCCACCCTATTTGAAAGCTTGCATTTTATCTGATTCTATTGGAAAACACATTTTAAGTAGTAAGCTGACAGCCCTTTGTTGAGGAGGGTGACCAAAACGATGACAGTTTATAAACCATATTTTGTGGCCAATGATGGATGAAGGATCTCATACATTTAGCCTTGGAAAATATCATCAAGAGGTGATAAGAGAGTTCTTTTGGTGTTTGAAAAGCTATCAAATGGACACAGACACACACTGATTCGTTCCTTGTTGCTGCAAATGTCTGGCAAGAACAATGAACAGAAATTCAATAGAAGCAAGTCCCTACACAATAAGAGATTTATCTTTTGAGCCAATTGAGCTGTTCAGTTGTGGAGAGCACAGACTTTGATCTAGTCAATGGCTCTACACTAGATACGTTAATGGGAAAACTGTCAGGATTCTGTGGTTCCTGTGCTGTCGCTCGTTTCCTCCTGTCGTGTACATTGCACACATGGCAACAGAAGAGAAACTCCTACGGCCCCATGCTTCCAAAACATGTTTCCCAGATAATAAGAACTGCCTGGGGTAGAGAGTGGACCCCGCTGAATGGCGGACCTGACAGGAGCAGCCTGGGAAAGTTTGACAGCAAAGTTTGAAATGCTCTTCCGTAAACACCACTTCATTTCATCCCTCTAACACCCCTGTAGATGAGATCACAGAGGCTCTGAGTTACTTGGCAGTGAATTCAAAGTCGCATCAGTAAATGGCACAAGGACTCCTGCTCGGGAAGTTTTGTCTAGTGTTGTCTTACCTTCCCCACAAGATTGTGTAAGGGAAAAGAATAAAATTAAAGGAATACCTTAAAGACGGGTTGCATTTTTAAGGAACTCTGTTCGTGGCCTTGAATAATAGATTTAGCTATCCAATTCCCCTGTGTCAAATACAACAGTATTAATATACAACCATGAATACTCTCTTCTGGTCATTAAATCATGTCTGGATCACTTTGAATATTAGTTACAACGTGTACAAAATTGCTGCTGTTTTGCATTGTTCAGGAAATATTGAAAAGAGAAATATTGCCTGGTTGTTTAGTACATTCATATATATTTTTTAACCCAACCTTTCTCAGTCCAAGTCTACTTGAATCTACAAAATATTGAATCCATGCATAGGAAATATAAGTGTATTGATGTTCATGATAGAATGTGGAGCGGGGGGCTTGGAATTGGCTGTAGTAAGATTTGGGCAAGAGCTATAATGAGGTCACTTTTTATCTTTTGTGAATAATTATGAAAAGGGTCTACTCACCAAATAAATAATTTCAATGTGATTACAAAGAGAACAACATTTCAATGCACTTAGCAGAAGCAATTTACATGCATACAATTAATGTGCTAATTTCAGTGATCTTTAGCTATTCATTAAAACAGGCCTGGCAGGTCCTGCACTTGGCAACACTCTGTTAGTCATTTCCTGCTATTACTTTATGTACTCAAAAGTAATCAGCCATCTATAATTTAAGACTTTTCAGTAATTAAATAGCCCTTCCTCTAATTATGTCCAAATTAGAGAGGTTCGTGTGTGGATAAATATGTTTGTACTCAGTACATGTATTCAAAGATGGTGGTTTCTCTGTATGTGGCAACAAAACCCAATAGAACCCTTAACTCACAGTGGAGGGAGTGTTGTTAGGGCAAGCAGGAAAAGCCTTTTGACTTGAAGGCTGAGTAGTTATAGGAGAGGATTCTCACTGTAATGTTTTATATCCAGTTTTGTAAATGTGATAAAATCTGGATTTGTTTCCTACAAAACCGTTTGGGTTTTTTTCAAGATTTTGCCTGAGAAAGGAAATGGAACAAAGGTTCTGGCAGAAGAGGAGTTAAAGGTTGTACTTGCAGGAATGTGTTTGCTGACACTGATCAATGGGCAATTTTGTGATCATACGTTTATTCACACAGAGGGTTCAAAAAAAACAGATCAATAATGAGGCAGTGGTGACGATGCCAAAGAAAAGGTGATTAATGAAAAATATGGTGGAGGTGCAATCTGCCATGTTGTATGAATGCTCCTTCATTCAGCACCCTAGAAATAAATATGCATCAGATGGAGAGAGAACACTTCCTTGGAATGTCGTTGGAGTCAGGCAGAATCTTATCAGACCTCATGCTTCAAAGATCAGCTCTTCACATCCAAGAATCAAGTTTAAATCCTCTTGGGCACAGTCTATGCAAGCAGCCCCTCTCCTGCATTATGCATGATTCTGACATCTTGTAACATGAGCGGCATTCTAAAACTGGCTTCCAATTTTTATTTTCTGTATTACGTTTTAATGATACTATTTAAACTAGAATTTCACTCTGGCTAAAGTATCTTCTCAACTCACTTTTCTTCCTATAGCTCATAATTATGACAGCAGTAGTGTAACCTAGGACACTATACATAAGCAAGGGTGCTTCTTATAGCCTTGAGATGATCCATTGCTTTTAAAACCCATGCCTTGGTGCAGTGTTCTCATTACGTGGATTTACTACATAATGATGAGTGTTAGGCAGACTCCAGCTCATTACATCTGGGAAGGGATAATAACTAATAATGAGCTATGCTGAAAATGAATACAAAGTCAAGAACAAAATAACAGTACAGTGTCCTGACTTTCTTTTTTAGGATGAGAACACTCAGTTTCTCAAATACCAAGCTCCAGGAAGGGTTAACTGGAGGTTATCCTATAAGCAAGTGAAAGGCTTTACTCTTTCTTATCTTGGGTCACTCAGTTCTTCTTGCAGAAACCCAGCCTTTTCTCCCCATTGACGCCTGTTCCTGAGAATGGATGAGCAATCACCCTTTCGCACCCAGAAAAGAAAAATGTCATGTGAAAAAACTTACTCTCTTCTTTGCAGGTGTATCAAATCTTCTTTGTTGTCTTGGAATATGGGTCCTGTTGAAATAGGACTGCAGCAGGCTACGTCCCGCCACCCGGCTAGCTTTATACCTGAAATAATTACACGGAAACTGTATTCTTTTAAACACTGCCTGGCCCATTAGTTCCAGCCTCTTATTGGCTAGCTCTTACATATTGATCTAACCCATTTCTAATAATCTGTGTAGCCCACGAGGTGCCTTACCAGGGAAGATCTTAACCTGTGTCTGTGTCTGGTGGGAGAATCATGGCGACTCCTGACTCAGCTTCTTTCTCCCAGCATCCTGTTCTGTTTACTCCACCCACCTAAGGGTTGGCCTATCAAATATGCCTAGGCAGTTTCTTTATTAGTTAACCAATGAAACAACAGATAGAAAGACGACCCTCCTCCATCAAGCTCCTCTATTTAAATGATTTCAGCAATCAGTGAAGAGCCAGGGCCTTTGCTTGAACAAATGTGCAATAATTTTATTCCCAGGACTCCTTGTTGTTAATGGTGCAGACAGAGGCTGCCTCTATGGTACATAAGGATAAAATGCAATGCTTGTTGTTAACCTCTCAATTTGATACATGAAAGCCTTGAAGAATGAGGTGGGTCTTTTTAATCTCTGCTTGGTAGGTTGCCATGTATGTCCCTCTCCGTGAACATAGACACATCCAAGAAAAGCATGTTGGTAGAAAACATTTTACATGTAGAAGACCCTGTAAACTCACCATATGCTATTTTCTTGTACTTCTGCCTAAACAAAGGTATCCAATTGAGCAAGCAGAAGTCAAGTCTGTGACTCAGCTCAGATCCTCTTTGATAGAGACAACTACAACACCCTGATTTTTCCTAGTTAGATACCCACAGGAACTTCTTCTTCTTACTAACATAAGTATTTCAGGCTACATGACTGCTCAGACTCATTTGTACATGAAACTAGTTTTGTCTGCTTCGATTTCCTCAAAACAAAAAGGAAAATGGAAGAACATTCACAGATTTACATTACTGATGTGTTTCAAGAGCTTTGCTAATATGGAAACTGCAAAAACCAGCAAGCTTAGTTAAATGCAGCAAGCTACACTTCTAGAATATTGTTCTCTTTTTAAAAATGATTTCATCATTCAGTAAAGAGTTAGGGATAATTTTTGGTGAAATAGTTTTCTTCCCAGATTTAATTTTGTAATAGTCTACACAGAGGTGGTATCTATGGTAAATGACAAGTCATGGCGCCACCCCAGGGAGTGGTTGGTGTGCTTTGGGTACACACAGGGGAAGAGGGAACTGGACAGTTTCCTGCAGTTGTCCTGAGACAGGAAAGAGCTTTACAGTCACCAGACTTTCTAAGCAGAGGCTACATGTAACATGATGGGCCTGCTCATTGGGGTTTCTGTCCTGCCCGGTCCCACAGCTGTTTAGTCCCAGAGAAAATCACAGAGATTTTGCATTAGTTATAACTAATTGGCCCATTAGCTCAGGCTTCTTATTAACTCTTATAATTTATATTAACCCATTGTTCTTATCTATGTTAGCCACATGGCTCAGTACCTTTTTCAGCAGGGCAGGTCACATCTTGCTTCTTCAGTAGTCTGAGCTGGACTGGGAAGGAATGGGCTTCCTCCTTCCCAGCATTCTCCTGTTCTCCTTCGCCCCACCTCTACATCCTGTCTGATTGACCCACCTATACTTCCTGTCTGGCCAATCAGAATTTATTTAAAACATGATTGACAGAATACAGATAATTCTCCCACACCAACTACAGAAGCAACACAGTTTCTGATTCAACAGGGCAACTAAAAATTTGAATATCTTACAGGTTTCCAGATAGTGCTGACGCTGCTCATTGAGGCTCAAAAGTAGGAAAGTTTAAACCTTCAAGGATCTACCCTTTTAGAGAACTGAACTGAAGCATCACTGCTCTGTAAACAAGAGTATTATCTAAGAATGTGACTGAAGAAATAAACAGCTTGCATTAGTGATTAAATAACAGAAGCAGGGAGCAGCGTAAGACCAGACTAGGTTTGGTGTGAGATTGCCTTAATATGACTGTCTTTGTGAGAGGTATTTGTGGACCTGTCAGAGAAGAAGGCAGGTTTGGGGGCTGCCCTACTGACTGCATATTTATGTTTACCCCCATACTCATTTTTCATGCATGGACAATCACCGTGAAGCACTACACATCTCTTTTTGAATCCTGTCAAAGGAATAAAATAAATATTCCAATAAAAGGTTTTAATAGAGCCTATTCAGTTTCCAATTAGAGAAACACACTTAATTCATGAGTTCCAATCATAAAAAAAATCCCCTTTGTAGTAACACATTACAGAAAATCTTAAAATAACCCTCTCTTTTTCATAATTCAACGTAAAGCATGTGAGACCTCCTTTGCCACACCTTCCCACATACTGCCCAAGGAATAGGCTCCATAAAATGACTTGCTCTTGTCCATGATGGTGTCAGCCAATGGAGTATGAAAGACAGCCATTTTATTCTATGTGCATCACTTCATAACCAATATGGCCACCAGGGTGATTAACATAAACCAGTTCCGTCCACACATACTGGACGACCACCAGTTACTGGTCATTTGTCTATAACACATGCAGAATAGCCTTGGCTTTACCTTCTCCCCACTTTCTCCCTGCTTCCATCTGCTCTTCCCCGCTTCTAAATTTTTAAAAGTGTATCCCAATTCTCCCTCTTTCTCTTTCACATAGAGAAAGGTTTAGAATGAGGCAATCTGTTTCCTGAATGGGGGAAGAGAAGACGCATAGTATTTAATTAGAGCTCATTTGAAAGCGTTATCTTAGTCTTCTGGACCAAATCCCCCAAGGGAAAGCATGATGCAATTGTTTGATGTCTTTCACTCCGGTGCTTGCCTCACCTTTGTAGTTTAGTTCTGTCTGGGGTGGGGGCTGGGGGGTCAGACAGGTGGGCTTGTCTTGATTCCCATGGAGGCAGCATTGTCTCGACAGTTTGATCCTAGTTTTGGAAATCAGGTTTTTCTGGCTCTGAGCTGCTGACACGTCTGTCTCTGCCTTTAAGGACAGTCTTGCTTGGAGAGCTGTTTCCTTTGATGTGGATGTCAGGCTAACACAGCCATCACCGTAACTAGTACATTTTCCTCCCTCTATGAAGGGCACCCATGGAAGAAAGTCACCTGGTTTTCATGTGATCATGATGAGACGTTCCAAATATTTTTTATCGAATAATCTACTAAATGATTTTAATTGAAAAAGAGTAACTGTGGACCTAAAAGAATAATGTGAGATAGACCTAAAATTTTATACATAATATGCAAAAGACATACAAGAAAATGAGGGAAGGTATCTTTTCTTTATATGTCAAGTCAAAGTCAGAGTAGTAATTGACAGGATGGTAAAAGAATCCTGTCTGCCTCTTTATCTCAGATTTTCTTCTCAAGGGACATTTTTAGCTCTTCAATTCTGAAATGATGACAATAATAAGAATAAAAATAACAAAGCACAGGGATGGCTCTTAGGCAGAACCCAAAATTTTCTAAAGAGAGACAATAAATTCTTAAAACCTGCCAATCAACCCCTCTCCTTATTCTGATGGAAACATTAATTGATTGTGGGAAGAACATATTTTAATTAAATAAGTATGAGATAAATAGACATCTCTTATTCTAGGATGGAAGTACAGTGGGCTTAAAGTCTGTTCTCACCCTCACCCCCTGTGGAAAAGCTGATCTGTTTTGCTTGTTATGGGATACAGAGCTCCAAGATGTAGTGATGGGTATGGGCAAATTTCTCAGGTGACTTCTAAGAAAGAAGAAAAAAAAACTTGCACTTTTGGGAAGTCTTAACCCTTGTTCCCTTCAAAATTACAGGTTATTCAAAGATGTCTAGAGCACTAAAGCTGATGTGCCTGGGGTTGGCTAGAAGTTTAGGATCCCATGGATTACTCAGAAAGAAAAGTTACCACAAAGACCAAATTCTACAGCAGAGATAGAAGCTGCAGACTAGACATGGATTATCTTCCATGATAATTACTTATGAAGAAAACTTGCCTAAACCAGCCACCCAGATACTGTGGGTTTTACACAGAGCAAATAGGCTGTGTGTGAGTACAGGAACTTAAGGGCTGAGTGTCATTAGTAATCTTTCCTCTGCTGGCATTGGATGGCCATCACCTTGGGTAAGAAAGCTTCCATTGCCCTGACTTTCATCAGGGCAGAGAGGGAAAACACCATCCCGTCATATCTATAGCCAAGAGGATTTGGTGAAGTCAGAGATTGTAGCCATGCAGCCAATTGATTTCCTTTTGACAAATGTTGACTATTAGTCCTACTAACTATAAGACTTCAAAGCTGGTGGGTTACTAAGTTGTGCCAGGATAGAGAGATTCTTGTAAGGCTAAGATAGCTCCTGCAGAATACGTCTAATTGAATAGAGAGGACACATGGCCTGCTATTTTTTCCTATGGTTTATAAATGCTGGTAAATTTGTGTAAAAAATCATATAACAGTTAAAATCCACTCAAATATACTTTATGTGAGATACTATGGCAAGAAATTTATATATTATCTCACCTAATCTTTATCTCATTGTACAACAAGAAAGTAAAAGGGAGGTGGGCCTCAACAAAAGGTCACAGAGATATTATGTGAAAATCAAGGATTCAAGTCATGGCCAATGTAACAATGGTTCTCAAGAAAGTTAGTATTAACAATCTCAAACTCCAAATGCTGTCATGAAAGCCCCATAGAATAGGAAATAATAATTAAGTAAGGCCCTGTTCACTTGATCATTTAAGAGGTTAGATAAATAATATTTTAAAACCCCCACCTGAGGGATAGTATTGATTTGTTAGAGGTAGAAAATGGAATTACATATAAAAATTAAATTTTCAGAGGATTATTTCTAGAAAATTCTGAGGGTAATCAATGATGTTGTCAATACATTTAATATTTTACCTCTCTACACATTTTATACTGTGTACCTTACCTTAATTGCTCTCAATAGCTGGCCTTCCAGGCCTTGAAATTTGATAGAATCGAAGTTTATCTTGCTGACTTGAAAAGGTTTATTTCTTGAAAATAAAACAAACATTTCTGAAACACTAACAATAATACAAGTTCAAAAACTGTGTTCCTCCTTATTTCCCACTTCTGTTATTGGTCTCACGTGTTCCCCTTAAACCAAGTAAAACCCTGTGGCCTTTTCTTTTCTTTTTCTTCTTCAGTCAGAGACTCACTAGGGCCTGTCACTCTTGACTACTCATTTAACTATCTTGTGTCCAAAAGCAGGGTTTGCTTTACAGACTACCTACAAATATAAATTCTACCAATGGCCATCTCCACACAATATTCAAAACCTATAATTCAGCCTTCCTATCCCCTTTCCTCTGGGAGCCTTCCCACGCTATCATAAAAATGGTTCCTCTTCCTCTAAATATTACCCTGAATATAATTAACCACTCAAGCGAAGCAGTTTAATGTAGCCAATCTTAAACATGCTCACAACACTTACAATTCCCTAAAATAGAGAAAAGTCATCTAACATTGTCTAATATCAAACCTACTTTACAATAAGACATTGAATACCTCATAATTTATATATATATATACAAATATATAGCTGAAAACTTTATAGATATGAAGAAATGTAAATATTTCTGAGTTAAAACAAAACCATTCCAACCCAATACAATTTAAGGTATAGACTGTTTACTCTTCTGGCTGTGTGGCTCAAGCGGCAACTTGCCTAGCATCAACAGATAAAAAAACAACTGTGGGTTGGTTCATGATTATGGCTTAACTCCATGTTCCAACTTGTGATGATATAGCAATATTCATACTGAGAAAAAACTAGATTTGGCTATATGTGCAGTAAGCACTTCCATGAAGCTGGGCAGTGGCAATAAGCTCCCAGACCAACATATGTGAACAACTATGGCTTATTACTCTAACTTGTCACCAGTGTCTTTTTCAAATATAGGTATTAAGCAAGTTACCTGAGACTTTGACCGATTTCTTATAAAATAGAATTAGTGATACAGGATTTTGCCCAGCTACCAGCTAACACATTCTAAGCGACACTGTTTATTAAGCTAAATAAGTAGAACATTTTCAGTTCACAGAATGATCAATCTATGATTCCATGATTGGGTTGTAACTCACTGTGATTCGGGAATATCTTCTGCGTTCTCAAATAAAATTGATAAATACTACATAATGTTAGTTGAACTGTAACTACATCATAAGTGATAGAGCACATACACACTAAATCTCTATCACAGTGCTCAGAAGAATTCACAACGGAGCCATCCTACATTTCCTGCTTGCCTTAGACTGCTGCTCTCCTGAATTCATCCCCTTGCTCCAATGTCAGTAGCTTACTCTCAGTCACCTTAAAACACATTCCATTTTTCCATCTCTAAACTTCCACTGTATTTCTCAGACAAGTGTTTCTTCTCTTTTGTTATCTATTTATATTAACCTTCCAAACATCTTCCAAGTTCAGGTTAGATTTCATCTTCTAAAGTAAACTATCAAGGTCGTCTCAAGTAAAAAATATAGGTCATCACAAATGTCCTGTATTTATATCACTTGTTTATTACAAAATTATTTAGTGGACTTTGTGTAGGTACACATGACTGTACACACACATATGTATATAGTGAGAAAAGAATGTAACTGCATTTTTGTAGAAACTATCTACGTTGTGAATCCCTTGGGACACCCCTTGTTAAATATATATTTATAGTAACAACATCAAGGGAATTTTATATTGTATGTAAATATATATTCATATTTATGACTCACAAAGTTACAATTACTCTATTTGAGGTAATTTAGCCAATGTGATAAAACTGAATGATGGCAGCTGATTGCTAATAGTCAGGTTGAAACTACTTTCTATTTTGTTTGTTACTTAACAGAAACAAACAAACCCCAAACTCCTTTCCCCTAGAGTCCTAAGGCAAATTTCTAGTCCAGTGTCTAAATCAGCTCTATTCTTCACCATAGGCAGTGTGTAATTAGTATAATCATTCAGTATCTCTAGACGTACCAAGTGTCACTTTGTGACTCAGATAGACTTTACAGCTTATACCAAAAGAAAAACAAAAACTAAACTAAACTAAAAGACTCTTTGATGACCTGCCATATCTCCTAAGATGACAAATCACTTCATTGCTATTGCTGCCATCTCCTCCCCCTGGCCCATTAACAAGAGGCAGTGCTGAGTGAGGCTGAGAGATGAAGTATAAAAATGAGAGCCGATACCAGTCACCTCAATACCGACAGCTTTGGGGAGCCAGGATTTTTAAACCGGCTATTTTCAGGCACATCTAAGACCTTGCTGGTAAGATCAAAACAGTGTCTCCCATAGTGTTCCTGGATGGCAGGCTTTGATGTAGGGAGGAAGTTAGACTGTGGTTCATAGATGGTGGCCACATCTCTCTTTTTTAAACAGTTAACAGCTTTCACCTCTCTCAGATGAGTATAATTGATATGGATTCTTCTATATCAGCTTAATGAGAACTATCAAGGATCCTACCCCTGGGATTTGAACTTGGGAAGATGCTGCAGATGCAAGGTCTGGCTGCTAGCCCACGTGCCATGACTTCTAGAGCTTCTGGAAAGATAATTTCTAGAAAAAGAAAGAATCAGGATCAAAACCTCAGCTGACAAAACCAGCTTGGTGTCAGCCACATAGGTTTTCTAGAGACTCCTATCTGGGCCACAAGGAAATAGAACATCCTCAATAAAAAACAGAAGGCACTGGAAGGAAGATGCTACTCTCTTGAAAGAATTCCAAATAAAACACAAAACGTGAAAGTAGAGTGTTCTCCTGCCACCGTTTATTATGGAATAACTCCATATCAATGGCAGCAGCAGCCCCCAGCAGGAGAGACAGCAGGGCAGAGAAACCAGCAGGGCTGTGTGAGCCACCCTGACGAATATATGGCAGCCTTCCTTTTAAAGCCCAGCAGAAGCAAAGGCACTTAGAGGGCTAGCGTGGCTAGTGCAATATGACATCAGCTCTTGAAAGGACCTCCCTGTCACTCAGGGTGGGATGGATGGAGATAAGTAATACAAATAATGTCCATCAAACATTCCAGAATCTTTTATTTTGTTGCTAAATTTGTAAGTCAATTAGTAATATTTTCTTCATTTTCATATGGGAAACCTGAGTTTTCATGACATAAAGTAATTGGTCTAAGCCTAAGAGATGATCAGCTGTAGCCTTGGGATTTGATCTCAAACTTGGTGTTCTATAAGACTCACAGGAATCCAACCATGAGTACTGTAGACTCTTTTCACAGTGTGTGTGTGTGTGTGTGTGTGGTAAGTGAGGAGAGGTTATCATATACAACAAGTAGAGATTCCCTGTACCAACATTTGTGTGGCTATTTAACATTAGCTGAGACTCGCTACAGCTAGACAAACTGTGATTCTAGTCTGTAAAGCTAGCCAGAGAGTCTGCATAGCCTGTAAGAGGATGTCCTAGGGCAGGCAGCCAGGCATCCAGACAAACAGGTTAAAGCAGCTGTGGTTAGACTGTCTCTGAGACTTCGTGGCAGGTGTTCCCAGAGGTTAGATGACACATTTGGGAAGATCATATCTTTTTGATGTAGACAGAAGCAGAATGAGGCAGATTCCTTTTTGTATGTTGGAAATTGTGAAGGCTCGATTACTGATACTTCCCTGGGCTTGAGTCTGGGAGACTACGATCTTCCTGATTTTTTTTTTTCCTGGAAATAAACTTCCTTCCTCTGGGCATCAGTTTCTCTCATTATAAAATGGAGGAGTTAGAACAATTTACCTGTCAACCTCTCTTTTAAATTAAGAAAGACCCTGAGAAAATTGAAAGAGTTGTTTTTAGGTTATTATTTTTTATGCACAGATAGAGAGTCAGTGATCCCAGGATCAGAGTTGGAGGTGAAAACCCTTTTCCATGTTTTCAAAGAAATAGATTAAACCATTCGTTGTGGTGTTAAAACACCCCCTGGATATTTTATTGGCCAACGGAAGAAACAGGGTCCTCCACTCAGGACTCAGTGTGAAAGATACCACAGGACAAATCCCAGAAGGTCTTGAAAGTGGCCGTCGGCTGACACTTGGGAGCACACCTCTTGACCTCGCACACACTGAAATTTCACGGCTTGTGTCCTTTAGAGGAAAGTGAGACTCTGTCCCTTAGAAGGTTTGAAAAGAAGCAGGACAAAGAGAGCCTTGTTCCTCTAATGTGAAAAAAAAACAGACAGAACAAAGGACCTGGTGGGAATCCCCAGGGGGAGGAAGAACAGGCTGACCTCTAACTTCTTTACTCTTGTGAATTTCTGTATCTGAAACTTTTTGTTACAAGCTGCAGGTCCCCAAGGAATGGGGAATTGAAATATAACAGGTGGTTTGGCTGGCTCTGTCCAGCAGATGCGGAAGACAAGTGTTCTGTCTCCAAGATCACCCAGCTTGCTTACAAGTGCGCTCTCTCTCTCTCTCTCTCTCTCTCTCTCTCTCTCTCTCTCTCTCTCTCTCTCTCTCTCTCTCTCTCTCTCTCTCTCTCACACACACACACACACACACACACACACACACACTTTCTGTCCTAACTTTTGGCAGGCATGATGAAGAATGTGACAGGTGACTTTCTACTCTTCTATCCTGTGCCTTGCGTAGACTTCCCCATAAACCAAGGCAAAAGGAAAGAGCAGTAGTGCTTTTGTGTTCCTTGAGCCCTAACCAAAAATTGTACCCAATTAAGATCTACCTGTAGGAAGGCATGCTCATAAAACTAAACAGGAAACCAAGGCATCAAAAATGCAGTAATGGCACAAGAACGGGTTCATGAAGGAATAACTCAGGTACCCGATCTTAAAACAAACAAAAGCCAACACACCATCTGACAGAAAGAAAGCGGCTATTGTAACACTGTTACAGGGTTAGCATCGCATAGATTTTTATAGCCTCAGATCTTTACAAGATGTCTAAAGACGATTTTAAGTAAAGAAAACTAAGAGAGGAAAGAAATTTGATCCCCACTTAATTAAATGTCATCGCATTTCTATTGGATTTTTAGCAAGAATTGGGCAAAATAACATTCCTTCTCTTAAAGCACTTTCAGCTTCGTAAATAAAATGAGCACACCACAAACCAAGTAACACAGAGTGGAGTGTGGCAAGGTAAACAAGCAGACAGCACAAAGTAAAGAACTGTGAGCTGATGGCTTCAGAGGCAGAGAAGACTCCTCACGTGGGCAGCAAAAAAAGGATGGAGCAGGCCTCTTTCTGAACTACCCAGCTCTCTTAAAGAAAAGATTAAATATTATTTATGCACATGTGAGAGGATGGTGTGCACTTGAGTACAGGTAATCAAACAGACCACAGGCTTGTGATCCCCCTAAAGCGGAAGTTACAGGCAACTGTGCACTCTCTGATATGCATGCTGGGAACCAACCTCGGGTACTCTGCAAAGCTACTATGATTCTTAACTGCTGTGCCACCTCTCTGGCCCCTTGTAAGCACCTGTGATTGTCCCTGTATATAGACTAGGACATAGAGCACAAAAGGATTAAATCACTTGGCCTAGAAACCCAAGCTGAACGAGACAAAAGTCCGCATCTGTCAGCGATTTGTCATTTAAGAAAATCCTGCCATGTTACACTAATTTCTGTATTCAATACTTACTATATAACTAAACTGTTATTGGTTTTTAGTAATCACTTGAGAAATGAATGAAATGTTTTAAAATATAACATAGGATCTGAAAGAAATGGAAGAGAAATATGAGACTGGGAAAACAGTTTACAGAAGCATACCGAAAGATTATTCTAAAGCTATTGTTCTTATGTAAATTTCAAGGACCTTGAAATTCTGTCACTGGCCCATGCTGAGCCAATACTTTAAAGCTGTGGCTGGCAGAATAAGGTCATTTGACATATAAAATTTACCCAAAAATTCATGAAAAATAAATCTCTTTGGTTTCTCAGCAATTCATCTTCCCCTTCCTCAATTCTACCCTCATCCTAAGCTCTGCAAAATATTTGGCTTTATGACTCAATTTATTCTAATACTGTAGTTACATCAAAAGGTGGTAGTATTCCTAACATAAAGACTTAGCTATAGCATGATGGTTGTTCCATAATATCTATACAGCATGACAAAACCTTCTGTTAAGTACTCAAATTAGTTAAGAATTTTATTCCTTCTCAATGTCATAATTTTTATTCAGACTAAATATGGTTATACTTTTCTTTTGGATTATATATATGGATATCCTTTTATCTTTATATAATATCAGATCAAAAGTGTTATCCATATTTCCCAATAAAGTTAAGACAGATCACAAATTTATCAGGTTGTAATTGATGAAGTAAATAAGAGACAGAAATCCAAAGTCACTTAGGATTGTCTCCACTGAAAATGTATCAAATTCTATTCTGTAACTACACTGACCTGTAAAACTGTGTGTCTTCTAGTAAATAGAAGGCCTGTGTAAGGTGATATCTGGTTTGATCTGGTTCACTTTGTTCTCAGCAGACTGATGTATCAGTTCTCCTCAATAGTGTCCTTATTCCATGAGAGTCAGCTGTTCCTCAGATTTGCATTGCAGCCTATGGGATCCTACCAAACTTAAAACAAATAAAGTAGACTGTTTTAATCCTCTGACATGGTCTCTCACCAAAGAGAAACCATAACAAAAGCATAATTTATTCAAGTTTTTTCCTGAAAACTACATTCCTCAGAAGTGAAAAATAGTAAGCAACTTTGCAAATGACTTTATATAGCCTTGGAATCCATGAATTGAACAATGCCATAGGCATTTACAAATACGAGCAACACTGTCAAAACCCCGGGGTTTTTTTTTTCCTATGAGACTAGGACCAAATCTCAAACTTCATTTAGCATTCTTCCAAAGTAACCCTTTCCATGTCTCACCCTGCTGCTACTCTATCTTCAAGTAAGGAAAAATATGGAGTAAGATATCCCTTTAAAAGTTTTAATATAGCCAGGCAGTGGTGATGCATGCTTTTAATCCCAGCCCTCGGGAGGCAGAAGCAGGTGGATATCTGTGAGTTCAAGACCAGCCTGGTCTACAAAGTGAATTCAAAGACATCCAAGGCTACAAAGAGAGACCCTGTCTTTAAAAAAAAAAAGCAAAAATACTATCAACAAAAAGTCTATTATTTTTGTTGCTATTATATGTTACACATTTTAATTAAATTTATTCATTGACAATTTCATACATGAATTCATGTATATAATGCATTCTGATCCTTCCTTTCCCACTGCTGCCAATTTCCCCCTCACCTTCTCCTCAAATCTCTTTCCTACATTCATGCTTTCTCTCCTCCTCCCTTGATTCACTGATGTTAACAAGGACTGTCTGGCTGAGTAGCCACAGATTTGGACTTGTCTGCCAGTGCTTTGTGGGCTCACCAGTGGGCACACAATTGAAGATATTGGTGCTCTGCATCGTAGAACTCACCAGCAGCTACTGGTTCAGCTGTGAGGGGAAGGGCCTGGGAGCCCATCCTCTATCCGTGAATGGGACTCCACAATACCAGTCTCCTGCAGGCTCAATGCACATAACCACGGCTTCTTTGAACTCCTGACTGTTTTCTGCCCTGCAAATAGCATTTCTCAGCCCCTCTCGCTGTAGCCTGACTCATATTCTTTCTACCCTCTTTCTCACTGTACCCCGAGCCTTAGAGATGAATACCTTACTTTATGAGCAGTCAACTGTCCTTAATCTCAGCACCTTGAGCAACCAGGAGTTTCTTCCTTTACCACCATTCTCTGGAAAGAGAGGCATCTCTGTTCAAGGCAGGGAAGCATAATTTGTCCTGAATCCTCTTCTGCCCCTAGTGTGCTTGCACAGCCTCTACCATGTCTTGAGAGTCATTTCTAAGGCAAGCCCTCTGCACTGCTAAGGTCCACTTAAGGGTTTCTCACATAGGCTCCTCTGCACAGCTCAAAAGCTACATTCCCACCATCTCTGAGTTACTACTTGCCCTGCAGAACATTGAACATCGCTCTTCAACTTTGTATTCCTTACATGGGTGTTTGGGCAAAGAACTGGCTCAATAAATGTTTGTTTAAATGAGTCAATAAGAAGCAAACAGTATCTATTCATAAATTAAGAAATTCATTATGTTGTGTACTTCTGTAAATTTCTGTATTGGGGCCGATCTATTCACTCCTTGCCCTATATTTTTATGTACAAGGATAATCTAATTTTGGCTTCTTGGCAAAATCTGGCACATAGATTTTGATTTTCAGCACTATGATTTCTACCTTGCCAAAAGGTATTTTAAAATTTATATATACTCTTTACACTTATATACCTATAAGCCTTTATAGTGTATATACCTAAATGCTACTCAAAGATAGTGGCAAAGGCTTCAGAACACATGATGAATTTATAATCTGAAAATAAGTGATTGTATTCTGTTGTGACCGGGTCATTTAATTCTTTCTTCAAGCAAAGGGCTGTCAATAGGCAGCTTCCAGAAATAATGAATGTTTGCAGTCATAATTTCATGGGTTGACTGAAACTTAATAGCCTTTATTTCCAATTTAGTTTGTGATACGTTCCAGTAGAAGTAGTCTCAAATGAAATATAGTCTTATCACAATGCTATTTAACCCTCTATTATTTTGTTAATCATTTGATGCTGTTTGTTTGGGATTATATGGCTAGCTGTGGCAGACCATAAGAGGCACTTTAATTCTTCTCTGCAGCTTCTGGTTTAAGCTTTCTCAGTCCAGCATACAGGAGACGGTTGTCCAGCAACTGTCTTAAAGATATTTGCCTCATCTGAAACAACTCTTAACTCCATTTTTATTTGAAATATCACCTGAGCTAGCAAAGAGTTGAAAAGGAGACAAAAAGATACACTCTAGATTTGTTTATCCTACTTGTTCTCCATCTATGAAGTTGAGGCAAATGTTAAGATTCATGAATTAAATTCCTGCTGTCTATAACTATGAAAAAGTCAGAATCCTCAAAATAGTGGATTGATTTGTTATTGTTTAAAGAACCACGTGCGCAAAAACAGCTGAGCAACTTGGTACCACAGAGATCACCACTCTGGGAGAGGAAGAAATGAGTCACACTGAAGTTCTGTGCTACTGATATGTGATCTAGAGAACATCCATGTGCTCTTGACTCTCCTATGCATCCTCTTGAAGGCTGAGATTGCAACCTGGATTCATACCAGGGTCACTTTCACTTGATATTTTATTTCCTTTTGCAAAACTACTCATAACAAGTATTATTCAAAAACAAAAATTAAAAATCTTCCAAAATAACTCTAACAAAACTATTTTAAAAGTACATAATTAACTCTCCAAGTGGGTCTGGTGCATATTCACATAATAAGCTATCGTTCAGTAATTGTCTGGATTGTGTCAAACAAATTAAATCAATAAAAATGGAATTTAGCTTAGTTCAAGGACAATTCATTGGCAGGCCATTGCCTTTGCTCCTCTTTGCAGGGGTCACAGCTACAATACTGTATAGTTTCCATGGTACTGGTGTGGAGAACAGAGGGTTTTACACTCATTCTGTAAGAGAAAAAGCATTTAATCACTGCAGCTCATTGTTCACCTAGACTGAAAAGCCACATAGAACTTTCAACCATAACTGGTTAGGCTGGCTGGTATGAAAAAGATAAGCGGTGGTAGGGGAGATGAAGAGGCAAAAACCCACATCCACTGTTAGTGGGAATGTAAATTGACCAAACATTACAGAAGTGACTCCAAACCACAAAATTTAAACCACCATGTACCACAACAACCCTGGTTCTGGGTACATTTCTCAGAAAAGGAAATCACCTCCAAGAGCTATATGTCATGTGTCCTTAGCAGCATCGTTCTAATGTGTGAGATGTGTGTGGATAAAGAAAATTCATTTTTTACCTCTACACCTGAAGCAGAATCTGAGGAAATCCTGCTATGTGAGACAACGTGGTTAAATCTAAAGAACTTTATGCTAAGTAAAGTAATCGAGGTAGAAAGGTAAATACTGCATGCTCCTGGTGACAAGCTGACTCTAAAAAGAGCAGTTTTCATAGACGTATATAATAAACAATGGTTGCTGAAGACAAGGGAATTGGAAATATAGGGTAGCTTTGTTTTAAAAAGAAATACAAACTTTTAGTTTTAAGATGAACAGCATCCAGGGATTTTTACATTTAACTTGAGTCTACAGTTGAGAACTTTGTTAATTAGATGAAGCTGGTTTAGAGTAAATAAAAAATATTCTCTCCCTGCCCCTACTAATAAGTGTGGTGTAGCATGTGGTCCTGCTTGATGGAGTTTCTTTCCTGCCTGGTTCCCACAGTCATTAGGCACCAAAGAATCACACAGAAGTCTACATTAGGTTATAAACTGATTGGGCCATTAGCTCAGTCTTTGTATTAGCTCTTATAATGTATATCAGCCCATTATTCTTATCTATGTTAGCCTCATAGCTCGGCACAATTCTCAGCAGGTCAGGTCATATCTTGCTTCTTCCACGGTCTGCACAGGACTCAGGAAAAACAGGCTTCCTCCTTCCCAGCATTCCTGTTCTTATCACCCCACCTCTACTTCCTGTCTAGTTGACCCACCTATACTTCCTGCCTGGCCAATGAGCATTTATTTAAAACATGATTGACAGAATACAGACAATTCTTCTGCACCAGTGTGGCAATGTGTATTTTGATTGTGGTTATTTGATTGTGGCTATCCTTTCCCCCCAATATGTACATACATGGAATCATTTCACCATAAACCTTTAGTATCCAGCCCCCCATAATACCCATGTACTTCACTGTAGTAATAAGAAGCGGCGGGCTGCATCCCCGGCACCCGGCCGCCCACATGGCTAGCTTTACCTGAAATAATTACACGGACACTGTATTCTTTTAATCACTGCTTGGTCCATTTCTATCTAGCCTCTTCTAGGCTAACTCTCGCACCTGGACTAGCCCATTTCTAATATTCTATGTAGCACAGCTAGGTGCGCTTACCAGGAAGATTCTAGCCTATGTCCACCCTGGGTCGGAGCTTCACCGCATGCGTCTGCCTGGGAGCTGGGAGCATGGCGTCTCCCTGAGGTGTCTGCTCCCGAGAGGAGAGCTGTGGAGTCTCTTCTCACTTCCTCTTCCTCCCAACATTCTCTTCTATTTACTCCACCCACCTATGTTCTAACCAATAAAATGGGCCAAGGCAGTTCCTTTATTAGCCAATGACCTTCCTCCATCACTCCACATCTCTGAAGTCAACAAAAATTCAAAATGCTTGGGGGAAAACTGAGCCCACATTAAACACATAGACTTTTATGTCATAGTTCTCTAATACTGACACATTTCATACATGTACGTGAGCATTCAAAAAATTTCATTTTCTTGGGATTTTAAAACTAATTTCCCAAAGATACTAAGGGATGAATACATATTATTTTTATGTATCATACTTCAGTTGAGCTAGAAACATAAAAGTGTGTCACAAAGTATCACATATTCTGAACAAAATTTTATCAGGAACCAATTGGTGTATGCATGTTCATTTATGCGAGTGTGTGTGTGTGTGTGTGTGTGTGTGTGTGTGTGTGTGTGTGTGCCTTGTCTCTTGTTTGGGAAACAGAGGACAACCTTGGTTATCAATTCCCCAGGGCTAGGAACTCGTTTTTAAACTCACTGAATAAATGACAGTGGATGAGATTCTTTCAGTGTTCTTCCTGATTGTTCTAGAATTGATAAGATGCTTACTCTCCTGAGGATTTAGATAGTCTATAAAAGTGAAACTATCACTGTGCTGAGCCATAGCACTTTGTAGTTACTACTAGAAGGATTGGGACAATACACAGCATGCTCCATTTCTTCTAGAGTAAAAACATCAGGGATGCAGCACCTAAGGAAGCCTTTATATTTAAATATGATGTCTGGGATAAGGCTCATAAAAGCAAGAGCTTGATCTCTTTGCGTCAAGATAATTGACATCTCTATAGAGAAAAAAATTATAGAGACAGAAACACCAAAAATTTGACCTCTTTACAAGAACAAATGATTCCCTGGATAGAAATCAAGAATACTGCTGTGTTCTCCACAGAGCTCATCATTTCCTGACCTTCACTCAGTGGCAATAATTATAGCATGTCTGCCCCTACTGTGACCTCTGAAAGAACATGTCTTCGAAGCCCTTCCCCTACAAAGACCCTCCATCTCTTCTGTTCCAGGGCCATCCTACTTCCTTAGGCAGGGATGGATCTCATCCAGACCTACGCTATCCTGCTGGCTGCTCTTGTCTGGACCCAATAGGCCTCAGCTAGAGGTCCAGGTGGCTCATTCCTCACTCCTCAGCAAGGCTTCCACAGAATCCACCCCTTCCTGATCCCTCTACCATTAACTTGGAAGGATGTCGCTACAACCAAAAGGAATTCAACAGTTCATGTAGACTTTAGTCCCATAGAAGAAATTGATCCCGCAAGTGAATAAAGCTTAGGAAAGATGCACAGAAATGAGATCAAATTAAAGACTGCTCCCAAAATTGGTGTTTTACCTATAATGCATCCTGGATGCATATATATTCATGGATATGTTCCTCTATATAATTATACCTTTATCTAATCCTTGGGTCCACTATCAGATAGATAGATAGATAGATAGATAGATAGATAGATAGATAGATAGATAGATAGATAGATACATAGATAGATAGATAGATAGATAGATAGATAGATAGATAGATAGATAGATAGACAGACAGACAGACAGACAGATAGATAAGAAATAGTCAAACTATGTTTGAACAGAAACTTGGAAAAATATATTTATTTATACAAATACAAGAGACAGTAGGTAGATAGACAGAATAGGTGGTTATCTATCTAAAGCTGCATCTAGGGGGATAGAGACATAAAACTGTAAACTAACAACTATAAGACATCCTGCTTAAAAATGGAACCATGTCCATCCATCTAAAAATGCATCTAAAGGAGTTTCTGACAATTTGTCAATTTACTTATATTGCCACACTGCACATAAAGTGTTAGAATCAGGATGCTGACAGATCAACGACCACACTGAAACCTCTAAGAAAAGTTGCATTCTTGCCTCTTGCAGCATCTGGTGTCTTTGGTGATCCTTCACCGCCCTCATTAACCCGGATCTCTGGCTCAGTCTTCACACAGCTTATGTGTGCCTTCAAGTCTTTCTTTCCCTTGACATCTCCTGATGTTGGATTCGGGTGGCCCAATTCAATCTAGTCAGACCTTGACGTAATTACATCTTCACAGATACAGTCGCCATATAAAGTCACATCCGCATGTTAGGATATTGCATTAGTTCCTTGTTACTACAAGTATCTGTCTGACAAAATGTAGTTTAAGAGGAGAGGGTTTGTTTTGGTTCAGCCCTTCACAGTTGGAGGAAACATGGCAGCAGATTTCAATCCTTCCACAGTTAGGAAGCATGTCCCCAGTGACTCACTTCCTTCCCAAAGTCTTCTTAAAGGTCCCACTTCCTTCCCAAATAGCAAAATCAGCTGAGGACCAAGTGCTCAAACACATGAACCCATGAGGGATATTTTACATTTAAACCACAACAAACATTCCAGGTATATTTGTGGGGAACACAATTAAACTGACAACAGGAAACATTTGACTAGCACAGTTTGAAAATTAACTTCATTCCAGGACTTAAATAACAATGAAAATATAAATCCTGGGATATAAGATAAACACCAACAATGAATGAAGCTGAAATAGAACATTAAAAAGCTATTTTAAAATCTAAACTGAGTTATTTTAATATTCGCTGCAATTAATACCTACATCAAGATGATAGATATAAAACAATACTATTCTTAAACTACCCTAGCCTTGTACCAGACTTTTTCTTTTGTGCCACCAACCAGCTCTTATTAGTTTTGAATCTTTGGCCCGTCTTTGACTTGTTTCTGGTTAGCTCTTTTAACTTTAATTAACCTGTTTTTCTTTATCTACCTTTTGCCTTGGGGATTTTTACCTTTTCTTTCCTTCTGTATTTCTTACTTTTACTGCTTCTCATGTCTGTCTGTCCAGCAGCTACCAGGCTGGCTGGAGGACCCCAGGTGTCTCTTTGATTCTGTTCTTCTCTTCCCAGGAGCTTAGATTTCTCCTCCTATTTATCCTCGCTGCCTGCCAGACCCAGATGTCCATTTTCTGCCTTACTGTTAGATCTATCAATCAAGTGGTTTAGGCAGGCAAGGTGAAACAAATGCAACACATCTTTACATAATTAAATGCACATCTTTACAGCATTAAACAAATGCAACATAAACAAATGTGACACACCTTTGCACAATTAAAGCAATATTCTGCAGCATAAACAAATATAGCCCATCTTTGCCCAGCTAAAAAATATTTCACAAATAGTCTTTAAAAAGATAAGATAGAGCCTTGAATTTGAAATATTGTTTTGCATTCTAGTTGTGTTTTGAAAGGGTGCACCCATGCTCTGAGTTGGAGGCAGCAGGGATTTATGTATTTAATGAGGGATAATGATTTATTTAGAGAAATGCTGGATAAGTGAAAAAAAATGAATTTTTTATAAGCACTGGGGTGTTTCAATTCACCTCAAACTCTGCGACTAGTTTTTGCTGTGAACTTTCTCACACACATTTCAAGACTTAGCCACCTTGAAGTGTGACACTCTCTCCTCAGATGTACACTGGTTAGGTGCTCTGGGAGGGACTATCTCTGCATTGTCTTCCCTTTGTGTATTTCCCTCGACTGATTTGGTTGGAATGATCCTGTATAACTTTTCTGATTCTTGCATTTTTGTTAGTTTTTTTTTTGTTTTCTTTTTTATATATTTCTGAAGTTAAAACTGCCATTTAAATCCTTAAGGATTCCATCGGGTTGTACAGTAAGTATTTAGCTATCCAAACTCACTGAAATTCAAATACATTAATAGGATGAGAAGTTTGAAGATTGCTTTGATTTTTACAGAAAAAAAATGTGGAAAAAAAACTCAGCCAGCTGATAGTTTATTTTAAAAAGTAGGTCAGCTCACAGAATGAAAGGCTGTTTAATTAACTAGAAGCTTAAAAGCCAAAGTGGCTTAGCCAATGTTTGCCTTATTAGAGACTGGCCTTTTAGACATAGATCTGGATGGGTTCTACCCAGTAAAAATCAATTGCATGGTTACTAGATCCCCTGGTTACAACATACAATAATACATAATATGATAACTACATAAAAATAAATCACAAGTCCACAGACATTTATTCAAAGTATTCGGGATAGGCTTACACTATATAACTGAAAAAAAACTGCAATGATAAATTAATGATTACTAGCAAAAAAAAATAAGACCATTTAAAGTGGGCTGCCAATCAATGTAGGCTGAAGCCATTAGGAAATTCTCAGAGTAAACATTGAAGGTGCAATACCTTGAAGTATAGAAGCAGGAGAGAAGACGAGAAGGAAGGGGACATACAAAGATACAATGAACAGAGAGAGGGCTAGAATGTCTTAAGTTACTACCAAACCACAGGCAGAGAAAGGATTCCCATTCATTGTACAAAGGCTGGGAGGTCAGTGTGCACCACCCATCTTTCAGGTAACATGGCTAAAAGGCAAGAGATACAATATCTGTGCAAGAACTGCCTGAAGCCAGAACCTGCTTCCTTGCCAGTGTAAAGCATGGTACCAGGAAGACCACCCTAGCAATAGTGTGTGCGGGGGGGGGGGGGGGGGGACTGAGGACTTAGGAGTGGCACTCCACACAGCAAGCAGAGCAAGCTCTCGGGAATGCTCTTCACCAAACACACACCCACAGAGGTGATGCTTCTAGATTTAGAAACTGGCACCTCGCCTTCAGTTTTCTCTTCTACAACTATTTAAAGGCATTACTCTAAGACTTCACTTGTTACAAGGAAACGTGTGAAAAAAGTGACTTTACACAGCAGCCTGGGGGAGTAATTTTTAGCAGTTTGAATTGATATTAATATCAGCTATAGTCTGAGTGCAATGTGGTGAGTCAGGGCCTTGCCATTTGGCATATTTAAGGACCACTGTTCTCTACGTGTTTGCCATCAGTCATGAGACTTATTTTTCTCTCTAATATAAAAGAACGGCATGGGAAAGAATAGTGAAAATAGTAACTTAGCTTTTCCTAGAAGTTGCTTAGCCTGTCTATCCACTCAGGGGTCCAAGTTTCAAAGCTTTTTTAAAATACTTTATTCCCTAGATCATCTATATACAAATGACTAGCAAAGGACACCAGAGTTTCCAGGGGAGAGAAATTCCGTGAACGAACGCAGAGCTCGGTGTTCACTTTCTCACTGTTGGAAAGGAATCTATTATTTGTTTCTAAGTTAAGAATTTAACAGGGGCTACTGATACCATCTTCACCTCTGCACATGGAACCTTTCTTCTACGGCTTCATTAGTTTTGATAAACCCATGTGAAATCCTAGGAGGAAAATGCTATTATATTATGCAAAGGAGATGTCAGTGATTGTGTTATCAGCTTTATTTCGGTTCCCTGCTTTACATTCCTTAATATGAGGACTGTATCAAGGTAAGTATCATACTCATTAACTTTGGGTTTTACAGGGAAATACGAGCAGCTAACAATGGAGAGAAAGGGTTTCTTTCTCTGGTTAAAGTGGACCGCTGTGCAACACATTAATTCATAAACAGGTTAAGTGCAAAGCAGCTTTCCTCTCTGTGGATTTTGCTGGAGAAAACTGTCTAGGTAAGGCAAACAGGGGGCATGGAAGAAGAGAAATGCTTTATAAAGCTGCTGGCAGAAGTGAACTAAGAGCTTCTTCAATGTGAGCACTCATTTGAAGATTGTACTTAAACTATATACAGATTTTATACCAGGCATTTTCAGAGTAACCTGCAACTGGCTGATTTACAATCCCACTGGCGAAGCAAACAAGTAGGTCAACAATGAAGGCAATATGGTAAGTGGTAAAGGACACTGAGGCCTGACTTGGAGTGTCGAAGAAAATTCTTCACTGTGAGCAGCTTTATATGAGATTGAATTGTCTAGCTGAGCCTTGGTGGTGGACCAAACAGGAGGCAAAGCTGGAAAGAGGCGTATTTGGGATGCCCCAGGCAACAGCAATTACGCATTCAAGGGACTATGGTATTACTTACTATTTTTAAAGCAACAAAAAGCAGTGTACATGAAGAATTCCACAATAGGGATTCCCTAACACACATGCTCTAAATGTTCAAAACCGTGACAATTCCTTTTAAACGAGTAAAACCCATTTGAGCAGATAATACTGACTTGTAGTGTAATCAAAGACTAACCACGCAGGAGTGTTCAAAGAGGATCCAATGGGTTGGGAGAAGAAAGAAGCTTATCTCACAGCCTCCTCTCTTCAGTGTCTCTCTGTATTGTAAAAGTTACATGAAACTGCACAACAGCAGGATGCCAAGGGACGCGGGCTCCTCAGAGGAGGTCTCACATTTGTGTGTGGTGAATGTGCTGTTTGACTGTCTGGTGAGGAGGAGCAAACCACATGCATGCAAGGAAACCCAAAGAAGCACCAGTGTTGGCCGAGGTTGGTCAGGTTTAACAAAGAAGCTACATGGCAAAGCATCAGATAACGTGGGCACAGGCAGAATTCCACAAAGAAGACAGTAAGCTCTTTGATCTAAATGGCATTACAGTAAGTAGACTGAAAATTTATAACAGGAGATGCCTGGAGAAATGTGTGTCCTGAAATTTTTTTTCTTTATTGTATTATTTAACGTTGAAATATAATCATTCATTTTCTCCTTTCCCTTTCCTCCGTCTGACCCCTCACATGTACCCATTCTGGTTCTCTCTGACTTCTCTTTTTTAAGGATTACCCTTATTACTTGACAATTTCATGCATGTTTACTGTTTTCTGAGTACTCTACTCCTCAACCCTTGTTGAGTATTGTCTCCCTCTCATCCTCATCACATGCACAGATCCCCACAAAAACACCAATCTCTATCAGTCCCTTTCCAGGTTCATGACTTTTGGTTGGCCAGCTTCATCCCGTGACTATAGGCCTCCTTGGCAGATGTCCCATTGTCTTGCATCTCCAATAGTCTGGAGTTTCCTACACAACCTAGGTTTCATCTTCAAAGCTTCACAAAATTGTCTTTCAAGGCCAACTTGCAGGGACTGTGACTCTGCCACATATTTTCTGGTCTTACTTGCTTTCCCATCACCCCTTCGGTTGTGCATCCTTCAGCCTTTAAAACTAGCGGTACATGGGTACCACGCCCAAGTTCTGCCATCAGTTAGAGATATACACTGGCATCTTGGATCACAGAGGTCTTAGTTTCTCTGTGCTGACCCAGACAAAACACTTATCTATTGTCCCAGTCAGAACTCAAGGTTTCTGTTTAATGGCACTGACTCTCTGGCAGTCACAGGTGCTTTGTTGTCTGCATAGCCATTTGAAACTACAAACTTTTCCTTAATTGAATTATTCCATTATAATTTTTGTTTGTTTCTTTGTCCATTTTTCTTCCAACTTCACTCAAGTTCATGGGACCCAAGAAGAATAAAGTCAGATTCTTAGGCACAATATCACATAAATGGTCTTAGACATATTCATGGTAACTTCTTGTTCCGCTTGGAAACCTCACAAGCTTGATTTCAAGTGTCCACATTTCACTCAGCATTGTGGTCTTTCAACTTCTCACAAGAATGGTCCATTAACCTCTGCTTCCTGTATTCAGTTGCTCTTTTAGTTCAAGACTCCAGACTCTTCCACATTCTTTCCACAAAACAGCTCCAAGGACCTAAAAGCCACCTGGTCAAGTTTATCCCCTGCCCCTTGGCATCAATATCCATCTTAGTTTTCCTTCTGTTGCTAATGCGTAGTTTCCTGTCAAAACTAATTTGGTTGAGAAATGGTTTGTTTATTTGACTCACGATTTCAGGTTAAAGTCCATTATAGCAGGTATGTTAGAGCAGCAGGAACTTGAAAGAGCTCGTCATAGTACAATAGTCAAAGCAGAGCAATGAATTAATATGTGCAGGCTAATGCTTCACTCTTTCCACTTTGTAGAGTCTATGACTGCCTACTCAGGCAATGGTCCCATTTACAATTAGAAGAGGTTTCTCCTATTAACTATCTCAATCAAAACAACCCTTCTCCAATATTCTCAAAGGCTAAATTTAAACTAGACAATCCTCAGGTATGCTCAGAGGCCTGCCCTTTGGTTACCAAATTGGCAATTACTATGAGCCATCACATGGTATGGGAGGTCCTTCTGTACATATATATGCTGCTTTTCTTGATTAGTGAATAAAGAAACTGCCTTAGTCTGTAATAGGGCAAAAGGGTAGAGCTAGGTAGGGAAAACTAAACTGAATGCTGGGAGAAAGAAGGCAGAGTGAGGAAAAGCCATGTAGCCCCACCAGAGACAGATGCCAGACAGAACCTGTCCGGTAAGCCACAGCCATATGGCAATACACAAATTAAGAGAAATTGGTTAAATTAAAATGTAAAAGCTAGCTATTAAAAAGATAGAGCTAATAGGCCAAGCAGTGGTTGAATTAATACAGTTTCTGTGTGGTTATTTTGGGTCTGAGCTGCCGGGCAGTCAGAAAATGAACTAGGAGCCTCACACAACAATCACAAGTAAGAAACTCCCATTGTTTCCATCACCAGAGGGGAAAAAAAAAGACAAACCTGAAGGAACCACAAAATTGTTCAGTGGTTAATGTTTAACTCTAACCCACAAAGGGAACATGTCTCCAGGAGAATTATTAAGCTCTTGAGTTAGCCAAGAGTTTGGATACTTCATGCCAATGAACTTGTAATCCTTTCCTGGGTGGACTTAATAGTCTACTGATGGTAGTGAAAAACACAGCACTCAAGTATCACTAGAAGGGTTTTGCCAAGGAGAAAGTACCTAAAAACTAAAATTTTCTCTGGAGTTCTTTCTGGTAATTAGCTTAAATGACTATGCTCATGCGTTCAAACTGAGAAAACAGCAAACATGAAGACAGAAATTATCAAAGGGTAAATATGAGCCACCTATAACTGTGAGAAGAAAGAACATACAAAAGAGACAGGGCAACCAAAGTATGAAAAGTGCACAGATAATTGGCTAAGTATCTGGACTGTCTTTCAGATACCTTGTGTAAGTATGAACGAAAGTATATGTTGTTTTAGGAACATGTTTATAAGTAGCTCTTTGAAACTCACTACTAGGTCACATGAAGGCCACTGAAAGATGCTGTCTGTGAGGGAAAAAAAACAAAAACAGAAGGGACCTTGTTCAGTGAAGACTGCCAGTTTTATCTGTGGGCAAGTCTAAAACATACTGTGATCATTGCCACATCTTTTAAATTCTTTGCTATTATTCTCTGTAGTTTTATGTGCGCTTTCTGATTTGTTCTATTTTCACTTTTGTAGCTTCTCAGAATTAAGACAGAGATGTGGAAAGGATTTTAAGAACAAAGTGAAAAATCAAGGCTATGGACTCCCCAGCCAATAATCAGTCAAGGGAGTCAGCCAGTTTTTGAGCCGTAGCATGGCAGAAGGGGCTGAGAGGCAGTTTCAAATCTAGGACAGAAAGAAGGATCTTTAGGTTCCTTGCTAGTGCTGTGCTTTCCCAGAAACTGCCTCCAAGAGTCACTCTGTGTGGCTGGGGATTGTTCTCTGTAGCCCGGTTTTGTTTATTCGCTGAGGTTGCTGATTAACTGATGTGTTTTCTGTCAACCCATGTTTACAGACATGTGATCATGTTTGACAAGCACTGTGAGCCTACACAGGAACACACTGAGAAACCAGGCATGTGGGATCAGAGGGCTGTGCACTCCTTTAAGGCGGTGGTCCCAAGCTCTACTTGAGCAATTGCTATGAAATGTTCACAAATTCTCTCGCTAAAATTCTTTATTACACACCTGCTTTCCCAAAAAGTAACTTTATGCTAAGCCAGTGTCAATGTATGACTGATACTTGTTGCACAAAATATTACTAATATTGTAAATATTACTAATATATCATGTTAGGAAGCAAGAAGCTTTTCTTTCCATACAGGATAACAGCATAGGGTTAAAGTTTACGAGCAATAACCTGGGTCTCTAAGTACTTACAGATCTAGATAAGAAAATCTGAGAAAATTTGAAAGACAAATAAACAGAACCCAATCACATAAAGAAATAGATTAAGATGTGTGTTTTGTTGTTCAGGAGGAAAAAATAGCAGCTCCAAGAACTGAGCAACTTAGTGAAATTTCTGAGCTGTATAAATGAGTTTAAGAATAGTATCAGTAGAAGGTGGTTGGTATATGCCTGTGGTTCCAGAACTCAGGACGTTGGAGAAGGAGGATCTGGGGTTTAAGGCTAGCCTGCTCTACAAGGTAATTCATGGTCTCAAAATGAATAAATCAAACCTGAAGTGATGGGTCATGGGAAAAAGTGCTGGCCACACAAGCATGAGGAATAGTACACAGCCTCCGCGCCTACACAGAACCCAAGTCCGTATGTCAGTGTGTGCCTGTGATCCCTGCATTCAGGAGGTAGATACAGGGACTAGAGTAGACGAATTGTCAAGCTGCGGGATCAAGAGACCACTCCTCAGTAAATCAAGTGGAGAGTACTGTAGAAAAATGCCCACCACCAACCTCCAGCTTCAGTAGGCATGCACATGTACTTATATACTTATACACTCACACATACACATGCTAAATAAATACACAGATAACACAAAAACAGTAAAACAAAATCAGTAATGATCCTGTAGATGAAACAAACACTCAACACAGTGTGGCTTTTAAATCTTCAAGCACAAGGGGACCTTGAATATAAATGACAAACCACCTAAGAAAGTTTCTCTGAAGCTTAGAAGAAAGTGGGATTCTGTGATTAAAGAAGTACATCGAATTTTTACTTATTTATGCATTATGAGTTATGTCAATATTCAGCCTACTAGTCCCATCTTACCAGAAACGAAGTAAAAAGTGTCTAAGGGTCACAAAGCACTGCAGATTATAAATTATCACTTCTAGGCCTGTTGCTTAGCGACCAAAAGAGCCTGTCTTCTTCCTGGCAGCATCATTTGCATTCACTTACATATACTTGAGTGAATTCTCAAGCTGAAACAGAAACCAAAAAATTAGTACCTGGATACATTAAATGAAAGAGACACTACTGCATGAGTAAGATAAAAATCTATGGCATGGGTTAGAGTCTGGGAACCCTGAAAAGACAAGTGGTGGCATTGGCGTGTACCTGGACCACAGCAGAAATTTTGCTAATCAAACTGGACACCAGAAAACAATTGACTACTCACCTGAAAGCAACTTCGAGGCATAACTGACTCTCCAGTGGTTTTATATTAAAGAAGAAATGTTGGGTTTTTTTCCCCCCTGACTGACAGGAGCTGACAGTTTAGCTGCTGGTTTTCAAACCCTGTTATATGTTATGCATGTGACCATGTATACCTGTGTAGGCAAACACATAAAATATCGCTTTTGAGTATATTTGTGTAGACACAACATTATTTTTGCAATAGTAGGAGTGCGGTATTGCAATAAGTGCCATCGTTTCTCCTGTTACTAAGTGAACAGGAGAAGGAAAGAAGGAAAGCACAAGGGGTTGGAAGCAGCCTTAGCAGAGGGTCTCTCTCTCTCTCTCTCTCTCTCTCTCTCTCTCTCTCTCTCTCTCTCTCTCTCTCTTTCTCTCTCTCTCTCGGGATTGTTTCTAACCAGGGGTGAAATGCAGATGAAAATGAAAAGTGAACGTTTAAATGTGTTTTGCATAAAGTGAGGAGTCAACATGCCGAGAGCTGAATGAGTATCGTCTGTGTTGAGGGAAGGGCGATACCGTTTGAAAAGCTGGATGTAGAGGGGAACCATGACAGAGACTGAGAAGCATACTGTTCAGGTGTTAAGTTTCAATATAGGAGATGAGAAACAGCAGAACAGCCGGAGGGGCTAGGATAAACAATTTGAGCAAATTAGGTATGTTGGGACTTGAGGAAAGTGTAGGGAAAGGAATGTGGGCTAATTTTATGATTAAGAAAGGGGAAGAACAGAAGCCTAGCTCACATATTTTCGTAAGAAACCAAATAAATATAGCTTTAACTCTGCATAAGATATCAAGCATTCTTCAAAAGACCTGTGTAAACCTCTGAGGGTATGAGGAGGAAGCATGCTAAGCGGCAAATAAGAGCACCAAGATTTTAGACCATGGCAACTTTCATTTCCAGCGGGCTATGCCAGGAATTCGATGGGCTTTTCTTATAAGTAATAATTAAAATCACAACCAATGAAAACATATTCTTTAAACTCTTACTATAAAACAATTTTGATTTAAATCTCTGACATGGATAAAAAAATTTTTTGCTCATGTTAATGCTCAGAATAGCACTTAGTTTTTTCTTGAAAGCAGAATCTCCCTTCTGGATGTCATGCTAACATTCCAGATGTCTTAAGGCCATTGAGAACTGAGGTATTAGACTGGCCACCAATCTACTCTACTTGTTAGCTTTGACATCTCTTCCGAGTACTGTGATTTCATCAGTTTGGAGGGTGGCTGCTGAAATAAGTGATTTTGGATTTTCTGCTGCTTCACATATTAATCCAGCATCTTCCTTTGTCCCCGCCCTGGCTTCCCCCAAATTCCCTTGCTGACTCTCAGATTATAACCTAACATGAAGGAAAGGCTGACAGAAAAAAACTATTCTTGAGTTTTAATTTTTTTCATATTATATGCTATTGACACACACAAAGGAAAACAGAGAAATGTGCTTCTGCTAAGTAAATGCGATTCTGAACACAAAATGTATGCAGTTCATATGAGGGCTGGAATCTTGTTTTTATAGTTATTTGTTGGCTTGCTTGCTCTCCCTCCCTACCTCTTCCCATGTTTGTGTGTGTGTGTGTGTGTGTGTGTGTGTGTGTGTGTGTGTGTGTGTGTGTGTGTGCATACGCATGCACATTTGTGTAGGTGTGGATGTTTGCCCCTGTGGAGAACAGAAGGAGGCATTGGGTATCCTCCTCTCTCATTCTCTGCTCAATGCCTTTTGACAGAAGGTCTCTCCCTGGCTCTCCCTGTACCTATGCTTTTGTTTTCTCAGGCTGGAAAACAGCAAGTCCCACCAATCCTCTCTGTCTCCACCACTCTCAGAGCTAAAGTGACAGCACAGGAGCCTGGCTTCTTACACCAGTGCTGGGATCTGAACTCCAGGCCTCATGACGGTGCATTGAGCTCTTTCTTCAGTCCATGACGAATCAGCTTTTATGGCTCCTGGTCAAATCTCATGGTCTGCATCCTGACCTATTTTATACTTCCAATTTGTCCTGATTTGTGATGGTACTTTGTAAATGCCTATCATTTTGAAGGTTCCTTTGAACCATTTGCCAATAACACTACTACCACTAATAATTGTAATAATAAACTATAATATTTAATGCTTAATAATAATACTATTATTATAATTATTATTGCTAAGTATGTAACAGAAATGTTCATATTTTATTTGGTAAAGTGTTCATTTTGTTGTTTTTTAGAGTAGCCAGGTTTCGCTTTCAGTCTTAGATTTTTTTATCTACATGATTGGCATATACAAATTGATAACTAAACTTTTAAATATTAACTCTTGAAGTTGAAGTGAAAAATAAACTTGATATGAGTTAACAAAAGAAATTACAGGATAAATTACCTTAAAGATTTAAAAAGGCATTGTGGTACTTATAAGGATCCAAGCACTATGAAGGAAGAGGCACAGAAGTTCAACATCATTTTTATATAGAAAGTCTAAGAAAGCCAGGACAGACTGTGCTGTGTGAGAACCAGTCTAAAGAATAAAGGAGATAATCTTAATTTGTTCTAATTATAGTTTAGAATCAACTATGTGTTCAACTGTTCAAAAACCTGTTAAATCTATACTGTGAAATTTAGGTGCTCTCAGCCTCTGAAAGCTTATTGAAATAGCATGTTTGAGTCTATTAAATATGCCTCACAAAATATTAAAGTGGTTCGAATATGGTATTAAGGAATATGATCACCCAAAGCAAGTATTTTAGGGAAACAATATATATCAGAAATACTTTATTGAAAGTATAGATTTTATGCAAAAAAGTATTAACTGAGTAGTAAAATGTAAAGTTACAGAATTTTGTGTTGTGTATATGGATTGTATAAAGATTTTCTTCCAAAACAAACTCTAGAAGAAATTTAAATTTTGTTGACTTTTAATGATTTACAGATATGTTGATTTTTAGGCAATATATAATGTTTACATCTAAAAATGACATTTAAGAGTTGTCTGGAGAATAGATATTAAAATATATATAAGGCTTTTAAAAACTTGTAAAAAAATATTTGTGATTAGGTGGCTATAACCAAAATAAGGTTTTCAATGCTTTGAATTCAGAGAATTTGAACTTTTTCAAATAATGGTCTTCTTTAAAATTTTTAAAAAGATGAACTTTAGAAGATAAAAATGTAATGTTTTATTTTTCCTGTAGTTCATTTTTTTTTCATTTTGTGACTGACATTTCTAATTAGATTGAAATCATGTAACGAGCATAATATAGCACTGGTTAAATGGGCCAACCACATGTGACATACACTTATTTTCATTATGCTATCTTTAAGAACTTTTAAAAAATGTTTTAAAATGTGAGTTTTCTAAGGTCAGTATTTAATACACAGATTAAAGTAAAACCTAATTCTCAGTGTCTAAACCAACCAGGCATCCCTAAAAGTATTCTTATGCTCTTAGACACATTTCCAGGTAGAATTGGCATAGAAGGGGCTGGGAGGACGGCTCAGAAGTTGACAGAACAAGTGAGAGGACTGGGCTTCAGAGCCCCAGAACCTGTGCAGATGCAGGACTCCAGGTAGGCACCACCAGGAGCTACTCCTTCTGGTTTGCAGTGGCTTGAATTTGCTCATGGAGGGTTTTATTGGCACAAATTCCTTGACATCTGTCACTTACTCTGCCACCCTCCCCCAACACATAGATTTTCTTGGTATGAGATCAGAAAACTGGGATAGATGTTCCCGCTTCAAGGAACAGTTGGAATCAAACCAGACAGTTAATCAGCGGTGGCTTCAGAGAAATGGTACAAGAAAGGGTATTGTCAGAGGAAGATGGATCCACAGTGAACACTCAGCATCGTAGAGGCTGAACAGGAGGATTCTGAGTTCAGAGCCAGCCTGGGCTGAATGCAGTAAATTGAGACAGTCCTTCTGAAAGTAACCAAGATGAAGAGTTTATCAGGAGATATTTCTTGTGCATCAACTAACACTAACTGAATATCTTTTGATGTTGGCTCCTAATTGTATTTGTTTATGAGATATGTTTCAGGCACCGACATATTTCAGGAGATTCCACACCAACTCTATCACATCATCCCAAACTCCCTAAGTGGAAAATAAATAACATTCAAACTGCCCTGAAACTGTGTCTGTGTGTGTCCGTCCCAGATTTTACTCAATCATGTTTTTCTATAACAGTGTAAGGCTGCTAGAGGCAAGGAGAAAAACTAGGGAAACTTGAACTCCTTATTTTTTGCAAAACTAAAAATAAACCCATTTTTCTCTATGAATTTTTTCTAATATTTTTGAGAATCATGTTTATGTATCTGAGTGTTTGTCCCATAATTATCTTTGTTTTCCAATGAACTAATGACAAGATGCCTTCAACACTACTCTTCTGGATTCCTGAGTCTTTCTTTTAGTATATGTAAATAGACCATTCTTTCATCTCTTACCATCTTGGGAGGAATTTTACACTTTTCACAAGAAATTTTAGAATCCCTACCATCAACAAACTTGTGGTCATTTCTTATTCTCCTTCGTGACAGCACTAATGGCCCCCAAACCAACAATTATACACCTGTGATTTCAAGCTTCTTTGATATCTCTGGATCCTTCTCCTACCATGACATTTTGGTGCCCCTTGGAAGTTTCTTGCTGGAAAACCTTTTCCTCCCATAGCTCAGATTCCCAACATATTTGATGTATTATCCACCATTCATAACCTTCAACTTTGTTTTATAATATCTGCTAATTTCCACACATATTCTTTTTTTTTTCTTTTTATGGTAAATTATCCACCACTCATTTTACCCTACATTTCGTGATCATGGCTTTTCTTCAGCATCACAGGAAGCATTAATACTTCAGTAAAGTCTGGGCTCTACTCAACCCCCAAATGAATCACAGAGTGAGGCCACACTATCATGATGCTTTAAATGCTCTCCAGGTGATTTGTTAGACTTTAATTTCTTGAACATTAATGTGTGTAAGAACCACTGAGGATCTTGATAAAATATACTTTTGATACAACACTAATGTAGATCCTAAGTCTCTATATATCTAACAAGCACCCAGCAACACACTGGCTCTGGGCCAGTGGTCTTAAGCTGGCTCTAAAATGAATCAACCAAGGAGATGTACAAATCCCAGCATCATGGTTCCCAGCACAAGACACTAGCTTTCTGTTTAAAATTTTCTAGTTGCTTCCAAATCTCCGTTTTAAGACCATGAATACAGGAAAGATGAGGATGTCATATCTGTCATCTCTTCCATTTCCAGACCTAAAACCATCTCCAAAATATATCTTTCATGATAAAACTTCTGTAACTGACTCTTTCTTTAAATGGCATATTTAAACCAACTGTTTAGGAAATAAAGGTTAGTTGTTGTTGGCTACTACTTTTGTTCCATACAGTGTGATAATCCCCTTAAGTATCATCTCTGGCAGATAGTCTAAATCCAGGTAAACTTTTTTGTCTTGGTAAAAATACCAAGAGATTACTTCATAATTAGTATCATGGCATGTGCTCCTTACAAAATGAATATATAAACATGGATTACAAGATCTTACCTTGGAGGGATGTTTAATAAAAAAAAAGGGGGGGAAGGAGTCTCAAGTCTGTATCAAGATAGTCACTGAATATCTGAGGTTGTTTTTAAAAGCCTTAAGGAATTGTATTATTTATATTTACCAAAAATTACAACACACACAAAATCATAAATGAAGATTATGCTACTTGGGCTGACAATACCCCTCTTAACCCAGTGCCAGGGATGAAAACATCCTCTCAAGATGATGGAATAAGAAACTTCCTTCCAACGGACTTTAAAAAAAAATGTGGACTTTGAAAATGTCCTTGATTATAGCGATAGAAGGAAAGTGAAAGACACGACATACTTAGGACAAAGGACTCAGAATATTTGAGCTGTATTTGACCTGAAGGGCTCCTTCCTGAAGGCTAGCTTCCATAGTATCAGAAAGTGCTATGGAAGCTACCAAGGGAGGGGAAAAAAATAAATCTTACTCAGCTGTGATGCTTATGAGCCAAAATAATGACCATCATGGCAACATATCCCTAAATGTACTCCAGACAGTGGTGGTACACACCTTTAATCCCAGCACTCGGGAGGCAGAGGCAGGTGGATCTCTGTGAATTGGAAGCCAGCCTGGTCTACAGAGCCTACAGAGTGAATGCCAGGACAGGTTCCAAAGTCACAAATAGAAACCCTGTCTCAATATCTCAAAAGGTACAATAGTGGTATCCATAGATGACAGTAACCAACAGCTCTCTAATTTAACTTTAGGCTTATTCTAGTCAAAAGAAATCATGTTTGGTAATAGAAAACTAGCCACCTACCCACAGCTAATGAGGTACTAGATTTTGAAGGAGAACCTACAGCTACCACTTTACTAAACCCGCATAATTCCTAACTAGATTCCAAACATTGTTCCTTATACCCACAGCTCAGGGTAACTCTCAGCCCTCCTCAAAGATGTTTCTCTTTGTAGCTTACAGAAAACCATAAATGGTCAAAATGCAGAGTTTGACAGATTGCAAGATGCATAGTCCCAGCAGACACTTCCATAATACAATTCCTGCATCTAAGACTAGGGAATATTTCAAAGAAGGAAATTGAAGGATTATAAGAGCTTTGGGACTGGGAAGATTTCTGTGAAAGCATGGCTCCTGGAAAATTCATCTTTCCCGTGGATAAGTTCCCTAATTAGTTATCTAATGCCAAATATTTAACACTGAAATCATATACATACAACCAACACTAAATGGACTCAGTAGGTTGTAGTTATTTATGCACACACAAATACAAGTGGTGCATGGTCACACATAAAAAAGAGGCCATGAATTTGAGAGAGGATAAGAGGGAAACATAGGGAGAGAAGAAGTAGAAAATATTTTTTAAAGGTAGTCACTGATAAGTTTCTTAGGAGGGGCAGGCTCTAAATCTTTGTCTATTTCGGCAGATTCTCCTAGCTTTTAAATCTCTTTTGACATAACCAATGTGAGCTTGGAAGCAAAATTCTTAGTTCATTTTTCCTCTGTCTACAAAATTCAGCATAATTAAGCCTAACACACACACACATGCACATACCTCTGCACTTATACAGAAAAATTAAAATAAATACATATTGAGTGAGTCTTATTACCTAATTCTTCATAAAATTAGCACCCTTCCTTTGCATATTATTTCCCAGCCAATCAAATTGCAATTATAATTGGCTAGTGAGATTTTTCAAAATGTCAATTCTTTGTAATCTGACTTTCGTTCTGTTTATAATTCAGAAAGAAGCACGATAGCAGAGCAGTGTACTACATATTGTAAAGAGCTGTAAGGGAAGCAGATATAGTTTCTGAACTCAAAATGCATATCATCTATACTCAGACAGGGTTAACAGAAACATATAAGTATACAAAAACACATGATGAAACACACAGCTAGTTTCAGCTCTAAAAAGAATCAGACATGCATTCTGCTCTGCCAACAAGAGACCTTGCCCAGGGGCCTTCTATCTGTGCAAAGCTCCATAAAAACTGGGGACTTTATGAAGACTTTTAAGCCACAAAGAACATGCCTTGGTGTGACTGGGAAGGAGTTGGGGAGCAGGGAGCAGGAGAACAAAGAACACCACTATTTAAGCAACATCATGGTGGCAGTCAATAGAAACAGAATTCTGTTGGTAAACACCATAAGTCAGGATTTAAGGACTACATTATTAAATAGTAAAATATACAATGAATTTAAGTCTTAAAACAACTTAAGATCCAATGGCAGTATTAGACTCTCCTCTCCAACAACAGTCTTCTACTGTCATATCCAAAAGACAAAGTTCAAGAGCCTTGAAGAGGATCCTGTTACCTTGAAGATTGGTTTGTTCTGCCAGTGCCTTGCTACTGTGTGTTATTACTGCCGAAACCAGAGACCACTGAATAATTTTCACTTTGGGGTCCTTTAAAGTCTGTTCCTGAAGGGCATTGTGTGTTTTTAGTATGTATTCAGCAGGAGGAACAGAAAAGCAGTTAACAATCCTATTGTATTTGGTACTCTATCAATTTGCGTTTGTTTCATTCACAGAAAATGAGATGGATGAATCTCACAATGAATAATAGCTGCTCTGATCATTAGGTTTCCATTCTTGTGTAACCAGATGACAAGGATCTGTAGGCCAAAAAGGCAATACTCTCACGACATGTGAACAATCTTGAATTAATCAACCACCCTTGAAGAGCCCAGGAAAATGAACCCTGTGACATGAGAGGCTGAGGTTCTCCAGCACAGTGTAGCCCTACTCCCGGCTCAGCTGTCCTTTCTCTTTGAAAAATAAAATCAACTATCAAAAGCAAGCGAAAATAAGGATTGTAAGATGCAGAATATGTTGCTATGCTTTTGAAATCATGCAAATACGCAGTATTTTCAGTTTGAAAGAAGTAAGGATTTCTCTTTTGACAGAACTTCTCAAGTGTAATATCCTACAAGTTATAGCCTCTCCAATAGGAGAGCCACACAATTCCAGCTTCACAGATGCTCCTGCTGAAGAATGATATGAAGAGAAAAGGTAGTTGCTCTGGCCATCCTGCTTAAGTCCTTGTGACGTTAGCCCTTGACTCAAGTCTATATGAAAGGTATGGCAGATCAATAATAAGTTCCATGTAGCCTCACACTGAAGGCGAGCAGTAAATTGTAGGAAAATACTTAAGCCCACCATTGAGTTGTGACAATAGAACTTGCAGTCCAGGAAAAAAAAAAAAACAAGAACATCTAAAGATAATTTAAATGTTGCTGAAAAAGCAGTGCTGCTGCTGGACACGTATCAAAAGATTCGGCTAAGATAACTTACGAAACTGTCTAGCCTGAGAATCCAGAGTTCTGTGGGCTGCGGATGGGACGTTTGCACCCTCTAACAGGTTTTCCTCTATAGCCCCAGCCAATGTTGACAAAAACAGTATACAGGGTACTAAGACAATTTCCCGTAAGAGTCTCCTCTTGGAAAAGGACCACCTCTGCTGGGAAAGCTGCAAAATTCCACCTGGCTCCTTCTTCTCTAAGACCAAAGACCTTAAATTTCTCAGGAAGGAAACAAATCCGGTGTTCCATTGGGGCACTGTTGAATATTAATTTCATCTAATAAATTAATAATAGAAATATGTCTTCTCTACCAGAAGAAGGGGGGAAAGGAATAGTAGCTTAGCACAAGTCTTCTCCAGCTAAATGAGAGATTGGTAACACCATGAAAACTCTCACTCCGATGATACAGAAGACAGTGCCTACCTGCATCTGAAGTTTTATCAGAAAAAAAATATAAAGAAGCAACAGCACAGACACATTCACACACACACACACACACACACACATGCATTCATCATCATCATCATCATCATCATGCAAGTGAAGTTGAATGAGCAGCAAGAAACTCTTAGGAAAAGAACAGACCATGAGGGGAGGAGCTTTCTTTGAGACAGATCAAAAAATAAAGCTGTTGGTGAAGCCATCATTCAGGAAATTAGCCCCAGCCATATGCACAAGGTAATGTTAAAACACTGAAAGCAGTATCACAGAGAGCTACCATAGTGGAGCATACTGTAAAGAGTGACTAGCTTCTCACCCAACTGCTCAATTTCTCCACCCCGAAGGTGCAGTAGAAGCAGAAGTACTGAGCCATGTTGAGCAAAGCATTGGCTCATCTTTACTGTCAACATGAGATGCACAATGGCCAACAAAAAAGTTCAAAGGCACCCAGAATGAAAGTAAGAATAGTATATATATTGTTCAGGAAAAAGGCATCAAATATTCTCAGTCTCAGAAATGAGACAGGTGTTAGAAATATCAAACTAGTAATTAAAGATAACTATGATTAATATATCGAAAGGTTCCAGTGGGGAAGGGAGAACACTTGCAAAGCCAGATAGGTAATTTCAGTAATAAATTTAGAAGTATCACAAAATTCAAGTGTAAATGTTAGAAATTAATATATAATACAGATAAGAATGATTAAGCTAAATAACAGACATGGCTTGGGAGATAATAGAATATGCGATATTTGTAATAAATTAATGAAATTTTTTAAAAGATACTTAAAATAAAAAGGTGACATAAGAAATGAACAGGACATCCAAGAGTTGTGGGACAAAACCAAACTAAACTTGAAATGTCAGAGGAGAAGAGAAAGGAAAGGTGGCCCAGGAATGTGTTCTCAAAGAAAGAGGAGCTGAAAATTTTCCAAAATTATAGATGAATTAACAATAATAGATATAGGAAGCTCAGAGAATAGTTACCAGGCTAAATATGAAAAGGAGGGGAAAAAAGCCAATGTGCCATATTTTAATTAGTGAAAACCAGAGGGAATGACAGATCTTTGATTATAGCTCAGAGGGGAAATACGGGAGAACAAAGTAAGTATTACCATAGATTTCTCACTAGAAACAATGCAAAAAGAAGATGAGGAAGCAGATGAGAAGAAGAAAGTAGTATTAGAAGAAAAACAAGAAGAATAAGAACAAGAAGACAAAATCTTATACAAACAAACAAAAAATTAGTCTCTAATTCTATACACCATTAAATATATACATTACAGTATATGCATTATTAACTATCAAAAACAGAATGGAGAAGAAGACTTTCTTAGACAAGTAATCTTAGGGAGAGATGGTGGCCAGCAGAGACAGACTATTCCAAATAAAGTAACAGTGATGTGTCATACAAAATTGCCTATTAGTCGTATTTAGGCAGGAGACACTTTGCCTATCAGAAGGTTGGATCTATGGAAAGAAATGAAAATTAGTAGAAACAGGGTAAGAATTTAAACATAAATATTCACTGGTTTAAGATATCTCACAAGGTGATGGACTGGATAAACTAAAGCAGGCTGCAAAAGTATGAAGCATACACAGTGAGACAGAGGAATTAAAACTACACTGCCACAAAGGTCTCATTGTATAAAGTGTAACATTATGAGTTGTCTGTTAATATGGACCATACTAACGCAACTATTAAAAATATGAGAAAGTATAAATAGCAAGTGAATAAAGATGAAGACAATAATCAGAAGTCTACAGTACAGTGGGAAAAAGGAAATAGCAAACAGCAAATAAACCAATCTTAAAGGCAAAGTATTACTGTATTAAAATGAATATAAATGAATTCTGTTTTTAAGTTAATTACTTTAAATATAAAGCCTGTTGCATATATACATAAAAATAGAAGTATAAGAGATAACTCTTGCCATAGCAATATAAAAAGTCTAAATTCTTATACTCTTATAAGCAGATTTGAGAAGAAATATTGCTACAAATAAAGAGATAAAAGGCCAATCACCTGAGAAAACATAATAATCCAAAATTTTGTGAGTTGAATATTAATACATCAGAAATGGAAGACAAATACTATGTGGAACAAAAGAGCAATGGGTGAACTCACCGTGGCTGTTGGGGATTTTAACTTGGCTCTTGTTGAAAGAACAAATGGAACCGATGAGGATTCAGGGGACCTAAGACTACTCTGACCTCACTGTTTCTGCTGCCCTTCACCCAAGTAAAACGAATGACTTTTGAAGACTATGTGGAATATTCAGCAAGACAAGATATATTCTCATTTAGAAGAAAAAATTTAAATAGAGAAAGAATAAATTATATACAAAACTCCCACATAACCAAAGGATTTCACATTAAAAATTAAAATTATATTTTCCATCCACTAAATTTAAATGGATATCCTAAATTATAAAATATAATTTTGATAATGATTTCCAAAGTAGACACACTAATACACAGTGAGAATAAATATTGGTACAATTCCTCAAAAGAACATCAGGCAATGTATTCCAAGCCTTAAACACTACATAATTTGACTTCTTAGGAACTTTTCAGTAGTGTGGCATTTTAGAAACCCTTCCATTTTCATAATGAATACCACAACCTAAAGCAACTTAGGGGGAAAAAGGGGGTTTATTTTCGATGACAATTCGCAGGCCAAGCCCCATCACTAAATGAACTCAGGGCATAAACTGAAGGCAGGAACATGGAGTCTGAAACTAAAGCATAGAGGAATGTTGCTTACTGACTTGCTCTTCATGGTTTACTCAACTTTCTTTCCTCTACAACTCAAGACCACCTGTGCAAAGTGGCACCACTTGCTGTGGTGTGAGACCTTCAACATTAACTATAAATTAAGAAAATCCACACAGACTTACCTATAGGCCAATCTAGGGCAACTTTTTCCTCAATTGATGTTCCTTCTTTCCAAATGATTCTAGCTTATGTTAAGTTGACAAAAAAAAAATAACCATGACAGAATGTATACAAATCATGGTAAATATGCAGAAATATAAAATCTCATAAAGTATTGTTAATAATAGTGAAACCATGTACTAATAAAATAATGCATTTACACAATATTGACTGACTGAATATTGTGTACCAAGAATCATTCTAAGGGTTAGTCAGAAGGGAATATGACAAAAGATATCAGTTTTCCTATTTCCACAGACTTTCTACTCTGGTAGTTAATTTTTAAAATGCAAACTATATAAAAGTAAATAATAAAGGCTTAATATATGGCTTAGTAAATAGCATTTGCTATACAAGAGTGACGAATCTATCTTCAGATCTCAAACACCCACAAAATATTGGGACCTAGTGGTGACCTACCTATAATCTTAACACTTGGAAAGCAAAGACAGGACATTTTAACTTATATTACCACTTTTCTCATTATACATTTCAATTATTATAATAACAAAATGCAAAGAATGACTTTCTAAAAAGCCCTCAAACTTAGAAATTACAGTGTTGCATTTATACTGGCACCAAGTTGACTATAGAAAAATCCCATGGAGAACTGAGCAAACTGAAGTCACAATTCTCAGATGCTTGCCAGAGTTGACTCTAAGTTGAATTTGGCACTGTTAGTAACAAGTACAAAGGAGTATTTGACTAATAAGATATATGATAAGTATGTATGCATATATATATGTATCTTATAGTCCAATAGTATATAATTATTCCAATTATATAAGTGTGTATTTGCATGTGTGTATGTGTGTGTGTGTATGTAGACTTAACGTATGACTAGTGGAAGCTGCAAGGGAGGTGTTGGACAACAGTGAGCTTCCTTACTGTGACCTGTCAGCACTGGATAAATTAGGTAAAAGAGTCACTACACAATGGTACAGACTGGAAGAGAAGTTTTGCATCAAGTTAGAGAAGGAAGAACTAAAGATATACTGAGTCTTGTTTCTGGGAATATCATTGCTGCCTTTCAGGGAATGTGGAAGAAGAAGATGTCCTTTTGGGAGTAAACTTTGAGATTGTATTATGCATGGAGAAAGTTCCAGTTTCTACTCAAGGGAGTATTCCATGGTCAAGGGGAAAAGAATGCTTTCTTTATCTTCTAATTCCTTTGGGATACCAAAGACTGTCGAACATGTTACATGGCAAGGTGAAATAGACTGAACTCTCCCAGCAGCAAAGAATGATAGCCGATAATCATATTTGTTTTCGTATTCACCAAAGTGATTTGTGTATAGAATTTAAGGGAAGCCTAAGTCCCTTGCCTGCATCTCACCTTGTTACCAGAGATAGTCATCTTCAGTAATGTGGTTTGTTTTCAGACAGCTTCAATGTTGAAAACTAAAATACCTGATCTGTTACATCTGGTTTTATCAATTCAGTCATTCAACTTCTTCATATCTGAAGACCATAGGATTCTTCCCCGTCTAATGAAATTAAGAGGATTATTATTATTCTGTAGCCAGTATTTTGTTTTCTGCTGGGCCACATGTTATATTTTTTAGTTAACTTTCATTTTTCTCTGTAATTAAAAATTTCATTTTTAAAAAACTTTTTAAACCTTGATTTTTTAGTCTGTGATATTTCTTCTTGTATGTTTCAGGGGCATTGTTTTATACTTTCATACACCGTAATGTATATTTTTAATTTCTATCAGTTTTGTGCCTTCCCTGAAGGCAAATGCCTTTTCCCCGAGACTTCCCTGCATAGCGCTGAGCTGGCACTTGTCTGTGTGGCACCTTCGGGACTATTGCTCTTCTCTCATATGGGATCTCCTGGTGCCAGATCCTCTACCTTCCTGTTTCTTGGTTTATTTCTCATTTTGGAGAAAAAAAAAACAAAATATTCCAACACTGGGGAAGGGGTACGGACTGTCAGTTCTTGCACATCTGAAGTTGATACTATGCTAGCTTCACATCTTTGTGCATAACTCGTTTTTGAAAAGTCTAAAAAGTGGGAAATAGTTCACATTAGAATTTAAAGGCCAGCTCTACAGTTGCTGAAAATTCTGACATCATTCTTAATTCCATTTTTCTGCATGGGACCGCCCTTGCTCTGGGGAGAATTTGAAATTTCCGTTTTGTTCTGGTGAGCTGAATGTCATCAAGGCATTCCTGAGTGTGAGTTTATCTTCTTTTTTTTTTTTAAATTAGGTTTCCTGCTTTCTCAGAAGGCTCCTGTGTTCGTTTTATCCAATTGACACAAACCAGAGATACCTGGGAAAAAGAGATTTCAACTGAGAAATTCCTTACATCAGATTGGCCCATGATCATGACTGAGGATCAGTTTTTATGTCTAGTTTCTTTTTATCCTCTTCTTCTATTTTTTCCAAAACATTTTTTTTTTGCTTAGTATTCTAACCAGTGTGCTGACTCTTTAATTTCAGGCACAAAGATCGTATTTTCTAAAACTCTTCTCATAAGTTTTCACTGAATTTTTAGCATTGATTATTACTTTGCAATAATTGTTGTAGAATAATCTTTTTGTACACTGTGAAAATGTGTCTTTGCCAAGGCACCTTCTGGTTGGTTTAATAAAGAGCTGCATGGCCAAGGAAGAGGTTAGGAGGGACTTCCTTCCAGGCAGGTGGGGAAAATGAATGGAGGTGCAGGGGAGACGCCAGCGGACATGAAGAGGAAGCAGGAGGTGCAAGATGGGAGAGAGGTAAAAAGCCATGAGACAAAGTGTTGATTAATATAAATGAGTGAATTTGTTATAAGAGCTAGTGGGACAAGCCTATACTTTAAGCTGAGTTTTCATAAGTCTCTGTGTCATTATTTTTGCAAGCTGGCAGCCCAAAGAATAATCTGCCAATGAATAATAGCATCACTTTATATCTCTTAAGAAATGTAAATCAAATTTTGTTAAAATAGTCTTCTGATACCGGGATTCATTCTATTTTTGTAAAATTGCTCTTTTTAATTTTGTCCTCATAGGAAAATTCCCCTGACATTACGCTTTCATGTTTGATAACGAGACACTATAAAGCTTTTTGGCAATCTGTATCAAATGGAGAGTTTTTCAGATATATGCACTTTGCTGTGAGGGCTGAGTGGCCAGCTAGCCTTTGGGGAGGGTATACAAAATACAATATCTATAATTATTTTCCCTTTGATTCTTTAATTTTTTCAAAGAAGGGTCCTCTGGGTCTCTTTTACTACTGATTTTCACAGAATAAGAGTGTTGAGAAGGTCATGTTCTCATCACTATATGCACTTCTTTTTAATATGTTTCATCTTAATTGAGCCCATTTAACCCTATCTATCTCTGTGTCCACCAGTTATAAGCCTAAAGTACTAATGATTGATTTTTTTCCCCAGTCATTACCTTACATCACTTGCATATTTTAAGATGATTATTTTGTTTCAATCTTCACCTTAAGCTCCCCACTTCTTAATTACTGGTCCCTTGGCAAATGGTTTGACAAATGCATAGGTTTGATCTTAGCATCCTTTCCCCTGCCTTTTAAGAATCTCCTTCTGCTGTGTTGTTTCTCTATCTCCTGGCCATACGTTGAATATTATTTAGTCATTCTTGCTTATTGCACTCTTTTCTCCTACATTAGTAACATTCATTCTCATCATAACAGAACACTGACAAAGGCTACCATAGAAAGAGAAGGAGCAGCGGCATGTTTGCCCCACAGTTTTGGAGCCTGGAACTACAGGGGGCCTAGCACAAACTCCGTGTTTAGGATCATTCTCCTGCATCACCTTCTGACACAGACAGCAACTGTGAGAACAAGCAAGTGATTCCATCCTGACCTAGGGACAGAGTAAGTTTTGTGGGATCAGCTTACTCTTTTTATAGCACCCCCCTCTCTTGAGAACTGAAGACATCACAAGAGATTCACCTTCTGTTAAACACACCCTCAATACCTAATAACTTTCTGCAAAGTCACACTTCTTAAAGCATTCTGTAACGTCAGAATGGTGCTCCCTTCAAATAGACCCAACCTCCAATCAAATAGATACTTGGGAGACACCCTAATTCATTCTACTTGCCGTTTCCTGTATAAACCAGTGCTTCTTTCCTATATCTTTCTGTAACTCTGGTGGGAATCTGAGAGTAGTAAACATGGGGATTCAGTCTGTCCACAGATTTCAGTGAGTTTTTAAATGTAACTAATCCACGCTACACATATGGAGGCATAATAAGTGGCAAAGGATTGATGTTTTGCCCTGAAAATATTAAGAACTGATTTACTCTTTAGGAGACAAGAATGTAGAAATAGCTACAGGGCTGCATAGATAAATGGTGTAGGCAAAAATGAGAATGCTGGCAGATGAAGGATTGAATGGCTTGTGACCTTGGTGTTGAAGAACTCAGAAAACTTAGCTAGAAAGTAAGCTATACTACGTGGGCCTAAGAATTTAAAGTGCTATGTCTCTGAAAGCTTGACCCAAATCAGGATAGAAGAGGACAGAATTTTAACCTCTTTTATGCTGATGGCTTAAATAGATCTTTGATCCATTTATAAAATTTCCTGCTTTTCCTTCTGTACACATAACTTAAAATGCCCTAAGTTTAATTTTTTTCAAGTGATGTTTGGGATAAAGTTCAGCCACAGAGTTCTTGCCTAGCATTATCTTCAGCATTTGAAAATCAAACATCATGCAGTCAGAGCCTGGTATTACAGTAAATTTTCAGTTTTTAAAACTATGCTTCACCTAGTATTCCTTTCTAATCTGCTCTATTGAAACCTGCTCTTTCAGTTTTTTCTTTCCTTAATGCTCTGAGTAAAATATAATAATGCAATGACTAAATAATCTAGTACAACTCAGGCAACCAAAAACCCAATAAAATCACATCTAGATATTGAATTCTTACCTGTTACATGTGAATAGATACGTTCCTCTGAACGAAAAAGCAGACATACTATGTTTGAAAAGGTGAAAAACAAGAAAGTTCTATAATTTTTGAAAATTAAAATCAAACACATGTACACACACTACACACACACACACACATACACACACACACACACACACACACACACACACACACACACACACTCCTCCATAGGTTTAAATTTTAAAGTTTTAGTTTAGGACTTTACAGACATTCTGAGAGTTCCAGGCAGAACTTTCTAACATTTTACAGGACTGCCAAGTTAAACAACAACAGTTGGGAGATTTAGTTCCAGAGCACGTGGCTAATGACCTTTAAGGCAACTGGCCCCATATGTCAACAAAGAAAAAATATGTGCTATAACTGTTGAGGTTACATGATTTCCTTATTTTTTTTCTTCATTTATGCAACTCACGATCTGGTATAATAGCTCTACCATAAGGACAGAGAGTTGTTTTTAATAACAGTTTTTCTCTTAAAAGATGTCATTTTTGAAGCTAATTATTAAGAGAATTAGATTTCTTGGCATTTCAACCAAAAATATGTCCTTGTTTCTTGAAGTAGTTGGGTTGCATTTTTCTACAAATGTGTATATGGACTTGTGGTATTCTTGGCTGAACAAACTGTTACCGTGAGATTGTGTCTAAAACAACTAGTGGGGTTTGTGAAAAACACATTTGAAACACGAGTAATGTCCCCTTAGATTATACATCTCTACAGTCAACTCAAAGGAACTTACAAGATGCTTGTTTTTATTACACATGACTGAGAAGAACTTACAAATATGAGGCATTGCCTTTAAAACAATGAATTTCTATTCTTTCCCTTAACAAAAGATTATCAATGAAATTACATAAATAAGAAAAATAGACTATTGATGGGGATAACTGCCAGCAAATAAACCTTGCTCTAAAACAAGTAACAGCATTATATTAGATTTTGTATTTATGATTTATGGTCAGCAACAAAAATATAATAGTTTTGACAACTGTTTAGTTAAACAACAGTTTATTGCAAGGAAAAAAAATGTTCTGATATACTTTAGTGTGTTGAATAGGATATTTACAGGTTTTGTAATCAAACAAGCTTGAGGTTAAATAGTACCTACCACTTCTGTGTGTGTGTGCCTGTGTGTGTGTGTGTGTGTCTGTGTGTGTGTATGTGTGTGTGTATGTGTGTGTGTGTGTGTGTGCAGCACATGTGCAGGTATACACGTGTGCAGGTGCAGGTGTGTGGATACCGAAGGAATTCCTCCAGTGTCTTTCCTCGTGTACTACCATCCATTTGTCTTTTTTATTCACTATTATTGAGCTCTACATTTTTCTCTGCTCCCCTCCCTGCCTCTTTCCTCCCCTTCAACCATTTCCCAAGGTCCCATGCTCCCAATTTACTCAGGAGATCTTGTCTTTTTCTACTTCCCATGTAGATTAGATCCATTTTTTTTAAAACCTTTTTTAACCCTCTTACTGGGCTGGAACTGCCCAAGTATGGTATCCCAGGGCTTTGCCTACACTGGGATAGCAAACAGTGTATCACTACACGAGGCTTTTTGTTTGTTTGTTTGTTTTGGTTTTTGAGACAGGGTGTCCCTGTGTAACAGCTCTGGCTGTTTGAGAACTGGCTTTGTAGGCCGAGCTGGCCTTGAACTCACAGTTCTGCCTGCTTCTGCCTCTCAAGTACTGGGATCAAAGGCGTGCACCACTACCTCCTAGCTTACCAGGCATTTCTTACATGCTTCTAGCAATAGAATTCCTTTCCTTGTTCAAGCACTTTTTGTACTGAGTTGTCTTCCTGACTCCCAACATCAAACAAGTTGATATGACCTGAGTTTGGAGTTTGTTCATTTATTCAACGGCACTACATCATTAAAAAAAAAAAGCCTGGAGACTATTGTTTACTTACACAACACAACTAAGAGTTAAAAATGGGTAAATATGTGGCCTACAGTCAAATAGATGTGACTTGTCTGTTTTGAAGAAAATGCATTAAAAACAGAGACTTTGGTCCCTTCCTTGGGAGAAAAGTCTGTTCTCTGATGTTCTATAGCCTGAAGAATATTTTTTACTTTTTCTTGATACCTTCTGTTTTCTTATTTTCCTTTGTCCAGTGTAGCAAAATATTTGCCTTCAGTGTTGGCAAAATGATAAATACTCAAATAACTAAAATATAATTATAGCTGGAATTCCAGGTATGTATTCCAGGAATTCTAATTGGTACTATAATGAGGTACAGTTCACAGAATTATGAGAAATAATAATGGAGAGTTAGCTATAAATCTGATAGTGAAGAATTCTCAGAGTTAAGACTGAGTTTGTCATTTATAAAGAAAGTCACGGGAAATTTTACGAAAAAATTTATGCCATGAGGTGCACATTCTGAAAGGATGGCTCTGGTGGAAGTGTGAAGAAGAGATAGCAGGAAAATGAGACATTCGGAGCCTACTGCAGAACATCCGGTCACGCAGATGCTTTGACTCTCGGAGAGTGGGCATGGTCCAAAGATCGTGGCATTAAACAGAGGACACTGCAGCATGGCAAGGAGGATGTTTTCAGGACTTCATTTTGTGTGGCAGATGTAAATTATTATGTTCTTGTTATGTGTATTTTTCTTTGAGAATTTCATAAATGTGTACAGTGCATTTGGATCATTTCCACTCAGCACTCCCTCTCCGATAAGAAAATTTGAATGCTTATATACAAACAGGAAATTTAGTTCAAAACTTCCTACACATCAAATGTCTATCCCAGGTGGCTCAGCTAATGAATTTTTTCAAACATTCAGATTCTTTCGTATCACGGATACAGGAAACTTCCCAACTCATCTGTAAGACCATTATTATCTCAATACCTGAAAAAGGCATTGGATTCTAAAAAAGAAAATTACATATCCATCATAAATGTAGTCTCAAAAGTATTTAACAAAACTGCTGGAAATAAGTACAAAGATACATAAAGCACTGTCAGTGAGGAAACAATGGCACTGCTTTGAATGCTCGGTGTCAAGTGCTGAGCAGAAAAATGATCCGAGAACCAGCTGCCAATGCTTCCTATAATTTTGAACTAATTGGGGATTTGTAAGTGGTAGTAGCCAAAGACAATAAGCTATATCTTATGGTATAATAGACACATATTATATGCTATATCCAGACATTGTCATGACGGTTTTCAAACCACCTCCATGATAGTATAACCACATCTTTTTTCACAGAAGAGAAAACAGAAGTTTCCAGATGTTACCTAATTTTCCCTAGTGAGAAAGTTTGTGAATGACTTAACTAGATTAAAATTCATGTCTGTTTGAACCAAAAGTTTATGTACTTTTTAATCTATCATACACCAGGCAAATATCCTGGGTCTACATAAAGACTGAGAAGGAAGAATGAGAAAAAGCTTGTGGTTCAGACAGGGACAACAATCCACTCCCAGCTGAGACTAGAGAGAAACCATAGTACCTACAATTTGAAAGGGATGGGCGAGCTTTGAAAAGACTTGTCCTGGCCAGGCAGTGGTGGAGCATGTCTTTAATCCCATCACTCAGGAGGCAGAGGCAGCCAGATCTCTGTGAGTTCGAGTCCAGGCTGGTCTACAAGAGCTAGTTCCAAAATAGGGTCCAAAGCTACAGAGAAATCCTGTCTTGAAAAACAAAAAAAAAAAAAAAGAAAAGAAAAGAAAAGAAAAAAGAAAAAAAGAGAAAAGACTTGTCCCATTCAAAGACGCTTAAGGTATCATCAATTAATTTAATTAGTCAAGGGAGTCATCTGTAAAGCCCACATGTGTGATGGAGGATTCTGTAAGTATCTATGGGTTCCATAGTGGACCAGTTAAAGACTTCCTCTAATCCTAAAATAAAAACGTATAAACAATTATGTCTCTAAATCTAGATATTGCTAACTCTTCTTTGTTCTTCGCACTCATATTTCTTACAGTTACTAAAGTCTTTGGCTGCAGAAGTACCTCCTCCCTTTTCTAAATATAGAACTATTTACACAGCATGTAATTGTGTTTATGTTGCATAATATCTGATACTTTATATAAATATTTATTTATTCAAATTTAGATTGCTTGTCTTTGTAGATATTCACTCACACACACCGACACATAGGTGATGTCTGTATATATACATTTAAAAAATAACACCATAAGGAGGCCATAAAAGATATGTGGTTCTTTCAATTATTACCTGGTAGAAGCCCATTCCTATGGAGAGTCAGGCTAGGGGGAACAATGCTGTGGGCTTTCTTTCTTCCTGCAACACACTGAGTATCAGGAAAATCAGCAGATTCTTGAAGTAAAGCTCTAATCTAGGTAGCAACTGGGTTTATTTTTAGGATAACAACTACCTACAAAAATATGAGTTTGCTCATGCTCTTTGCCAACTGATATTGAATGTGAATGATATTTAAGATAGAGATAATGTCTCTGTTTTCCTATAACATGTTATAATTTGCAAATGAATTATATTGTAAGTTATTTGCAACTCATAATTTCTTCAGGCAACAGTTGCTTGAGGGGCTTGCTGCTTTTTTTTTCTGAAAAGAAAACTTGCATCTGTGTGCCGGCAGACTAATCTTGAGCTCCATGTTGAATTCAGTAAGCAACATACTTCCAGATGAAGTTCAGAAGAACGGTCTGAGTAAATGTTGACTGTCTCTTTCACTTTTGAATATATGCTGCATTTCAATTTAGAGCTGAAATCTTGGGCAATTCTTATATGGAAATTATATTGTAATCAAGATCTTTGAGTTGGTGTTTCCTAACTGTGCTCTTATGTTTGCATGCAAATATAAAGTAGTTAGCCTTGTAAGACGAAAGCAGTCTAACTAAATTTCACCTTGAAAAAAATGAATCACCACTCCAACTATTTCTTAGCCTCTTGTGAATGTTTACAGAATTTATAGAAAATGCACTATTTTCTAGGGAAAGTGTTGTTTTTAAAAATAACCTTAGCATTTAACATCACCTATGTCATATTGATTTCTTAGGAGAAGTTTCATAAAGCCAAATTGCCTGTGCATGTTTTCCAGTACATAATATTTGAAAAAAATGATCCCACTGCAAACAATGATAAATGAATTTTCTCATGATTCACTCCTTCCATAACCTTTAGTCTGGCTGCAATAGCATGAACACTGGTGCAAGAACTAGGAGGTAGATGCAAAATCAAACCACAACACAGCCATTGGATTCGCCAAATTAGATTCCTCCCTCCTGTAGGCATTGTAGACACAAAACAAAATCAAATTCACAGTTTGTCTTAAAAACCTAGCTTTTCACAGTTGAGTCTCCAAAATCGCAAACATTGAAACACTCATTTTGTAAAGAATTGATCAAGATATAAGACAGGAAAGCCTGAAACAGTACTTCCTCACGTATGCTTCCTCCACTCCACAGTCAATCCATAAAGCCCTGTTTGGGTTTGGGTGTTGCTATTATTGTCCCAGAACACCAATCTTCATATTTCTTTAGCGATGAGTCTGTTCTTTTTTTATTACTTAAAACAAATTTGCATTGCTTTTCTTGAGCTATGTATTTTTCTCCACTCCCTTCCCTTTCTCCCCCATCCTCTTCAACCTTTTTCCATGATCCCCACACTCGCAATTTACTCAGGAGATCTTGTCTTTTTCTATTTCCCATGTAGATTACATCTATGTATGTCTCTCTTAGAGTCCTCTTTGTAGTCTAGGTTCTCTGGGGTTGGAAACTATAGGCTGTTTTTTTTCTTTGCTTTATGTCTAAAAGCCGCTTATAAGTGAGTACATAATATATTTGTCTTTCTGGGTCTGGGTTACATCAATCACACAACATGATGTTTTCTAGATCCATCCATTTGCTTGAAAATTTCAAGATGTCATATTTTTTTTGACTGTGTAGTACTCCATTGTGTAAATCTGTCAGAATGGCCAAGATCAAAAACACTGGTGACAGTTTATGCTGGGGAGGATGGTGGAAGTGCAAACTGGTACAGCCACTTTGGAAATCAATATGATGATTTCTCAGGAAATTAGGAAACAACCTACATACCTCAAGACACAGCAATACCACTTTTGGGTATATACCCAAAGGATGCTCAATCATACCACAAGGACATGTGCTCAACTATATTCATAACAGCACTGTTTGTAATAGCCAAAATCTGGAAACAACCTAAATGCCCCCCAATAAAAGAATAGATGTAAAAAAATGAGTCTGTTCTTCACGTGTCCGTGATCCACCCCCAGGTTTCATCCAAAAGCCAATGCCTCAGAGGTTCCAGCTCTTCAAGCTCTGCCTTTTCGCTCAGTCAGTAGACTAAGCATTTATTATTTGGTGCCAGGCTTATGCCACCAGGCATTGGTATAATTCTTTATCCTCCTAGTCTAACCAATAGTTAGCTGATTCTGTGTGCCTGGGCCCTGGAGGCCAAGCCTTCTGGGCATTCCTGGCTCTATTCTCATGGCAACCAAATCTTCCTTTGTTTCTGTGGCTCATTTAGTTTCTTTTTTTTTTTCTGATGATCCAGCATATACCACGGTGAAAACTTTGTAAAGGACACTGAACTTATTGTGATGGGGGGCTCAGATATTCTAAACTGATAGGCTGGCCTGCATGTGATCTTTACACCTTTGTCGAAATATCGGCTGCTTTTTTGTTTCTTCCCTTATATTCCACCTAAGATAAATAGTTTGTCTTTCGCATTCCTTGTTCAGAAGGGTCTGCCCCTATACTGCATATGTGTGCCTCCAGCTGATTCTTCTGTCTCCATCTTCTGTCTAGCTATATGAATAATGGGGCTGGGTTTATAAACTGAGCCACTGCATCTAGCCATAGTGTTTTTATGTAGGTTTCAGAGATTAAAATGTGAAGGTCATGGTTGTACACAAGAGGATTTAGCCTCCGAGCCATCTTGCCAGACAAAAATGCTTTCAGTCAAACTGTAATAGTCTCGGGGAAATGAAAGAAAATGAAGAGCAAGAAACGGTGCCTACAGTAGCGTCTTTTACCATCTCAAAGTGTTTCAAAGGTCAAATATGAGGTTAATAAGCTCTAAAAGAGGGCATGGGAAGTAATCCATGAAGATGAACATTCCCAGGGCTGAGACACTTAGGGTCTGGATACCAGGAATTGAATTTTATCTTAGAAATTCCTTTTGGAATTAAAACCTACACTTAGCTATAGATGATGGGAGCCTCTAATCCATGGAATGTTTAGATGGGTAAAGCATGCATTTAAAGAGATCTCCAAGGTGGAACTGTGTGATCTGATGATCCAAAGTCATTTCTGTATGATGGCCAAAAGAGAGCAGCCATGTCTTCGAACACTCTCACTGTCTCAGACAGATACCCTGGTCGTGATTTCCCCTTTTTCATCTATCATCTGCATGCCTATAGATCTTTGAAAATTGATTTATTCTCTTAACAACTGTTGTGGAATGTTGGCTATCACAGAACACAACAGATAAAGACCCTATATACAGTGTGGATTTCTCTTTCGTGTAATAGGAGTCAGTGTTAAACAATATTTGTGATAAGGTAGTCAGTGTCAATTTTAGCTGGGTAGTCTAAGAAAAGACTCGGAGAAGGGTAACAGAGCTAACCACACAGATACCTGGGGGAAGAAGTTTTCTACAAAGGGAAGAATTAGTCAAAGGCCAACAAAAGGAAAAGCAGCAGTGGATGCAGAAACAAGGGACAGAGGTGACAGGTCAAATAAGTACAAATAGCATGGATTATTTGTACAAGTTGCTTCTATTCCCAGGCTGCTATCTACTTGTCAATGGGCCTTTTCTTTCTGTATCTGCCTTTTCAAATAAAAAAGGAGCTTGAAATGTTCGTGTTAGGAGTCACCACATAGGGATTGATCCAAGAAGGCAAGTTCAACCCCAGACTTTTAATAAAGCTGTTAATGCAACAATTGTTGCCAGATATTTTAAAGGAGGTCAGGGTATAGAAACTTTCAAATATAGGCAGGAGAGAGTGTTTTGTTACTAAATGTGAATAATGCATTAAGATTACTTTTAAAAAGAGAGAAATACAAATGGCTAACAGCAAAAAAATAATTCAATCTTTCTAGTCATCAAACTATAATTTTGTGCTGTCTACATAGATTATTTCTGTTTGGTATAGTCAGACTGAAAATTTAACAGTCAACATGGTCAAGCGTGTGGTAATGGACGTTGTCTTTTACATCACTGGGAATGCAAGTAGCAATTCCACGGGAAAACATTTAGCAGCATCCACCTGTGTCTTAATGAGTATCTTCTCCACTGTTCTAGATAAAGTAGTACTCATATTTCTCTGGAAGCACAAAGACTGGACCCTCTGCATGATGGACTTCTGAAGCTGTGAGACCTATCTCAGACTCTGCTAAGTAGCTTAATAGTTAGAAACCAAAACGCTATATCTACCAAATGAGTTCTACTTTTTGGAAACTGAGTAACTCTACTTGTGAGCATTCTTGAAATAGTTCTTTGGTTATTGTTATATAATTAATGGGATGAAAAGTGAGTGTGTTTTTCTCAATGGAAACAAAATACTATGAAAAGACTGTGTGTGTGTGTGTGTGTGTGTGTGTGTGTGTTAGATTATAGAGATAAAAAAGGAAAGATGCTGACAAATCAGATGAGGTAAGTCTAATTCAAAACAAAATTTTCATTTTGAAAAGTTGTTTTTCAAGTGCTCTAAGTTCTGTCTCTATTTTAAATAAATTGACACTAGTCTTATAAAGGATCGATTCTCTATAGTGCTCATTACGAAAGAACCCCCATCTGGAAAATTCTATAATAGCAAAAAAAGATTACAGAGAACAGAATTCTGACCAACACTAAAATATTGGTGTGTAAAGACCTATAAAACAAATAAAATATGAAATATGTATGATTTAAAAGTTTTATCATTTTTAAAGGTATTCTGTTTGAGGGATGGGGAGATGGTTCAGCTTTTAAAAACACTTAAAACTCTTCTTGCCAAAGACCCAAGTTCAGTCCCAGTATCCACACTGCATAGTTGCCTTTCACCCATCTCTAGGAGATCCAATACTTCCTTTTGGTCTCCATTATCACCAGCACACATATAACATGCATTCATGTAGACACATATACACAAACATAATTAAAAATAAATATGAAACCTTCAAAGAAAACCTATCTTGTTTTAATTTTCTTTTATGTAATTCGTAACTAATATTGGGCAAGAGGACTTTCAGTATTTATACCAAAAGAGTTTCAGATACACAATCACTTTTTGAGTCATATCAAGGACAAGGTCTAGGGAGATCCAAATTGTGGAGCATGTAACAAACTGGTGGTGGTCAAAAGTGTCAAATCACGAGCAAAATTTAAAAAAGCTTGAGGATAGATACATGGGAATTAAATACAACATATGTTATGAATTGGATCTGGAACAGTAAAAGAAAATTAGTACTGCAACTCAATTAACAATATTAACATTTTCTTAATGCCAGTAAATATACCAATATTATGATAAGATGCTAACCTCAGGGAAAATTAGATGAAGATAAATCAGAGAAAAATTAGAAACTAAAGTTGGAAAAATTGTGTTACCTTTGTAATTTTCTAAATCTAAGAACATTTGAACAAACATATATAAAATCATATATATATAACATATATATGATATAATTTACAGAAATTCTGTTACTGATCATTTATCCTATGGGGGGAAAAAGACATAGCAAAGATTTAACTACAAGATATCAATTGAAAGTTACTTAAAGGCATGATGTAAGTAACAATTAAACATTAAAGTTAGAAACATTCTATAATCACTAAAGTGACATTTTAGAAGTACAGTAATATAGATATATGTGCTGCCAAGTGATCAAAGCTTGATTTGAAAATAATGTTTTCATAAATCTATGAATTTATTTGCATGTGTAAGTACATGCATGCTCCCACAGGGAAAAAAAAAGCAGTCACATGAGGCATACATAAAAAGATTTGCAGACAGCTAGAGACATTTTATTGATAGGGGTTATGACTGGATTTGGAGCACAGTGCTGATTATTTCCCATTGAAATGGGGCAACCAAATGTATTTTTCTTTTCCCTTCCTTTGATTTTATGAGCAAAGCTCTATCTTTCATCCTCCTCCTCTTCTTCTTCTTCCCTCTTTCTCCTTTCTACAGAAAGTTCTACTGTTGCTCCTATCTGCGAGAACACGTCAGTTAACTCATGTGCATAACATGAATGACTTGGTAACTTCTTGGTAACAGTGAAAGACTTTTAACTGCTTTCCCCCCAGACTCAAGATTAATGAAACCTGTCAGGGAAGTGAGGGCAATGCCAAAGGAGGACCAGTGACAAAGAAAGTGAAAACAACCAAAACTGAAACCCACAGAAATAAAGTTGTCCTGAGACGAGCAAAGGCTAGAGGCAAAAAGCATGCGTGGGTGTGGAGGAGAACATGGTTCTGTTTTGGGGAGACCAGTCAAGCCTAATCTGTCTTGCCATAGGCAGTCTTACATCTTCTTGAAAGATGGGACATAAGCTTAACGAGCCCGAATATTCAGCTTTAAACAATTTTACTATGGAATATTACTGTTTAATGGACTACTGAACAGGGTGCTGAAAAGAAGGGCAATCCTTTGAACTCTCAGAATAATCACTGGACACGTGTTCTGCACAAAATCTACTGAGACAAACCTGCCTAAAATCCATTATCAGCCTTTTCTGTACAAAAATGTTAAAAAACTTCTCCAGGGGTAAAACATGGAAAAGAAGATTTCATTCAAAGCCGTCATGTAGCTGTCATGATCACTGCCACAGAGTCTTGCCGTGAGAACAGAAATGGAGCTCCGCTTTGAACACGTCTCAGGCTAAAAGAAAATGAACAGCTGGAGAAAAGGGTAGGTTTCGTGGTGTAAAAAATGACAAGGAAGTGTCAGGGATAAAGCAGGATTCTGACTAAGTAGATACAAAAGAACTCGCGCTGAATATGGACCTGGAAGATATATCAACACTCAAGGGATGTGAGGGAGGATGAAGAAGTCAGGCAAGTCAAGGACGACTTCTTCATTGAGTCCTTACTAAACTAACTCAGGATGTATTTGGGCTAGAACCAGAGTTTGCCAAAAAGTACACAAATGTGCCTAGAGAAGCTTGGTCAGACACCAGCTACCTTTAATGACTATCATCATCCACTTTGAACAGAGCTTCAATGTAGCAGTATGAAAGCCACATTGTACTGGAGGAAGTAGCTTGTGTCTACAGGCACTCAAAAGTCCTCATCTCAAGGACAAAGACAGCCAGAGTTAGCAAACTATTCTATGACATGCCAGCTAGATGTGAGTGTCAGATAAACAGTGAATAATTGTTTAGCCTAAGTACAACCCAAATGGTACATGATGACAGAGTTGCATTAACAACTATTATACTTATTAGACATCTGAAATTGACATTTAACTGAGTAACTTGTATTTGTCTTGGTCCCACTATCGGAAGTGAGTCCAAATTCTCCACCTTCAAGGATCAGTCTCATTTACTTCTTTTGCACCTTGGAATGTTACTAGATTTTACTTTCAGTGCAGGGGGTCAAACTCTCCATATGCTACTCAAGTGCTCTAAAACTGAGCTACACTTTCAGCCATAAAATGCCAGTGAGAAAAATATTATAAAGAAAACATTTTTGTTGGATAGTATGATGTTTCCAATGTCTTAGCTGGTAGATAGAAAGAACCGGGAAATAACGGAGAAAACAGGTCACTCAGACTCTGTTCTAGCAAGAAAAGCGCTATAACTTGTATACTGACAGTCACAGTAAGTTTGTTTTAATGAACTTTTAAACAGAAACACAAAAATGATAAAAAAAAAAAACAAGTAACAAGGTGGAAACAAAACAACTGACCTATAGAACTCGAGAAGAAAGAACGTGAGCATCAGGAAATTTGGATTTCTTGCTGACTCCCTATTAAAGATTGGTGATGTCCAATGTAATATTTAGAAGTATTGCTCACTGCTGGGGGTACTTTTCACACTCAACATATAAATCATAATACTCATACCACACATGCAATGTTTAATGAGTATTGTGCCATAAAGAATATAAATTTTATTAATTCAAAAAAACTTTTGGAAATAGTCCTGCTGAGGAATGAGAGAAATCAGATATGTCACTGCTGTCAAAAAAACCCACCAATGTGTACAAGAATGCGTGAGAAACAAGACGAGCCTCTCATCACAAGGCAAGAAGCATGGCTTCTTAACATTTCTACCAGGAAAAAAATTGTGAATAAATTCTTCTTCCTTGGAGTTGCAAATGGCTGCAGGGATATTACTATAGTTACTCACATGCTCCTGTCATCTAGGATTTTGCACATTTTATAAATCAAGATATTTGTCAATAACACAAGATATGGATCTAAGGTGCCTTCTCCAGGAATGAAGGATACTAACCCATGCACTTTGCAGCATTGATTCTATTTGAACATAAATAATAAACATGCAACAGATGTTCTGGAATCGGAATGCTATAGATGATAATAAAAGGGTCAAAAAGAAACTTGAAGGCAAATTGACTTCCACCCATATAGAGAGAGACAACCCTGACAGGAAAAGTCAGCTGAACAAATATTTGACTTATTGTACTTGTCTCTGTCTGTCTTTGCCCCAGAAGGTTTGTTAAGGGTTTATCTGGGTAAATGTACTTTTGCTTGGTGGTCTAGCAAGGACACACATAATGACGGTGAATTAGCTCTTTCCAGCTGTGTCACATTTTCCTCGAGAAGGAATTCGTTCCTTTAAGAATGGGTAAATCAAATTAAACAATCATTAAATCTTTACCTTGCACTACATCCACAAATACATTCTTCAGATGTGATGTTGAGTATATATTTTATAAGAAATATTCAAGTAGACTCTAGAGGTCCTGTCGAACTGTTGAAATTAATTCACTCAAGCATTTGGCAGGGCCTGCTATGTATAGATTTCATTTGTATTAAAAATTAAAGGTCCTTGGATGAACAAAACAATTCCTGTGGTGAGGAAATACCTAAGGATTTCCTGAGTGTTATCAATAATGGCAAAACTGGAGTAAATCCAAAAGTTCCTTGACAGCACAATGAATAATTAGACTTTATGGCATTCACGTAATAAAACATTTCTTCATCAACAAAAGGAACCAATTCACCCTAAACAAATCAACATGAATGCACTGTAAAACTCACATTGCTGAAATCACAGACAAATACAAAAAGCACTATTTCAATTCATATAAAATTTAAAATTTGGCTAATGGGAGCTCACCAAATCCAGCTGGACCAGGACTGAATGAGCATGCGATCAAACCAGACTCTCTGAATGTGGCTGACAATGGGGGCTGACTGAGAAGCCATTGATAAAGGCACTGGGACTTGTTTCTACTGCATGTACTGGCTTTTTTAGGACCCTAGTCTATTTGGATGCAAAGCTTTTTAGGCCTGGATGTAGGGGGGAGAGCCTTGGACTTACCAGAGGGCAGGATTCCCTGCCCTCTCTTAAGGAGGGAGGGGAAGGGTGGAGGGTGAAAGAGGGTGGGGAGCAGGAGGGGAATGGGAGGAAGTGAGGAAGTGTAAATTTTTGAATGGAAAAAAATAAAGAAAGAAAAAAAGAAAAAAATTAAAATTTGGGAAAATTAAACAATATAATAATGCTTGAAGACAGATCTTACATTGACAAAATGATAAAACAAACCAAACGATCAAGAAAGGTACAGTTTAAGAAGAGAGTAAATGGATGCATTTGGCTAGGTGCCTCTGAAGTGCTGGTCATGTCCTGTGTCTTTTAAAAGAAAACTGTATCAAATATTTTATTCATGCAACCACTACCAGAATCCCTGCAGGTTTGTTTCTTGGACTCCTAGCATATATGCAAATCTGCAGATGTTCAAGTCCCATCATGTATTGTTTCTTGACTCCAGATGAGAGGAGAAGTATTTATTATCTCGAGTTTATAAAGTTTATAGTTCATATATATGTGTGTTCTATTTTATTAAAAATAAATTTAAAAATAATTGGAGAGGTTTGTGGTGGTTTGAAAGAAAATAGCCCTCGCAGTGAGTGGCTCTCTTAGGAGGTACATTCTTTTTTTTTTAATTTTTTTTTATTAATTTATTTATTTATTAAAGATTTCTGTCTCTTCCCCGCCACCACCTCCCATTTCCCTCCCCCTCCCCCAATTAAGTCTCCCCCCAGCCCGAAAAGCAATCAGGGTTCCCTGTCCTGTGGGAAGTCCAAGGAACCCCCACCTCCATCCAGGTCTAGTAAGTTGAGCATCCAAACTGCCTAGGCTCCCACAAAGCCAGTGCGTGCAGTAGGATCAGAAACCCATTGCCATTGTTCTTGAGTTCTCAGTAGTCCTCATTGTCCGCTATGTTCAGAGAGTCCGGATTTACCCCAGGCTTTTCCAGACCCAGGCCAGCTGGCCTTGGTGAGTTCCCAATAGAACATCCCCATTGTCTCAGTGTGTGGGTGCACCCCTCGCGGTCCTGAGTTCCATGCTCGTGCTCTCTCTCCTTCTGTTCCTGATTTGGACCTTGAGATTTCAGTCCTGTGCTCCAATTTGGGTCTCTGTCTCTGTCTCCTTTCATCGCTTGCTGAAGGAAACAATGAAAGCCAGAAGGTCCTGGATAGAAGTACTGCAGAAGCTAAGAGACCATGGATGCAAGCCCAGACTACTATACCCAGATAGGAGGTACATTCTTGTGGGAGTAAATGTGGTGTTGTTGGAGAAAGTATGTGGCCGTAGGGTGGGGTTTGAGTTCTCCTATGTTCAAGCTAAGCACCGGGTCATAATTCATTTCCTGTTATCTGAGGATCAAGATGGAGAATTCTCAGCTCCTTCTCCAGCACCATATCTTCTCACATGCTGCCATGTCTCACCATGATGACAATGAACTAAACCTCTGAACTGTAAGCCACCCTAATTAAATGTTTTCCTTTATAAGAGTTTCCATGGTTCTGGTGTTTATTCACAGTAATAGAAAACCCAGCTAAGACAGGTTGGGGTGATGATTCATTCAGTAAAATGCTTATCACGCATGTATGAGCCCAAGCTGAAATTTCTAGCACCTATGTAAAACATCAGGTGTTAAGGACCTCCTACACCAATCAGGTATATCCATGAGCATCTGTCACACCACCACATGGGGACAGAGAGAAGCAGATCCCCAAAGCTTGCTGACCAGCCAGCCTAGTTGAAGCATAGGATCCAGGTTCAGAAAAAAAAAAACACTCTGCCTCAAAAAATAAAGTAGATACAATAAGAAAAATATTTTTGATATCACAATCTACATTACCAGCACATACATGTACACACATATAATCATACATATGCATGAAATATCACACACACACACACACACACACACTAATGATTAGATAATCCATTAAGAGATTTTCTATTTGAATATTCCAGAAATAGTCTTTAAAATGCTTTGCAATTCGTGGCTATCGTGAAAGGTGATGCTTCTCTGATTTCCCTCTCTGCTTCCATATCCTTAGTGTATAGGAAGGCAACTGATTTTTTGGAGTTGATCTTGTATCCTGCCACATTATTAAAGGTGTTTATCAGCTGTAGGAGTTCTTTGGTAGAGTTTTGGGGTCACTTATGTATACTATCATATCATCTTCAAATAACGAAAGCTTAACTTCTACCTTTCCAATACGAATCCCCTTGATCCCCTTATGTTGTCTTATTGCTATTGCTAGAACTTCAAGCACTATATTGAAGAGGTATAGAGAGAGTGGACATCCTACTGGGAGAAGATCTTCACCAAACCCGCAACTGACAAAGGTCTGATCTCCAAAATATATAAAGAACTCAAGAAACTAGACAGCAAAAGGCTAATCAACCCAATTATAAAATGGTGCACTGAGTTGAACAGAGAATTCTCAACAGAAGAACTTCAAATGGCCAAAAGACACTTAAGGTCATGCTCAACTTCCTTAGTGATCAGGGAAATGCAAATCAAGACAACTTTAAGATACCATCTTACACCTGTCAGAATGGCTAAAATAAAAAACACCAATGATAGCCTTTGCTGGAGAGGTTGTGGAGAAAGGGGTACACTCATCCATTGCTGGTGGGAATGCAAACTTGTGCAACCACTGTGGAAGTCAGTGTTTCGGTTTCTTAGGAAATTCGGGATCAACCTACCCCTGGAACCAGCAATACCATTCTTGGGAATATACCCAAGAGAGGCCCTATCATACAATAAAAGTATATGCTCAACTATGTTCATAGCAGCATTGTTTGTAATAGCCAGAACCTGGAAACAACCTAGATGCCCTTCAATGGAAGAATGGATGAAGAAAGTATGGAATATATACATATTAGAGTATTACTCAGCAGTAAAAAACAAGGACTTCTTGAATTTTGCATGTAAATGGATGGAAATAGAAAACACTATCCTGAATGAGGTAAGCCAGACCCAAAAAGAGGAACATGGGATGTACTCACTCATATTTGGTTTCTAGCCATAAATAAAGGACATTGAGCTTATAATTCGCTATCCTAGAGAAGCTAAATAAGAAGGTGAATCCATAAGACAAACATATAGGCATCCTCCTGAATATTAACCTTCATCAGGCGATGAAAGGAGACAGAGACAGAGACCCATATTGGAGCACCGGACATAAACCTCAAGGTCCAAATCAGGAGCAGAAGGAGAGAGAGCATGAGCAAGGAACTCAGGACCGCGAGGGGTGCACCCACACACTGAGACAATGGGGATGTTCTATTGGGAACCCACTAAGGCCAGCTGGCCTGGGTCTAAAAAAGCATGGGATAAAACCGGACTTGCTGAACATAGTGGACAATGAGGACTACTGAGAACTCAAGAACAATGGCAATGGGTTTCTGATCCTACTGCACGTACTGGCTTTGGGGAAGCCTAGGCAGTTTGGATGTTCACCTTACTAGACCTGGATGGAGGTGGGTGGTCCTTGGACTTCCCACAGGTCAGGGAATCCTGATTGCTCTTCGAGCTGATGAGGGAGGGGGACTTAATCGGGGGAGGGGGAGGGAAATAGGAGGCGATGGCGGGGAGGAGGCAGAAATAAATAAAATAAAATGCTTTGCAAATTATTTTTCTAAGAAAGAGATTTCCTTAGGTTTACTAATATTCTGATATTAAGTGAAAAATTGAGGTGACCACCATTGTCATGGCAATTAGAGAGATGGGATCATCTCTAGAAAAATCTATTTCTCCATTCAAATTTGGCTTTGTGTAGTCACATCTTCTTAGAAAAGAAACATGCACTTCTAGGTGCATAAATTTAAACCAAAGGCAACGAGTCAACAGAAATGCCATCTCCCTTCACATGCCTCGTCTATTATCTGAGAATAATCAGCTGAATGTCAAACAAAATGAGACAATGCCCCCATTACACAGATGATGAGCCTTCGATGCAGACATGATCCATATTCAATTATAATACTGAGGTATCTTGCATTTTGATTAGAGCTTTTCATTCATAGACTAAATTTGCATGTGTCATAAATAGTGGGAAATATTTTTTTAAACATTTAAGTGGATTTAACAGCAATAAACTTGTAAAACCGAGAAATGGTAAAACTGCAGTTGGTGTCTGGCCTCAGACCTTGAAATATCTCTATAGAAAAGGTTGGGACAGATGTTTCACACGACTGGAGAAGGATAAGCAAGAGAGTAAATGGGATGGATGGATAGGTAGCTGTGTCTATTAATACCATAATTTGATAAATACATATGCAAAATATTCAGAAGGATGTGCAATAACAGTTAGCACAGATTTACTTCTGATAACTAACATCAGAGGAGAGTGAGCCATAACATGCTTATCTTTCATTTTTCATAGAGCACTTTTTCACACTGGGACTATATTTCTTTTTACAACATAAATTATTAGGAAAAGTTTTAATGGAAAATAGTTTAGTGACATGCTATCATGGGCCTGCTGTCAAATCGCTAACACTGCGATGTATAATTTGCCGTAACACTGCTCATGCTGTTATATTTTCATATTTCTTTTTAAAGTAAACACAACTTTTAGAGGTGAAATTTTGAATGGTTATCTTTGAAGAGCTCTGACAAGATTAGTTCAGATGTAATAAAGAGAAATTTGTCAATAACCTCAAAATCCCCAGCCAGAGTGGGAATTTCTCTTTGTTTGCTTGCTGTGGTCATCTCAGAGAAAGCCTGATACAGGTAGATGATGCATTTTACAAACCTATCTAACAAATTTGTAAATTGCTGACTGGTGATGCGACTCCTGCTATTAATGGTTTCACTGACACAGGTTCCACCGGGTTTCTATTATAGATATCTTTTTTATGATAATAACAAGTGGCTAGAGCCTTCCTCTTGTCTCAAACTATGCTTGATTCCTCTCCATAGATACACATCTATGTACTCTTTCTTCAGATTTCACTGTTCCAAAATGATTCTCTATCTGATTGAGACACTTTAGTCAGCCCCTGAACTGAACGTATTTAGTTCACACGGAACTGAACCTAGCAGAATGCACAAGGGCTTCCTGGCCTGGAGAGCTCAGCAGTTCTTTAACTTTCTCATTTGATTCAAACCTGTAATGCTCTGTTGGGGAGATCCTTGAGTTTTGTCTTGCATTGTGTGATTGCGGCCACGGTTATCTGTTTGTAACTCATTGCTGTCTTCAGATACGAGATTTTAATTTAGGTTTATGCTGATTTGCCATCTGGTCTTGAACCTTCAATCTTCAAAATTTTTTGAAATTCATCATGGACACAGGACTTAATTTTTCGGAACCAGGGTTATTCACCTTGGACTTTTCCTAAATGACAAAATTAGTAGGGTAGGAGGATCCTGTTAAGTGGTTTGCTGAATGCAGGAGACAGCTCTGTTCTATTCACAGACAGCCTTGCCTCAAGCTGCTACATTTAAGCTTTCATATTTGCTTGCTTGAAATGGGCACGTTACATTGTAGCTGAAATGCTTCTTGAGGTACTGTTTGGAAAATGCTCAACAACATAAATGACAACTTCTGCCTGATCATCTGGCAATATCTTAATACCCTGCACATTTACAGTATGATTCTGGTTTCCTCCCAAAGATTTATGCAATGATTATACCAAGTGTTGCTGCTAGCTTCTAGAATCTATTTCTTTCTTGTGGAAAACTAAAATCACTAGCCTATCTCCGCCATTTTTACTGGGCATAAACCTATAACCTACTGGTCATTCACTGCTGATGTATATTTAAGCCTTCAGATACCAATCCAGTTCCAAAACCAGTATTAAACCAATATTGGTTCCCATTGCTGCCTCAAAACAGCCCCAAAGCTAAAACATTATGCAACATGCATGAGTCTGCCAGAGCTGGTGTTTGCTGGGGAAGGAAATCCAAAGAGCAGACCGCACAATAGTAAAGGTTTTCTCAACGCGACTTCAGATCCACTCTTTTTTTTTTTAATACAAATATGACATTTATTTTTTTAATTTATTTATTTATTAAGGATTTCTGCCTCCTCCCCGCAACCGCCTCCCATTTCCCTCCCCCTCCCCCATCAAGTCACCCTCCCTCATCTGCTCGAAGAGCAATCAGGGTTCCCTGACCTGTGGGAAGCCCAAGGACCGCCCACCTCTATCCAGGTCTCAGGATCTGGAGCCCCATCTAAAGGGACAGAGAGAGCCTCCAGAATTAACAGTCATATCAAGACTGCAATATTTGGTTAGCCTAGACTTCTACTATGCAATTCTTGGAGCACTCATGCCCAGAAGAAAACCTCCAGTCACACCATGGATTTTCCTTCTCTGTCTTAGCATCATTGTTCTGATACTGAACCTGTTATCACTATTAACCTGGTATCTCAGCATTTGCAAATAACCTTTTATCCATAAGCTTTGTCACAAGAAAGCATTGTTTAGTTGAAAGAGACTGATGGTTTAGCTAGCTTAAATAAATCTTTTTCATAGAACAGGAAGTCCAGAATAGCCAGGAAGCAGAGCACCAACAGAAGCCCACTAAACTAAACGAAGTGCTGCCTTCTCCCTGCTCCTATGTGCTTTATTTGCATTGCTTTTTCTTTGCAAATAATTTTATTTTTTTAGATACAAAAGATGGTGTCTGTAGTTGGGTGTTTTGTGTTGCTGTAACAAAATCTTGAAAGCTGGGTATTTTATTAAAAAAAGAAGACATTTACAGGCTCACAATTCTAGTGGCTGAAAGTTTAACATGGCACATGTATCTGGGAAAGCATCTCTCGCTGTTGCACAATATGGTAAAGAAGGTAAAGGGAAATACCCACAGGCAGAAGGGACCAATCCAAAGTACAAGCATGGTTGTGTAAGCACCTACTCTCTCTAAAAAAAAACTTTCTCTGCCAGGGCGCCATTAGTCTCTCTGGACGATGACATCCCCATAACCTAATTCTCTGGCACTATACCCTACCTTTTAAAGATTCCATTCACACTGGGAGCAGATTTCCAGTGCAAAAATACTTCCCAATGGGGTCCAAATGATAGCATTGTCCTCCCTTTCAGAACATATATTATTTTCCAAAACTAGCTCCTATGATAAGCTACCTAATATTTACAATCATATATGACATCCCAAATAGAAATCCTGGTTTTATTCAATTTTACCAGAGTATGGAATTTATTTTCATTTTTTTTCCAGTTCATGAGATTTCTGAGAATGAAAAATAGAGGAGTTACCTAATTTTTGTAATATCTTTACATAAAAGAAAGAATAATGTCTTTATTAAAGGGTTCTAATTTACTCGTACTTTCTACTTGGCTGTGACTTTTTGAAAAAAAAATTTTTTTTTTTTTTTGGTTTTTCGAGATAGGGTTTCTCTGTGGTTTGTGGTTTTGGAGCCTGTCCTGGAACTAGCTCTTGTAGACCGGGCTGGTCTCAAACTCACAGAGATCTGCCTGCCTCTGCCTCCGAGTGCTGGGATTAAAGGCGTGTGCCACCACTGCCCGGCGACTCTTTGAAATATTCTATCTACCCTTGTTCTACAAAACTTAATAAAATATATTGATAGTATTTGTGCATGGCTTTCAATGATATTGCACTTGATTTTTATCTAGGTATATTATCTGTCTATTTCATAGTATTATTATTCAACAGTAATACATTTAAGTTAAAAATATAAACATATGCAAATATATAAAATATATAACCAATATAATTTTAAAACATTTTTTAATTTTTATTTGTGTGGTATATGAACACATGTTAGCTCCTAAGTGTGTATGGTTGCCTAGTACAAAGGACAAAGGACAGTGTTACATGCCCTGAAACTGAAGCGACAGGGGGATGGTTGTGAGTCACCCAACATGGGTGCTGGAAATATAACTGGGGTCCTCTCCAAGAGCAATAAACACTCTTATCTGCTCAGCTGTATCTTCAACCCTGGGATACACTTTTTCTTTTAAGAGAGGAGTTTCCATGTAAGCAAAAAAAGTATTTCAGCAAACTCAAGAAAACTGGGAGAAAGCTAGTTTGAAAACCTGTGGTTGTCAGAAAAGTCACTCGGGGACTAAGCAGAAGATAGACGATGTGAAGTTGTCAGTTCTAGCTACGCTGATGGCAGCATGTCCAGAGAAATTCTGCCAGTCTCCTCTATGCTAAGAGACATCTGTTAGCTGGCTGTGTGTGTGTGTGTGATAATGAAAGGCAGGCAGAGAACAGAAATCCAAGCACAACATGTAAAGATAATGTGCAGAAAAATAAACAATAGAAAGGATTCCTAACCACAAGAACAAAAAACCTTAAAGCTGCAATATTATGTACAGAGAAATCATTGAAAAATAGGTAAAACCTGTTAGAAGTGTGGTTTCTCTTTTATTCCCATAACCCTGAAAGTGAGTTTTCTGCTTGTTTCTTGTTTCTTCAGCAGTATCTGTCTGCCTTAGCTTTCAAACTGGATAGTTAACTAGACAAAAGATTACTGTGGTACCAATAGTATTTATTCACAACGTGACTCTATCATGAATCGTATCTTAATAGACTGGCATTGTACATCGGGTCATAGAAATATTTTTTCTCAGGCAATGAAAGATTTGCAATAGTGCTGCTGGCCATGACATTGGTTTTAGAACTCTGACTACAGGCAGCTAGGGAATAAAGAAATGAAGAGCATTTTGATTGGGTGGGCTGTGTTTATTGTGTTGGAAGTTACCTACCAAAATCAAATCAACAACCTGGAACCTCATCAAGTTATAAAATACAACATGGGTTGGGGGAATTAGCTGATCTCTGTAGAAGGTCTCTATGGCAACCAGTCTAAAGGTGATAAACATCCAGGATGAGAAGGAAGTTGCAGCTTCCCATCATTGCACACACTGGTCATTCACTCATACTCAGACTCCCTAGGAAAGATTTTCAATCCCTTAAAGCATGTCCCAGGTAAGGGTTTGCCATTCCAGTGAGGCTGAGACATTGGAGTCCTCAGCATAGCCATGCCCATGTCTGATGTGGGAGTGTCATATATCAATCTGTTGATTTCATTGGCTAAGTAATAAACAAACTGTTGGGCTAATAGCTTAGAACATAGGTGGGTGGAGTAAACAGAACAGAATGCTGGGAGGAAGAGGAAGTGAGCTCAGAGACTCGACAGCTCTCCTCTCGGAGGCAGACTCCTCAGAGAGACGCCATGCTCCCCTCTCCTGGGCAGATGCACGCGATGAAGCTCCGACCCAGGAAGGACATAGGCTAGAATCTTCCCTGTAAGACCGGTGCTCACAGATTATTAGAGATGGGTTGATCAGGATATCAGAATTAGCCAGTAAGGGCTAGAGCTAAAGGGCCAAGCAGTGTTTAAATGAATACAATTTGTGTGTTGTTATTTCGGAGCATAAGCTAGCCATGTAGGCAGCCGGGGTGCTGGGGACGCAGCACCGCTGCTCCTTATTACTACACATGTCAGCATAGACATTCACTCAAGGCTTAACTCAGGTTTTCTTCCACTTTCTACAAGAAAGTACAGGCTAGATCAACATCTCTTTCAAAGTGTCCAGTTGCAATGTTCTTTGATAAAGAGTCCCAGAAACAAATGCAACATATATAAAGTTATACCCTATATAAGGTCCTGGGTCATTTTAATACTCTCCTGAAGTAAGATCTCTAGGAATGCACTATCCCTTCCCTATGTCCTGAAGATAATATATGTTCAAATATATTGGCAATATTTCATTATAATCCAAACTGTATGATTTATTTTTGCTATATTTCAATATTCCCCATACTTCTCTTGAGTTAATTTCATTGGTATTTGAATATAGACATCATAGGCTAAGATTTTTGTAGTGGGAGAAGGCCATTTGTTCATTTCCTAGCTTCCAAGACTCCCAAAACAACTACACAGATGTAGTAATAGGGGGACGGCGGCGGGGCTGCGTCCCCAATACCCCAGCCACCTGCCCGGCTAGCTTTACCCGAAATAATTACACGGACACTGTATTAATTTAAACACTGCTTTGGCCCATTCCTATCTAGCCTCTTCTAGGCTAATTCTCACATATTAATTTAGCCCATTTCTAATCATCTGTGTAGCGCCCCTAGGTGCGCTTACCAGGAAGATTCTAGCCTAAGTCCATCCTGGGTCGGAGCTTCATAGTGTGCGTCTTCCCTGGAGCAGGTAGCATGGCGTCTCTCCTGCGTCTGCTCCGGAGAGCAGAGCTGTGGAGTCTGAGCTCACTTCCTCTTCCTCCCGGCATTCTGTTCTGTTTACTCCACCCACCTAAGGGTGGGCCTATCCAATGGGCCTAGCAGTTTCTTTATTGCTTAGCCAATGAAATCAACAGATTGATATATGACACTCCCACATCACACAGAAACTGTATTAATTAAATCACTGCTTGACCCATTAGCTCAGCTTCTTCTTGGCTAATTCTTAAATCTTAATTTAACCCATTTCCATTAATCTGTGCATAACCACTAGATCATGGCCTACCAGCAAAGTTTCAGTGTGTCCGGCAGCAGATCCATGGCTTCTCTCTGACTCTGCCTCCTTTCTCCCAGCATTCAGTTTAGTTTTTCCCAGTTACATAAGTTCTACCCTATCAACAGGCCAAGACAGTTTCTTTATTCACCAGTGGTATTCATGGCATACAGAAGGGAATCCCACATCACCTCCTCTTCTGTTTAAATTAAAAGGAATGTTTTAAATTTAACATAGTAAAGTTACATATAAAAAAATGTATCAAGCAATAATTACAGTTACAACATTTATTTCTACTTTATCTTTTATCATAACTAAGGAAAACTATAAGTATCTATTCTTCAACTCAATCAAAGACTCCAGAAGGATATAATATTACCTAAGTAAACAGGAGTGCATTGTAAGCAATTTCCAAAACTCTAAAATTGACAGAGACATCTTGCAGCCTGAACAGTCACGTAAAGTTATTCTGTACCATTGGAGCATCCATCTTCAGACTACAAGTCCATAGTATCCAGCAGGCTTTTCCATGAAGCAGGAAATTTCAAAGACTGATCCATCTATATTGGCAATTTGTCAGTCACTTTCTTCTGTGTCCTGCAGAATGTAAAGCAGACTCTTTTATGAAGCAGGAACCCTGAAGGATTGTTTCACCTTTAGGCAAGTTCAGCAGTTATTTCTCTGTGGGTCATGCATGTCCAGTTCATCAAGAAGTCCAAGCAAGAGCACTTTCCTACCCAAATGGCTAACCAACTCCATAAGGAGCCTCTCTGGTGCCCATCATCCTCTTTAAGTAGCTTGGTGCTTCCAGGAACAGATGTATCTCACTGTCATGAAAAATCCTAAGTTATTAAACATTTTAAATGCCATATTCTGAAGATCTCTGAAAGATTTGAAGAATACCTAACTGAAATATATATCTATATATCTAGAAAACCTAACTAACATGGCTAAGAAGTTTGACTATTATAAATTACAATATATTAACCTGTATTTCTTAGTAATACATTACATTTCTAAACAAGCTACACAAACACAATGCCTTAATCAAGAGCAGAAATATAGATATAACATAATTGACCTAAAATTTGTTATCAATAAAGCAAAATCCAAACCAATGCAAAGTCATCTCTATAGCATATCCCCCTTTAAATGTAAAGAGACATTTATAAACAATATTTGGGAATTTGGGCATAGTTCTCTCCATACTGCTCCCTGGTTTTTTGCTGTTGTTGTTGTTGTATTAAATAACTTGGGGGGGGGTGTTTTCAGCAACCTTTCAGCGGGTCTTGGTCCATCAAACTAAAGTAGTCTAGAAGGATTCCACAGGTTTTCATCCTCTGTGAAACAAAAAAGAACCTCTTTTCCAAAGCAACATATCCTTAGATTCATATTTTGAAATTAAGTTACCTTTAAGATATATATGCTGGTTTAGCTTAGCAGCCGATACAATGAAATGTCTCTCTGTACTTAGCTCCTTCACAGTCAAAAAATTCAAAGAAAACACAATAATACACTTAATTCAAACTCTCTGTGTATTCTCCTTCATTATGTGGCTTATTTTTTACTGTATTACTTTTTAATATTTATTTTATTATCTTTACTTCTTTAATCTATGACTGTCTGTACTCTGTCTCTTTAAAGACTTTGTTTTATATGTTTTTATAAACCATTTACTTCTTTTTATAACACTCTAAACTCTTTTTCTTATCTCTCCCAAGCCTACATACATTTTTAAAACACACCATGCCTCATTTAGAGGTCTTTTTCATCTGAATTTGTCTTTATTGTGTATCTGTAATCTTTTTCTGACCAGAAGTGCTTCTTGAAATGCTAAGCCCTTCTTATGAACTTAAGTAGAGCTATTCCTAGGAGAAATATGGCACTGCCTGCCTGCCCTGCCCAGTCCAACATGATGGATTTGTTTGCTGCCTCAGAGAGCCATGCTCACAGCCCCATTTTTAGGCACACAGCCAGTTTATGTTGTCGTTAAGCAAGTTGTACCATTCTGTTCACAAACCCCATTTAACTGTTCGATGGCCAGATGTCCTGAGAAAGAGTTAGAGCCATTTGTGGTGGCAAGCCAGGAAGCGGCTCTTTTTTTTAAAAAAAAGAAGCTGCACAGTTTTTACTGCACCTCTCTTAAAGTAGCCACAGTGTCCTTGCTCACTGCAAGCCCACTTTGAAAAAGAATATGGCTACCAAGAAATTGTGTTAAACTCTGTTCATTTTTGCCTAGAATTACTATTTAAGCTCTCTCAGGTTTTATGTGGATTAGCTAGCACACACTGAAGTGCTAATTTGTTGTAAGGAGGGCTGCTTGCTTGTTTTTCTGGCTGCCCAGACTCCCAAAATAATCACACAGAAACTATATTATTTAAACTACTGCTTAACCAGTTACTTAAGCATATTGCTAGCTAGCTCTTATATCTAGTATTAACCCATCCCCTTTATTTTATATTTTACCACAAGGATTATTGCTTACCAGCAAGGTTTAAACATGTCTGTCTCTGGCATGAGCTCCATGGCTTCTCCTGACTCCACCTCCTTTCTTTCAGCATTCAGTTTAGTTTTTCTCACCTAGTTAAGTTTGGCCCTGCTATAGGTCCAAAGCAGTCCTTTATTAACCAATGATATTCACAGCATACAGAGGGGAATTCCACATCAGACCTTTATAAATACTTAGCTTTTCTTCTCTAGCTATGACTTCAAGCTTTACATTAACTTCCAACCTTGAAAACATGTATCTTAGTCAGAAATGATACTTGGTAATACACAGCAGAAAGTTCAGTGCATTTTACTAGGCACGCCTTAAATAACTGTTTTTAAAATTCATCCTTGAGTAATCAACCGTGTTTTTCCAATAAGATATGCTATGTCATAAATCCAAGCAAAATGATTTAATGAGGTATTATCCACTTGCCCAAGTTTAAACTAGTTAATCCCGCCTCTTGAAAGACAATGCCCAGACAAGCACAATAAGTGCAGCTCTGGATCTTGTTGTAATACACAATTTTAGGCTTACCACATATCTGCTGAACTGGGAACTCTAGGAGTTGGAGCCCTACAACATTAATAAACTTTCCAGGTGACTCATGCATACTAACCATGAGAACAAACTTTAAACCACTCTCTTTAAATGACCTGTATTAAAAGGGGGTGGGGGGAGGAATCTAAGACATTGATAAAATTCCTCATTAATATACCTGCATATGTGTTTATAAGTCTTGATGGATTAATCATTTGGCCTGAGATGTAAGAATTAACCAGAATGCTTGCAATTCAGCAGCCCTTGAGCATTATATTATTTTTGATTTTAAAAAAGGCAAATTTCCATTTTGCAAGTGAAGTATTACAATAGTATTAGAATGATTTTTTTTCTGTCATTGGATGTTCTAATTATAGCAATCAATCTGTAATCACAGCACTGAGAAATCATACTCTGATAATGACTGAGAAGGCATTTAATGAGGTCATCTAATTGAAGAATTTAAATTGAAATTTTAGGGAAAGATTTCCCTTCATGTAAAGAATCTTACATACTAGTCCTCCCCCCCATCTCTAACCCTTTCTCTTCCCACGGTTAGGTAACTTGTGACCAATCAATGACTGAAATATTAAACAGAAAATCCCAGAAGCAAGCAGGTCTTAAGTTTTAATTTTTACATCTGCTTAATGAGTATAGTAAAACTCTCTTAACATCCATTGTCCAGCACACTCATGCTATAGTTGCCACCTGCCTGTGAATCACTTGGTAGCTCTCTCCTTATCACATCCACTCTGGCAGTTACTATGACCCCAATCAACTGACTTCAAGACACACTGCACATACCTATGTAATTCACCTGAATTCATCTCGCCATGTAGGCACTCCTGCAGCTTCTGTCATCACAAAAAGAGTGAGAATACTACAAAATACTTTGAAAGCAAAAAAAAAAAAAGATGACACTCATATTTTTATTGGAGTTTAATACCTTAGTTGTTCTATATTATAGTTGGTTTTATTGCTACCTCCTACCATAACTATTTACAAATTAAATTTTACTATAGGCATGGAAGTATAAGGAAGACACAGCATGTGTAGAGTTAATTACCATACGGAGTGTCAGCATCTACTAATGTCCCCCATGGATAGGGGGAATAACTGTACTAATTGGTGTATCATAGAATAATCCAGTTATTTATCTTTCATTTGTTCTTCATCTTTCTCACCTCATTATTCTTCCTGAGGCTGGAACTCCTGAGGACTTCAGCATGTGATAAATGCTTGTTAACATGAAAAAAAAATCAATTACTCTCTGTTTGATGGCCTTTTCCTCCATTTCCTTTACCTATATGTCTTTGCATGCTTCACAGACCCCCTCGTTGAGTCTTTACAGATTAATATTGTCCAGGAATTAATAAAGCCAATTATAGAAGAGGAAACCAATTTGAATTACTGAGGATATTAACAAAACTTTTACAAGACTTTAAAAAACGTGTGTTTAGATAGTTGTAGGCCTAATCAAGCTTCCTGCAGACAAATGACCCATTTTCAAAATAGGCTCATTTAAATTACATTATTCTGAAAAAGGGTTTTAAGTATGCTGTCATTTATAAAGAAAATAAATTACTTCTTTGATTAGAAAGGAGAAAGATATTGTAGATCAAGGCAGGGAGACATAGTCCTTTGAACATAAGTCTGTCTGTATATCCAATATAAAAAGAAAAAAAACTTAGTCCTGTTTGTGAGATTGCAATACATCAACAAATATTATTGTGATATATTTATAGACTATATAAGTACATAGAGAGTCACTGCCAAGTTTTCTGGCACAAAGTTCTTAAAACCCTTAGAATCATTGAAGTGTTGTATCTTTGTGATACTAATGAGTTGGCTGGTGGCTTGGTCTCTGGGTTAGCCTCAAGATGCAGGCTGGTTGTCAGGGCAACCAACCATGTGAGTTGTGAGTTGGGACTTGCAGCCTCGCCCCTCCCTCAGCCTCAGAGAGAAGAACTGAAGGTTGAGCTGGTTAGAATTAGCTAATGATTTAATCAAGCCTGTATATGAAGCCATTACATCCCAATGGATGGGTTCAGAGAGTTTCCTTTCTAGATGTGCGCTTCTGGGAAGATAGTGGACACAAAGGGCAAAACAACTCCCCACTTTCTTCACCATACCTAACCCTACACAACTCTTCCATCTGGCCATTGCTGGAGTGTTTCCTTTTATAATAAAGCATTAAAAGTAACAAAAAGTGTTTTCCTGTGCTCTAGGAAATGTCCAAACCAAAGCAGAGGTTGTGGGAACCTCCTCTTTATGATCAAGATCACTGAACCTCTTGAAAAGAAATTGTGTGCAATCTGGATACAAACCATTTGTACCTGCTTCCTACTTTGGGGCATCTGAGCACCAGCCTAGGTGACTTTCAACACTGACTTGAATTGTAACCTCTCCGGAGTTAGAGACTACATGGGCACAGAAGGAATTTCCACATATTTGGTGACTGTAGTAAAGTTCTGAGTGAGTGTTGTTGTTGAGACTACCAAGAGAAGGAAACACTTTGTGGATTTTCTCTATCCATCATTTATTCACGAAGATTATCTTTTAAGGATTACAAATAGAATGATACATTTTCTTTGATAAGACTTATCTCTCTCCAATATGTATTTCTAGTTTTTAATTTTATAAGGACAGTATATGGATTACAGTTTTGAGAAAAATCTGAAGTGTTGCTAAATTAAACCTAACAGACAAAACTTTCCCCTATATGAATTATATTATTAATGCAATTTAAATCTTGCCTTTCTTTTTTTAAATTTATTTATTTATTAAAGATTTCTGTCTCTTTCCCGCCGCCGCCTCCCATTTCCCTCCCTCTCCCCCAATCAAGTCCCCCTTCCTCATCAGCCCAAAGAGCAATCAGGGTTCCCTGCCCTGTGGGAAGTCCAAGGACCACCCACCTCCATCCAGGTCTAGTAAGGTGAGCATCCAAACTGCCTAGGCTCCCACAAAGCCAGTACGTGCAGTAGGATCAAAAACCCATTGCCATTGTTCTTGAGTTCTCAGTAGTCCTCATTGTCCGCTATGTTCAGCGAGTCCGGTTTTATCCCATGCTTTTTCAGACCCAGGCCAGCTAGCCTTGGTGGATGGAAATTTTGCCTTTCTTAAGATATAAATTGGCTGAGCTGTCTTCTTAGGATAAAAATGTAGATGTCTCTATATTGGGGCATTGCTGTTGGACATCAACCTGCAAAATGACAGACACGAGGCTGTCATTATAATATTGTTGTAAAGGATCCAGAAATAGAAATTTTATCCTGTTAGCTGATTTTCTCAGAAATGGCATAAATCCATTTGTTTAGACCATAATTATATTGAAATCTTACTATTAGCCATATTCTAGAGGTATAAAATATGAACAATCAACGTTGTTACTTTCATGGAATTGACATCATACTTGGTGTAACAAACTATACACAAATTTATTAAATATTAATTTAGTACAACAGAGGGAAAAGGTGTGCTGAAATAAAAAGAAATGATAATGAAGGGGCTAGAAAGGACTGATACAGTGGAGAGGTAAAGTCACATGCCTCCATTCGGTGGTTAGGTTAGGAGGGCCCAAACTAAAATGAGAGAAGTAGCTATATAAATGTAAGTTTGACTGTAGTGGTGTGTGAGTGAGGGGGAGTTAAAGAAGACAAAGCTGTAGGGAGCCAGGACCAGATGGGTCGGGCCCAAGTGATACAGGTATTATCTTTGGAGTTGACTCTGGGTGACACAGAAAACACTGAAGTTCTCAGCACACAAATGTAACAATGTTTTCTAAAAAACCATTCTGGATGCTATATCAGCACCAAGGACATCAACTAAGAAATTGGAACAGCAGCCGAGCAAGAGATGAATAAGGTCACATAGTTAGATGAAGTGGAAATGAGTTGTATTTTGAATATATTTAATGGTTAATTCCAGTGGGCTTATGAATTATGAGTTAGGTGACAGGTGTTAAAGAAGCAGAGGGACTCCCAGATGTTTTGGGGTTTAAGAGTTGAACACTGGAAGACTGAAATTGAGCAAAGATCATACTTTCTAAGGCAAAAGCAAGAGAAAGCAACTGATTATTAATGGATATTTTAACTAGAGGACTTTGTCACATCAGTGTCCTGAGATATTAATAGAGGAAAACAGTTGACAAAACAATAATCAAACAGTGAGCGCCATTGTTGTTATAGCAGCTGTCAGAGCAATATGCAAACAGGACATCCTTGGGAGACAAACAGCAGGAACACGTACGTATGTCCTAGTGGACAACAGACCTCACTATTACACAACTCCAGATGCAAATTAGACTTTGAGATTAAAAAAAAAAGAAAGGAGATGAAGAAAGCACCATATAGCAACAGTTTTTAACACTGGAAAGAGGGGAAGAAGAAAAGGTGATGTGGACAACGTAAGGCAAAATATTGCATTTTTCTCTCATAATACACATATATATGTCACAAGAAAGCATAAAGCGGGAATGAAGGGACAATATAAATGTCTGAAGGGAGTACAGAACTGGGGGAAGAATGTGAATAAAGTAATACTTGTGTGTGCACGCACACATGAAATGTCATAATAAAACCCATTATTTAGTACACTGACTTAAAAATTAACTTAAAAGGGGATGGATGAGGCATGGCTCCATGGCTAAAAACAGTTTCTCTGCAAACATGAGAACCTGAGTCTGTATCTGTAGCACCTACGTAAGCGTTGGTCACAGTGTGCTGTAGACCACTGTGGTGGAATGGGCAGCAGGTGAAGAAAGACAGATCCTCTGAGCTCACTAGCTAGCAAGTCCAGCCAAAACAGGAAGCATATGGTTCAGCGAGAGACCTTGCATTAAGGAAAAAGGCAGAGAATAAAGGAAGACACCCAAAGTTCTCTTCTGGCCTAGGCATGCAGTTGTGTGGATACACAGCCTCGCATACATGTGCTTACCACACACACACGCACAAGCACACAAACATGCACACACACACACACACACACACACACACACACACACACACAACATCCCTAAAGGAATTCTTTAGAAATAATTATGGGAAAGTTGGCAGGGGACCAGGGATTTCTGTGGGGAAAAAAAATTAAGAAAAAGGTTAAAATTAATTTAATGTTTATTTCATTTCAATGGGGTATTGGTCAAGGAGAATTGATCATATGTCTCACAGATTACAGAGGTTTTATGTGTGTGGAGGATTGCTTCTGCTATTATCATTTTCATTAGAATATTTTGTTCTAAGGTGGAATAAAATAAAATGTCTAAAATGTCTAAAGCTTTTCCCCATATGATTCTATCAATAAATTATATAGATACCATCAATATATATTTCAGCACTACTAAAAAACATTGATTTCTGTTTGATTTTAATGTTTTAAATTTCTTATACAAACCTTTTGTTTTCTTCTAGAATTGGATTATGGCCTCCCAACAGCCTCGTTTGGTGTAGGTATGGCCCAAGATACGTTCCACTTACGTTCAGGCAGTACATATAGTGCCTTCTGCAAATGGTATTTTAAATCACTGTGAATAAGGTAAAAGGGAGATAAGAGGTTTTTCATATCATATCTCAGAATATAAACAACTCTTCTCTGAATATGTAGCCTCAACTGATGGTAAGAACTGATCTTTATTTACATAATAGAAAAGATACTTTTCAGTTTCTGTGACGCAAACAGCTATCTTTCTCAATTACTCAAACCATTTCAACCACCACACCAAGAGCTACATCAGAGATAAGAAACAAAGACCATTTTCTTCTAGGAACAAAGTGAAGCTTATTTTGTTTTAGGATGTGTTGTTTTTTTGCTTTTTTTTTTCACAATTCTGAAAGCCTTGTTGGTGTGGAACATTTTTTTCCCTAAAATCTGTGCGTTAAAGACACACACACAGAGGGGGGGGAGGAGGGAGACAGAGACAGAGATACACAGAGAGACAGATGCATACACAGAGACAGGGAGAGAGAGGGGGGGGAGGGAGAGAGATAGAGCAGAACATTGTACTTTCAATATAGTAAAACAGAACTGAAGATAATTGTAACTGAATGCTCAGGAGCAGTTATAACTGCTTATAACACAGAGGGAAGACTGAGCCTCCATGTCAATTCCCTTTGACAAGAAAATGTAAACTCTGTGTGTTATGGGTGAGAGTGTGGGTGACTTACTGCAATGCCTTCCCCTGTAGCAGAGCCATAGGACAATCAGGAATCAGGTGCATTGTAAACAACTGCTTATGTGTTCATTCTGGATATGCCAGTGAGTTTGTCGTTATGAGAAGGAATAGAAAGAACTGTTTTCACAAAATCTGTAATTAACCCAAGGGCTTTCCCCTGAATTTGTAGCTTAGCAAGGATTTGAGATGGATTTTAAGAGGAGATGAAAGTAGCTATTGCATTTTCATGAAGAACTCTCGAGGGCTGCAACTGATATGCAATAAGGATATCACGTTCCTCCTTTCCAAGTACTAGGATGACTTCCAAGATGTGTGAGAATTTCAGGGTTGTATAGGTACCAAATTCCCAGAGTGAAACTTGGAATGTGATCTTCATTATAGTAGATTCCTTGTTGGGTCCATGTGCTGGTATAGTCCTGGCATCCAAAACACATACTAGAAGCTTGACAAATGCACCCAATATAAGATGAACTCTATTTGAAGAATCATACGTGTGATCACAGCTAGTAAGATATATGGTCATCCACCCAGTGCATGGGAGTGAGAAAAGAAGAAAAACTTGGAAGTGTTGCAGGAATGCTGTAGGAAGTCTTATGGCTAGCAGTAGCCCACACCCTGGGGCATGGCCTTTTGTACCATGTAAGCCTATGTAGAGCATGCATCCCCTCTCTTTTCTGGCTTCTCTGTTCCGGTTGTGGATTTCGGTTTCTGATCTCCATTCCAGCAGAGGATTCTGATTTGTGAGTCTACCCCTAAATAAATAACCATCTATTTCTCAATTCTGAGCTAGTGTGGGGTTTCTTTTCAGTGACTGTCTTCACAGGAACTCTCTCCAAGGTAAGTAAACAACTTCCTCTGTTTCTGTTGGGAGTGTAAAATTACTACTGGGAATGGTGCGAAAAATTTACATCTCCAAACCTGTTACAAGTCCCACCATATTCCCCAGATTTTTATCATTATTGTCCATTCCAGTCACTAGCTGCAGCATCTTCTCCTTTGCTAAAAGGCTTATTTGGTTGTTAAAACCAGAGTTGGCTACTGTGCAATCAGAGATATCTTGTGCTTGGGATTTAATTGTCTACCAGAGTTGTGCTGAAATCCATTCTTTGAATTAGCATTCTGTGAGATCTAACGGGACAAAAGAACGTACCAGAGGTGTGATATTCCCAGTTATTAATGCCCCCCCTTCAGATTACTTGCACACCTCTCCGCTAACCTGAATCTGGTGACTTCTGCTGCTCTCTGTTACTAGAGGAGAGCTGAGCACAGTTGCAACAAGAATCAGAGACAGGCATGTGTGTTTAGCACATCACATGTGACCAGCTGTGGAATGGGATGGAGCAGGAATCAACCAATCACAAACTGTATTCAGGACCAATTGTTCTTGCCTACGAGATAATGCTGTGTCCCAGAGAGGATGACCGTAGGTAACAAAACAAGTCCTAACTGGAGGGAAGAAAAGGGAACTGTGTGAATGATTTTCCAGAGAGCATTTCACTCTCACTTTGACTTTGCTCTGGACTTCATAAAGTTGAAGTGGACAGTACTCTGTCTGTCCATAGAGACAACAGACCGACAGGACCAAAGGAATGACCCTGACCTTCTTGCTGAACAGTGAATTGATGCCTTATTGTTGGAAACAGTAAGAACACTGAGTTCTCCAATGTTCTGTGGCAGAATTAAATCCTTTTATGTCTCTATCCTTGATAGTAGGCTGTTTGGTAACAGCTTTCAATCAAATCTTTCTTTCCTTTGTCCATTGCTTTCTGACTGACATTCTCTGAGATAACCAACAAGTATATCCCCTGGGTTTGAACTCTTTACTGTTTCTGAAGGAACAGATTCATAAGCCAGCAATTCAAAGGCATCTCCAATATCTTTGGCTGACTAGAAAATGAACACCTTCAGTAGAGTACAGTCCCTTCCTCTATAGGCTCCTCTGTAATTTAAAGGCTTAGACTTTGTATTTCTATTTGTACTTTAAAGGCTAAGATGTATAACCACCCTGTTTTCCCCTGGAATTTGTTTTCTCCTTCAATCTAAATGAAGAAAGTTTGAATGCCCAATGAATTCTTTTTCCAAACTATAGTCCTCTGACTTTCATGTCCAATTTCTGAAAGAAAAGTAACAGTTGTCCTAGTAGCAGAAAATAATGCTGTGAATACTTCTACAACTCACAACTTTCTATGGATTTCTGAATTCTAGCATGGAAGTCTTAGATGTGAACCTCAATCATATGCATTATGTATTTTTATCCTTTGTTCAAATGTGTTCAAATGAATCCAAGGTTGTGACAATATGTTTTCTAGATTTAAGCAAGAAATAGGAAATTCTGGAAAAGTAATGAAAATTACATGTGGATAGGAGAATTTAAATGTAAAATATATTTTATAGGTAAAATTTTGTGTTTAAAATCTTTATTTTAAAATTTGATTACTGCTAATATAGATGAGAGATCTAAGAGGGTCCTATCCCCACTGGGACTTGGGTCAGTCCTTCCACTTTGAGGATTGCTTTAGAAGAAAAAACTATTAAGCTCAAAATAAATTAATTTCTACCTGCTGTTCCCTCTTTCCTTTAATAATTCATAGCCTGTTGGATACTATTATTCTCAACCCTGATATTAAAGGCTCTTTTCCTGAATTTTTTATACCTTGTCAACACAGGATAAATAAAGCCAAGCTAGGGCTGCCAAGGAGAAGCTAGATGATGGCTAACACATCATAGCCAACCCTCGAATGATAATCTCAACTGCTGGGCTTGAACTCTTGTCCATTTGCTCCAACTCTCCCCTTGTCCCACTGACTCTTCAGTTCTAATCAGCCTCTCTACTTATCCCACTGACCTACCTCAGTTGCTTGTCTTCACGGAAAGCTCATCCATCCATCTATTTGCTTACCCTTCAAACAAAAATGAATTGATAACCCACTTGCTCTACAAAATTCAAGTTCTAACATGGTTTGTGGTACAGCAGCGTCACAAAAGCAGGAGTTGCTAGAAATATAAATCTCTGGTCCTTCCACACAGTAGCTGACTCAGAGACCACGAGGGAAGCCACAGTCATCCTGGGCTAGCTTGCTGAGCAAGTGATTTCACCTAGAGCTTAAGGAATGTGCATCTGTATGTAGGTCTGAGCCTGAGCCCAGGAATTTGCATGTCTATCAAGTTTCCCAGTCAGGTTGCTGTAACCAGCCCAGAGAGCTGAGAACCACCCAGTACAGACACTGAAACTACTATTGCTGTTACTCAACAAAAACCTAAGTGCAGCTCTACCCAACTGCTTTTCAGCCTTAGCTTCTACTTGTCCATGCTTACTGCAAGGGTCCTTAACTCAATTTAGTAGCCCTTTGAAAGAGTTGCAACTGTACTGTCGTGTTATACTTCATTATTTTCATCTTTGCTTTGAAAAACACATAGCATGTTAAGTCAGGAACAGACTTAAAATTAGATTCGATGAAATTACCGAATTACTTATGTGAATTCGAACAAGTTACTTAATATTTCTGAAACTTGTTTTCTTATATGCTCAATGAAAATAAGATGGATTTGGAAAATGTTGACACAAATGCCTGGCATATAGTAGATGCTCAAGCAAAAGTCACTGCATTGTCATGACAGTATTCCCTTTCTTTGAAGCCATCGAATATGAAGAAATGACATATAATAGAATCATTTAAGTTTTTTTATCATGCATATGTCTCTCCCGAGTATTTTTGTTACATTTAAAGTTTGATTTAACTTTATTATCTGCATTTTTCTCATTTTGATGACCTCTAGAAAATGAACAATACTAATTTTCCTTTGACATTAAAAATAAAGTTTTGAAAAACAAAGCAGACTACAAAGAATCCACAGTGACCGTTCTAAAATATACTTCTCCGGGTTTCTTGCCATTTGATGTCAAACAGAAGTCATAACTAAATGAATCTTAAATTTTCTTATTGGAAAAAATAGCTTTAAGATGGACTAAATTTTTTAAGAGTATCTGAAATACCTTTTCAGGCATCGCCTAAAACCATTTAAAATGTATCCATTAAGAAGGTAAGGATAAAAGTACATGAACTAAGACTGCATAGGCTACTTTAAGAAGTAAGGGATCATGCTGTATGCAAGTAAGGCGAGCAAATTACAGCGTAGCTTGTTTATGTCATCCTAAGTGATATGCAACTCCAACTTAGAAAGGAGGGTTTTTTTTAAAAAAAATTAGTGATCGTTACATAAAAGGAATATATTTATATTCTTATTTAAGCCAAAGAATACTAAAGCGCATATGACTATTAACTATTTTCTCCATACTTCTCAACCTCAGATTCGGTCCTCTATAGATGACTTCCTTTTAATTACAAGACATCCTTAGTGGTCTTAGTTAGACTTTCTATTGCTGCATCACCTACCATGTGCTGGGCCCGATCACATTGACCACTAAAAAGGAAACCGCCTTACAGCTGGATCTGCTCGGGGCATTTCCTCAACTGAGACTCAGGACTCTGATGACTAACTGGTGTCACCATAACACACCAAACCAACCAGTACACACAGGTAATAAGGTTAGAGGAGTAGTCTTCATTTCCTGGTGTTATTTTTGTCATCAGACAAAAATCTAATTTACAAAACAACAACTATTCTTTTCTTTTTTTATTGATATTTTATTGAGCTCTACATTTTTCTCTGCTCCCCTCCCTGCCTTTCACTTCCCACCTTCAACCTTCCCCCAAGGTCCCCATGCTCCCAATTTACTCAGGAGGTCTTATCTTTTTTTTACTTTCTACTTCCCATGTAGATTACATCTATGTAAGTGTCTCTTAGTGTCCACATTGTTGTCTAATTTCTCTGGGATTGTAGGTTTATAGGTTGGTTTAAAAACCACCTATGAGTGAGTACATGTGATAATTGTCTTTCTGTGTCTGGGTTACCTCACTCAAAATAATGTTTTCTAGCTCCATCCATTTTCCTGCAAAATTTAAGATGTCGTTATTTTTTTCTGCGGTGTAGTACTCCATTGTGTAAATGTGCCACATTTTCCTTATCCATTCTTGGGTCGAGGGGCATTTAGGTTGTTTCCAGGTTCTGGCTATGACAACAAGCTGCTATGAACATAGTTGACCACTTCCTAAATATAACCCCTGCAGCACAGACACTGAGAGAAACAACTATCCTTTTCTAGTTCCTGAAAGTGTAGTTAAAAATAATTTTTAGTTAAATAACCTACATTTTTTAAAAAAAAATTGATCAATATATTTATTAAAGAGTCAAGTGGTCCAGTGACCTTCACGGGAGTAGGTCCAAGCAAACGACTTCCTCAGAAACAGGTTTGAGGAAAGAGTGACCACCAAGAGAGCAGGTCCCAGCCAGAGACTTCCTAACAGATATTATGATGCAAATGGACTTAATAGATATCTATGGAACATTCCATCCAAACATAAAAGAATATGCCTTCTTCTCAGCACCTCATGGAACCTTCTCAAAAACTGACCACATACTAGGTAACAAAGCAAATCACAACAGATACAAAACAAATGAAATAACCCCATGTATCTCATCGGATCACCATGGCTTAAAATTAGAATTCATCAGCAACACTAGTTTCAGAAAGCACACAAACACATGGAAATTAAACAATGCTCACTTGATCACCAGTGTGTCGAGGAAGAAATAAAGGATGTAATAAAAGACTTTCTAAATTTCTATGAAAATGGCCACACAACACACCCAAATTTATGGGACACGATGAAAACAGTGTTAGGAAGAAAGTTCATAACATTAAATGCCTACATAAAGAAGCTAGAATAATCCCACACTAGTAAGTTAACAGACAGAACACCTGAAAACTCTAAAGCAAAAAGAAGCAAACTCACTGAGGAGCACTAGACGGCAGGAAACAATCAAACTGAGAGCTAAAATCAACAAAATTGAAACAAAGAAAACAATAAAAGAATAAATGAGACAAAGTTTTGGCTCTTAGAGGAAACCAAGAAAATAGACAAACCTTTATTCAAACTAACCAAAAGGCAGAGAGAGAACATCTAAATTAATAAAATCAGAAATGAAAAGGGGGGACATATGACAGACATGGAAGAAATCCAGTGAATAATCAGATCATACTTTGAAAACCTGTACTCCACAAAACTGGAAAACTTAAAGAAAATGGACAATTTTCTGGATAAATATCACTTACCAAAATTAAATCAAGACCAGATAAGCAAATTAAATAGATCTATAACTGCTAAAGGAATAGAAACTCTCATTAAATTCTCCCAACTAAAAATATCCCAGGACAAGATGGTTTTAGCACAGAATTCTACAAGATTTTCGAAAAAGAATCAATACCAATACTCTTCAAATTGTTTCACACAATAGAATCAGAAGGAACATTGCCAAACTCTTTTTACAAGGCTACAATTACCCTGATACCTAAACTATACAAGTCATTTCCAAGAAAGAGAATTAAAGACTAATTTCCCTCATGGACATTGATACAAAAATACTCAATAAATACTGGCAACTGAATCCAAAAATACATCAGAAAAATCATCCAACATAATCAAGTAGGCTTCATTCCAGAGATGCAGGGATGGTTCAACATATGAAAATCTGTCAATGAAATCCACCACATAAACAAAGAAAAACACTACATGATCAACTCATTAGATGCTGAAAAAGCCTTCAACAAAATACAACATTTCTTCATGGTAAAGGTCTTGGAGAGAGCAGGGATGGATACAAGGAACACACCTAAACAGAGTAAAGACAGTATACAGCAAGCCAACATCAAGCTAAATGAGAGAAACCCAAAGTGATCCCACTTAATATAAGGAACAAGACAAGGCTGTCCACTCTCTCCATATCTATTCAATATCGTACTTGAGCTTTTAGCTACAACAATAGGCCAACAAAAGGAGATCAAGGAGATACAAATCAGAAAAGAAGAAGTCAAACTTTAGTTGCTGATGATATGATAGCTTACATAAGTGACTACAAAAATTCTACCAAGGAACTTCTACAACTCATAAACACCCTTAGTAATGTAGTAGGATACAAGATTAACTCAAAAAAGATCAGTAGCCCTTTTTTTCACAGATGATAAATGGTCTGAGAAAGAAATCAGAGAAACATTACCCTTCACAATAGTCACAAATAAAATAAAATATCTTGGAGTAACTCTTACCAAACAAGTGGAAGACCTATATGACAAGTATTTTAAATCTCTGAGGAAAGAAATTGAAGAAGACACCAGAAAATGAAAAGATCTCCCATGCTCTAGGGTAGGGAGAATTAACAGAAAAAAATAGCAGTCTTACCAAAAGCAATTTACAGATTCACTGCAATGCCCAGCAAAATTCTTCACAGACCTCAGAAGAACAAGACTCAACTTAATATGGAAAAAGCAAAAAACCAAGGATAGCCAAAACAATTTACAGAGGAACTTCTGGAGGCATTACAATCCCTGACTTTAGCCTCTATTACTGAGATACAATACTAAAAACAGCCTGGTATTGGCATAAAAACAGACAGGAGGACCAATGGAATCAAATTGAAGACCTGGATATCAATCCACATACCTACAAATGCCTGATTTTTGATCAAGAAGCAAAAAATATAAAATGGAAAAGAAAAAGCATATTCAACAAATGGTGCTGGCATAACTGGATATCAACATGAAGAATGAAAATAGAGCCATATCTATTGCATGCACAAAACTCAAGTCCAAATGGATCAAAAACCTCAACATAAAACCAAACACACTGAACCTCATAGAAGAGAAAGTGGGAAGAACAAACACTTAAACACATTGGCAAGAGAGACTACTTCCTAAATATAAACCCAGCAACACAGACACTGAGAGAAACAATTAATAAATGGGACTGGTGTGGGAAGTCCTTCTGTATATGTGTGGCTTTTATTGGTTTATTAATAAAGAAGCTGCTTTGGCCTGTGGTACGGCAGAATAGAGCTAGGTAGGGAAAACTAAACTGAATGCTGGGCAAAAGAAGGCAGAGTAAATGGGATGCCTTGTAGCCGCCACCAAAGGAGACAGATGCCTGGGAACTTTACTGGTAAACCATGAGCTTAGTGGTAGAATATAAAATATTGGAAATGGGTTACTTTAAGATATAAGAGCCAGCTAGAAACATGCTTAAGCTATTGACCAAGCAGTATTTTAAATAATATAGTTTCTGTGTACTTACTTCAGGTATGAGTGGCTGGGAAACAAATGATCAGTCTTCAACAACACGGGACCTCCTGAAACTGAGAAGTTTCTGTAAAGCAAAGGACATAGTAAACAAGACAAAAATGGCAACCTATAGAATGGGAAAGACCTTCACCAAACCCACATCAGACATAGGACTGATCTCCAAAATATACAAAGAACTCAAGAAATTGGTCATCAAAAGAACAAATAATCCAAAAAAAAATAGGGTACAGACCTAAAGAACTCTCAACAGAGGAATCTAAAATGGCTGAAAGACACTTAAGGAAATGCTCAACATCCTTAGCCATCAGAATAATGCAAATCAAAACAACTCTGAGATTTCATCTTATGCCTGCAAGAATGGCCAAGATCAAAAACACTGGTAACAATGCTAGAGAAGATGTGGGGTAAGGGGACACTTTTCCATTGCTGGCGGGAGTGCAAGCTGATACAACCCCTTTGGATAATACTATGGCTATTTCTCAGAAAATTAGGAAACAACCTACCTCAAGGCATAGCAATACCACTTTTGGGTATATACCCTAAGGAATTTGAATCATACCACAAGTACATGTATTTAACTATGTTCATAGCAGCATTGTTTGTCATAGCCAGAACCTGGAAACAACCTAAACGCCCCTTGTTCAAAGAATGGATAAGGAAAATGTGGGGCATTTACACAATGGAGTACTACACAGCAGTAATAATAATAATAATGACATCTTAAAATTTGTGGGCAAAATGATGGATATGGAAAACATCATATTATGTGATGTAATCCAGACCCATAAAGACAAATATTTATGTACTTACTTATAAGTGGTTTTTAGACACAAAGCAAAGAAAAACCAGGCTACAATTTACAACCCCAGAGAACCTAGACAACAAAGAGGACTCTAAGAGAGACATACATGGATGTACTCTACATTGGAAGTAGAAAAAGACAAGGTCTCCTGAGTAAATTGGGAGCATGGGGATCATGGAAAAGAGTAGAAGAAAAGGGGAAGGAAGAGAGGGAAGTGAAGAAAAATATATAGCTCAACAAAAACAATTAAAAACAAAATACAGTAATTGAAAAATCTTAGCAATAAACTCCATGGTACTAAAATTAAAAAAAAAGAGTCAAGTGGTTTGAATAGTTCATCAGATTGCTATTCTATGGCTATGGATTCTCTTATATGCATAGTATTGTTCTTAGACTTTCTAACTATTTCGTTTTTCCAGTTTCTTTATTTAATCATCATTACTTATTATATTAGTTAGGGATTCTATTGCTGTAATGAAACAACATGACCAAAAATCAAGTTGAGGAGGAAAGTGTTTATTTGGTTTATACTTTCAGATCATAGTCATTGCAAGAATTCAAAACAGAAACTTAAGCAGGGCTGGAATCTGAAGGCAAGAGCTGATGTAGAGGGCATGAGGAATGCTGCTTACTGGCTGGCATCCCCTGGGTTGCATAGCCTTCTCTCTTATAGAACCCTGGACCAGCAGCCCAGGGATGGCACCACTACAATGGACTGGGCCCTCCCCCCGTGATCATTGAGAAAATGCCTTACAACTGGATCTCACGGAAGCATTTCCTCAAGTGAGGCTCCTTCCTCTCTGATGACTTTAGCTTGTGTCAAATTGACACACAAAGCCAGCCAGTCCACTTTTTATGCTGAAGTCACTCCTATCAGACATTCGCATCTCTCTCTTCCACACAACCCCAGGAAGTTTCCGATTCTTTTGCAGATGCTGCTCTGCTGTCCTGGGCCACTCCTGTCTACTCTGGTTTGCAGCCACTGCTTCTCTTTACCCTCATGTTTGATTCTTTGTATAAGTTTAGAATTCAACATTAAGGAGTCATTTCTAACCAGAATTTTTTTTTGGGGGGAGGGGGTTGGTTCAAGACAGGGTTTCTCTGTAGCTTTGGAGCCTGTCGTGGAACTAGATCTGGTAGAATTTTGAAGGATTTTTTTCTTTTTTTTCCAAAGGCAATCAATGACAGTGAGTAAATTTGAAATAATGGATGAGATGTGCCCTGATTTTGTTCAGCATTCCTATATAAAACATAAACAACTTAACATCTAGAAAATCACATGCAAACAAAGGTAGTTTTAGATTACGTTAGCTCTGTAATGGGCAGAGTCCTCCTACAGAAGAAATGTGGAGTTCTTTGTTAATAAGTTACAAAGAATTTCAACATGCTGACAGTAGAGTACTTAGCCAACCTACAGAGCCTTCTGGTGGCAAGGCTACTTACACCAGCCATATCATCACCAACCCAGAAGTTCCAGGCTCTTGGGAAATAAATTCTGATCTCTAACGCTATACTGATTAGATAGTGATTACTTGGGTTGTTAGAGCAGGAGTAATTCAATCAACATGGGCAGAATGACCTTTCAGTTTAATGTAATCACATTTTCACACACTAAACAAGAAGATTTGTTTGTCCCTGGTCTTTGCTCTTTCCTGACACTCTAGGACTTAGCCTCCTCACTTGCTCTCATTCCTTTGTCTTTGTTTGAAACAGTGTTGCTGCATAACAAGGTCATGGCTGAGAACGATTCAGACATAGACTTGGTACGCTATGCCTTTAGGATACTGGAGAGTTAGAACTTCAAGGAGTTGATTCAGCATCATTCTAACCATATCAACAGGGAAACTCATACCCACTCAGTCCATCTGGGAGAGTCACTGCAGCAATAAAAGCTCTTCATTTTAAGATGAAGAAATTAAAGCCCCAAAGAGACTAACTCTCGTTGATTTGCTTAATGTCTTTGACGGTAAGTTCTAGACTTACTTGAATCCCCTTCTGCCAATCTATATAACCTCCATGCCATATATTACTTTCTTAGGCCAGCTGTTGTAGTTCTATATACCTTTGGCCCATGTTTAGAACAAAACAAAACACTCACACAGGCTATATATAAGATGGGGATGATCCGAATCTCCTGCAGGTCCTCTGAGTCTGCTCTCACAGAATCTCAGAATTTGTCTGACCTCAATTGTCCATGGAAATCAGTTTATCACTTGTCTGGAAACTTTCACAATCAGCCTGAATGTCAGTGTGTCATTGGGTCTCAGGACTTACGGGTAGACCTGCTCACTCTTCCACCTCCCACCCTCTACTCTCCAGGCGTTTCAGTTCACAAATAAACATGTGCTATGAATACTCAGTCTACAAGTTCTGCTTGTTTGTGGTTTTACTCCAGTAGTACGTGAATCTCGACTGATACTCCCTCGCTTGGCTGTAGCTTTTAGGCAATTTGGGTAATTTTCTTAGTACTGTTGAAATCACTGCTTTATAGTTGTCTTATCTTGTTCAGTTAGAATAATAGAACCTCATCTTCCTTTTGGTAGGAAAGAAGTTTTAGAAGTCTAGTAATCTATTTTTTTGTACCTGCCTCAACTTTTGTGACTTATATTCTTCATCATCTAAGAGAAACTCCTTTTCAATAGATTTCCAATCTGGACAAAAACAAACTGCCAGTAGCCAAATTGCTGCCCTGTGGCCCACAGACAATTTCTAGAATCTGGTTCTAACCTCTCTGTGTACCTCTAAATCAAAGGAAAAAGTGGCCGAGTAAGTCACTGTGGGTTGTCTGGCCCTATGAAAATGTCTTTGTATGTATTTAATTTCTAGTTTTTCTTTGCAGGAAAGAACGTAAAAAGTAATCTTATTAACAAGGTATTTCTCAAATGCCAAAGTAATGCTTGCACTGCTGAGTATAATAGAAAATCCAGTGCCTATGGAAGAATAAAATTGGAGGTGCAGTCTTTGACTACTTAGAAACCATTTTAAGTAGTATTCCACTAATGACCAACATGTCTGATACTGTTTATTTCACAAAACATAGAAGAGTATCTCCAAGTTATGGCTTTAATCAGTAAATATCTAACTTTTGAAAAATATGAATTCTTTTTTAATTCACCATGCTCAACAAACAAGCAAAAGTGGAGAGAGAGAGAGAGAGAGAGAGAGAGAGAGAGAGAGAGGGGGGGGGGGGGAAGAGAGAGAGGAAGAGAGAGGAAGTGTGCTTCAAATACACACATATTTCAAGATAATAGTCTGGCTACAGGGCTAGGCAGTAGGAAGCTACAAAAGTATCAATCATTTTCCCAGTTAGTAGCATCTGTGTTCTTTGGGGAGCACTTATGTGAGGTAGATTGTGCCCTTGTCCTCACCAGGGCAGAGTAGAAGCTGAGATTGCCTGGCCTGATCTGTGAGGGAAGGGAAAGGAGGGCAGACTTGACCTGGCTGGCTTCAGCACCCCCTCCAGGTTTGCCTTCTTTGCCTTTTTTCCCTCTGCGAATCTTGCACCCATCGGCCAAAAAGTCACCTCCAATCTTCCCATAAACACTGGGCAGGTAAAACAGATTTTCTTGAACAGTGCTACATCACTTCCTCTAGGCTGGATTTTCAAGTTTGGGATCTGAAACTTGAAAAATAGAAGAAAACCTTAGGGTAGAAATCCTTCATAATTGGCCTTTAATTGCTCTTTTCCTCCCTTGTGCTTCATGGAAGAGGAAAATACATGAATAAATATAGAATATATTCATTGACAAGATGTCTGTTTTTTCTTACTGTTTGTTCATCTAAGTAATATTCACAGCATGCAACTGTGTATTACTAAGTACTGTATGTAACTGTATAGTGTACATATTGTATGTGTTAGAATAAATTAGATTTCTTAAGGAAACCTATACTCTTGTGAATTAGCCTCTAAGTCAAATAAACGTTGCTATGGTAAGAAATAATCAAGACTCCATAATTTAGAAATGAGGGTCAGAAAGACTTCTCCTAGGGATTAAAAAATATAAATATCTAAAAAAAATTGAATATTAGTCACAATATTCTGGGTGCACTGGTCTGCCAAGTTTTCTCTTTTTAAAAATAGCTCTGCATATATCTACATAGATGCAAAATAACTGTAGTAGATAAGTGTGAACATTTGCCAACAGAAATTTTAATATTTCTAGGGTTAAAACCAATGTCATCCAGCAAACTCATGTCTGCTAGCATTATGAGAGAAGAACCCAAGTAAATACTTTATTATTTGATGTCAATAGGGTTTACTATAGTGACATAGTAGAAAAGATATCAATAGGAAGATATATCTTCTCCTAGCTCTGGGAAAGACATTGAAAATTGCAATGTGAGTGAGAGAGGGGAGCTGCATATTCTGGTAAGCATGCTCAAACCTTCTGACCACACTGCTGTTATTATAAGCAGTGCTTGGGAGACATAAAACACAGGTGTATGATTTGCCCACACTGTCTTGCAGATTTAAAATCTAAAGCAGATTTTAAAACTCTGAAGAAGGCACAGATTCTCACCTTTGGAGTCAAAAGGAAGATAAAGCTTAATGTTTAACCAGGTTTCCTTGCACTTTGTCACTAGCTCCTGCAACAGCAGACTTGTCTGAGGGGAGCTCGCCTTCTTGGAGAGTACTTCCGTGGTGAGTCTCCTTCAGGAAGAAGAGTGCAAAGGAAAACAGGAGGCCTGTGAAGGTAAGAACTTGTAAGTGACAGGGTTCAGGATACAGCACCCCAAATTGTGACAACTTGGCATTTACAAAAAGAGCAGAACCAAGAAGAACCCTCTTTCTTTCACTCTTTTTTTCCCAAAGCAGGCCATAAAAGAGCACCTGGTCTTCCTCTAGGGTTGGTCATGAGACTTACAACGGGGGTGGGGTGGGGTGTGGTGGGGTGGGTTGGGAGGGGTCTAAGAATGACAAAATTCTTAGGAAAGATCATGATCTGGACAATTTCTGCAAATTCCCCTGCTAGCTACCATTTCATCATATCCTCTGTCCAATCATTCTTCTGCATGACTCTTCACATTCCATCAAGTTGAGCATCAACCACACACAAGATCAGCTATTTCTCCGGTATTTATTTCCCATGAAGGCTCCTGTGTGACCTAAAATTCATACTAAATACATTAATGAGATTTTTCTCTTAATCTGTCTTTTGTTGTAAGAGCCTCAACCACAAACTTAGCAACGAGTGAAAAAAAAAAACCTGAATTTTTCTGTGCATACAGTAGGAAAATACTAAACCCTTGTAGATGTAAAAATTCTCTGATTCTTATTGCATTCAGAAAGAAAGAAAGCCACTTTCATGCTTCAAGTTTGTGTTTTAAGTTGTATAAATATCGTTAGTTGTGCAGTGTCCATGGACCTAAAACAACATATATTTTAAAGATATTTGCTCTTATTTATTTATCACTTAAATGGTTATATACTTTTAATACAGAATACTTGTGTTTCACGGTTCCTTGTTGTGAGCCCTCATCAATGCAATGGGGATTTTTTCCATTGTTACCTTTGTACAAAGCCAAGTCATTTTTTTTTCTATAACAATGTACGACTTAAATTCTCCCATAAAAATGCATATAAAACTATTGTCCAATCACTGAAGAATATCTATTTGAAGAGAACTAAAACTTAATTACAAAAGACCTGTCAATCAAGTCTTTACTCTCAGCCAAGCACGAGGAAAATACCTTTCCAATGACAATTCTTGAGACAAAGCTCTTTAGTGTTACTATTTAAAGATCCCTATGGGGAGCAATTCTTGGGCCCTGACAATGCACCACTTCCAAGTCATAAGCATGAACCAGGGCCCTTTGAAAGCACTTCTTAAGTAGATTTGCAACAGACTTTTAGGAAATGACTATTACTTTCATTTTCAATAGGGGTCTATGTTGTCATCACAGAAATAATCTGCTGTGTCTCCTCACATACACTTTTCTGCATTAAAAGTACTAGAAAGGCCACAGCCATATTTAAATATTAAATGACACAGAAATCACCTTCATTTTCAGTCCTAAAATTTAGAATTCACAGGACAGTCAGGACTGCTTCACAGAGAAATCCTGTCTCAAATAACCAAAATAATCACAATAATAAAATAAAATTAGGATTTTATAAAGTATTTCTAATGAGCAGAGTGTAAGTATTATGCTTGATGTAAAATCTTTAAAATGAGAATGCATTAATATCCATATTTCAAGTTTTAACAGTAAATATATCACGAATAACCAATATACATCATCTTTCTATTGTGAATATTCTAATAATTGCAAATAGCATGATTAAGGGTTATAGTCTATTTTTACATTTGGCTTAAATGGTAGAATTCTTAATTAAAAAATATTTTGTATACTATGTTTTTTCCAAGTTTCTTTAAAGATCTCCTAAAACAGACGTAGTATGTCAAATTTGCCACAAGTGACACTTTAAAAAGAGTTTTAGTATATGGCCAGGGTGACATTGTGTTTGTAGCTTTTCAGATGGAAGTTGAGCTTTCTCTGAGTAGCAAACACAGCTTCAGAGAACTTAAGAGAGTAGCCAGGATTTGCCTTTCCTATGTGGAAGCAAATCCCTATCGGCTTGTTCTTTCCTCACTGGCAGATGTTGGCCACCCAGGAAATGGTCACTTTCCCCTGTCACAGGGGGATTGAATCACCCCTTCCTTGGTATCATCTTTAATAACTCATAGAGGTCATTTATTTAGTCCTCAGTTTTCCTCATAACACAAAAAAAGTCGGGTTAAACACGTGACTTTCATTGTCATTGATTGTTTGGTCTCATCCCAACCAGCTGAGCTGATGGAGAAAGAGGGCTGAGCTGTTAGGGTTGCTCAACATCAAGTACCTAAGACCAATCAGTTCTTCCTTAGTCACAATTTCTGCAACCTGTTCTTCCCAGAGCCAAATTCTCTGTTTATCTGCAGTCCTCTGATAGCAGCCTCCCTTAAGAAAACAGAAGGAATCATTGTTTTTTACTGCTGAGTAGTACTCTAATATGTATATATTCCATACTTTCTTCAACTCACCAAGGCCAGCTGGACTGGGTCTGAATAAGCATGGGATAAAACCGAACTCGCTGAACATAGCGGACAATGAGGACTGCTGAGAACTCAAGAACAATGGCACTGGGTTTTGATCCTACTGCACGCACTGGCTTTGTGGGAGCCTAGGCAGTTTGGATGTTCACCTTACTAGACCTGGAAGGAGGTGGGAGGTCCTTGGACTCCCCACAGGGCAGGGAACCTTACTGCTCTTCAGGCTGATGAGAGAGGGGGAGTTGATTGGGGAAAGGAGAGGGAAATGGGAGGCTGTGGCTGGGAGGAGACAGAAATCTTAAATAAATAAATAAATAAATAAATAAATGAATGAATGAATGAATGAATGAATGAATAAATGAATGAATAAATGAATGAATGAAAGAAAAGAAAACAGAAGAAAGCATATGCTCCCCCAAAAAAACCCTTTTCACAGAAAATGCCTTTAACCTGAGCCCAGTCAGTTAATGTTGCATCTCCCCTGTATGGTCTATAAAACAAGAACTTTGTAATTCCTGTTACAAGATGGAACATTCTCAAGTATTTATGAATTGTTTATGATGATTTTGCTGCGATCTCTTTGTTCTTATGCTTCTCCTATTTTCTTATATTCTCCTTTTCTTTCTTTACACAGATTTCAACCATTGCCAAATGCTACTAGTGTGTTTCTAAAGATTAATTTTTGGAAGCTTTCATATGTAAGGATAGCTCCTGTGATATGTATTGCAACTTGTGGGCCCTGCAGAAATTACCTTTTCGTATGATTTATTAAGTGTCATGTTTGTGGATTCTGGTTTTTGTAATGTATTTAGAAAGCACCCACTTTTTCACTCTGCTTTATTCCACATGAATATGATAAAAGAAAATCATATGTTTTTTTTCCATTTTTTTAAAATTTGTTTTAAAGTTTGCTTATATAGAATATACATATTTATACATACAGAATGTACATATATTACTACCTATTGTATTGTTTTTATATATTTTATCATTTTATTAGTATTGTAAGGGAATATTGTTTTGTTAGATCAATTAACTTATTGCTTTAATTTGTGAAATCTATTAATTTGTGTATATTAATCTTCAAGTCATTCACTGAATTCTCTGGTGGGTTCTTAATTAATTGTCCTGGGATTTTCACATGTACAATTGTATTATCTCTAAGTCCTAACAACTTAACCTCTTCCTAACTCATATTTAAACCTGAAAATTCTTTTTTATTTTTTGTCTTTTGTATTTAACGACCTCAGGGGAAAAGAATTAGACAATTATGTACTGGTAGGCATTCATGCCTCTTACTTGGGATGTCTTACATTTTAGGTGGTCTTCTAATTTTTAATATTATCAGTTTCCTTCTATTCACTAGCACCTTCTAATTTCAAAAACCCTTTGAGATAGCACACATCTTCCATCATCCACTCCTCTGAGAACACACATCTTCCATCCACTCCTCTGAGATAACACACATCCTCCATCTACTCCTCTGAGATGGCACACATCCTCCATCCACTCCTCTGAGAACACACATCCTCCATCCACTCCTCTGAGAGAGCACATATCCATCATTTACTCCTCTGAGGGAGCATACATCTTCTATCTACTGCTCTGAGATACATAGCCCAACTACTTGCTCTCTCAAAGCTATCCACCTTATTCTTCTTCCTCTACTCTCCTTTTCTGTTTCTATTCACTGTTGCTTTCCATCCAGCTTCTTGCCCCACCACTGGCAAATGAGTTGCACTGGAAGAGACCAAGTTGCAGAGGACACAGTGGCACCAGTGTAAGGGACAATGACTAAGGTACTGCCCAAGCTTTCTTCGTGCCAGATGTGGCAATTCATGTCCAGTGTCTGCATGAATAGTATCCTTTGGATTCCCTCCACAGCTCGATTTGGTGCCTTGTCTTTGACTGCTGGACTGCAATCTGGTTTGTTACTCCTCCCATGGGTGACTCTTTACATTCAATGTCTGTTTTTATTAAGCCATTTTTGGTGTTGCTCTTGAGATTACCAATGTTTTCAAGTCATTCTAATTGGTCATTCTTTCTTAAAACATTCAAATGTTTAAATTTTATAATGCCACATTTAATTTTTTGGGGGGAAACCCTTGTCTCTTTTACTAATAAAGCTTTTTTTCCACAAATAATTCAAATATTTCCATGTCTGCAGGTAAAACTTTATCTTTCTGTGGCATGCTCATGCTCATAAGTGATCTCGTAGACTTATATGATTGGAACTTTATAATAACTGCAGTGGACTTCTTTCTTTCCAGCATCTAAGTTCAACCAATCCTTTTCAGATTTGTTTGAGTAACTTTGGATCTAATTTCTGAGTGATCACGTGATCTACCATCACTTCTTACTTCAATTCATGTACTCACTTAACTGATCCCTGATCTAGTTAATTCAATTCCCAGAGGGGACTCCTACCCTGGGTGCTCATGCTCTCTATAGAAGTCAGGTATAAAAGGTTATAATGGAAAATTGATGATGCTCTTTCTCAGCTGAGAGTTCTTTTAAGGGTTGCTTCCCATTACTGATGGCTGAAACCCAAAATGCTTAGCCTGACCTTTAAGAATTTCGTTTACCTAGTTCCTTTCTACCTCGCTAGTCTTTCAGAACATTGCATTAAAAAACTGTTTTGATTACTTTTTGTCTCTGCAGTATGATACTTGTATATAATATACTGTGATTAACCACCCCCATCCACATCCCCCTCTTTCATCTTCCTGAGCAAATGGCAATGGAAGGCTTTTGTAGCCAAGGAAGTCACGCTCTTCATTAATGGAGCCACTGTTGAGTGACTCATACTCCACTGAACAGATTCTTACGCTCATGCTCATGAGAGGGACCCTGGTTAAACCCAGTGAGTCACAAAGTGAAAGCAAGTAAGTAAAATAATGAGACAGGATAGGGACTGTGGAGGGGCAGACTGGTGGGGGTAAGAGGAGGATAGGAGAGCAAGAAGTCTGACCCAAACAAAAATGTGCACCATTGTAGATTTAGATACATGTATACAATTGCAAAGAAAAGATTAGTAAAAATAATAAGTTATGCCATTGTTTTATGATGTATTGTCATTGTAGAGCAATAAAAGAAATATTTGGCCAACCAAGACACCATCCAGACCAGAAAGCCACTTTCTCCCTGGACTGGTACTCATAGCTCTCCCCTCTCTTCCCCAGAGTTGCCTTTCTAGAGAGGCTTCTAAAATCCTCTATTGACCACGACACTTCTTGTTTAGCTCCAAAGGCTCCTTAGAAATCTGAAAGGTTAAATGTGTTTTTACTTTCTGATTCCTCTGTCAGTGCTGCCCAGTGTCAGATATCAACAGAAAATGTGTTGACAGAGGAATCTGCAAATTTCCATTTGCAGACTTCCAGCCTATGCGATTGAGATGAGAGCACAGTCAGGAACAGAGATGGCAGGCATATGTTTCCACTCTTAACTTTTCAAACTAGTCAGACTCCTGGCTTTTACATCAACCCTTTCATAATATGCACATGTACACCAAGATGTTGTTGATGAAGAGTTAACGCCAATGTATTGTAATGGTGTTAAGGTAAATAACAGTTCATCATTAATGCCATTTTAGGCCCACATTAATCTTGATTCATCAATAGATACCCTCTGCCATCCTGTGTCTTTCTTTATAGTTTAAGAAAACTAAGGCCAAGTAATGAATCACATAATTATTCATTTAATATCTGTCTCCCATGCTAACCTGAAAGTCACTGAAGAGAAGGGTCTATGTGTCTTATTCATGATTACCAAATGAAGCATGTTCAGTCTATATTAAATATTGTTAAACACATGAAGTGTCTCTTTTATCATAGAATTTGAAAGAGTAGTTCTCTCATTAATTGTCAATGGTTCTTCTAGGGGCAAAACATTTATTAGTTCAGTACAGTTACTCTTCATTAGGCAAAAAGGTCAGGTCCTCAAGGATTTCTCTCACATTATTAATTCAGAGACAGAAAGGACTTTTAGTTTTTCTGGGTATGTGAATTTAAAGTAAAATATCTATGGATTTTTTTGAGAACCTAATATGCTTCACCATAATTTAAGTCATTGTGAAGATGGAATTGAAGTGTGGAGGCAAATTTAAGGGTTAGACAGCATTTCTGCGACCCATCCAAAGGGAACAAAGAAAATTCAAGAACAAAAGACAAATCCTGAGATGTAGTAGAAAGGGGGTCGCTTGTTCTTCCTGGCCACCCAGGTAGCTTAGCCCTGAAATAACCACACAGAAACTGTATTCATTAAATCACTGCTTGGCCCTTTAGCTCTAACTTCTTGTTGGCTAACTCTTACATCTTAATTTAACCCATTTCTAGTAATCTGTGTATTGCCACATGGTTGTGGCTTACCAGCAAGTTTCTGTGTCTGACTCTGGCTGTGGATCCATGGCATCATGCTCTCTCTGCTTTCTTCCTCCCAGAATTCAGTTCCATCTTCCCCTCCTACCTAAGTTCTGCCCTATCAACAGGCCAAGGCAGTTTCTTTATTCATTAATGAAAGCAACACATAGACAGAAGGACCTCCCACACCACTGGGATTTCCACATATCCATTGATCACAGCAATGACAAAATCTTTCATTTACATATATACAAATATATCCATATACATGCAATATTTACATATATTTCATGCCAAAACAATATTTTCCCCACAAAATGGTAGCAGTTAAACATGAAGTTACTGGTTCATGAAACAAATAACAGTGATGGCTTTGAGAATCCGGCTGGTACCTCTCTAATTTGTTCTATTCATGAAACCAGCTACTTGGGCTTTATATTTTTATAAGAGAAAGATCCTAGGGCAGCCAAACTACTAACAATCTGTTATCTTTGAGTCTGGATTCCAGGTTCTTACATATTTTGAAAATTCTAGCACTCAAATGGTTAATCTGTCTTTAACACGTGAATTGCACCGATACTCTTCATCCCTCTTCAGCTGCAGAAGCAATGATTATCTATAGGTTATGACTTGTAGGGGAGGTGGGAAATGGTGTTCCCAGGAGTGAGTGTTTCAGTTACTTCAGAGAAGAAAGGGTTGAAGTTAAATTAAAAGGCAAAAGTTAGATCATCTAGAAGCATCTTGATATGTTTCCAAGGAATTTGAGGAAAAACATGAACTCAGGATAGCACATGCAGGGTTGAGGAGGAAGAAAAAGAGTCTGGGATGATCTGCAAAGGTCTCAATTATGCTCACAATAGATTGCATAGCTCTGCGAACTGAAGTGGAAGTTTGCTAACACAAAACCTCAGGAATTAAACCTGGCATACTCTTGAGATTTTTATCAAACATCTTGACCTAGGTCAGGAATGCTGAATGCCATTAGTGAGGGATAGTGAAATATATAGACATTGCTAAGTGCATTTTTGAAAAATTTGCCATGATGTCCATGAACAAGCAGACAAGCAAGAATGTGGATAAGAACATAGAGATAAATTAGAAGACAAACCCTAGAAGATAAAGAGCAATTCAGCATTGATGACTGACAAGAAAGGAAGAACTAAGTCGGAATTAGATCTTAAATCAGAAATTTTTACTAAAGACCAAAGGTTCACACAGTGAGAAGGTATGGAAGCTCTAGAGCTAAGTAGTTTTCGTAGAAGCAGAATAGAATTACACAGCATTCTAGTAGCAGTGTGGTTGTTCAATAGACTGAGCCCTATTCTAGGGTGCCTGAGTTGAAGGAAATGGAAAATAAACCAGAACCTTTCTTTGAGGATCTCTTAAATTTCTGAGACACTAATTCATGCTTCATTTCATTTTAAAAGGAAGGAATAGTAAAGGCAAAGACATGAGGACGTTTGTTCCTAGTGGTGTGATGGTCCTAAAGGGATCAAAGTCAAAGATGGCATCGAGTATGCTGGTAGGTAGATGTGCTTAGAAACAAGCTGAAGTTTCTGCCTCTTTGAAGGCTGTTCAAAGGAATAAAAGAAGGTGGAAGGTCCAGTAGCATTATCATTGATACAACAACTTTTAACAATAAATTATACTTTTGCATGTTAGTTCAACAGTGGTTCTTATGTGGCTAAACTCAAGGTGGTAGGGCTGGATTTCTTTGGGGTGGCCCTAGGAGTAATGCCTGTTTTGACTTTTTAGTCGTGCACTATTTCTTGGTGCATATTCTCTTTCCTCTATCTTCGACACAGCCTCTCTCTGACCATTCTAAGGCTTGATATTCTGTCTCTTGTTTTCTGTCTTCTTTGGCTTTTAAGGACGATGTGATTACACGGTACCCACCTGGATAACGCAGGGGCACCTCACCATTTGTAAAGTCAGCCAATGGTAACCTGAATTCCATCCAAAGATCTTTCACCTTTGCCATGTAACCTTCTGTGTTTCTAGGTTTAGAAGATGGTGTGTTTCTAAGTTTTGAAGATTGTCACGTGATTGGAGATTTTTACCTGAAGTAAACTGATGAGGTTTGCAAATTGTAAAGATAAAGATGCATACTGTTATTAATAAAAGCTGGTAGAGCTTTATCAGAACAGTTTTCAAGATCCAAATGGCATTGCTGGGAACAGGAACCTGATAAGAACTGTTTTAAGTTTGCTGGGATCACCAAGAAATCCCCAAGTTTATGTTTGAAATACCTCAGCGGCTAATAACAACTCAACCTCAATCAGAACTAATGTCTCCTGGATTTTGTGTCAGACCAGTTCTTAAGGTGCCACACAAACTAAGGCAGCTTTACTACTCTGAGGAATGAACAATCATTTTCCTTACTTTTACTTGAGGAAACTTAGAGAATTGGTAACTTACCAAAGATCACAAACTGGGAGACTGTGAACTGAATCCTTGCAGCAATTGCTTTTAACATCAATTACAATTATATATCCTTATGTGCATCTTTCGGGGTTGGTGTACATGGAGTCACTGATGAATATCATTATGAATTAGATATCAGAGGACAATTTAGAAACAATATTTGAGCTTAGGCAGGAACTAGTGAAACCTTAAGGGAGAGCAAAGTGACTTTTCATTACATAGCCTATATGTATATGACATGGGCTTTGTTAGTTCAGTGTGATTGAAACACAATTGCAAAAGCACCAACAGATCTAGTCTCTCTCTTTTTCCATTCTGTTGAGAAAACACCTATTGACTATTGGCAATTGAGAAGAAATTGTACAATATGCAAGGTAACGAATTAAGACTTAAAAGTGATAAAATTTACCCGAAAACTGCCTAATAATGCATGAAACCATCCATTCATTGTGTGGCTTTAGTTTGTGTAGTTTCTTCCTCTCCAGGTTCTCTGATCATTAACCACCTCCCACCTCTACACGCGTTTTCTTACTTGCTTTCAGTGCTTTCCCTTTTGTTCTCCCCACCCCATTTCTTTGTCCCTTCACTTGTTTCTCTCCACCGTCTATGGTATTGTTTCCTATCTACTAATATCTTACTCGAGCCTCTATGGAGAGCCAGAATTTTGTTTTACAACACTCAAGTTTTCTTGAATTATTCGAGACAGTTCTCTCTCTCTCTGTCTATCTCTCTCTGTCTCTCTCTCTTTCTCTGTCTCTCTCATGATAACTTTAAATCTACAGAGATCCACCTGCCTCCAAAGTGTTGGACTGAAGGCCTGTTCATCCACACCTGTCTTAATTTAAACAGCTCTGCTTCATCTGGGTGAAGTGTATTCTCTTGCTGCTCCTCAAATCTCCCTTGCCAAATTCCCAACTGCAATTTCCCCCAGATGGCCTGATGCCCCATGCATCTTTACCTCCTTCCCATTTTTCTCTCACTTCCTTAGCAAATAAAATCTTGTCATTCTCTTACTTAAAAAAGATTTTTTTTTGTTTTTGTTTTTTAAGACAGGGTTTCTTTGTGTTGCTTTGGAGCCTGTCCTGGAACTACCTCTTGTACACCAGGCTGGCCTCCAACTCACAGACATCTGCCTACCTCCACTTCCCGAGTGCTGGGATTAAAGGTGTCCACCACCACCACAGGGCAACTCAAAATTCTTAAATTGTTTTCATGAGCTCATACAAAATCCAATATTCTTTACAGAAGTTAAAAGCTCTTAGTCAGGGCTGGTGGCTCATGCCATCTCTTTTGGGCGGGATTGCCAAGACTATGAGTTCAGCCTGGGCTACAGCATAAGACTCGGTATCCAAATATCCCAACCGAGCCCAACCCAACCAGAAATCTCTGCCAACCTCAGTCCGTTTTAATCTTCAGTCTTCTATCCTTTATGCATCACCCTCTAGCATCATAGAAATGTTCGTGTTTTCAGAACATGTAATGACATGCCATGTGTCTGTAACATCCCTGTCAACCATCTTTTTGCTACTACTAGACCCCCCCCCCTTGGTTTTTGGAGATCCGGTTTCTTTGTATAGCAGTCCTAGCTGTCCTGGAACTAGCTCTTGTAGACCAGGCTAGGCTCGAACTCACAGAGATTCACCCATCTCTGCCTCCTGAGTGCTGGGATAAAAAGCATGAGCCACCACCACCCAGCTTCTTTCTCTCATTTTTTTGTGACAAACTCCTGACCATGCTTTAAGACTGTACAAACATTTTTACTGTGAAGCTTTCCCAGTCTTTTTAAGGTAGAACTTTGCCTTCCCTCTCTGTTCTCTTTATAGTATGCATCTTTAAGTGAAAACTATCAATAGTAATAGAATAGGGCTAGTTCAACTATGTCTGTTAATCAAACCTACTTTATTATTTAACACATCAATCTTGTGGCATAGCTCTTCTTTCTGCTCGAATATATCCCCTTTCCAGCTATATTTTTTGGAATGCTAGCATTACTACAGAAGTGTAGCAAAGTATAAGTATGGTTTACCAGTAGTCAGATGTGTGAAATGAACGTTCGCTGTTATTGTTGGCTTGATAAATCTAAATGTTTTCCAAATAATTTATTATTTCAATAATGAATCATAAATGCAGTCAAGATGTATAAAGGAAATAAATTACTGAGCTGAGAAGTGTGTATTTGATTTTTAACATATCTGGATAATAAAAAAAGAACCAAGACCTACGTGTATATCATAGTATCAACATAATGCTTTTCAAGACCACCTCTGAAAAATGTAGTGTACTGCCAAGAAAGTAAAAACAGTTTTACCCTTTTGATTTGTGACTTTTATTTACATCTATTGGTTTATTGATGGATTAATGTTGGCACTGCAGTATTCAAATAGTTTTATGTAGAGAAAAAACAGCTGTTATAAGTTCAGATATAAAGAAATAATCCAAGAAAACCTGAGTCACTTGAGGTCTAATGAGGAAGGCAGAAACTATTTAAATGCAATAAATTAATAGAGGAAAATATTGAACAGGGGTTTAAAGGAATCTCTACATTAAAAAAAGAGGTGTGTGTGTGTGTGTGAAATCTCCTAAAGATGGGTACTTATCTGCTAGGAAGGAAGTTATTATCACCTTTAGAGTTCTAGGAACAAGGAGGAATGTTGTTATCAGAACGCAGAAGTCCAGAGGAGAAATGAGGAGCTCAGGACTGGCCCTCTGAGGAATGGGAATAGTTTGGCGAGAGCTGGTATCTCTGGAAGGTCATGAAAAGTCTGATATTTAAAGTATAAAACTGAAAGTCTGGATACTAATGACAAGAATGATAGTCTATACCCACCAAGGTGACGCTGTTAGGGGCAAGAAATGCGTGCACAGAAACATACTATGCCATGTTGTTAAAGTGATCATCGAACCATCCAATCTGGGATCTGTATGGTACTCTTTTAAGAACTTATTAGTAGTGAAAAAATAGGAAGGAACCTGTGCATCTTTATAAACTTTCACTCTAAGGGGGAAAGACGATAGACATGTCTGGAGAAAATAAATGTAAATTAAGTAAACAGAGTGGTATGGAGGTAGTTCTCACACAGGTGGTCCATGGAGAATTCAATGATAATCTGAGCAAACACCCAAAGGAAATAAGCGGGGGAAAACAAAATAACGATTTCTTTAATAAGAAGAATTGCATTTGCTATAACATGAGGTTGAAACTTCTCAAAGAAGACTTCTCAAAGGTAGACTCCTTTGTGGGTTTGTAGCTTGAAAATTCTTTTTGAGAATCCTGGAAGTCAAGTGGCTAACATCACCTACAGTGTCATATATGGTACTAACATTCAAACATTCCATTAACCATTGTTCATTTCCTCCATTAAGGAAAAGTTATGCTTCTTTACATGGGTTAAGCTTGCGGATGATAGGGCCAATTAATGCATATGCTGTCCAACCTGCTCTACAAATGGCTGACTTTGTCACGGAAGTTTACTAGTCTCAAACTTCTGAACCAATTTAAAATCTACCGCACTGCACAGAATTACTTCATTGTTTACACAACAGTCTTTAATTTTAAGTTAATAGTGAATGAATTCTGATATTTGGCAAACAGTCTTTAAAAATAAAAGTGGGCTTGAACCCCATCAATACTTAATGTGAAACAATGAAACTGCTGTTGGCATTAGAATAGGGTTACTTTTTCTTCAGATAATTTTCCTAACATGCAGATACTTATTTCAATATGCAATGGTGTCAAAAACTTTAATGGATTAGTTGTGCTTATTTCTTCAACCATTTTCTTAATGTGACTTTACCTGGAAAAGACAACTAAAATTTTTATAAGGCCCATTAATGGTCTCATGTGAAAGGTTTTTAAAAAATCAGTAATTCTAGTCTGGGGGGGGGAAGTTTTACTATGAAATGTAGCATCTTTGTGTGTGTGTGCCTAGTAATAATTCCATCAGGAAAAACAGAGCTTGGTAAAGAGAATGTCACCTCAGACTGGCCATCGAGAAGACAGAAAATCATATCACCTAATTACAGTTTTACTTCAAAGAGTATCCCGAGGGCTCAGGGTTGACCACTGGAAGGCAGGGAGGCAGTCTGGCAGAATAAAACAGGCACATGCCTGGCAAGGTTTGCAGAGCACACTTAACCTCTGCGCCTAGGTTCTTCCAGCTGTCAAGTCGGGATAATAGTAATTGCCACCTTCCGTGTGACATGAACATGAGCTTTGACACCTCCGGCTGGAGATGCCACAGCAACACAGATTATTATTATTAGAGCATAAAGTATGTATTCACACAAAACACCAGCACAATGCTCTTTATACTCATATCATACCTATAAGTACTGTTCTTTCATGTTCTTGTTTCAATTTAGGGGAGAGAATATGATCACAGCAAGCAACTATTCACTGTCTCCATATATGGAGGAAATGGTTTAGAAGTTCCACATCATCCTTTTGAGATATCCTCAACCTGTTACTTTCCTATGGTTTTTGCAGCAAATTGCACAATAGCCCCTGAATTAAGCCTTTGGCACCTTTGAAAATGTTAGCTAAATTACTTTTCCTGGAATCTGGACCCATCAGGGAAAGACTGGGGAAATGAAATTGGCTAACAATATTAAAATTTTGGTTGTTTAACATTTAACTGAATCGCAACAACGTGTTAAAGTGCTATCTAAACAGATAATTAGCTAGTAGTTGCAGCAGTGGGCTCTGCCTAAATTTAGCAGTGAAATTAGGTTTAGGGAATGTGAAAATGGGGAAAGAAATGTTCTTAAGGGAAACAGTGGTGTCAGCACAGCTGAGGAATGTCACAATAGCTACATTTTGTCAATTATGAGCATCATCAGGGGATCTCCCCAGCAATGCAGGGTAAGGTTTATTCATAAGCGAACCTTGAGGATAGGTGATAGAAAGGACTGATTGCAGGAAGGCTGGGCTGATGGAAGGAGAAAAAGGGGGAAGGGGTGGTGATAATGAATAATAGAAGTAGCCCCAGTGCTGGGAGACAACATAGGAAACAGGTGAGGAGGAAGATGGGGGGGGGGGCGGGGAAGGGGAGGGGAGACTGAGAGACTGACTGGGTAGGATGCTGTGTGGTCTTGGAGGTGAGTAAAACATCATAAATCAGTGTGTGAAGGTGAAGAGATCCCGTAATTCAAAGTCTGAGCACAGTGTTCTCTTGGGCACAATGCAAGCTTTAGTTTAGCTGCTACAGGCTCATCTCTGGTGGCTGCTCTTATTCTCATCAGAGCGCATCTGGTGGAGATTTCAGGACCTAAGGAAAATTAATGGTGTCAGGCCTTGGGACGGTGTCCTCCGCTTCCACTGCCCCCGCAGAGGGCACAAACCCTCCATCCTTCCCCTTCCTCCTAAGACGCTAAGGTGGCTGGGGCTTCAAGGTCAAGTCACTCTGGCTGTGTGTGTGTGGTGGATAGATGAGGGCAGGCAGACAACCATTTGGGGTTGAGGGAGGGTTATGGTGACTCAAAAAAGCTCCTCTTAAGGGTAAATGTTTAATACTTCCCGAGCTCACTTTTCTGCGGATAGCTCAAAGAGAAAGAAGAAAATAAAATGACACGTGCGAACATGCAAACGATCAAAGAAAAAACACGACCGCACTCGAAGCCTTCGGAAGGGAGAAATCCATGGCCTCCTGTTGCCGGTCGCCTGGCGCAGAAAGTGGACAACCCGGCGGCCCGAGAGAAGCAAGAGCTAGAAAGCAAACCTTTCGGGGCCCCTAGTGTCCTCCGCCAGTTCCGCTGACCCTTCCACCAAACCGCCCTCCCAGAGAAAGAAGCCGGCTAAATGCCTGGGCTAACGCAGGCTCGGGACAGCGGAGAGCCGGGATGCCCCGGGCAGGAGGAAGGACTGGAGTGTCTCCCTTCAGTCTCGTGCCGGGGCGAAGAGGGAGAATGCTGGCTGGTCCAGCGGGCGGCAGGCATCCAGCTTCCCAAACAGGCACCTCCCGCTCCGGTCCCCGGAGAGTGGGTATCTGAATCCTGCCTTCCCCGCACCACCCCTTGTCGTCCCTGGTCCGGCTGGGGAACCGCACCACTCGGGAGAAGAGGGAGCCACGACTGGGAGTCCCGCAGCCCTCCACCCGGCTGTGCCTCCGTGTGCCCCGGCCGCCACGGCCCCGAGAGGGGCGGAGTGGGAGAGACCATCTCCAGCGCTGCGAAGGGGAGAGACGAGGCGGGGCCGAGGGGCGGGGCCGCCTACCCTGGTCCAGATAGCTCTGCCTCGGGAAAAGCCCGGTTTTCCAAGTGGATGAAGTTTTTTTTTTTCTTTTTTTTTTGAAAGGGGAGGAGCGTGAGGGCAGGGCGGTGGGAGGGGCCTCGGCGGGCGGCTGGGCGTCCGGGCAGCCGGGCGGCAGGGAAGGAGGGCGGGCTCGTCCGGGCGGTGAGGGTCGGCGGCGGCTCCCCCTCCCGCAGGGCGGGGTGGTGCGTTCCGAGTTCCCAGGAGTTCGCGGCGGGCGGGGACCGCGGGGAGGGGAGTGGCGGCGGCGGCGGCGGGCGGCTCCCGCTTCAGCCTCGGCAGTGGCGTCGGCGACGGCGGAGTCGAGGCAGCCGCGAGCGCTCGGCCGAGTGGCGGCGGGCGGCGACGGCGCAGGAGCCGGGGGTTGAGGACACGCGCGCTGGCCCTTCCACGCCGCGGCCGCCGCCGCCGCCGCCACCCAGAGCCAGAGGCGCCGGGGCGCGGGCGAGCGGGTGGGCCGGGGCAGGGCGGGCATGGCGCGGACCCCGGGCCCGGCCCCGTTGTGTCCTGGAGGCGGCAAAACACAACTTTCCTCGGCTTCTCCTTCCGCGGCCGGGCTGCTGCTGCTGCTGCCGGCCCCGACGCCGCCGCCGCTGCTCCTGCTGCTCATCCCCCTGCTGCTCTTCTCCCGGCTCTGTGGTAAGTGAAGCGGGTGGGCGCGGGGCAGAGGGAGACGCGGCGGGGCGGACGGGCGCGGGCCGCTCATCCGGGCGGCCAGGCGAGGCGAGGCGGTTGTAGCGGGCGGTTGACTGCGCGAGCGGCCGCCGCGGACTTTGCCTGGAAAACTTTTCGCCGCGCCCCGGGCGAGGCCCGGGAAGGGCAGGGAGAGCGAACGAGGCGCCGGCCGCTGGCTTCCCGCCCCCGAGGCCACGCGGATCTTCGCGCTGGGCCCCCGGGGCCAGCGGTGGAGCTCGGTGCGCGGAGCCCCGCACGCCCCGGGAACCGTTACTTCCGAGCTGGTGCGCCGAAGAAGCGGAGAGCGCGGACTTGTGGGCTGAGAGAGGTTAGGATGCCGGGATGCACGTTGCCGCCTCCTCCTTTCTCTCCGTTGAAACTTGAGCCGCGAGTCCGGAAACCCTTCGGACACTAGCCTGGAGCCCTGAAGCCTTCGGGTCCACGCCTCCTGGCCTCCGGGAGAAGGCACCATCTTAAAACCCACCCTGCGGCAGCATCCCCTTCCAGCCACATTTGAGCCCAGACAACCTTTGGATCTTTGGGTTGAGCCCAGATGCTATCCACACACAGCCTTCCAGTTGTTGGACGTCCTTCACGCTGCCCCTGCTTATTTTAGAAAACCTTGTTCTCCGGGACCCAGGATTTACCTTTGAAATACGTATTGCGTCTGCTGTCCCCTGGCTGTTGAAACAAGTAGCCCCGGGTTTCTCCAGTGTGTCTTTTTTCACGACATGCTTAGGAGCTACTAATTTCTTTGTAAGTTCTGTTCCCTGGATATGAGACTAGTTTAGATTCCTACTTTCTAAAGAGGATGAAAAAAATGATAAATTCACTTTTCATGCAAGAGAAGCAGACGTGATAATCACTGATTTGGAAAGAAAGAAAAGAAAAGCCACCAGTCTAGGAGAGTAAATGTCTGGGTAATATCAAAATGCTGCAAGATGTTGTTCATTTAATGATTGCTGATGGGAAAGGTTGAGGAATAAGTCTTAGATTGCTCAGACACTGGTTCTTATAAAGCTGATGTTCTACCATTATTTATTAAAAAGGAGAGATATGTGCAAATTTCTTTAGATACGTTCAAATGTCTGTACTGTAATGCAGAAGAAAGAAAATCCTATAATTGGTAGGTGAGTCAGGGTAGTTGGTTCTGAGGGAGACAAAATTATGTTGAGATTGAGTGCCACTTACAGACTGAGAATTTCAGTACATTTCCAGTGCTGGAAGGCAAGTTTCTGATCTACATGGAATGCAGTGTGATAGGTGCTATGCTATCTAATCCATAGTTTGCATATCCGTACTCTGCAAATATTTGGTTCTAAGACAGTTCTTAGCCCGGTTACCTCTGTTAATAGGAGATTCTCTACTGAATTGGTATGTTGTTCTTATAAGCCATTAAGGAGGATTGTAGGTGGTGGGTGGTGCGTATGACTTCGGGATACTTGGATATCCTGGGGGTGATAGTAGCATTTTACTGCCATGACTTAGTTTATGTTCAATACCGAAGGAGTATTTGTAGGTCTAGAGGGCTTTTTGTCTAGACCAAATCCAATAGGAGACTGAAAGCTATGTAAACGTCGATTTCCAAAATAGTTTACATTTGAGAATTTCATTGTAGCATTAGAGTGAGTTGTTGATTAGTTTCAGGAACACACATTAATTTTTACATAGGAGAAGGAAATAGGTTTGAAGGAGAGCTTGTATAGTGTTCAAGTGGAGGCGGATGATAGCTTATCTTAGAACCCTGTAAACTAAGCAGTGTAGGGAAGTGTACTGTGATTTAGAGGAAGTGTACATTGGAGTTTTTAGTCAGCTCTGCTTGCTGTTACAGACATAGGCAGTAGCTATGTTAATATGTGCTATTCATTTAAAGGGCTGCCTTTTGGACTTGTGTTATAATATCCTAATTTAGGAACCCTTATGACTCTTAAAAAATCGGCCTCTACTTTAGAAAACAGTCTTTGAATAGGGCACAGTTGTCTTGACTTAGGGATGCTAATGAGTAAGGAAACAGAATTTTCTTCATGTAAGTGCCCCCCCCAACCTGTTGATCTATGAATGATGGTAATATTAGCATTCCATAGTATTAACAGGACTTGGCTCATACTCACTCTTTGATTGAGTACACTCAGTTTTAGAGTTAAAAGATTTTAGACTTTAAGATAATGACTCTACCTGGTTGTTAATCATAGTGTGGTGCTTGTTTTTATCCCGTTTGTAGTTTTGTTTTTTTCTTTATAAATTATTGCATTAACTAGTTTGGTTGATGTCATCATGTAAATTTGACTGTTAAAAATGTCCCTCATTACTGGTAGAACTTGTTTTTTAGAATATATATGTATACCAGAGTTACTGTTATTTTGGGGACTCTGTACTATCTTACTTGAATTTGAAGAACTAAACTTTTTCTCTCCAGGATGAGGAGCCAGGATCATACAATCTAGTTGAGAGTGGCCTCAGATTCCTGATCTAATTCTTTCACTCTCCTAAATTTTAAGGATGCAAACCCATTTCTGATTTGAGAGCTGAGTTTTTAGAATGAGAGTTTCAGAGGTTAAGAATTGCCAGTTTTTTTAAAGTCCAAGACATTTCTAGTTAGAAGGTCAAAGGGACCAAGTTTATATGATACTTGACTCAGCAAGCATAATTTAATTTTGAAATTCCATATTCTTTTTGACGATAATTGCCAATTGTGTCTCATTTTTTCTTCCTACGATTTTCCTGAGAGGTTGAGAATATTGAAGAATTAGAAGATAGAAATTTTGACCCTTTTAGGGCCCCATTTGTCTTTGGGATTCGGCCACACTGCCTGTGCCTTTGTACCAAGACTTTATCTTCTGATAAATGTTTAGAAGATGGTAGAAAATAAGCTATCACATAATGCAATTCTGTAAGAACAGTTTGACTATTTTTAGGTACTTTATAAACACTTGGGAACACACTTGGCAGTGTCTTGCCCGCAACATGCTTGCAGTGTGCTGATAGACAGAAAGGAAGTAGATGATTCCAGGACAGTTTGGTGTTTCTGTAGAAATGTGTATGATATGGGATAGGAGAATGCAACTCATTAGGTTAAAAGACATAAATGAGGGAAAAATTCACTTCATTGTTCTGTTGTCTGTGTATATGGATATATGTTTACGGGTGTGTGAACATTTGTCTGGATGAAATCCAGGGAGTTGCATATTCTCAGCAAGTAGATAGATTTACTTTAAAAATCCTGACTTTAAAATTAACTTCAAAATCAATTGAGTTAGTCTTCTTGAGGTTAGACAGTTTAGTGATTTAAGACATTTGTGTCTCTCATTTTTTCTCTTTTCCTGCAGTTTACGGTTTAATCACTAAAAAGTCAGTCTGATTCTGAATGAAGACTGCCACTTACTAAAAGTGAATCACTCATTGGTAGTGTACTTATATCATCTTATTAATAGGGTTCTTACGATATTAAATGAAAGAATAAACTAAAGCACTTAGAGTACATGGGTGTGGTTAGCTCCTGCATGCTAGCTTTTATTACATTGTACATTATAAACTGTCAATCCTAGTTGACTCTTAATCCTGAATAGTTGAATTTTCTAATTAATTGACAATTGCATGTTTATGACTGTGTAATATAATCAGTAGTTCAGAAATATTTATTAGATATATTTTCTATAAAGACGTAGCTAGTTCCAAATATTAGAATATAGTCAAATTAAATGTGTATTAGTGTGGAAACTACTTAAATCCTTCCTCAGCAATGTTGACTATATCTTAAGATTTTGGAGTTTTTCATATGTAACTTAGAAAAATCAGTGATTCTGTTGAACATGTAGGGCTCGAGAATGGAAGGGAGACACAATTTGGATTCTACTTTCCGTAGACTCCATACCATCAAGTTAGGGTCTATGTGAGTCTATATTATAAAACATAAATTATTGGAGTGTTAACCACTTTTAGATGCAAATCAATTAAACTCTTCTGTCTATAGCGTCAGAAAGGGGCCTAGCTATAGAGATGGATGCGTGTGCAAGTATAAGGTGTATTTATTGGCATGCCGTATTTATGTTAGGAGGATCTCTTACTTGAAATGCTTGAGAACAGGTATGTTTCAGATTTAAGATAAGAAAATTAGGTTTTTATCTCATGTGTATGAATATTTGCTTGCTTGTCTTTATGAATACCACATGTGTGCCTGGTGCTCATGGAGGTCAGCAGAGGGTGACACATCCCCCGGCACTGGAGATAAGATAGCTGTGAACTTCCCTGTGGGTGCTGGGGACTGATGTTGGATCCCCTGCAGGAGCATCACGTGCTCTTCACTACTGAGCCGTCTCTCTGGCCTCTGAGAGTCCAGTATTGGGTTATACCCGTAGGTGATGTGGATGTAGATACCATCGTGATGGGACTGAGCTTCCAAAAGGGAAATGTGCTCAAATTTCATATGCTCCTTGGCTTTACAGTAACTTCATATGTCTTCAGTCGTTTGTGCATTGTATGGGAATTTAGACTTGAGGCATTATGTGCAAAGAACTTTTTTGGGGGAGCAATTTGAATTGTAGCTTTTTGGTTAATGGATTTAGCTAATGGTTCATACATTTACATACACATGCATTAGTAACTTACAAATTGTGATATGTATCTTTAATCTGTATACTTAGAGAACTAAAACTTTCCAGGTATTCATTAAAAACTAATTGAAGAGAAGCTATCTATGGTAGTCTTATTTTAAATAAAAATTATTTTGACATTCTGTAATTGATCTGTTAAAAGTAGTAAGTGTATTTCTATAGATTGTTGTGTTAACTTTAATGTCTTAAAAATTGACAGGGCTATAAATTTTCAAAAGGCATTTAATTAATAATTATTATTAGTATGTAAATTGGGTAAAATCAAGTAACATTAAGACAATAATGGAATTTTAAACATTCTTAATACCAAGCATTCAGAAAATTAACTGTCCAAACACCATTTGTCATACTTTTGGTTTTTTAAAATATACTTGCTTAAAATTGCCTTTTAATTTTAAGTTTTAAACACATAAAATTTCTTGAATTTCATTAAATTTGTGATGTTCCTTTTTTAAAAGTACTTATTTTCTTTGTTTTTGGACACAGTCTCAGTGTGTAGCTGTGAGGAACTTGGAATTCATTGCATAGATCAGGTTGGCCTCAAACTCAAGAGAGTTCCGATGCCCCTCTACCTCACAGGTGCTGGGATTAAAGGCATACGTCACCACACCCAGCTTGTATATTTTTTCATGTCTGTGTATATGCAGTATGCATGCATGTGTATGCAGAGATATTTCAGATGGGTGTGTATATGAAGGCCAGAGGTAGAGATTGGCAGTCTTGGTCTGTTGTTTGTTGTTCATTGAGATCTCCCACCTGAACCCATACTTGAGCCCAGGTCTGGCTAGCCTGAGATCTGCTTGCCTTCTCCTCCCATCATTTATGTGGGTGCTGGGGATCTGAACTCCAGTTCTCTGTCTTACTTGTATGCAAGCACTTTAACAACTGAGCCTTCTCCCAAACCCTGCATGATTTTTCAGTTTTAGTACGTTCTGACAGTTAAGTCATTAAGAAAACACTATCCTGAGTGAGGTAAGCCAGACCCAAAAAGAGGAACATGGGATGTACTCACTCATATTTGGTTTCTAGCCATAAACCAAGAACATTGAGCTTATAATTAGTGATCCTAGAGAAGCTAAATAAGGAGAACCCAAAGAAAAACATTATAGGCATCCTCCTGAATATTAACCTTCAGCAAGCGATGAAAGGAGACAGAGACCCAAATTGGAGCACAGGACTGAAATCTCAAGGTCCAAATCAGGAGCAGAAGGAGACGGAGCACGAGCATGGAACTCAGGACCGCGAGGGGTGCACCCACACACTGAGACAATGGGGATGTTCTATTGGGAACTCAGCAAGGCCAGCTGGCCTGGGTCTGGAAAAGCCTGGGATAAAACCGGACTCGCTGAACATAGCGGACAATGAGGACTACTGAGAACTCAAGAACAATGGCAATGGGTTTCTGTTCCTACTGCACACACTGGCTTTGTGGGAGCCTAGGCAGTTTGGATGCTCAACTTACTAGACCTGGATGGAGGTGGGGGTTCCTTGGACTTCCCACAGGACAGGGAACCCTGATTGCTTTTCGGGCTGGGGGGAGAATTAATTGGGGGAGGGGGAGGGAAATGGGAGGCGGTGGCGGGGAAGAGACAGAAATCTTTAATAAATAAATAAATTAATAAAATAAAAAAAAAACAAAAACTTAGGTTTGTTTGGAACCTGTTCAGGGTGGATTTGAAGTTTTTTCCTAAATGGCTCTCTTAGAAGCCATCAACTTGAACTTTTAGTGAGAGGTTCCTCACATTTGTCTTAGTTCATCTGTATTGCACATTAGAAGGGATAATAATTTATGCTTATATTGTGAATTTCATGTGTTTAGCATAGTGGCAAGGAGGTTACTTTTCCTGTATACCTGTTGATTGATTGCCATCATTCTACTAACCAGGGGATGAGGGAAGAGCTGTTGTGTTGTGATTAGATCCTAAAATGGAATAAGAGACATGTACAAGATATACCAGCTTGTAATTGGATTGGATAGCTCAGAAATGGAAGTAAAGGTTTCAATATTTTGTGATTCTGTAGGCTTAAAATAATTTATGCATGTGATTCTATAGATTAAAAAGAGATGGCAGTTTTATAATGTTGTTTTGTTTCCTTTAAAAATGCTTCACTGAGACAGTGGGGCTGATCTATTGGGAGCTCACCAAGGCCAGCTGGACTGTGACTGAAAATGCATGGGATAAAACCGGACTCAGTGAATATGGAGGGCTGCTGAGAAGCCAAGGACAATGGCACTGAGTTTTGATCCTATTGCATGTACTGGCTTTGTGGAAGCCTAGCCTGTTTGGATGTTCACCTTCCTAGACCTGGATGGAGGGGGGGAGGACCTTGGACTGCCCACAGGGCAGGGAACTCTGACTGTTCTTTGGACTGGAGAGGGAGGGGGAGGAGAATGGGGTGTGGGGAGTGGGGGGAGGGGGAGGGAAAAGGGAGGCGGGGAGGAGGCAGAAATTTTTAATAAAAATTTTTAATAAAAAAAATTTTGGAACTAAAAAAAATGCTTCAGGAAAAAAAACATTTTAAATAGATTAGCTATTTAGGTTCTTCCCAGAAGAAATAGAATAGCTAAATTAAGGAGAGAAGGCCAGTATGAATAATTCCTCAGATGGTCAGGGTCAGAGAGTAGAGTGTATGGATGGTTGCAAATCTCAGTTACCAGGGAAACTGTAAATCCCACTGCACTAGACTCTGCTGTGGACATGAGGTCAACAGATTGCAGGAGGCTTGGAGAACTTGAGGTATTCTGAGAGACATCTTCGTATTTGTCTCCCAGACGACTTTTACCATTACGGCCTTTGTTTACAACTTGACTGGATGTGAATACTTTGTGAAAGAAATACACTTACCGTTTTCTTCACTATTTTGTACTCTTGTGTGCTTGTCATGTAGGGACACTCAAGGTTTTTTTTGTTTTTTTTTAACTTCAAAAGTTTAGCAACAAGATCAAGTTTAGTCTTAAGTGAGCATATGATTTTGTTTTCCTAATATTACATTAGAGGGTTTGAAAAGTAGACATAACATAACCAAATACCATTTCAGCATATAATTGATAGTAAAATTATTGGTATTTTGCTACATATTATGTTTTTTGAAGTCTCATGGGCATTTCAATTTGGATACTACACTTGATGCACTTAGTAGTTAGGTGCATTGTGGCTGATGGCCACCACTCCAGACAGTGAAGCCCTAAACTATAAATTGTCTGTCTCTGGGGTAGGTTATGTGCTTTGGGTTTAGAATCATATTGTTCTACCAACTTAAATCCTAAAGTGCTTGCTCTAAGAATGGCTTTCCTCATTTAGGTGTCCCTCACCACTGCTTACACATACAGTGAGAGTATAAATCCATTTTTCCAAAGGTTTTATGTTTAGAATAGTGTTGATAGAGGAGTACTCTATGGAACATTCTTCTTTGGAAGAAAATACCTATTTGGAAATGAGAAACGGTTTATACTATATAATTAATACTCCTCACACAAAAAGTCACAGTGTGCATTAAATTATAGTGGTCTAAGAAATTGTTTTGTGAGATATTCTATTATAACTCTTTTTTTGTGAAATGCTTATTATTATGTTATAAAGGTTATGCTATAAAAACACATTATGGGAGATAAGAAACTGTTGAGATGTATTTTAAATTTGAGGTACAAACAGGGAAGATTGATAGGCCTGGCTTTGTTAATTGAGATGATTTTTGCGTTGTGGTTTGTTCTGTTTTGTGTGTTGATTTCTCATTGGTATTCCTATTTTGAATTTGAAGAGGTTCAAAATTAACCTTTTGGAGAAATGTAAATTTTCTTCAGTGGTATTGTAACATGAGCTGTGTATTTCGCTAGTGTGGATGTAGTTTAAGCAGCTTCCAGTGGGGGCATACTTTTATGATGTGCCCTGAAGTGAGTGCACTTATAGTTGATAAGCATGTTATCTTACAATAGAATCATGCCAGAGCTGCTGTTGAGAAGACATGATAGTATCAAGTGAAAATATAAAAATAGGTTTATGGAGCTAGCCCTTTAACTCAGTCACTGAGAAAATTACAATTAAGAATGAGCTTCATTCTTCAGAGAAAAAAAGTATTAATGAATGCAGTATTGGAAAAGTGTGACAAGATCAACTTTATACATGAATTATTTCTGTGAACTGGGCGTGATAGCAATGACTATCTTTAAAAAATATTTTGGACCATTGTTATTGAAAGCAGAATAACATTTCTTAGGTATAGCTACACTGAGTTAGGTTAAAAATTCATTTCATAATGGTCTTACCATTGTGGTTCAATTTGATTTAAATTAGAGATGATTGTTTATAGTTCTGAGTTCAGCTGGTTTAGAAATCTGTTGGATGCTTATTTAGAAAAAAATGTTTCTTAATACCTTTTGCTTAATTCTGAAGAGATTATGTCTCAGGGGTGGAGTAGGGGATAATGCACACAGAACAGTTGAACATTGGTTCAAGTATGCTTCAACAGCATTTTTTCACTAACTTGTACATGTGTTAATGGCTGGCATAGCTACTCTGGATCTCTGCAATTCTTGTAAAACCTGAAAGAGGTAAACAGATCCCAAGCACAAGACTCTAGAGACATGTGAGTTATGCATTTGTATTAGATACCAATTTTCATAGTAGTTTCCCCATTCTCATAAGCAGTACTCAAACGGAAGGAAATCTGACATAGAAATGGCAGTAGAGCTGCAGTTCACTCACAAGTTTTCTTCCGTGTGTTGTACATTAGTAGATGTCAAAGGGTCACCTTTTTAGTCAAACTGCTGTAGACCCTGTAGTTGACTGGTTTTAAAATTTAAAAGGTCTATCAAGTCTAGGGTTGGCTATCGTAATGAACACAACTTCCTTAGAAAAATAAAGCTGTCTGGCTAAACTGTTTCTTTCCTGCATTTAAGAAGATAGTTCAGAAATAATTTTCATAGTTTTAATGAGAAAACTAAGTAATTAATTATTATTGTAATTATTTTGAGGCCATGCATTGTAATTGTGTATGTATAAACACGCATACATGGATCTGGATGTATATGAAATGTTTATATATATATATAAATATCTGCTATTTTTTTTAATAATATTCAAACAGTCTCTTGTCCTCCGAAGCTTTAATTTTGAAGTTGTATTTTAAGAAGCAGATTTTCTTTAGGACACTCCTGTTGCTCTGCTGCCCTCTACCGTCCTATGGAGCAGTGACTGTGTCTGTATTCATAACTGTTTCTCCTGGGACATGGTTAGAGAACATCCTTGTTGACTTGTGAACTTTAAGTTTCTTGAGTGGGTTGAATATTATGTATGTATTAAATATTTTATTGATAAGGCTTAGGTAATTATAACACTTGATCTTGTTATGCAAAATTCGAAGAGCTTAGAAATAGGAGTGGGAGGTAGGCTGTTCACTGACTATTAATCAAACCACAATAGAAATCATCCATGTTCCATAGTAGATTCATGATAGCTACTCTTGGGCTTATAAGCTCAGTAGTAAGACTAATAAAATTTATACATATATATGCACAAATATGTGATATCTGTAAAAACATACCAGTTATAGCTTAAAATATGATCAGTAAGGTCTAAAAGGGTAAAGCTGTTATTTCAAATAGGAAAAAGACTTTTCCTCCCTTTTGTTGAACATAGAAGATGCCTTTGTAATACTCCCCTTAAGACATGTACAGTTTGTTTTTTTACTTTGTGTAGTGCTAGGGCTCAAACTTTAGGCTTTGAACATGCTAGACAAACATTCTCCCAGTGAACCACTAAGCTGTATACCCTTCATCTAAGAAATTGAAGTGTCAGGAGATCTTCAGAGGGGCTGGGAAGAGAGAGGAGAGAGTGCTAGTTACTTTATGCCTGTTTTAAAATCTACGAAATTGACTAAATTATACTTCATTCACACAATTGCTGTGAAAGTCAGAACGCACTCTAGGTCTACACAAAACCAGTGTAAAGTCTGTGCAACAGGCCCTGGTGGTGCAGTCTACAATCTCAGCTACTCAGGAGGCTGAGACAGGAGGATTTCAGTTGGCAAGTTGAAGACCACCCACCTAGCAGCACAGTGAGACTTTGCCTCTAAGGAAAATGTGAAAAGAGATTTGAGCATATCGCTCAGTGGTAGAGCACATGTGTAACTATCAGGCGGCTTCTGCTTCTGTCTCCAGCGCCATAAAAATAAATGAAAGTTAAGCTTGTGGGGTTATAGAAGGAATATTTTTACTGCTGATAGAGGAAGACTGGAGGAGGACCTAACAGTTTAGCTGAAGTGTGAAAAAGACATTTACATTTCCTTTTACTATTAGTAATGGGAATCTAGTAAGACAGAAGATAGTAGGTTGAAAAGACCACTGGCGTGAAGATCCCAGAAGGAATCAGTATCACTGTGGCATTCAGACATGAACTTTATGAAGGCAAGTGATTCTTGTCTTGCCTGAGATTAGAGTGGCAGACAATTAGGAGCTATGGTGGTTTGAATTAGAAATGTCCCCCATGGGCTCATGTATTTGAACACCAGATCTCCAATAGATGTTTGGGGAAGTTATGTCAACTTTAGGCGTTAATGGCCTTGTTGGAGGAAATCCATCACCTTCTGTTTCCTGTCCCTCCCTTCTGTGTATGGATGAGATGCCGTCATCAGTCTGCTTCCTGCTCCTGCCATCATACCTTTTTTCTTCCCTGCCAGTGTGGACTGTATCCCCCTGGAACCCATAAGCCCTAATAAACGAATTTCTTCCTTAAATTGCAATTAGCCAGCACTTTTTCACAGCAACAGAAAAATGACTAACAAGATTGGTACCAGAAGGAAATGAGTGTTGTGTGAAGAAATTGACCACATTGTTTTTTGAAGGACTTTAGAGAACTCTGGAATTGGACTGGCAAAAACAGAGCTCAAGAGAATCTGCAAAGCAGTAGTGCTGGGAGTAATGTGGGCAGGGGAGGCCTGGCTTGTGAGGTTTCAGGGAAGGAATAGAGGCTCTTGTTAGCAATTGGGCTGTAGGCCATTTGTTTGATATTTTGGCAAATAATCTGGTTGCATTATACCCTTATGCTGAGAACTTGTATGAAGCTAAATCAAAAAAGTAACAAACTAATTTCATTGGCAGAGAAAATTTGAGGATAGTTGATGTTTGATGTTGAGTCTGTGGCATGGTTATTACTCTTAGGCAACTGTGCAATGACAACAAAAGCAAGTGGGACAAAAACAAAGAGTAGAACACTGGGAAGTTTAGGGTTGCAGTAGAGTCGTGGGCCAAAAAGACAGTGCAGTAATTGTAGGAGAGTAGGGCCTGAAAGAGAAGTCTTCTCTGTATAAGAAGGTTTCCTGGGGGCAGGACCCCACCCAGCTATGCCTCCAATGTGTAAAAAAAGATCCAAGGTGAACATCCAAACTGGCTAGGCTCCCACGAAGCCAGAACATGAAGTAGGATCAAAACCCAGTGCCATTGTCCTTGGCTTCTCAGCAGCCCTCATTGTCCGCCATATTCAGAGAGTCCGGTTTTATCCCCTGCTTTTTCAGTCACAGTCCAGCTGGCCTTGGTGAGCTCCCAATAGATCAGCCCCACTGTCTCCGTGGGTGGGTGCACCCCTCTTGGTCCTGACTTCCTTGCTCATCTTCTCCCTCCTTCTGTTCCTCATTGGGACTTTGGGAGCTCAGTCCAGTACTCCAGTGTGGGTCTCTGTCTCTATCTCCATCCATCGCCAGATGAAGGTTCTATGGTGATATACAAAATACCAAGATGGAGGGGAGAGGACTTTGGACTTTCCATAGGGCAGGGAACCCTGACTGCTCTTCAGACTTGAGAGGGAGGGGGAGAGGAGTGGGGGGAGAGGGAGAGGAGTGGGGGGACGGAGAGAGGATGGGGGGGGGAGGAGTGGGAGGCTGGGAGGAGGCGGAAATTTTTTTTTCTCAAAAAAAAAAAAAAAGATCCAAGGGGTTTCTTGTTCCTAGAAAACCTTTGCATGTTGTGGACATTTTTGTTCATTTTACAGACACTGCTGTAAATGTGATCCGTGTGGGGCAGGGTCCATCCCAAGCTGGCAGCAGACTTTGGCATGTCTTCACATCCTGCTGTGTTTAGAAACAAGCACGATTAAAGATTGAGAGAAGGTAGTGGATTATTCTTCCAGTTTCAGAGAGCCATTGAGTCCAAGTAATGTATGACAGGGCTAATTTTCTCAAGTGAAGGCCCTGGGAAGCTATGAAGGTGAAGCCTGGGTTTTTGGAGATGCCAAAGAAGTGAGACATCTTGCAATGATAGGGAGGGGCTATATGCTGTCTTTACTAGGATGTCCCGTACAGGACAGGACAGCTGTGCCCATGGACAGTAAAGGGTGTGGAGATAAACCACTTGGGAAATGGTTTCAGGCAACGGTGTCTGTTTTGTTGCAAGTGAGCAAGCTCTTGTATAGTGGAAGCCCATCAGCTGTGATTGTCAGCATATCACCTCAGATTGAATAGTGAGCACTACTCCCACCAGGGACTCCATGAGGAAGAAGCACATTAAAGGAGATGTGGAGAATGCAGACTCTTCAGCAAGCCAGCTCCCAGTTCTATATACTGCTTCAGAATTCAGTGTTCTGACTTTAGGAGCATAGTGTGCCATGCCCCTTCTTTAGAAGCACAGTATGCCTGGGAGACTTGACTGCCTGCTCTTACCTGCATTTTCTTCTACAGCTGGAAACATAGTTCAGCTGTTAGAATGCTTGCTCAGCATACGTGGACCCTGTGCAGTCTCTCCATGTTGTGACTCACCTGTAATCCTAGCACATGGGAGGGTGGAGGCAGGAGGATCAGAAGATCAAGAGTCATTATTTGAGGCCAATTTGAAATACGTAAGATCCTGACTTGGTGGACAGAGAGGAAGAAAGAATAAAAGAAGCTTTTAATAAAGTAGACAAGTAGATTTACTAATTAGGAAGAAGACATTGAAGCATCAAAGAATCAATTTTATTTTATAGATTATTTGTGTGTGTGCAGGTGTGCATGCGTATGGCCATGGAGTGCAGGAAAGGGCATTGGCTCCCCCGGATATCCTGAAGCAGGAGTTGCAGGTGGCTATAAGCTGCTCAGCGTGAGTGCTAGGAACCAAACTCAGGACCTTTAGGAGCAGTGAGTGCTCCTAACCTTGGAGCCCTCTCTCTAAGCCCTAGCAGTTGGGGGAAAATGCCAAATCCCAATGAATTATCTAGTAAGGATGTAGGCTAGGACCCACTTTTGGGAAAAATCAAATTGAGAGAAAAAAGAATGAGTCACTTCATTAGGACCTGAATATATGTGTGTCTCATGTTGACTTCTAATCCCCACCGTGATATTGTTAGCGGTGAGTTCATCAGGAGATGGTCGAGTTTGGATAGGTTGGAAGGGTAGCACGGCAGGAAAGTAATAATCATCTGTTAGTAGGACTGAATGAAGCTGGCACCCTTGCGATAGCAGCCCAAGACAAAGACATTAAGATTAAGAATTCTCAGTTAAGAACTGCCAGGAACATGACTCTAGCTAAAGTAAATGATGGAAGGATACTGAGTGGTGCAGATATGGAAATGAAGAACAGAAGGAGGCCACTTGGGCATCTAGAAGTATATGCCAATACCATCACGAAGACAATCTCCTCAGACTTGCTGCCTCTTAAAATCATTGAAATTTAGCTTTACCTCTGACACTGAATTTGTTGAAATTGGATGTTATATTTAGTGGTGCAGACCTTTAAAACCAGCTACTTGGGAGGCTAAGGCAGGAGGATCATTCATGTCAAGGCCTTCTAGGACAACTTAGACTTTGAAAAAAGTCGACAAAAAGTCTAGAGATAGGACTTGATCATAGAGTACTTGGGTAGCCTGCAGAAGGCTGTATGTTCAGTTGCTACTACCAACTAAACTCTGTCCCCAGACCTTGATGTTTTTTGCTGTAGCTCAGGAAAGTACACTACCCACAGTTGTCCATGTATACAGACAATGATAAGAAAAGCCCTTTCTCGTCAGTTAATTTTTATGACTTATAAATTTGGAGGAAAGACATGGGAGATGCACATCGGGTATAGCAAGGTTCAGGAAAAGAAAAATGGGAAAGGCTAGTCTTTAAGAGACCTTAGTAGTGAAAGCACCTTCTAAGTAGAAAAGAATAAATCACAGGGAGAGAGGAAAGTTATAGGGAGAAATTGATCTTTAATGATTTTAATGATATATTTTGAGGATAAGTCAGTATTAGTGAGAGCTGGAGGAAATTTGAGTAAAACATAATGAAGAATAAATTATGAATCAACATTGAAGACCCAAGTTGACAGAACCTGAACTTGTACATTATAAATGATGGTGTGGTAATAATAGTTTTATCTTGGTAGATACAAATATTTAACCAAGTCTCTCAGAGATTATTTTAGGTACTATGAAAATATACACATTAGCTAGCTAATAAGGAATAAAAATAGGCACAGTGGAGCTTACTCTATTTTTGAAGGAAATAGGATATAGTGCCCAAATACTGCATGTTCTTTGATTATTATGAAAGGAATGTCTGACAGTTTAGGACAAGAGAAATGATATAAAAAAAACAATCTCTGACAGTTAAGAAAGAGGGTTTATATAAGGAAATATTAGAAATATATTAGAATTAGGATGGTAATAAGAGAAATGAAAGAGAAAGGTTTAAAATAAGAGATTATTAGAAGAAAAAAATGTCTTGATGATCTCAGGATATGAAAAATGCAAAGAAATAAGTGGACTTGGATTTTGTATTGGATAATAGAGTAGTATGATATTTGGTGAGTGGGAGGTTGAACTGAGAATGAGAAATTATATGGGACGGTGCATTAGCTTCCTATGGATGCTACAGTAAGCACTGCAAACCCAGTTATGTGAACCATAGGCATGTATTCTCTTAGGTTTTAGACTCTGCAAGTCAGAAGCCGTGTTCTAGGACAAAGGAGAATCCTTCTTGCAATCAGTCTTTGTTGTTTGCAACTACACCACTAGAATAACTGCCTCTGTGATCATTTAACTCTGAACATATGTCATAGGAATTTTGGACAACAGTCTGTTATACTAAAGGCATATACCCTACTTCAGTACGACCACATCTTAAGTTACATGTTTAGACAATTCTATTTCCAAATGAGGTCACATTTGCAGGTACTAGAGCTTAGGTCTTCAGCATATCATTATCTAGGACACAGGTGAATCCATAACAAATGTGTGATGATTTTTGTTGGGTATTATGAACTGAGATTTGGGGTTTGATTCAAGTCAAAGTGCCAGATAAGCACAATATTATGAAGATACGAAATGTGAGTTGGCTTGGACAAATTTTCAGACAGATGAATGAGGTGTTAAAACTTAAATATGGAAGCATGCCTTTGCATGGACTATAATAGAGTTAATGTAGCCATAAAAGTACAACTCTGGCCAAGAAATAAAGCATTGGCAGCATTCCAAAGGTCCCTCTAACTTGTTTTCAGTCGCAGGTCTCTAGACAACCACAATTCTGTTAGCACCAAATTGCATCTAAACTTGCAAAATACTTTTTTACTGCTACTAGTGGGTTGACCCACATTGTTATATAGTACCGTTTATTTTAAAACCATTGTGTATTTTTCTTTGTCCTGACTGTGTAAAAGTTATTAGGGTTCTGATGTTTCTTTGAGTTGTTTTCACTTTTAAGACTTTTAGGAATAGTATCGCGATAAGCATTAGCATCACCTGTCTTGGTAGTAGAATTTCTGGGCACACTTAAGCATGCTTTGCTTTGAAAAGGCTTCTAACAGTTTATACTTTTACCAGTAGAGTATGAGAGTTTCCTTTATAGTAGCATGTTTTCTTTTAGCTATTCTAATTGTTGTGTAATATTAAAATATGAGTTTAATTTATATTTCCCTAGTGGCTTGGGTCTCAGAATTTTGGTCCATGTGAATACTTATTTGTGAAATGTGTTCATTTTATTCTTATTATATTGGGTTGTCTTCGTTTAGAATTGTAGGAATCTTTTATGTGTGCTAGGTTTGAACTCTCTGTTAGCTTTATGTATTGCAAATGTTTTCTGTGCTTTTCACCTACTAATGAAGTCTTCACAAATGGAATTTTGACTTTTGGTCAGGTCATCAAAATCAATGTTTTTCATTGATATAGTATCATAAAGGATTAGCCTTTAGAAAGATGGAATTTACTTCTGCGGTTATATTTACTAGCTTCCATATTTTATTTTCTGTTGACTATCTACTGTCACCATTGCCCTGTTGTGTATGAAGAGTCAAGTTGCTCTGTAGGAGCTTATTTTTTGCTTTATTTAATTAGACAAACAGTGGTAATATTTTATTATCAGTATACATACATCATCATCATCATTTATGCGCTAGCAATGCTTCAGCGTGCCTGGGCAGCCTGTCTATGGCGGTTCTCCAGTTGTTCCTATCCTGTGCACTCTGAGATGCTTGTGTTGTTGTCATACCCAAGGTTCCAAAGTCTATCCTATATGCTGTCTATCCAGTGTTTTGGGGGCCTTCCTCTTCACCTTATCCAGTGCACTCTGCAAAGCAGTGCTATCTTCGGGTATCTGTCATCATTAATTCTCATAACATGACCGAAGTATCTTAAGCGCTGTTGCCATATCCTATAGTTTACTTCCTTCTGTAGGTGGAAATGTTTCTTAATGTCATCATTGTGCGGACTATTTCTATATCTTTCTGTGATGCCTAGAATCCTCCTGAGACATGCCATTTCAAACACATTGAGCCGCTGGTCTGAGTAGTGTTTTGTGTTTCAGGTTTCGGAGTTGTAAAAAAGGCAGCTCAAGACAAGTGTCTCATATACTAGTAATTTTGTTGTTGTCATTGTGTCTGTTGTTGAGCAAACCTTTCCTAGAACCTGAAATACATCCTTCATTTTCCCTATCCACCTCTTGATGCCTGAAATAGTTTCCTCCTTTGAACTGAGGTTTCCTTTCAGATGGAAGTTGACTGTTTGCTTGAGGTTCTGATTCGATACTACAGTGTTAAAATCCTTGTGCACCCTTCCCATGATTGTATCCCAGTCTCTCGATGTTTACTTTCATAACAAGGTTTTCACTCTGTTTACCATGGCCTGCAGCTCATTTGGACTTTCAGCAAGTAGTGCTGTGATCATCAGTGAAATGTAAGTTATGGATTCACACACCACCTATCTGCACGCCTATCTCCTCATCCTCCAGGGTTGTTGCTATTATTAATTCCAGGAATATATTGAGAGAATACATCTCTGTAATAATCCTACAATTGTCTTAAACTGAACACTTAATTCTCCACAGACTTTAACTGATGCAATGGTATCTTTATAGGCATTTTCTAGAATTCTTACGATTTTGAGTACCTGTAGAACCTCATTGTTTCCCAAAGTTTTTGCCTCCAAATGCTATCGAATACCTTCCTGAAGTTGATGTAACAGACATATAAGACTTTTCCAGATTCTTTATATTTTTCTGCTAGTTACCTTAAAGTGAAGATCTCATCAATTTTGCTCTTGTTAGCTCTAAATCTGCACTGAATCTGACACACACACACCATACAGAATGTGCATGCATGCATGCATACATACATACAGACAGACAGACAGACTTAAACTTAGTGGACTTGTACATTTATGAATATCTTGCCCATAAACATACTTAAAAAACTTATGACATGTGATAGAGCATCTCTTGGGTAAATTCCCAAGGGTGGTATTGCTGGGTCCAGGGGTAGGTTGATCCCGAATTTCCGGAGAAACCGAAACACTGACTTCCACAGTGGTTGCACAAGATTGCATTCCCACCAGCAATGGATGAGGGTACCCCTTCCTCCACAGCCTCTCCAGCAAAGGCTATCCTTGGTGTTTTTGACTTTAGCCAATCTTACAGGTGTAAGATGATATCTCAAAGTTGTTTTGATTTGCATTTCCCTGATCGCTAAGGAGGTTGAGCATGACCTTAAGTGTCTTTTGGCCATTTGAACTTCTTCTGTTGAGAATTCTCTGTTCAGTTCAGCGCCCCATTTTTTAATTGGGTTAATAGCATTTTAAAGTCTAGTTTCTTGAGTTCTCTATATATTTTGGAGATCAGACCTTTGTCTGTTGCGGGGTTGGTGAAGATCTTCTCCCAGTCAGTAGGTTGCCTTTGTGTCTTAGTGACAGTGTCCTTTGCTTTACAGAAGCTTCTCAGTTTTAGTAGGTCCCATTTATTCAATGTTGCCCTTAATGTCTGTGCTTCTGGGGTTATACCTAAGAAGCGATCGCCTGTGCCCATCTGTTGTAGGGTATTGCCCACTTTCTTTTCTATCAGATTCAGTGTTTTCGGGCTGATATTGAGGTCTTTAATCCATTTGGACTTGAGTTTTGTGCACGGTGAAAGATATGGGTCTATTTTCATTCTTCTACAGGTTGACATCCAGTTGTGCCAGCACCATTTGTTGAAGATGCTTTCTTTCTTCCAATGTAAACTTTTAGCTCCTTTATCGAAAATGAGGTGTTCATAGGTTTGTGAGATAAAGTCCGGGTCTTCTATACGATTCCATTGGTCGACTTCTCTGTTTTTATGCCAGTACCACCCTGTTTTCATTACTGTAGCTCGGTAATAGAGTTTGAAGTCAGGGATGGTAATGCCTCCAGAAGATCCTTTATTGTATAGGATTGTTTTGGCTATCCTGGGTTTTTTGTTTTTCCATATAAAGTTGATTATTGTCCTCTCCAGATCTGTGAAGAATTTTGATGGGATCTTGATGGGGATTGCATTGAATCTATAAATTGCCTTTGGTAGAATTGCCATTTTTACTATGTTGATCCTCCCAATCCAAGAGCAAGGGATGTCCATCCATTTTTTGGTATCCTCTTCAATTTCTTTCTTCAATGCCTTAAAGTTCTTGTCAAATAGATCTTTCACTTCCTTGGTTAGATTTACCCCAAGATATTTTATGCTGTTTGTGGCTATCGTGAATGGAGAAGCTTCTCTGATTTCCCTCTCTGCTTCCATATCCTTTGAGTATAGGAGGGCGACTGATTTTTTGGAGTTGATCTTGTATCCTGCCACATTACTAAAGCTGTTTATCAGCTGTAAAAGTTCTTTGGTGGAATTTTGGGGGTCGCTTATGTACACTATCATATCATCTGCGAATAACGAAAGTAAAAACTTATGAATTTATGAAGAGCAAGGTTCATGCTGGAAATGTTTAAAGTTTTCCTAATACTTCTTCACATTGTATCTTTTTTGTTACTTGTTTCTATACATCATGTTTTTATCTCAGTGCTCTAAATAGTTCCTTGATGGTTTTTAAATTTTTCTTAGTTTTGATATTATAATGTAATTTAATTACATCATTTCCCTTATCCCTTTTTCTCTCTCCATGACCTCTTGTGTACCTTTTTCCTTGCTGTCTTTCAAATTCGTGGTTTCCTTTTCATTTTTGGTGTGTGTGTGGGGGGGGGCATGTTTCTAAATACAACCTGTTCAGCCTGTATAATGTTACTTGTATGGATATGTTTTCAGGTCCCAGGGAAGAGCACACCAACTGATGCTTTCTTTTTTGAAAGACTTATTTTATATAAATGAGAGCTCTATGTATGTATACCTTTATTCCAGAAAAAAGCATCAGATCTTACTATAAGTGTTCCCACTATGGGTGGTTGTGAGCCACCATGTGGTTGCTGGGAATTGAACTCAGGACCTTTGGAAGAGCAGCCAGTCTCTTAACTGCAGAGCCATCCAGCCCTGATGTTTGTTTTCTATGTTAGAAAGTTTCTCAGGAATTTGGGATTCAACATAGTTTCATACAGCAAAACAGTACAAGCATTAGAAGCAACAAGTCATAAGGCAGCCTGGGGAAAGCCAGGCACAAACTTCCAGAGTACTTTTTCCTCTAGTCTCCCAGGAAAAGCTGTGATGGCAAATACAAAATGTCAGTAACCATTGACTCTTGTTTGCACCAGAGATGCCCAAATTCCAGGTTCAGAAGGAAAACGGGTTGGTGCACTGTAGAATCGAACTAGTTTAATCTGATCCTCAAAAAATTTCTGCTAATTCTTTCTAGTGCTTAGTTAGTACTTCTGCTTGTTGTTTGCTTGGTTTTGGTTTTGTTCTGTTCTCTTTTTGTTTTTTATTTTGCTGAAACTTTGCTAGTTAGGTGGTAACTTTGGCGTCTTTTAAGTAGCAAGGTAAACGTAAATATCCTGAGTGTCACTAGTGATAATTTAGAGAATCTTTGTGTTCTTGAATATACAAAGTTTGGCTCAAAGTTATGGTTTTCTATTTCCACCCTCTTACTTGCCTACACTCTAAAATCTTTGTATTTATTTATGTAGAAAGTGGGTGTTATATGTGGGTGTGGATTGTGAGGGCACCCGTGTGCAATTTGGGGAGTTGGTTCTCTTCGCCACCATGTGGCCTCTAGAAGTTCGGCTCAGGCCATTAGGCTTGGTGGCAAGTGCTGTTTCCCATTCGGGCTTACCTGCTGATCTGCACCAGTAGTTTCATATCTCTGCTTGATAACTGGAAAGTACACCACTGAGCTGTAAGCTTTGAGTACTGCTTTGGGCATTCTGCCCTTAACACTAAGTGAGGTTTTTAAGATTATTTGTTCGTATTAACTTGTATACAAAATTTTGCATTTAATTATATAGAAGGCTAATTGATATATATAAAACTTGAGAGTAGATTAGTGTCTTGAAAGATAGTGTTTGTGCTCTGAGGTGACAGTTGCCTGCTTATGAGTTCCTGCTTTCCTTTAACGTGCCGTACATTTAAGATCAGAAATACAGAACCAAAAGAAGTCAGAAGTGAATTCTGAAGTATGGTTGAAAGACAATTCATTTGGTTGAAAATCGTTTACTGTTGTTAATTATGATCAGTGAAGTATTGTGAGTTATACATTTTATTATGAGTAAAACTTGAAAGTTATAACTAATTTCATTATTTAAAAATATAACATTACTGAGACAAAATATCTTCACAAGCAATTTAAGGAAAAAAGAAATTATTTTGGCTGTCAGTCCTATCATGGTAGGGAAGTCGTTGCAGCAGGACCTTGGGGAAGCTGGTCACATTGCAGAGTCAGGAAGCAGAAGAGATGATGTTCTCAACTAGAGTTCATGCACAGTCTCGACCCACAGCCCCTTCAGTGGAATGGTACCACTGACATTTAGGGGTGGGTTCTTCCCCTTCACTTAACATGATCTATGCCCATAGACTTGATTCCATGGTGATTCTACGACCTGTCAAATTGACAGTTATTAACCATCTTAGAAATCAGAAGGGCAGAGGCTTAGTAATTACTGTGAAAATCCTTACACATTTGCCTGTGGTGGAAGTAACGCTTACTTGTGGGCCACAACCCTTCTCTGCCGTTAGTTTTGGAAGTCATCAAAGTTTGGGAAAACTGGATAAGTAATCGAGTTTCTCTTTCTGCATAATTTTGCAAGTTTTCTCATACGTACTATGCACAACATGATGAGGGTGGCAAAATGTCTTTTCAGATCCAAAATGCTGCTTCCTGACTGTTGTTGCTGTGAACTGGGCATATGGGAGGAACACCCTACTACCCTATAAAATAAGTTAGATGATATTCTCTGGAAAATTTTACTTTTTTTAGAAACTGAATTTTATTTAGGCCTTTCATGGTCTAGTCCAAATTTTGTGATAGCAAATATTTATGCAGTAAGAAAATACAGAAATGGTCTCAGAGGTAATAAAAAGTGTTCAGTGGTTCAGAGGAATAAGGTAAACTAATTTCAGTAGTTGTAAATATATTTGGAATCACTTTTCAATTTTCCTGTTAGCATTAGTGAAGTGGAAGCTTTAAGTGTTAGATAATGGCTAAAGATATTCAAACTCTCAAGGTTTTATTGTATGTGAATAATAAGGCTTTATACTTTTATTTTGCTAATTATTTTTAAATTTAGCATAGGAAAGATTTGATTTTATTATTTCATACATAAATCTCACATTTTATTTGTATACAGCTCCATTCTTTGGCCATCCTTTCCCGTGTGACTGGTCCTCGTCCTTTCTCTGTTTGTCCCCCTTCTCTTTCATCTCACAAGTATCCCATTGCTGACTCTTTGAGTTTTTTCCTCTCCAATAAGTCAGTCAGCTTCCAGTCTCCTTTATCCTTTCCTGGTGCACACACACAAGTGTGTGTGTAAGATTATAGCTGTTTGAGTTTATTTGTAGGTCATTTTGTCTTACCCCATTGGTTTAAGTGTCTACCTTTGTCCCACTTCATGCTGTTTTTGTTACTGTGTGTCTATGAGAGTCGGATGTCAGATATTCTGATGCCCCCAGAGTTGTTCTTACTGCTTAGGATTTCTTTGCCTCTTTGGAGTCTCTTGTTTTTCCATGGGAATTTTAGGATTGTTTTTGTAGTTGTGTATAACGACCATCCCTGGAATTTTAATAGAGATATCATTGAAGATTTTTTTTATAATATAGCCATTTTACAATATTAATTCTGCTGACCCATGTTCATGGGAATCTTTCTATCTTTAAGCCAGTTTATTCCATATTATGAAAATTTCATTGTAGAAGATCCTTCATTCCTTTGTTAAGATGTTTTAGGTATTTTATGTGTTTGGAAGCTATCTTTAATAAGGCCATTGGCCGGGCGGTGGTGGCGCACGCCTTTAATCCCAGCACTCGGGAGGCATAGGCAGGCGGATCTCTGTGAGTTCGAGACCAGCCTGGTCTACAGAGCTAGTTCCAGGACAGGCTCCAAAGCCACAGAGAAACCCTGTCTCGAAAAAAACCAAAAAAAAAAAAAAAAGAAAAAAGAAAGAAAAAAAGAAAAAAAATAAGGCCATTTGCCTTTGTAAGTGATTTGACATTTTTCTCTTAAATGTTTTTGGAAATTTTCATTGCACTGTTATAGAGTGGTTCTTCTATGGTCATGTCTATTTGAGGTTCTAAGTACCTTGTGGGAGGTGTCAATTCTTCAGATTTGGAAAGTTTTCTGCTGTAATTTTATTGAATAGATTCTGTCCCTCTACTTTTTATATGAGCATTTCTACTCTTATATTCTTAAGTTTGGGCTCTTGTTAGGTTTGGTCTAGATTATTTTTGTTTTTACATGACTGATACTGTCTGGCTTCATTCTTTTTCTTATACTTAATCTTGCATGTTGATGACTCACTGTTTATTATTTGTTTTCTATCTCGGCCTCTCACTTTCTGTGCTGAAGTTTTCTTCTGTGGTTTTAACTTTCTCCTTCACATTGGTGATCTTTTTATTTCTTTTGGTAATATTCATGAGTAGGCTATGAATTTATTTTATCCTTCATCTATTTTAGTTTTCTATGTGGTCATTAATAATTTTCTATTATTGTTAATTAAATGTGTTCTCTGGCACTTTCATACACACACACACACACACACACACACACACACACACACACACACAGTAGTGCAGTTTGATTACTCTTTCCCCCTTCCCTTCCTTTTATCCCTTTCATCAAACCCACACTAGTTTCTTTCCAAGATTCATGTTGTTGAGTTTAACTAGCGTCTGTGTGTGATCATGGGCCTAGAACAATCCAGCTAGGCACACAACTGAAGACAATGACTCCTTCTCCCAGCATCAGTCAGGAACCAAATTTTCAGCAGTGAGGTGAATAGGGTCCTATTCATGCTTGAGTGTTCACTGACCAATTCTTATGCAGGAGTTAGGGTTACAGTGACTGTTACTGCCCAGAAGATGGCAGCGTTCAGCCCTTCTCACTGTGTTTTGGCTTGTTCCACCCTCTTTTCATCAATGTTACCTAAACATCCAAGGGAGTAGTGCCAATTTTTCTGATTAAGGCTGAATACTCAGCTGCCACTCACTTTGACACATTGAGCATCCATGATTTTCTCTGCTATTCATTGGACGGAGAGACTATCTGTTTAAGGGTCGTAGTAGATATGAACATTTAGAAGGTAGTTTGATGTTGTACTAGTTTAGATGAACAATAGCAGTAAGTTCCCACCAAGTACCTTTCACTTCCCATTCATGAGTTTTTGACCAGGTGTATAGTACCATGCATGGATTTCCTTTTGTGGAGCAGATGTCAAATCCAGAGTTGTTGGCTATTCCTAGTCATGCCACTGCTGCACAAGGAGGCTCCTCCAGTCTGGGTAGTTCATATTACATTTGTTGGATTCATAGCCAGATATGATCATTGGTGCTCCTTCCCCACCAGCAGCCTGTATAACATCTTGAATATTATAAAAACTGCCAGAAAGGAAGAAGTATTCAATGCTGTTCCTGGTTAATTTCTTTGTATCATTCATCCAAGGTGTGTTGTGTCATCAGAAATAGGATCCTATCTCTAATTCTGGTGGGAAACCAAGGGAAATGCCATCGTGCATTGTTTTGGGTGTACGTAGGACCTCTCTGATCCACAGTTGTCATATTGGAGATACGCTATAGTTGGCACTAGAATTTTTTAGTATTAACCCACAGCTCCTAGGAGTAGCATTATCAAGCCATGAAGTTTTATCCTTCAAACTGCTTTTGTTAAAATTGCATTTTTTAAAAACTGAATTACAATGAACATGTGGAATCTGTTTTCTAAGAAGAGAAAGAAATAAGGCATAGAATTGGATGGGAGGAGGGGAAAGGATCTGGGAGAAGTTGGCATTGGTGAAGGGGAAATCTAATTAGAATATACTGGGGAAAATATTTTTACATGAACATCTCTAAAATAAAATGTTCATATAAGAATCTAACAAAGTTTCATATACAAAACTCTAATGCGGAAAACTATCAAAATCCTGATCAAAAGTAAAGAACTATGTAAATGAAAGGATTCGCTACGTTCATGGATAGGAAGGCATGATGTGTCAGGGTGTTCACTCTTCACAAATCGACATAACATTTTCAGTGAAACTCCAGAGCAACACTCCAAGTTGTGTTGCAGATTCTGACTGGTGGGTTCTGAGTTTATATTGTTTGGTTTGTAGATGTCCTTTCTCAAGTTGAGGAAGTTCCTGCTGCTTGTTCTTATTTGGGGGTTCCTCTTTCATTGCCGAGTGATATTTCATTGTGTAATGTATCACAACTTGTTTATTTGTTGAACAACGAGCTATTTCCAGTTTGAGGCTGTTTGGATTAAGTTGCTGTGTACATTTATGTAGAAGCCATAGTGCATGGACGGAGCTATCTGATGCTTCCAGTGTGTTCATATAATTCTATACTCAGGCAGCATTGTGTGAGGGATTCTGTTTGTCCACGGTCTCTTCAGCATTTGAAGTAGTCATTCTTCTTAATTTTTGTAACAGTAGTGAGTATAGAGTGATCATCTTGTTGTGACCTCAGCTTGTATTTTTCTAGTAATGCTAATCAACTCTGTACCTTGGCATTTATCTTTGGTGCTGTTTCTCTCCATCTGCACCTGTAAAGTGTCGCCTTTCAAATTAGAGAGTAACTGTTGCGCTTTTGTGCATTTTGGCCCTTTTCAGATAATCTCTTTTAGAGACATATTTTTGTAAGACCTTTTATTTGGAGGCTTCTCCAAGAGTGTCATACCAAACAGAACTTTATTGATGGTGTTCACCAATATTCTTCAAGTTGCATAACTGAGAGATTATTGCCTAACCAAGATTACTCTTATATTTCCACGTGAATTTTACAAACATCGTGTCAATTCTTTCTAAAATTCTAGTGGGATTTTGATTGCTTGAGTGTACAGATTAATTTAGAGAGACATATATCTTACTGTACAGTTTCTGACTCATGGCTAGAGTCTATCGCTCTACATAGATCTTTACATTTCTCTTTATACTTGTTAGTTTCACCTGGTGCAGTGCTTTTGATGCTTTTGGCTATATTTATCACCGTTTCTTTTTTTGGTGCTACCAATGATAGTAGTATTTAAGATGTTTATCTTTTGGCTTTTCATTGTTACTTTGTAGAAATTCAGTCAGTTATGTACACTGTTCTTTACTCTTCATAAAGATGTCCATTGCCCTTGTTAAACAGTCTCTGTTTTGCTTGTTTTAGTATATTTTTTAAAAATCAGATTATCTCTACAGATTGTGTGTGAGAACCTATGAAGTGGAGGAAGAACCATAGCACAGAGTATCCTACACATCCTTCACTGATGGATTTAACATGGTGTTCAGTGCACAACAAGGTCAATATTTGCTTTTGAGACCTTTAAAGGATTTTTTTTCCTCTCTCAATATTTCTCTGCACAGATAAAGAATCCACAAGTGGACAAAAGGCCCATTATACTTTTAACTGTTGACTACTCTCAGAAATGGTGGTTTCATACAGGAGGGTGAATATTGTTACTTTTTTTGTATGAAAAAAAAGTCTTCGACTCTATTTTAAAGGTATCCCAATGAGAGTTTTATGCTCATCGCAGTTGCTAAAACAGTAATTACTTCTCGGTCTTCCTTTTGATATATTAGCAGCATTTGAATATTTAGCACTCATTTTTGGTTCTTACTTTTAAATTGATATACAGAATGTTTGACTCTTCCATCTCCCCTGTCAATTCTTCTATCATCTTTGTAGAATTCTCCTCTTCTTTCACATCTTCTTGGACTTTACTGGGCCACCAATACTGGCATTTATGTTTCCTCTTTATTCTTACTAACTTTAAATGATTTTAAGCATTCTCATGTCTTCATAAGCCTAGGTCTTTGTAAATTGATACTAGGAATCTGCATGAAATCTGGCAACTTACCCAGAACAGCATTCTGTTATAGATCTAGCTGCTTTCCCAATGTGTCCCTCTAGTTATAAAATAGACATCACAAATACAAGAAGTCTAAAAACTGTGCGTTGGAACTGTCTTCTTGTTCTTCAAAGAATTATACCTTCTGGTTCTGTCTGATAGATGTAATCTCCTCTCATTATACATGTGCTGACTAGAAACCATGGAGGAATTTTGCCATATCAGCTTCCTCTTAACTCTCTTGCTCATGCTATCTACAGTGCTTATCAGAATGTAGTTTAAGCCCGCCTTCTGTATTAACTTTTGTGTGACTGATGTTTGCTTTGTTTCAATTTTGCTTTGTTATAAAATTTAAGTTTGAACTGTGTATATTCATCCTAGAAATTCCCATATCACTCAAGAAATAATCCAGATCAGGTCGCTGCTCCTTTGGTGGCTTCATTGCACTTCTTGGACTCATTATACTCAGTTAACATGAATTGTTCTTTGCATCTCTCACTTTTTAAAGGCTTTGCTACAGTGTTATCTTAAAGCTGTCTTCCATCACCCTCTGTCTCATCTGCCCTAAAGTGAACCTTCTTGCCATGCTTCATTTCCCTCCAAAGGTCTAGTTAACAGTTCTATAACGTGTCCTTAACTTCTCTCCTTGTCACTCATTAGGAGGAGAAAATGGTGTCTCAATACTGGTCATTGGTTGACAGAAACAAAACACTATGTTGTAACTTTGAGAAAAGAGCTGGACGCTGAGCTAGTGGCTAGTGTTCTAACTTAACGATAGAAGATGAAAATGGCTTGGCCATACAATGAACTTCAGACTAAATATGACTCTACAGGTGTCTTGAACTTTAAATTTTTATTTCAGAGTCTTGGTTTTGGTAACTCATTTTTAAAAGATCATTATGTGGAGAACACCAAGTTTTAAAAATAACTCACAGAATGGCCTTAGCTTTCCGTGTCCACTGGAATGTTGTGAGTTGTTATTTGTAATATGCATCCAGAATAAAGTGGAGTGAATCACATTGTCAAAAAAAAAAAAACATATGTATGTGTGTGATTTTACTTCCTTAATATTACTTCTGAATCAGGATATAGAACTCATTAAAAACTAGGATTTCTCTGCTCCAGAAGTGTTCCCAGTACTTAGAAATGTGCCAGGCCCAAAGTATATGTTTCATACATATTGATGAATGCAAGAATGATTGGTTTTTCTCAATGTTTGTATATGGCACAAGTTTCTCCTAAGAATAGAACCTCAGAGTTCATCTTTTCTAGTAATGAGGAAAGGACATTTTTCCCATTGGAAGAATATTTGAGTTTGCAGTATATAAAGAGTGATTTAGTTCACTTTATTATTCCAATATTCTGTTTAAGTAATTGGGGGAATCTCTGTGAGAAGCCTTTTTTTTATTAGAAGTTTGACATTGATATGATATCATTTTAAAATAATTTGGATTATTCATTCAGAATGTGTTTCTTGGAGCCTACTGGAGTTGATGAGATACACAAACCTCTTTCAGTAAACCTCTTAAAATTACTCTAAATTCTTGACATTCTTGGTAGACTTTTTTCTTTAATGATCCTTAGAGTTATTTAATTTGAACATAAACTTTTTAAATATTTATTTATTATGTATACAATATTCTTTCTGTGTGTATGCCTGAAGGCCAGAAGAGGGCACCAGACCTCATTACAGATGGTTGGTTTTTTTTTGTTTTTTTGTTTTTTTTTGAGACAGATGGTTGTGAGCCACCATGTGGTTGCTGGGAATTGAACTCAGGACTTTGGAAGAGCAGGCAATGCTCTTAACTGCTGAGCCATCTCTCCAGCCCCCCATAAACTTTTTATTTAATGAATATTTTCATATACTTACATTATAAATGTTGACATTTGAAAGAAAGTGGGACTTAAAATGTGTAAGTTGGTTATAGATGAGAGGTAAAAATTGAGATGTGATATCAGATAATATTAAAGAATATATGACCAAATTTGTGAGAAGTTCTGTACTTCTGCAGGCTGGTGAGGAACCACTACTTCTTTCTTCATATTTCCCTGGCCCTGCAATATAATCCTCAGTGCATATGCACAGATGCTTGCTTTTGAAGAACTAATCCAGTCTAGTTATGGTATGTGGTATTTCAATTTCTCTTCAGCTGCAAGTTTCCAGATGCCTTGTATCTGGACATGAAATACTGACTGACTTTGCAAACATACAAAAATATACAAAAGTTACTTTTTTGTGGTTGTAGTGCTTTCATGGGTCAACAGGTACTCTCCTGTCTGAAATAATAGTACATTCAACTTAATTAATTAGCTAATGGTACACAGCTTAGCTTGTAAATCACGAAGAGTTATAGAGCAGAAATCGTGTATTTTAGCATGGTTTTCCTGCCAGAAACACCTATGACCAAGCCAGCGTTCTTTTTTTTCTATCTATCTATCTATCTATCTATCTATCTATCTATCTATCTATCTATCTATCTATCTATGATTTCTGCCTCCTCCCCACCACTGCCTCACATTTCCCTCCCCCTCCCCAGGTCAAGTCCCCCTCCCTCATCAGCCCAAAGCGCAATCAGGGTTCCCTGCCCTGTGAGAAGTCCAAGGACCACCCACCTCCATCCAGGTCTAGTAAGGTGAGCATCCAAACTGCCTAGGCTCCCGCAAAGCCAGTACTACTGCAGTAGGATCAAAAACCCAGTGCCATTGTTCTTGAGTTCACAGTAGTCTTCATTGTCCTCTATGTTCAGCGAGTCTGGTTTTATCCCAGGCTTTTTCCTTGCTTGTGCTCTCTCATTATCTGCTCCTACGTTCTTGGTAGGAAAATTGTTTGCTGTTCCTTAGACTCAGATTCTAAACTTACAGATAATGATAAATTTTAAGAATTAAGGTATTTCTTAATAAACCTTTGTGTGTTTCAAGGACTCCTCTGTTCTTTAGTTAAATCTAGCTTCATGTGAGAAAACAGGGACAGAGAGTGGGTTTACTGTGTGGCAATGGGTGCTTCTTTCCTGGGGAAAGAGGAGTTTGGCTTAAGAACTAGAACAGAAAATCTGTTCCTCTACAGTTTCTAGGTTCCAAATGAGAAAATCTTATTCAGAAGTTTATAACCTGTGGGTTTAATCCAGTAATGGAAACGTCTAAAAGTAGTCTTACTTAGAAGGAAGCAAAAACCCTATTCCCAAACAAAAGTACTATAATTTTTAACCTCACAGAGCCTTAAGGAAAGCCAGAGGGTACTGTTTGATGGGTAGTGCAGAGCCTGCTCAGAGGTTTAAGACTTTAAGCAAAGAAACACCAAAATTAATCTTTATATGTGTACTGCTATCCATTTCATCAAGATAGATGATTTTTTTCTCCCGCATTTAGTCTGTCCTGTGACTCCATATGGGGTAGCGAGCCACTAATAGAACAGACACAAGTAGAAGTTTAACATTACATGTACTTGGAGATTACGTTTTCTGACCATGTGTATCAGTCTATGAGACTTTTTCTTGATCTTTTTTAATCTTTGTTGTCAGAGAGTTTTTATTTTAAGTACTATTGTGTAAATGGAGACTTTTCTCCATCTCACCCAGACCCACTGGACTGATTTCTCTCACCGCTGGTCCCCATAGCCACTTATAAGATAACCACTCAAAGACTTAAGCTTAATTTTAATTGTTTGGCCAATATCCTAGGCATATTACTGACTAGCTCTCACTTGTAAATTAACCCGTTTCTACTAGTCTGCATCACTACATTGCTGTGTTTTACCTGTGATGCCCTGGCATGTTACTCCTTTGGCACCTACATGTTGTCTCCCTGATTTTGCCTTCTTTTTCTCCATATATTTTTGTTGATTTTCTGCCTGGCTCTATTCTACCTGGTTACTGGCTAAAGCAGCTTTATTCATCAACCAGTGAGAAAGACATATTCACAGCATACAGAAGGACATCCTATATCATCTTCCCTCTTTTATCTAATTTAAAAGAAAGTTTTAACTTTAACATATTGCATTTAATAAAACAGTTATTAAGCAAGAATTACAGGTAGAATACCTAGTTTATATTTGACAAAATTAAAGGAAATACTCTATCTTATTATTAACCTAAAGTTTCATATCTATCTAATTTATCTTTTATCATAACTAGGAAACCTATAATTATAACTATCTTGTCTTCAGCTCTTCAAAGACAACAGAAGGATATAATACTACCTAAGTAAACTGGACATGTATTATAAGCAACTTTTAAACCTCTAGAAATGACAGAGCTATCTTGCTGTCTAGATAGTCACCCAAAGTTTTTCTGTAATGTTGGGGTATCCATTTTCAGCCTGTAGGCCTAGAGTGTCTGGCAGACTTTGCAATGAGGTGATATAGGATTCCCCTCTGTATGCTGTGATTACCGTTGATTAATTAAGAAACTGCTTTGGGTCTATAGCAGGGCAGAACAAAGCTAGGTGGGGAAAACTAAACTGAATGCTGGGAGAAAGAAGGTGGAGTCAGGGGAACCATGTAGCCCCACCAGAGACAAATGCCTACTGAAATTTTGCCAGGAGGCCATGAACTCATGATGATGTACAGATTAATGCAGATAGGTTAATTTAAGATATAATAATTAGCCAGAAATAAGCTTAAGTGATGTGCCAAGTAGTGATTTAAATAATATAGTTTCTCTGTGATTATTCTGGGTCTTAAGTGGCTGGGAATGAACAAGAGGCCTCCTACAACAGTGAGGCAGGAAATTTATAACTGTCTTGCCTATGTTGACAGTTTGTCAGTTATTTTCCTCTGTCCTATAGAATGTCTGGAAGAATCTCCTATGAAGCAGGAATCCTGAAGGACTGTCCCATCTTCAAGTTCAGCAGTCACTTTCCCCTGGGTCCTGCATGTCCAGTTTATATAGCATATAGTCAAGCTGTCCAGGCAAGAGCAGTCTCTTGCCCAAATGACTAGCCTTGCCACACAGAAGGCAATCTCTAACAAATTTCTTCAATGCTCATCATCCTCTTTGAAATAATAGGGACTGTCAGGAGCAAGTGTCTCACACTGAAAAAAATTTAAATTATTAAAATATCTTAAATGACATATTCTGTAGGTCTTTGAAGGTTTTGAAGTTTACCTTTCCATTTCAAATATACCTCTGCAAATCTAGAAAACCTAACTAACATGTCTATAAGGTTGACTATTATAGATGACTAGTATATTTTTAAATGGACTGCATAAGCATAATACTTTAAACAAGAGTAGAAATATACATGTAGTATAATAAAATTGACCTTAAATTTGTGTCAATATACAAAAATCTTATAAACAAGAATAGAAACATATATACAGTATACCAAAATTACTTTAAATTGTATCATTGTGCCAAAAGTCCATGTCACTGTAAAATATCTGAGATTAATGGTTTTCTTTTTATCTTATTTTTATATTTCCCTAAATATAACAAACACCCCTAATCTGCCAAATAACCAAAGGCCCTCCATACCCACCCACCCCCAACTCTTGGGAATATAGATGTTATTTTCTCCAAACTTCCTCCTACTGTCTGTGGATAAAGTATCTTTAGGGTTCACAGAGGTGTTTCAGGGTCTCTTTTTCAATCAAACCATACTAGCCTGGAAGGAATTCACAGGTTTTCATCTTTAGTGGAAACAAAATGTCCTTAGACTTAAATTTTGAAGTCAAGATACCTTTAAAATATATATGTTGGTTTAACTCAGTAGCCCTCCCATAACCAAAGCAGTTAACTTATTAACAGTCAAAAAATTCTAAGAATATACAATAATATATATTAATTCTGACTCTGTATATTTTCCATCTTTATCTGGCTTAATACATATAAAATTCTATTCCTTTTTAAGGATTTTAAAACCATGTAGACCACCCTGGTGGGTCAGTTAGTCTAGGGGTTGTAACCTGCCTGGCAGGTCAGTTATTCCAGGGTCCCGGAGAGGCGCTATCTGAAAAGACATGGGCGGGAGAGAGGAAGAAGGCCAAGCAAGGTGTGTCAGAGCCTTTGTTTATTAGTGTCATGGTTGCAGCTTATATAGCCCCTGGATGAGGAATTTGGGTTGGGATGGGGGGCAGGGGCATGGGCAGGAAGGAATCTTGCAGCAATGGTTCGAGCCGGTCACGAGGTCGTCGGCCAGGAGGTTACCATCGGTCAGGTCATGATTCCTCGGTCAGGAAGTCACGAGTTGACACACCTAGTTCTCAAGATAGTTGGGTGTGGGGCTCTCTGCAAACTCCCGAGGACAATGGTCCCTGCAATATTTTTTGGGGAAAATGGCTCCTGACAAAACCATTAATCTTTGACTGTACTCTTTCTTTTCTCTTTCCCAAGCCTCTGTACATTTATCAAATACAGTATGACCAATTTAGAGTTCTTTTATATCTGAATATCTTCTTATTGTGTGTCTATAATTCTTTTTTTTTAAATCAGGAGAGCTTTTAGAACCTTAAGCATGTGTGCCTAGGATCAAGGTGGTGGCGGCCTTGGATGCTTCTTCTGCTTGCCATAATCCCCCCTCCCCCGTCTGTATAAGTAAAAGCTAAATTAGCTATGCAGGGTTCTACACAGCTTGGAGACACTTGTGTATGCACCATACTGTGCTCAAGCCCGAATGATGATGGTGACTGTTTTGCGAACTTTATTATTGAGAGGTCTTGTTTTCTTAGAAGTTAGCTTTTTCTTTGACAAAAGACAGGCAATAAGTGTTCATTGTTACTAAATTTCCTTTTTTTGGTATCAAATGAGAAAATTATGTCAGCTTTCATTATTATTAGTCAAAAAGTATATTCTTGAAAAATTCAACTGGATATCATATATTTTATGTGTAAAATATAGAGCTTAATGTATCATGATATGTGCATTTATTGTAAAAAAAACCTTTATTGAAAAATTTTAGTTCTGATTATGATTTTACCTTCCCCAGCTCCTCCTAGCTCCTCCCCACCTACCCACCTACCCACTCAAATCCTTACCCTTTCTTTCCCTCATTAAGAATTAAGATACAAGCAATCATCTTAAAACAAATAATAATAAAATGAAATTAGGTTAAAAACATACCAGAATGGGACAAAGTAAACAAACTCCAAAGAAAAAGAGCCAAACAAAAAGCTCAAGAAACACAGTAGACACTGAGACACATGTACACATACAGGTATTCCATAAAAATACAAAACTGAAAACTGTAATATGTATGGAAAGGACCTGTAAAGAAAAGTTAAAAAACAAAAACAATTGAAAAAATAAGTGGCAAAACATTATGAGACAACCTTCAAAGGTGCCATTGAGTTAGTTCTGTGTTGGCCATGTGCTATGGGGCATGGGGATTGGCCTTAAGAGTGTTTGTTTCCTCAGTGAGAGACTCTAATGAAGAAAACTATATATATTTTTCATTTGTGAGTGGTTATCAATTGGAATTAGCTTCTGGATTAGGAATGAGTGTTTATATTCACTTCTCAGTGTTGGGACCCCATCAGACCCAAACTTATAAAGGCCCTTTGCATGCCGCCACCGTCTCTATGAGTTCATATGTACATACATATTTAGAGGGCTTGATACCTTGGAGTCCTTCATGTTCCTCTGGCTCTCAGAATCTTTCCATCTTCTTTCTTAGGGTTGCTTGAGTCCGGGGGGAGGGGGAGGAATTGATGGAGATCCATTTAGGATTAATTCAAGGTGTCTTACTCTGTATTCTCTATTGTCCAGGTGTGACTCTCTGTATGTGTTCCATTTCCTGCAGGAGGAGGTTTTTCTGATGATGGCTCTCTTTCTGATGACTGAGCAAAACCCTGATCTATGAGTATAGTAGAACATTTTGTTCTACCATTTTATTGCTATGTTCCTTGGAAAAGCAGTGGTATTTGATATTCCCCTAGTCCCTGGCTTGGCTACCCAAAGGATGGGAAAGAAAGGGTTCCATTTCATGGAGTGGGCCTTAAGTCCAATCAGATATTATTGGTTGGTTAGCTCCGCTATTACATTTGAGAATCTTGCAGATGGAACATCATTGTAGATCGAAGGATTTGTAATTGGGTTGGTGTTTACCTTTTTGCCTTTGTGCACACAGGGTCCCTTCTGGTGCCGTGAACATTAGTCCATAGGAGTGAAGGCTCTAAATTAAGGGCCAGCTCTCCTTTTTTCTTGAAGAGTTGTGGAGCCTTACTGTCAGTTTGTGGATAGGAACCAGTAGCCCTAAGAGTGGCTTGGGTTGTTTGGCCAACAACTGATTAGATGTAACCCCATTCCCAGAACTGGAGGCTTCGTTTGGTAATGAGAGAGATATCCAGTTGGTTCTGTCTCCCCGTTAGCAATTCCATTTAGATGACCTTCAATTATGTATATATTTTAGGATTCTACTATATTAGACTTCCATATGACTTCTCAAATGGCCCTTAGTTTTAGCTGTCCCTCCCTTACCCACTTGTTCCCTTCCTTTCCCATTTGATAGTCCTGTTCCTGTCTTCCAGTCAAGTCAATATTCATGATACTTTTTCATGAGTTTGCATAATTTCTGGCTTAGTGCCTGACTTTACCCTACTTCATACTAAAATACCTTAGAATACTGTACATCTTGAGCTAGTTATTTTCGACATTTCGAGTCAATAATGAGTGATAATGAATTGAGGGGTTCTTGATAACGAGCAATGGTTTAAAGAACGCCAAAACATTTTCTTTCGTGGTTGCTAAAGATAGTGTTATAAATGATCGGTTTCCTCCTATAAATAATAAATATTAGTCCCTTCCTATAGTAATCTGTTAGAAGGTCCTTTTTCCATTTTATTGACTTTTTTGCAATATTTCCCCCCCCGAAAAGAGAGAATATTGTTTAAGACCATTGTCTAGTCCTGATTGAAGAAAGCTGTGGGCTATGAGTCATCAGGCGAAAGGCCAGCTTTTCTATGTAGCGGGCCTTGTCAAAACAAAACAGAAAGAAAATAGTGTTTGAATAAAATTTAATGCATTTAAAAATTATTTTCATTCCTTCTGCACTTGTATATTCATTTAAAATGTTAGAAATGACATTATTTTAAAGATGTTTTTGCAATTTATGTTTTGAGGACTTACTTTGGCTTCATAGTTTTTGTTGTTTCCTTGTCAGGTGACGTGTGGTGAGCTCTCTGAGGGCAGTTTGTTTATGTTTTAAAGCATTTACTGAGCAATGTCTTCAATACAGTGATCAGTATTGGTCTCCTTCAGGACAGTCGTGATTCTCTGGCATTTAGGAGAAGTTTGGTGTCATTTCATTTTAAACTTGCTTGTGAAATGTTTTTCACTCTGCTGAAAAAAAGACAATTTTGTATTCATAGTAAATATTTCTTCAGTGTTTTCTTGAAGTTGGTCTATCTCAAAAGATTGTTTTTCTTATAGAGAATTTTAGCATTCCATAGGAATTTATTGTTACATTAAAAATACCTAAAAATTGTTAACTATGAAATAACATCTACTCTTCTTTGGCTCAGTGGGGAGGGGCATCTAGACATGGTTCAGCTGCACCCTTCTTTAGACTCTCACAAAGTTGCAGTCAAGGTGGCAGCTATGTCTGAAATCTCATGTGAAGTCTTGATATGGGAGAATCTGCCTCCAGTGTAGTTCCCTTTCTGCTGAGCTCACTGTTGAATGGTTTGATGGTCATTTGTATCTGACTTCCAGCTGGCCCGGATCCCAGCTCTTTTCAGGCTCTTATCAGGTGTGTGTGTGTGTGTGTGTGTGTGTGTGTGTGTGCGCGCGTGGGATGGGTGGCTGGATATGTGTATGTGTGTAAAGAAAGAGGGAGAGTGACTGTATGTTAGCATACGTTTTCCATTATCAAAACTGTATTATATATATATGTTTTTGTTTTCTTTATAGGTGCCTTAGCTGGATCAATTATCGTGGAGCCACATGTCACAGCAGTGTGGGGAAAGAATGTTTCGTTGAAATGTCTAATTGAAGTGAATGAAACTATAACACAGATTTCATGGGAGAAGATACATGGCAAAAGTACACAGACTATTGCAGTTCATCATCCTCAATATGGATTCTCTGTTCAAGGAGATTATCAGGGAAGAGTCTTGTTTAAAAACTACTCACTTAATGATGCAACAATTACTCTGCATAACATAGGCTTCTCAGACTCTGGAAAATACATATGCAAAGCTGTTACGTTCCCACTTGGAAATGCCCAGTCCTCTACAACTGTGACTGTGTTAGGTAGGTGTGCTTGAGTTGAGTTTGAGACTATGATATCCTATTGAGAATGTTTTCAATCATATAAAATAAAGATTTCTATAAATATGATTTAAATTAAAAACATTCAGATATACATTCTCAAATTCTGTCTTAATGTTGTGTTTCTAGGCTCTCTTAATGTAAGCAAAGCCTGTGTGTACCTGCCTGTAATGCCACACAGTTTTGGCTCTTTTCATAATAGGTGGAACTGTAATAACAGATGTGATTTTCAGCTGGCCGTGGTGACTCACACCAGTAATTCCAGCTCTTGAGAGGCTCAGGCAGGTTATTGCCATATAGTCCAGGTTAACTGGGGCTACAGAATGAAATCCTGTTCTTAAAAACTGAACTGCTATAACATTTTTATTACTTCAATATCAAACGAAACAAGACACGAAGCAGAAAAAAGAAAGATAAGCTTGAGACTGATAGAAAATAATCTGTGCTACATCTAACTTAGAAGAAACTATTTTCCAAGATTTATGTCCAGCCTTTACATACCAGTTAAAAGGAAAAAAAACCCACCTCACCTCAAAATACATTTGGCAGAAAAGGAAATTGAAAATGACCCTACAGCATATGTGATACCCTCCACCATCATTCATAACTTGAAAAATGTAAATCTTAATGATGCATCGTGACATATGTGAGGTTGGAATACTGAATAGTTTAATAACATTAGCTGGTGAATATATGGATACATATCTTGAAGATTGCAAGTTAATTGGCACCTCATGTAAGTTTGGGTAAAATTGAAAATAACCAGGATACAAGCAGTTTTAGTTTGGGGACAAATCAGAGGAAGTTGTTTATAAATACACCAAGATATGTATATGAATGAGTTATAAAAATAGAGAAAAACCCTAGTGTCATCTACCCGTAATAAATTCTGGTATAAATAAATGACTTATTGTGTAAATAAGTTCTATGATAAAGCTATTTTTATTTCAGAAGTAATGACTTTAATATAAAGAAAATTATGATCAAGGTCATAGAAATCTTTTAATTTGATTATATTTCACTCATCTCAAAAGGTGAAACTTTATCAGGACAGCCATCTTTGTGATGATAATATAAAACTTAACCTCTTATTCCAGGTATCCAGTTGATGTTGGCATTACTTAAAATATACTTGTATGATTTTATTTGTATTTGTCCCTAAGACTATAATTATTTTTAGATGTGGATAGAACAAATTGTAAATACTTTATTAATTGAAGTACATATTTTTTTTCATTTTAACAGTTGAACCTACGGTGAGCCTGATAAAAGGGCCAGACTCTTTAATTGATGGAGGAAATGAAACAGTAGCAGCCATTTGTATAGCAGCCACTGGAAAACCAGTTGCACGTATTGACTGGGAAGGTGATCTTGGTGAAATGGAATCTACTACAACTTCCTTTCCCAATGAAACAGCCACGATTGTCAGCCAGTACAAGCTCTTTCCCACGAGATTTGCTAGAGGAAGGCGAATTACTTGTGTTGTCAAACATCCAGCCTTAGAAAAGGATGTCCGATACTCTTTCATTCTAGACATCCAATGTAAGTACGCGCCAGGGTCTGCTTACTAGACATCCGGTGTTTACACCAGTGTCTACATTCAGTTTAAGCTACACACCGCATTTTCTCCTGTAGTCAAGAGTTCTTCGTCAAATCGCCTTTGGTTTGAGTACTGAGTATGCAGTGATGCTCAACTAAAAGTTGAGGCTTTAAAGGAGGCTAACCTTAAGGAAGCTATGGAAACTTGTACCTCAGATGTGTACTACTTAAAAGACCAACAACTACATTGTGTATAACTGGGCTGCTGACCCTGCCCCTGGGTCCTACTGTTTTCAGTAAGAATCCTTTACTTGGGTAGTAATGGTGCATACCTTTAATCCCAGAACTGGGTAAACAGAGGCAGGAGGGGGTCTCTGAGTTCCAGGTCAGCCCAATGTACAGAGCAAGTTCCAGGACAGCCAGGGCTACACAGAGAAACCCGGTCTTGAAAAACAAAACAAAGGATTATCTTTTACTTTATAGGTACATTTTAGCTAGTTTGAAAATCTTTCTTCAGTATTGTTCTAAGCTGATCTTACTGATATTATAATTATTATGTAGTTAAAATATTTTAAAGCTATGATTTGGAATAGTAAGAAACTATATACCAGAGTCCTAGCTGCCTCCTTTGTACTGAGGAGTTCTCATATTTTCATGCGTACCCACATTTCACTTTTCATTAGTTTCTGGTTTTGATGCATTGTGATTTGTTTGAAATTTTAAATTTTTGATTAAAATTGGTTGTTGCTTTCTTTCAAGAGTGACTTAACATTAGGCAGATTGGAGATAACAACAGCAAGTGTTTAGGTCTGCTATCATTTTCATACATGCAGATTGAAGTCATCTATGCTGGGGTTTTGAAGTTCTGTTGTTTTTACTTTTTGGTGAAATGCCATGCTTAGGGGTTTAGATTACACTACTCATTACAATTAAAATTGATTATGCTGTACATATACTAAAGACCCTTTTGGCTGTAGTGAATAGTTTGTTTTGTTGCCATTGAAGCTCTAGATATTTATTGTACTTGTATATAGTCTCAAAAAGTATGTGCCACACCTCTATATTTACAATGAATATTACTTAATTGTAATATGAATTTACTCCTCTCAGATTAAACATCCTTTTCCAGATGGTTATATAAGGAACTTGGTACTAAGGCAGTACCTACATGCCACGTCTCCATATTTAATTAAGTAATATATAATGTTTGTTTTGTTTATGAGTCTACTCTTTTATAATAGGAGTTATGAAGTCTTACATTCAGCATTCTTGCTAAATAAAGCCATAGGTGATTTTATCTGGTATTGAATTCCACCCATCCATCCACTCATTTATCCATTCATTGTCTTAGTCAACTACTGTTTACTGGATATTGTCTTCCCAGGTGATTATGTTGAAAATAAGGAAAAATAAATTCCATTCTTCTAAAGCTTACCTTTGCATTAATGTTTTTTCATTGTATAGTGTATGTACTCCTAACAAAGGATTATAATGTTTGCATTCATTGATTTTCTAGATGCTCCTGAAGTTTCAGTTACAGGATATGATGGAAATTGGTTTGTGGGAAGAAGAGGTGTTAACCTCAAATGTAATGCTGATGCAAATCCTCCACCCTTCAAGTCCGTATGGAGCAGGTAATACAGAGTTAAATGCACAGTAGCCAGTTGTTAAAAGGAGAAAGGTATTTTGAATGCATTAAGATTAATTTTAATCAGTGTATTGTGTAATTAAATTAATAGCTGAAGAAATTAAGCAAAAGGTTTCTCAGTCTTTTTCTACCCTCTTGCTATCTCTCACCACCCTGTCCTAGCATTTCTGTTCCTTACTGGCAGCAATGTTAGAGACTTAACTTTTTTCTTTTTTCCCTCTGTTTGCTATCATAGATCTGATGAAAGCTAGCTCATAGAGAGGAAGCTTCTACTCCAGTTTTAACTTGATTTCTCTGTACCCTATAATTAGGGTATGTGATATCTGCAGCAGTAGATCTAGTCTTATCTAATTCTGGTAGGCAACAGGAATTAGCAAGAAGTTTGGGGCCTCTAGTGCATAGCTAAGTAGTGGCTTATAAAGAGGCATCTACCTCGTGCTGGGATTGTGGCTTTTAATGATCCTGGCTTTTAAGAGCAGCATTGTCCACGCCCTGCAGAATGGCACCCTTCAAACTCTCACTCTTGTTTCTGGCCTACGTTTAAATTTAGCGAGGCTCCCTATGGCCTTTTCATATATACTTCACTGAGATTACCCATTCCTGTCATTGAAATTACTCCCTTCCTGTTGCCTCCCTACATCTTCTACCCTAACCTTCAACTTTCCATCTCTAGTATTCTTTCTGTCTACTTGCATATCACTCATGTTCTGCTACACCCCTTGGGCACACCCATCCCAGTGGCCCTTTTTGACTGGCTTCTGCAGATACTCCAGATTAAACACAAATCTAAAGATTTAGTACTAGGGTCTATAAATGAGACAGAACATGGAGTTCTTTGTTTCTGGTCCTGGGTTATCTCATTCATAATTTTTTCTAGTTCCATTTACTTGTAAGTCTTATTTCCTTCACAGCTGAATAAAATTATATTGTATCTGTCTGCTACATTTTTATTATCCATTTATCGATATTCCTTGTCTTAGCTGTTGTGAATAGAACATCATTTAACATTGTTGAATAGATATCTTTGTAGTAGGATATAAGTCCTTTGAGTATATTTCTAACTGGGTAATATGATAATTCTGCTCCTAGCCCTTTGAAGAACTGATTTCCATAGTGGCTTCATTGCTTTGCACTTCCACTTACAGTGAATAAGTGCTCTCCTCTTCTGACATCCTGGACAATATTTGTTGTCAGTTGATTTCTTTTACATTTTATTTATTGGTTTTTATGTGTGTGTGCTTGCATATGTATATTATTTTCATATAGGAGCCCATGGAGGCCAGTGAAGGGCATTACAATCTTCTGGATCTATAGACAAGTAGACAGTTGTGAGGGACTATATGGGTGCTAGGAACCAAGCACAAGTCTTCTGCAAGAGCAACAAATCCTTTTAACTGCTGAGCCCTTCATTTGATTTCTTGATGATAACCATTCCAGTGAAATAGACTTTCAAAGTAGTTTTAATTTCCCTAATCACTAACAATATCTAACTTTTAAAAATGTCTTTTAGCCCTTTGTATTTCTTTTGTTTTTCCTTTGAGATTTATCTGTTTATATTGTTAGTGTCATCTCTGTTGCTATGGTAAAACACTGACCTAAAGTAAATTAAGGGAAGAAATGGCTTATTCCCGTCTATAGATCACAGTCCATCATTGAGAAAAGTTGGGACAGAAATTGAAGCAGAAAGCTAACTTTTGTGTGCAGCCCAGGTCCATCTACCTAAGGATGGTAGTGCCCACAGTGGGCTGGGTTTTCCTATATCAATTAACAGTCAATTAAATGCCAAAACATCTCCCCATTCATGCCCATAAATCCAGTCTGATCTGAGAAATCTTTCAGTTGTGAGTCTTTTCTTATGGGACTCGGCGCTTTAGCAGACTGGTAGTTAAAGCAAACTAGGACTTAGCTCCCTCTATAGCCTATTTTTAAATTAGATTCTTTTCTTGATGTTTTATTTTCTTGTGTGTGTATTGTATACATTAACTCTGTAGATAAGGAGCTGGCAAAGATTTTTTCATTCATTGTATGGACTTTTCTTTGCTGTACACAAGCTATTTCATGAGGTCTGATTTGTTAGTTCTTGGCTTTGTTTTTTAAGAGACTCAAATTCTGTTTAAGAAGGCCTTGCCTATGGCTGCATCTTGTACCACATCAGCTTCCTTTCGCTCTAACATAATGGTTTTATGCCGAGATCTTTCATCCATTTAGAGTTGTTTTTTGTGCCAGGAGACATCTAGAGATGTAGTTTCCTCTGCAATGAGTGGTGTTGAATACAGAGCTCCATGACTGCTCAAGGTTCTGAGATCAAATGATAGTTGAGTGCTCAACCCTGGATGGGACATATACCACCCCATCAAATGCTCGAGCAATATTTTGAAGAGTGGGAAGGAAACAAAAAGCAGGAAGATGGGGAAAGAGCTGCGAAGTATTGTCTTCTGTCCCTGACACAATCAGTGCAGGCTATGGCAGCCTCTAGTGACGCTGCACTAGATTTGACCTGTCTCCAGCCAGTCGTTGTTCATGAAGGGACTCATAGGACACAACCCCTGCTTTTTGAACTGTTGGATATCCTGTGTTCTGGGGAGAGGGATGAAATGTGTTGTGTTCATTTAGGTACCCACAGATGAGCCCACTAGGTCCCAGGGAATAGTTCTAAATCCATGGTCACACCAATAACCCTGGTCAACTCAGTGTGACACAAAAAGACATGAATAGGAAAAACAACTCTTCAGGGGTCAGGCAAAGGGGGTTTGGAACTTCAGAGATATTGTGGATGACAGTTACCAGCAAATATATGTGCAACATATATTTAATTGGTGAAATTGTGGAAGAAATTTAATAAAGGCTATGAAAATCTTCTCATTATGTTGACCTGCGTAACATACATAGAATAAATTTCTAAAGAAGTGGGTATACTTAATGGACTTGGATAGTTAAGGATGAAATAGTTGGAATCAAATTTATATACATCCATGACTAATATCCAACACATAGGTAGTTTTATTGGCATCTTAAAAGTTTGACAATTTAAATAATTGTCAGTGTTTGCTATTTTAAGCTATTTAAAATAACATCATGCCTCTTACTTCTAGGTTGGATGGACAGTGGCCTGATGGTTTATTGACTTCTGACAATACTCTTCATTTTGTCCATCCACTGAATTTCAATTATTCTGGTGTTTATGTCTGTAAAGTGACAAATTCCCTTGGTCAAAGAAGTGATCAAAAGATCATCTACATTTCAGGTAAGCTCCTACCTCCTTCCAAGATGAGTTAAAGTAGTGCTATCATAATAATTACAGTGTAATATTGTGCAATCATTTATTCTCAACAGCTTAGATTCACTGATAGTTTTAAGATAATACAAAAGACACATGAAAGTTATAGCATCTTAAATATGTATACACAGTAGCAGTTTTTTAAAGAAATGTCAACATGTGTATACAACAAATTCTGCACATTTCTTTGACTGGTGGCATGCCTTTCTAAATGCTTTGGTGTTTAATTAATAAAGTGTTTTTGATTTTTGTTTTTTTTCTTTATTTGCTGCTCTGCATGTAATTGTCTAATAAATAAAATGGAATATTAACTTTGTTAGTTTGGCTTCGGAAATAACATTGTTTGCCATTGGAAATGAGACTGCCATTTTAGGTTAATGAGAGGTGAAGTAAGAATGCTACTGTGTTTTAATGATGTAAAATTTGGTATTTTTGGTCATTATTTTCAGCCCTGAAAGTATTTGTTTTTCATATACTATTTGTTTCACTATGAAAGTTTTGTTAATTTTGCTTAGTATAAATTTGAGCATTCACAGAATATGAACAGAATCCACATTTTTTATTAATAGCTATAAATTACCCATGGAGTATTAATGTAGGAAAAATACATTAAATATTTGAGTAATTCTTAATGATCAGAAGGATATAGCAATCTTCACATCTAACACATGGAAAATGAGGATGATCAAAAGGAGGACTTTGAGATGAAGGTTTGTATTATGGAATGGATAGTTATGGCTCAGTCTCTCCAACTGTATGAATAAGTTATGGATTTTAGAAAGCATTGTGCTTATGTTTTCAGTACAGTATGAACCTGTGCTTGTCCCCAGCACCACTGCAGGCTAGTGGCATGCTTCTGTCGATGTTCAACTGTGCTCAGGACATGGGTTAGTTTCTAGCATATAACAGGCTCCCGTTTTCTTTTTGTATGATCCTCACAAGGAACATAATGCTGTGTAAATCCACATACAGCTCTTTAGTAACAGCACTTCAGTGGGAAGTTAATTAAAGTATATGAGTTGCTTTTTCCCCCAAGGATAAGCCATAGTCAGTGTAAATTTAAATTATATTAAAAACTTAAATTTTAGTTTCCTGGAGAGTATTTATTTACATTTTGTTCCTTTTACACAGCTTTCTGTGGGGCATTTGATCTTAGCCCAAATGTTACATTTTATCTTCTTTACATACCAGGTTCAAATTGGTCTTTTACATATGTATACTGAGTCCATTGGTGATAGCTAAACTTAGACTTCATTTATTTATTTATTTTTATTTAAGAATTCTCCACTTTTGTTTCAGCTGCTTCTTTAGAATCATTAAATATATACAGAAATTGAGCAGGCATTTATAACTTACCTTGTTCAAAACCAAGGTCTGTCCCTTAATCCACACCTTTTTATCTTGTCTGTCCCTCCTTTCAGTGCTTGTGAGTTCTGTCATGGTCACTCAAGAGAATAGCCCTTTTGACAATCTTCTTTCCACTCTTTGTCCTTTGCTCACTCGTTCTCTCAACAGACCTGTCTTAGCTCTCTTAGAAGCTAAGTAGTGTTATCCATTCTACATCTCTCCTGCTGTTACTGTTAGGATCCAGAACAACCGGGACTTTTTACCTAGAAAGCTGTTAATCTCCCTCTTTGGACCGGTCACCCTTCAGCCCTTAATCAGATAAGCAGCCAGTCATCCTTTTAAAGAGTGCCTTATATTATATCACTCCTCCTTAATACCGTGCCTCAACTTTTCTTACCTGTGGTAAAAAACCAGATCTTCACAGTAAGTAATGGCTCCGCGTGTACTCTATGACATCATGTCATCATCTATGTTCCTTGCTCATGGTTTCATCACACGGGCCTCCATTTTCACTGAACATAACAGGCATGCTTCTGTCTGAGAGTTGGCCTTTTCTATTTCTGTGCCTGAGTAGCTCCCCTCAGGTATCTTTGCAGCTTTCCCAAAATGTCATGTTTCCCAACAAAATCTCTCCTCTTTCTATGATTCTCCGTACCATTTTACTACCTCCTGTCCTCTGCCTTATCCTTGTTTTCGTACTTGTTAGTATGGTGTACTGTATATTTTTATCCATATGCTTATCTATTTTTTATCCCACTAGAAGTTAATTCTTAAGAGGGCATGGGCTTGTATCCATTTTTATCATGACTATATTGCTGCCATGCCCAATAATCTGTGACATACAATAGCTTTTCATTACATTTTTGTTGTATGAGTGAAAAAAAATTAGATTTGGTAACACAACAACCTTATTTTTGTTGTTTAGGGAACTGATAACGAATCCTGTTTTAAAATTAAAATATATTAAGTGTTATAAACTGGGGTGAAAACTTTAGGTAAATATAAAAAGTCAATTCAGTTACCTCAAAGTAGTGCTGATGTTTACCAAGTAATCAAGAATTAGATTTTACCTTTCTCTGCGGAGTCTGTGGTCTGATTTCTGTGCGGGCGCATTCCCTTCTCCGTTGTTGCTTGTGCTGTGTTAGCATCCTAGATGTGCTGCTGCTTTTACAGAGCTGCTTTGTCATTAGCCTCCTGGGTTCTTACCAGGATAAGAGGCTGTAAGTGACGTAGTAAGATCTCATCTTAGCGTTAAGTGAACTTCTAAAAATATGTAATCTAATGTCAAGAGTCAAAGTTTTGCTTAGAAAAATAGAGTTACCAACTCTGAAAATTTGAAGTTATTATTAATATCTTTATGTTTTCTCACATTAATGGCCATCAGGTTTTGAACAGAAGGCCATGGGCTCATGATTGCAGTACTCAGCTTAGGTTGCTGCACTGTATTCTAGCATAGTGTCACTCTCCTGGCTCTCAAGCACTTCTTAGGGTAAGGCTAGCCGAGTGCTGGAAATGGTACTTTTCTGGGTTGCTGTTTGTGTGTACTTTCACATAACTGATTCATTACTTCTCTGAAAGTAGAACCGCACATTGTGACGTTTCAGATCATCACCCCATGCTTAGCATTCTTACTCCTCTATAAAGGTGAATGTCATATTACTGATTTTAGGATCCAGGCGTAAATTCAAGGATCTACAAATGACAATTTCTGACTTTAAGATTTTTTTTTTAAAATTTAAACAACCTATATATAGTATAAAGAAATGAAAGACAATATGTGTAATTTTTAACACTGTTACCACTAGGCTGACTTGTACCTTGTGGCTACAAGGACATTCTTGTATGTACTATATGTTGTACTACTTGGCAAAACTAATTATAATTAGTTGGTGAAACAGACTTCAAAGGCCCTTCTTTTGGTAGCAATCTCAGAATCAACTGCAAATCTTTATCATCTTCTCATATGTCCAACTTTTAACAAAGAATATAAAAATATCTGATTGAAACAATAAGGATGTTGATCACTATTGATAAGTAGCTGTTGATGATTATTAGAACCTTTGACTCCATGCATGAACTCTGATTCATTCTAGATTAAAATAAAAAGATAGGTCTGCTATATATATTCCATATGTTCACTGCTTAAAATGTACAGTGAAGTGTTAACTCATTATGTGTATAACATTATGGCTATGTTACCTTTAACACTAGTTGAGAATAGTAAACTGAAAATTTTCTCAGGCCACTAATAAGTTTTAAAAATTTTTGTTAGTTTTTTTGAAATCTTTATTTTGTTAAATATGAGAAAAAAACAGATTTGTGTACATTTAAAGAACTTTGCAAGTTGAAATAAAAATGTCAAATTTTTAGCAATATATTGTAACACCATTAGTTTCATATTTTCTGCTTGGTTGTTGCACAGATGTATCCGTTGCTCTGAGAAATCTAGGGCATCAGGAATTGTCATAAGCCTTGGAAATCTCCATGTATACAGACGAATATATATATATGTATATATATTTAAGTAATTATATTATATAAATACATATTAACATTATATATTTAAATAATTAATGTAGGCAGTTTATATTTTTATTTCAATGTACTGGTACATTTCTTTTTGCAGTGTTATGTACTATTCAGTGATTTGGCCAACCCGTTAGTCCCCTAAACATATAACTGGTCTCAGAAAGGAGTGTAGATGTTTGACTTACTTCTGTAGTATCTAAACTCATCGAAGCTGGACCACATGAAGCTTTACTGCTTTCCACTGAACAGAATCCATCAATCTTACAATTGCTTTCTGCAGAATGAACTTGCTCAGCTAGAGAAGACTCTTACAAAGTCTACCTAGATTCACATACATGTAGCATTTGATAGCACCCAGCAATAGCTTAAAACCATAGGAACAAGACTTCTATGGTATTTGGTGGTTTGTTGGGGTTTTTGTTTGTTTGTTTTTTGTTTTTTTAATATTGTACTTGCTAAATTTTTACCACATTCTATACATATGGCATTCCGTGATGAAACCTGTTTCAGTAAGTACATTTCTTTAGCTTGTGATGTTAGAATAACTTACCCCATGTAGATTTAGTATTTTTCTAACAATCATTTTAAAAAGCTCTGTCAGACCCACTCACATAAAAATTAATTTTAGGAGATTACCATTTGGGTCATTTTTTTTAATCTATGAAAAAACTCAACATTTTTAAACTCATCTTTTTTTTTTAAATGTAGAACTTTATGTAACTTGGCCTACAGATACTACTTAATGGGCAGTTAACCATTCTTTAATTTTTACTATTTATGTTTAGTTGCTTCTTAATATTAACGGCTACTCTGTAATATGTCAATAAATAGTCCATTTGCATCTAATATTTAAATATTATTAGGATGTTCTCTCTAAAATATTAGCTATTTTCATTTTGACAGTCGATCTTAAAACAATCGCATGGAATTTTGCAAATATAGTTGAAATTCCTTCATTTTACAAATGTTCATATATACTATTCATTGGTTATTAGAGGCGATTATTACATTAAATTTGTGTGTTAGTCTCATTTGATTGTAGCTCACTTGATTGACACAGTTTTAAATATATGCTTTTTGAGTTTTAAGATTACCAAATAATAGTCTTTACTATTATATATATTTAATAAAAAGTTATAGTACTTTTATTTTAAAATATTTTTGAGAGAATTATTAAACCAACGACTTATATAGTATGCTCACTTAACAAGATTCTATGGTTTTTCATTCTTTTAAAAGATAAGTTCTTATCTTACAGACTAAGTAAAGATACATATTAAGAAAACATTTCATTTTTATTGTCTTTTTATTTCCTTTTGCTACTGGCTAAGAATACTTAATTTAATTGAATTTTTCTGTTCATTCTTAAGCCAGCCATGTATAGATGCCTTAAGTAATAATCTACATCTACATTGAGACAATAGCCGTTCTTAGAGCACAGTATTCACTCAGACGTGGGTTGAATACCCTGGACTTACACTGTCGGTTTCATTCTTCTCATTCATTGACGGCTGACTAAGTGTCAGTTCTTTTGTTTTGTTTTGATTTTCAGTATTTGTAAGTGACACTACTTTCTAATCTTAAGAATGAAAAACTATTGTTACTGTGAATATGTATTCATTAACTGTGCTGCCTGTTCACTGCTCTTGGATCAGCCTCATTGACATTCTCTGCCTTTCTGTGTCTTGTCTATCTTTACTGTTTCCATTAGATCCTCCTACTACCACCACCCTTCAGCCTACAGTTCAGTGGCATCCCTCAACTGCTGACATCGAGGATCTAGCAACAGAACCTAAAAAATTACCCTTTCCATTGTCAACTTTGGCAACAATTAAGGATGACACTATTGGCACCATCATTGCTAGTGTAGTGGGTGGGGCTCTCTTCATAGTGCTTGTGAGTGTTTTGGCTGGAATATTCTGCTATAGGAGACGACGGACGTTTCGTGGAGACTACTTTGCCAAAAACTACATTCCACCATCAGACATGCAAAAAGAATCGCAAATCGATGTTCTTCAACAAGATGAGCTTGATTCTTACCCAGACAGTGTAAAAAAAGAGAACAAGAATCCAGTGAACAATCTAATACGTAAAGACTACTTAGAGGAGCCTGAGAAAACACAGTGGAATAATGTAGACAATCTCACTAGGTTTGAAAGACCGATGGATTATTACGAAGATCTAAAATTGGGAATGAAGTTCGTCAGTGATGAACGCTACGATGAAAATGAAGATGATTTAGTTTCCCATGTAGATGGTTCCGTAATTTCCAGGAGGGAGTGGTATGTTTAACAACCACTAATGTGACTTCACTATGTACAATGTTTCATTCATACTAGTTGATCATTTTCAGATTGTTCATACTTTTTCTTGAGGAAGAATAAGCTTTTCCAAGTTGATTTCAAGCTTACTTTTTATATTCTGATCTGACAAATGAAAATGTAAGATCTGGGTTCAATGTATCTGAGCTGCTTTACAGTTTTTCACTGCTGTACTACTGTCTCAAGAGTTAAATTCTAATGCAGAGTACTTTATTGGGCTGAGGCACACAGGTAAGAAGAGATGTCAACGTTAAATGTATGCCGTTTTTGGTACAAAAATTAAAAACAGAAAAAAATGAAACTACCTTGGCATTGTGTATTAAATGTTTACCTAAGACTAGAATCTCAAGTATAATGTCATGTAACATGGTACCTCTCAGAGCGTATCACCCCTAGGTGTGCTCCATCAAAATTGACAGTAAATCTAATTCAGAAATGCTTATATATTTTTAGTATACTAAAATTATTCATTCTGATGGAGTATCTTTCATTTTCAAACATTGTTTTCTAAGTTTCTATATTAATAGAATCTTTACCTCTGAATTTTAATGAGCCTTGCCATAACTTCTGTAGAGTGGCTTTTCAAAGATATTTTGTTGCACTAAAACCATGGCCATAAACTCAGTGAATATGATGTTTGGAAGAGCATAATTAGCAGGTCAATATTTTTGTCCACAATACATGCAAGAGTAATAAAATATATGCCTCCTAACACAATAATTATTAATTTTTTTCATCTCTGGAAGAAAGTTCTTAAGTTGTTTTGTGAACATGGTTTTGGTATATGAAGCATTGGCCTTATTTTAATGCTTTATTTGCTAAGTATATGAATAGTGATGAAAGTATGGTACACAGATAAGTACAGAGAGAGTATTTGAGTATATTCGTGTGCCAGATTTAGACATGAGCTGTTTCAGCTAGGAATCTACGCAAAGAATTTTCTAGATAATCTTGATCTAGTATTTAATGTTGGTGTTGTTCAAACGGGTAACTGTAAAAAACAATTAAAATAAACTTTGAAGCTTGAGGTTTAATTAGAGAAATTGAATTATAGAACCAGTTGTTGATAACACTTGCCGATGACTATTGGTAATTCATCCCTTTTCTCTCCATGTCCTCCTAAATGTATGTATATGTTTCAAACTTTTTTGTTTTCATTTTTGTTTTTTTTTTCAAATTAAAACTGGAAACATATCATAAGAATTTTTGGGTTTATTTTGTTCATTTGTATCACATAGCTCATTAACTATATTCTTTCCAGTATCATATAACTTTTGAGACATGTTATATAAATCTTCAGATGTTAATCTTTGTATGGTAACTTAATGCTGCAGTAGAGTTCTGAAAATTGTGATAATGGCAAATGTTTTAAGGCCCAAAGAATGTTTTTCTATTGATAATGAAAAAGGACTGTATAGAACAAGTGTCTTGGAAGGACAGTGAAGATGTTATGAAATGAATCAGAATAGATAAATTATTTTTAATAAAAATGTAAATTAGGTGCTCTTCACCAGCCACCTACTCCCAATCATCTTTTATTCATATATACATATATATGTATATGTATACATGAATTTTATTATATATAATAAAATTCCATTCTATATATTTCATATAGAAGACAGAATTGTGGCATACTCATAAAATATAACAAGTAGTGAAAGCTTTATTCTGAATAATTAGATACTATTTTTCTTTAGCACTGTTGTAGAAATTAGAGAATCTACCCTAACATGTATTATAAGGCAATAATATCAGATTAAGAAAGATGGTTAGTTCATCAATATCTCATTGAAAATATGTTTTAATATATTTAATCATCTAATATACAAATAGTAAGACGCATTAGTTCGAGTCATTGGAAGTCACTTCCTTAGTAGTAATACACTGTGACAAACTTAACTTGATGTTCATTTAAGTATGAGTAGTGCTATGAGCCACAAGAAAGATAGGCCTAAGATTTCTTTCCATGAAAGATAAGAATTGATTGCTCTTTTGATCAAAATTTTATTTTGAGAAGGAAGTTTTTGATATGCTGTATGATTCCAAACAGAGTGATCACATTTAGGATTCTATATAAGTCTTGACTTGAATATATAACCTAAAAGAAATTAGTGCTTAAGAACTGTGTTTCTAAAGTACAGATACCTACTGATGATGAACTCCCTCTCATGCTGTGCCTATTATGTGGCTAATTTTAGGCATTTAGTTTGGTTTTGTGGGCATAAGGCAATCTGGAAATCTATGACGTATTTAATATAGTCTGTATTCATAATCTGGATTATATGGCATCCTGGGAGCTTGGCAGATTTTAGGAATCTTAGACTGGTGCTTAAGGCTTTTAGAGGGCATTGCACTGTTGATAAAGCTTTGTGTATGTACACTGTACATAGGGAGTTGTCTGTGAACATGAGTATTCACGTGAATACTAGTGATGTGCACAGCTGATTGTCAGGTATATATAAATCTATCTCTGTGGAGTATTTGAAAGATCATTTTTACCCTATAGAGACCATGTTTACTTTTGTTACTTAGATATGTTTTGAACTGTTTTTCCATTTTTATATTTATCTCATGGTTTCTTTTCTACTGCTAAAATATTTCAATAACACATTGTTTTTTTCCTGTAAGTTTTATTAAAATATAAAAGCTTCCATAAGCTAGAAGTTAGCTATAGACTAGTTTTTGACTGTGTTTGAACATTTAGTATTTAACCATGTGCCTGGTAGGAGATGTGTGTTGCTGTGCCGATCCCCTTTCACACACACACACACACACACACACACACACACACACACACACACACACACTCATACACACATACAAAGCTATATATAAAGAAATTGTTAAGGTTCTTTTAGTAGTAACTACTGCTTCTGATAGTCATTCATATGTGAGAAAGTTCTAGAAAGAAGCTAAAGCTCCACGTTTTACATTATTATAGGAATTAGAATAAGTGCAAACTTCGACAAAAATGTCATTTCATATGAAAAAAAGTTAGTGTGATTTTGATAGTGTTAAAGTCTATATAAATATAACATGTTATTTGTACATGGCAGTAGTTTACATGCAATTCGGGAAAGGAAAGAATGGTCCACAGAGGGAGATTTTAACCTTACAGGGTCTAAAGTAGAGATTTATCCCCCCACTTGTTAATTGGAAATGTCTTGTGAAAAAAAGGGTGAGATTTTATTTCTATTTCTCAGCTTTTTTGTTTTGACATTGTGGGATTGGGTTTCACTTTCCAATTTTAGTTTTTAATCAATAACCCTCCCATTTCTTATTTAAATTAAGTTAGGTTTTTAGGTGTTAGCTCTCATTGCCATGTAGTAACTCATAAAGTTTCAAAAAAAGAAGCTTTTTCAGTGGTATATTTCTAAAGTGAGATGAAATTCTGTATTTTTTCTTGCTCTTCATATTGGCTACTGTGTTTGTATGTTCATGTATGTATAACCCATTTTCATTTCAATTAACAATTAAAATGCAATTAATAATCTTAGGAATTAGGATCTACTTTATTTCTCTTCCCAAACTACTAATATCAGGTTAAAGATAGAGTTAAGGAAACTCTGACAGTGCCTCTAAGTGGACATGTTAGCCACATTGACAAGCTAGCCATTACACAGTTTGCTTTTAACATGTTTATCTTGTGTGTTCATCATCAAGATATTCAGAATATTTAAAAAATTGCATCTTCACCCAACATGTGCAGCCTGTTTGTCTCACCTTTTCTTAAACACTCCTTACAACTCTTGCTCAGAATTTACAAGTTAGTGGGCATTTTAAAGGATCTGAAGATGAGTCGTACGTAGGAGGATTTATACAGATTATGTTCGGGATCTGAACATTGCTGTATGTTGGCATCTTGGGATCCTGGAACCCTGGTATAGATACCAGTTGGTTTTTGTTTTCAGATCAGCTCATTTTAAAAGAATCTTAACTTGTCTTTTAGTGGTGTTTACTTACTGCTTATGAACTGTTTTGAGTAGAAATCACACTTTATAATCAATTTCCTGTTTACTGCTTGTTATTTCTAATAGTGGCATATATTTTTCTAAACTATTTTTGAACAAGTAGCCATTTCTTTAAGTGGCATTTGTTTTGTTCACCTCGTGGTATACCAATAAAAATTGATTCATGAAAGCATCTTTAGATAATGTCGACAGTACCCCTAAAGTTTTAAACGTCTCTGTTTGCATATGGCTGTTTTCTTCTGTTATGTTACATCCACATTTTTAGAACATGAAGATGAGTAGTGAAACTAAGGCTACTTTTACAAAACATCACACTATATTTATTTTATGGAGGGGCCATTTATTGAAGCTTGGTACTGATTATGTCTGACTTTGGAAGAGGAAAGCATATTTCTTTGTGGGAAGCGAGTAGCATTTCACTAGCTGCACACATGAGAGTGGTCACATTAGAGCAGAAGTAATCTTTAACTCTTGAGAACAATCCAAAGACATATTTTTACATGCATATTATTTCAATAGATATACATTAGTACAGAAATTATACCATTCCAATTACCAGAAATGTCTCAGGGAAAACCTACTTTGGAGAATTTTTTTTTATTTTTTATTTTGAATCCACTTACTTTGGTTATTGCTTGTTCATTGTCACTAATGTCACAATTTAAGCACATCAGCCTTCCTGCCATTACCTCATTGACAGCAAATCGTCATTCATTCTAAAAGATAAAAATAGTTCTAAAAATCAGCTATGGTATCTTTTTAAAAACTTTTCATAGTATGTTTATTATACCAAAAATAAATATTTCTCAAATTTCAAGCAGTAAGTATTCACATTTCTTCATGTTTTAGAAGGTTTAATCAGGATGCCAAGTATAATCTGTATATTGTAATTTTAGAAATACCTTTTCATGTGTTCTGGCCCACATGCCAGAAGTTTCTTCCCTCCTTCCTTTTGTTTGTTTTCTAAAAATGACTTCACTTTCCTACAGTTTTCCTGTGTGGATTGTCCCATTGCATCCCGAATGCATCTTCTGCATGTTTATAAGTTGTTGGTAAGGTCTAAAGCCTTGCTTCATTCAAATTTCATTGTGTGACAGGGTTATTTCATAGAAAATGATGCATTCTTCCACCATGAGGTTCATAATACTTGCTTTTCTGCTCTGACACTAGCAACCATTTGGTCCTCAATGCTGAGCCACAGTAACAGAGGGCATACTCATGTCCAGATATATTAAATGTGCGCTTATATGTGGTGTGCCTGAAACATGAATAAGTCTACCCATGCTTCCCCCTTTTCCCCTTTTCCACACTGGAAGGCCAGTCCATGTAAGTGTATCTGAAATGACTGATTGATGATACTTCAGCAGAATTAAAAAATGCCAACCATGGTCTTTTCTATCATCTTGTATGTTTACATTTTATTCTTGTTTTTGCCTGTCTTTTGTAGATCAGTGAAAACTCTTGATTGTAACATGAGCTAAAAAAAAATTAGTGTGTATTCCGTATATATTTGTGCTACTAGAGCAACTCAATTGTATGTATTTTAAATTAGTCCAAAGTGGACATTTTAACTCTGATAACATAAATGCTTTTAAATGTCAATGTCATTGTCGCTATTTGGGATGCATAATGTGCTTCACTTTTAAAGTTAATCTCTTTTCTCACAAATTGGTATTTAAAAAAGATTAAATGTGCTTCATTTTAAAAATCTTGGTTTTTAGACTTTTTGATTCAATAATTTAAAAAGACCTTATTCATTCTATAGTACATATTTTGGTACTTAATGTGGTGCTCTCAAAGACAGCTTGATTGGCTTGGAAAAGAACATTGTTGAGAACTTTGTCACAGCTTCTAGTTTGAGAGCTTGTCTTTATGTACAAGATGTTTGTTTTTCAGTGTCTTGCAAAATTGCAGTAAATTCACATACTTTCTGCTTTTGACCCTATGTAGGTTTATTATGAGTGTAATTGATACTAAGAAAATATAAATGTGTTTTAATTGGTCTCTTGATGTACTTGAATTATGTTTGGTTGATGTATATCATAGCTCACTAGGTTATCATGGTTTTACTTTCATACTCTAATGTTGGAAGTTCACGTGTTGAGTAAGATATTGGCACTGCTTTTATATGAATGGGTGATACCTTCATGATGCCACCTCTTTCGCAAGATAGCATATGCAAGGCATGATTGCTTATCTAGTGTGTACACACATGAGTTTTGGTAACCTCATTTGGTTGGGTGCACACCTGACATATAGGATCCATTAGTGTTAAAAATAAATACTGGGTCAGTAGGCTAAACTCCATGTGTCATGGTGTTGATTATATGAGAAGGAACACATAATCGAAGGACTAGAAGAAGTACCTCAATTTACATTTGTTGTGGGAGTGTTCCACTCTGTTCTTCCCAGGTACAGCCCCAAGTGGTGGGTGAGCAGCGGACTCTTGGATCATAGGCTGACGGTGGCAATTTATGTATTTTATGCTAGTTACCATTTGTTTTTAACCGGTGTTGCTTATTTGAGCTTTTCCTTGGAGGAGAAGGTAATTTGCTGATAATTCTAGATAAGTTCTACTGCTGAGTTATTAAATACATTTTAAATATAAGTTCTATTTCTGTAATGTGGCTGGCTTGCATTGTGTGAATTTGTAACCTCACATTGGGACCCTTTCCCTTTCTTGTGAGGATCAGGATTATGCCTGTTTCACCCTTGTATTCCTAGCAGTGGTGAAGTGGTTCACGTAGATGCCTGGTAATTTATTAAATGAACAACTGAAAATGACCTGAGCTAAATATGGTGTTTACAGGAGAAAAAAAAGGTGAGATAAATTTTGCATGGCTACAAGCTTAGGTATCAAATTGAAAGCATAAAGGAGCTGTTGAAAATGAAGACAGAAGGGTGGCAGTGTAGCTCCAAAGTAGATCACATGCTTGTCATGTGCAAGGATTATTTATAGGGAAAGTGGTAATGATTGTTCTGTGTAGAATGAGAGTAAGTATTGGTAATAAAAACAAAACTAATTGTATTTGCTATCTATACTATTTTCTATGTGCATGTTTGCTGGGAAGTTCCTTATACATTGGTTGACTGATAACTTGTTTTTGAGTATTTTTCTTAGAAGATGTACACTTGGTATCTATAATTACAGATGATATTTTTTGGCATATGGGGAATTGTCATTTTTCTTTTTGGGTGGGAGGGTGAGTTTCCAGTGTATGTGAGGTGATTGACGTAAGTACTGCGATGACAGCAATCAGTTGTTCGTAGAGATTCATATACCACCTTGTCGTGGTAAAGTGCTTCTTACTCTCTGTCACTTTCAACATTGTAGACCATCTCCCTCTGTAATCTCATCTTCCTTCAAGTCACTGACTTAGATTTTAAATGCCAGGTTTCACTTCCTCACTGAACTTTTGTACTTGTGCAGTATGAAGAGCTTTTGTAGCTTGTGTGTGTGTGTGTGTGTGTGTGTGTGTGTGTGTGTGTGTGTGTGTGTGTGTGTCTGAGACAACAGAATTACTATTGGAGCAAATTTTCAAATTTCCATCAAAATACTTCAATTTGAATGCAAAAGATTTTATAGCTTTCTTTGTATTTCATTCTGACACTCAACAACTTACCTCTTTAAAGCCCCGGACTATCCTGAAATATGCTGTGTTCTTTTCTTTTCCATAATTGGTAGAAGAATCAGGAAAGGAAATGTGATACATCACATACCCATGTGGCATCAGCTTGCCTGTGTGAAGTGAACTGTTTCTGTGGGTTGAAAATCTTAGTTTGCATTCATACTCGAGTAACCTGAGCTGTTGAGAAACAGTTTAAAAGTACTACTGCTCTATACTGTGAGCGTCATTGTAAAGCTCACAAATTTAAATTCCAAGTCCTTGGGCAGAATGCTAGGGACATTTTATCCATATCAGATGAAAGATTGCGTTAAAGACATTTAAAAGAGCTACTGTGTAATAAATAGCAAATTTGACAACTGGGCACTGTTGTTAGGTGGTTGACCTTGCTTGGTCAGGTCCTTAATATGGACCTGATTAATAGGACCAATTTCAGTTGGCCTAGCACTAAACCACCACATCATAGTTTGGTGCAGTGATTGAAAATAGAATTTATATGTTGAAGAAAGTGGTTGTGGAATGATTCTATTCTCTCTCACATTTACAAGCACTAAATCCTCTTTACTGCTCTGACAAATGTGCTAGTTATTAGACTGATAATCTCAGTTGTGTTAAAATTGAAAGTTGTAGCTTGACTGTAATTACTTGCCCACACTGTCTAGATTTTATTTATTGGTTGACAGTTTATTCAAGTGAATGACTTGCACTAAAGTGTAAGAGTTTGAGTCTAAAATGAAGCTAATGAAATGACCCACTAATAAACTGTCTTATTATAATTTGCTAAAGAAAACTTTAGAAAGTAAAACCTTTTCAGCCATGTAAAACCCTATGTATTGATTTGTATTGAACTCATAGACATACATCTGCCTCTGTCTCCCTAGTGCTGAAATTAAAGGTATATGCCACCTTGCCCCCAGCTCCAAACCACATTTTAATAAATGTAAAAATACTTTGATAGGTAAAACATTTTAACATTCTAGTGCTTCAGTTCCATTTCAGTTTGTTAGGTCTGATCTGAGAAATAATTGTGAATAAGACATGCGACTAAATCATTGAAATGAAAACAGTTTTTGATTTCCCACAGGGAGCAAAAGGGCAAGGCTGTATCAGCTGATGCCTCTCACTCCAGCCCCCAGATCGGCGCACAGGCACTGGCTGGAGACTTGGGTTTTGCCCCGGCTTTGGCTTTTGTCCTCTACTGCTCATTAGCTGGGTGACTATGGGCAGGCTGAGTTAGAGTCTGGTCATCATTTTCAAAGTGGCATTTCCCACTGTCTACATTATTGGTTAGAAAAGTGAAACAAAATCAATTTATGGGTTGAGGGTGTGGTTCATTGGTGGAGTATATTCTTAACCAGGCACAAAACTGGCTTGGTTCCCTGGCAACACAAACTGGGCATCATGGCAGATGCCTTCAACCCCCACTCACAAGGCTTCACACTTAGTATCATGAGTTCATAGTTACCGTTGGCTATACAGCAACTGCCAGAATAGCCTGGAAAAAAAAAAAGCCATGGTACACAATCTCAAAACAAAAAATAATACAAAACTTTATAACTTATGAGTCACTTCACAAAATTGGACTGTTGGATTTCATATGGCTAGAATTAACAAAGTTAAACATAATATTAGTCATTACATTTGAATTGCAGTGGTTCCATTTGTGAGTTTATGAGTGGTAGTGTCTTTTAAATTTTTGTATGAGATGCTGCTATATTAACTTCTTAACAAAATGTGTCCTTCAACCTGAGAAATGAGTTTGTACTCAGAACTTATATAAACGTTGTATAAAAATATATTGAAATGTAGCCTTTACCACGTAGGAAAGAACTGCTTTTGTTGGCATGTTTACTGTTTTTGAAATTCTCTATTTTAAAACATTTTTAAAAGTTTTTAAAGTTCGCACTGTAACTTTTTATACTACATCTGTGGTATGATTTTTTGATTTTTGTTATTGAATATAGTCCTATTTTTAATAGTGTTTCTCTTTCACTTTAACAGAGTAAAATGGTAAGTGTGTGTATTACTAGTCAACTGATTTTTTATTGCCTGTTTGAAGGAGAACTTAACATTATCTTCATCTTTTTTATCTTTTCCTTAGACATTATTTGACTGTAGAAAATAGATGTATTCAGTAATGCTTTATTGGAGATATTATTTCCATAGTTTGAGTTAAACAAGGCTGTGGAGCTTTACGAAAAATATAAGGGTATTAACATGATGCTTCTAAAATGGATGGATAAAATTTGGGGTCCTCTAAATTAATTGCTGGGTAAATAGTTCCAGTGGCCATTGAGCACTGTAAAAGTTAAAGCATGCAACTTTTAAAAATTGTTTGAAAAGTCTAATTTTTTATTATTTAACAGACATCCCACTTAAGCAGACTTCATCCATAGCAGTAGCTGGAGCTGTGATTGGAGCTGTCCTGGCCCTCTTCATCATCGCTGTCTTTGTGACCGTGTTGCTAACACCGCGGAAGAAGAGACCTTCCTATCTTGACAAAGTGTAGGTAGCAGTTTTTACTTGTGTTCAGCTGTGAGCATCCATTATCCATTAGCCTTTATGTCCACATTTATGTTACTTATATTCAGTGTTCAACAGATGGAAATAAGGATAGTGTTGGACCAGGTTGACTTGATTTCATCAGAACATCTTACACTGTATCCTAGTAAATGAGAGTCGTCACAGGACTGCTGAAAGCATACGTGTTAGGCAGCTCCTCTTCCACAGGCATTAGACTGTAACATGAGGGCCTGCTTGTTGGGGTTTCTGTCCTCTCAGTTCCCGCAGCAAAGAAAATTACACAGAGGTCTATATTAATTATAAACTGATTGGCCCATTAGCTCAGGCTTCTTATTAACTGTTGTAATGTATATTAACCCATTATTCTTATCTATATTTGCCACATGACTCAGTACCTTTTTCAGTGGGGCAGGTTACATCCTGCTTCTTCGGTGTCTGGACAGGACTGGAGAAAGAGCTTCCTTCTTCCTAGAATTCTCTGTTGTCATTGCCCCGCCTCTACACTTCCTGTCTGGTTGTCCTGCCTATACTTTCTGCCTGGCTACTGGCCAATCAGTGTTTATTTAAAACATAATTGACAGAATACAGAATTGTCCCACACCATTAGACATCTTTCCAAATGCATTGTATTGATAACTTATGTTGTCCAACCTGAATAGAATTCAGACCTGTACTAAGTGCTAATTTCAGTATTAGAAACAGCTTAGGTTTAATTGATTATATGTTTGTCTTATATATAGATATAACTAAGCTACCAAGAATTATTTTTGAAGACATTCATTTTAAAGCTTTTTTCTTAAGAAAAAAAGTTTTGTTTCATTTAGTTATAAAATAAGCATCTTTTCATTTAAATAATTTTTTTGCCTAATCACTGAAATTAGATTATAAGTATTGTATCTTGTTGAAGAATGTAATGACTAACATATCCTTTCATTTTAATCTTGTCATTATCTCTAACTGTATGATACTTTCCATATTTCACATGGCTGTGTTGGGAACAGAATGATTTTATTTCCTGAACTGAGTAATGGATCTTCCTGTGCAATCTGTTGTTGTGTGAGGGCATGAGGCTGGTGTTCAAATTATACATTCCTTTAAAGTGCTTTGGGGTAGACCTCCACTTCTTCAATCTGACAGTCGCTGTGCTAGTCTTTTGGGACTATAGACCCTGTCATAATGTAGTCATTGCTGTCAAAGATGATGTAACTGTAGCAGTGTAGCTACTGACATTGTCGGCCTGTGTAGGTCAGAATCCTGCCTGAATACTGGCAAGCGCATCCTGCCAGGTGACAGGTCAGGCAGCATGATGCCTGAATGCTAACAGTCATCATGAGCATAGCTTTGGGTTTCTTACTGAAATGCTGCTCTAAGTTTGTTGCAATTTCATTAAAGAAAAGTGACTGCTTATGAGTAAAAGATGGTAAAATGCTGCTTTAATTTGATAATTATAAAATTGGAGTTCTTTTATAGTAAACTGTTTTATGTACTTATTGAATTATTTTCAATGGAAAATGCTACTTTATTCCCATATTGAGAAATGATTTGATATGCCACATTTATTATTTAGCATCTAAAGATTTCATTTATTTTATCTATTAATATAGATTACTTTTTATTTTATTTGCTAATCAAAAGTATTGGAAACACAGCTCTAGGCTTTAAATCATTGAAATATATGACAAATTATTTTCTATGAAACATACATCTATAGACTCATAAATGTTTTTAAAATATCTGACATTTAACAAATGAGTGAATATTAGGGAATTTTACAGATAAGATCATCAAAAATATGTTCTTTAAGCAAACCATGGCCCTTTGTCTATTTCAGATAGCATAATTTATTGTGAATTGTACCTGAAAAACTTAACTTTTCAAAAGATTTATTGATTTTTGTTTTCTGTGCATGTTTGTTTTGTCTACATGTATGTCTCTATACCATGCTCTCCCTGATGCACATGGAGGTCAGACAAGAAATCAGATCCCTTGGAACTAGGCTTTCAGGTGATTGTGATCATCATGTGGGTGCCGGAAACTTATCATGGATTCTTTGGGAGAACAAGCAGTGCTAAGTGCTGAGTAGTCTCTCCAGCCCCGAGGTGGCTCTTTTGAAAATCTATCTTGGAAAGCAGTTCCATACTATAAGCTTTTGTCAATTTTCCATGTCACTTCTATGACCATTTGGAGAAACATAATAATGCACTCATTGGGGGTTGGAGAGATGGCTTAATGATGTAAGAGTGGTTGTTGCTTCAGGAGAGGCTCTGACTTTGGGTCTAAGCACCCACTCCTGGAGGCTCACAACCACCAGTAATTTTGACTGCATGGATCTGACCCCTCTTTCGTCCTCTGTGGGCATCAACATACATGTGACAGATATATAGACATATGCACATGTACATAAATAAAGATCTTTAAAAAATACTATCTTTAAAATGTTTGTCATTATAATCAGAGGTGAAAATATACCAAACTTAAGCAGGTGGCTCATGCACAAGATACTTGTTTAATAATAAAATTTTCAGTGTTTCTATTTTAATTGTTTCTTTAATGTGAATAAGTTAGTTTGGTGTTGAAGTATTGGAAGCAGTGATAACTTTTTATTTCCTGACACATTGACAGAATATAACTTAAAACCCCCAGCATGCAGAGTAGAATGGTTATGTATTATAGTATGAAGAAAAAAACATCCTTCAGATTTGTGAGAACCTTGTTTTCTTTGTTTTTCCCCCTGGAACCCCCTCACACACTTCTGTTTAATATTTTGAACACAGAATTGACCTTCCACCTACACATAAGCCGCCCCCTGTGTATGAAGAACGAGTTTCTTCTCTGCCTCAAAAAGGCCTTCTGTGTCAGGTACGTGTTTGTGAAGACACTTAACATCACCTGAACTATCTTCTGAAAATCTGCCCTGCTGTTGCAGTGCACAGCTGTGACCCATGCACGTGAGAGACTGGAACAAGAGGACCGGAAGTTAAAGTCATCCTTGGCTACACAGTGAGTTCGAGGCCAGCCTGGCCTACAGGAGACCCCATTGTGAAAATTGAAGTGAATAAATTTTTTTAACTCTATTCCATCTGTATTAATTTTTCAAAGCATCATTTTCTATTTTGTTATGGCGCATACTTTTTAACATGTTCATGTACTCTGAAGTCTGTGAGCGATGAGTCAGACTTAGTGTGTGTGTTAGTGAGAAACGAGACAGCTAGTATGTGGCAGGAAGTCACTGCTGTACTGGTCGTTCCGAAAAGCTGCAGTTAAGAGACTGGTTGTGGATGCAGTGTATTGACCCACAGATCTATTGTAAACAATAGGCATTTTTATGTGAATAAAAAGTAAAGACCCTGAGTGTCTTTGGTAGATTGTTGTGGACATCTGCTTTTCTTTGAGCCCCGCGGTTTACTCTTGCTTTTCATATGAAAAGGTCTAAATTTTAGCATTCCCTCATTGAGAAACAGGTGGTGTATGTTCCAGTTTAAAACAGTGAAAACGAGCATTGGATCCTCATGCTACATTTGTGGTGACTTCAGCATTTCTGCTGGAGTCTGTGCAGTAGCCCATGTGCAAGTTCAACACTTGTCATCTTGGGTCAACACCTGGGCTAATATTTTTGCTTGATGTTTTAGAAAGATTAAAACAAATACTTGAATTCTTTCATTCTCAACTGCAGTGTTTTTGTTCTTTGTTTACTGTTTTAGTTTATTTTGCTACCATTTTCTCTGTTGTTTAGACAGTGTATTGGGTTCTCACCTTGTATCTGAGATTTGCCTCGATTAGTCTGTTTTCCTTAAAAGGTATGCCCTGGATCTTCACCCTGAATATTGTCTGAATACACACAGCACTTAATTTGGTGGGGAACTGCAAAGAAATGGTTCTGTGAGGATATCTTTGCTTCTGTTCTTCACTCACTCACCATACAGTCAGTCTGCTGTCAGCATGGTGAGGCAGGCAGGAGTGTGGAGCACCTGCCATGTAACAGTGGCGGTGACTCCTGCTTCGCCGTCCTCCGGGACATGGAATGTGTCATCTTTCCAGAGCTCTGTTTCACACAAAGTACAGCCTTTAGCAAATAAATAAAAGTGATAAATAGCATGAAATGCCTATGGAAACCTTGACCAGAACTGCTAAATGCTACGTTAATCTGTGCGTGTCCAGAGTCTGTTGTGCTGATTTTTCTTAGGATATTATTATTAGTCTTTAGAATAAGCTTAATTGAATATAATTTAAGTGTTGTCAGGAAAATCAGTTCGTATGAAACTTACTATTTGTATTTTCAAGATGACTTTATAGAAGCTTGAGTTAAAAAAAAATTATTTGGTTCAGATCATATGTATTGGGCTTTAGTTAAAATATAACTGTTACATGTATACTATAAGACACTGCATAAAACCAAAAGGAAGGTGTAATATCTTGCATGACTGGAACTGACAGTGAAGCAGAGGGCTTCCAGGGTGGCTCGGCTGGGACGGTACAAGATAAAGTACTCGGAAAAAATAATTAATTCAATTGTTGTAAGTTTAGTAACAGGAATAATCCTGAGCAGATGAAGGATGACATTAAAATGTAGTCAATACCTTTTGTCAAAGCAAACTTGATGGGAAAACACCTATAAACAGATGAGCAGTGTCGGCTGTTAGGAAGTAAGCAACCAGTTATTATTGCAGTTTTTTCCTCATTCAAATTGAGCCGTGAAAAGCATTAGTCACCAATGTTTTCTTCTAAATCTAAAGCCAAATCTATAAAATATAGGAGAATCAGAACGTGAGTTGGACATGAAATCAGTCGTATTCTATATTCTTTTAAAGGTGCATCTAGAGATAGAGTTAAAGCTCTGGAAAAATTAATTTATTATTGTGACACTCCTATTACAAATACTGTCTTCCACTGTTTGTGTGCATATGTTTGAGTTTATTTTACAAAAGAAATGCAAAGCATATGTACGTTTCTTGGTTACTATGGAATCTGTGAGTTTATGGTGGCCATGCTCTTATTCAGACAATAACAACTTTAAATTTAATAGTTTCTACTTGAATTCGTTACTTAGCTCTCACAACCAGCCTGATGACATGTGTCTCATGTTCCCTGAAGGCCAGCCTAACTTTAAGGAACAGTCTGATGTCAACATTAAAAACCACTCTCTCCTCAAAGAAGATAAAAGACAGTTTATTCTTGAGTCAAATATGGATGCCCACAGCCCAGAAACAGAGTAGCCTCAAATGACATGCGCCAGTGTAGACACGAGGTTAGAACAAAAGAAAATCTTAAATTGAGACACAATCTCAAACACACTGGTGGGATCATGAAGCAGATAGACTCCAGCAGAGTGTAGGCTTCTCTACTACTGTAGGCGCTCCGTGCTATGTGATCAGTTGGTGGAAGCTACTTGTCTGTTCTGTTAATGCGTTATAAGAACTTTGACCGCGTGAACACAAGAACATTAGGTCTATCACTGAAGTGGCAGTGAATGTCTGTTAAGGGGATTAACCATTGACTTTAGATCTGGAGCGTTCCAACAATCAAATTCTGATCCATCAGTCAGCGTTGTTGAATCTTTATAGTGAGTGCGACTTTTTCTGAGAGTTTGTTTGTGCTGACCTTTTCATTGGTGGTTTTCCTTGAGAAACTATGGAAAGAAATGATTCCTACCCATGTATGCTAGCTCGCTGTGATGAGTAGTAGTTACTTCGGTGGCAGTGCCTGCATTAATCCCTGAGAGCTTTCCCTCCAGATATAAGTTATTCAGGAAAATGAACCATGGAAGTGTGAAGAGACACTTTTCTTGAGTGGGAACTGTTCTCATACAGAGAAGATGTCTGGAGGGGCCTTGCACATATTCAGGAAATCAGAAGAGATGTTTTGTCTGAAAGGAAAGAGCACTTAAATATACCAGCTTGTCTCCTTCATAAATGAACATCTGACAGAAGTGATCTTTATTTATGAAACATACAAGGTTGCAACACTAAACTGTGTCTTACCATTTTATGATGGTCTATTTTTCTTGTATTCCATACTCAAGGATACTCATCATATAAAATATAAATTACAATCTTACAGAAATTTAAAAGATCAGTTGTGCAAATCTGTTTTTCATCCCCCCATCCTCAAAGATCCCGGTCCCTTTCCTTTAGACAACACTGCTGCTGAAGATTTAAACTTCTCCCACACTTGTCTCCATAACCTAACTTCATACATGTTCATATTTACCTGTGAATGATTATTTTAAAACAGGTAGAGCTATAAGTACATATTTTCTTTGAAAATTTTCTTTCTCTTATTCATTATGTCTTCCATGATAATGTATTTTTCAGACTGACCAATGCAGTTGGCTTTATCAAGATACTCTGGGTTATTCAATGAGTATTCACAAACACAGCTTCAATTACTTTGTATTGTTAACAGTTAGCATGCCCGTGCCAACTAGGTGTTTTAACGGAATTCAAGACTAAGTTCTGTTTGTATATCTCTGTCCCACTCAGGGTGACTTTCAAAATATTCCATTACATTGATACATAAAATTCATCCAATGACATCCTTATTTTTGTTACAGAATTATAGTGAAAATATTTTATGCATTTTGTTGTGTTTGTGTATTCATGAGAATTATGCCATGAAGTAGAATCACTGTATTTTTTACAAAAGGTGTCATATTATCAGCCACAGTATATATTCTTACATATAGCATATGAAACCTGTTTCCCTCTCTGTCCTGTAGCATGAGGTGTTCTGTGGGCGTTATAACTAAACATTCCGTGGATTCTTGGGTGAAGTGGAACCTAGTTACCAGTTACTATTTGCACCCCCCCCCCATTTTTGTGTTTTGAGTTTTTTATTGATTTTTTTTTTAGGAATTCTGATGTAAATGTGGTCCTTTGTCTTACATCATTTCCTATTTTTTAAATTCATGGTGTTGTGTAGGATTTATGCAACCAGATCAATTTCTTGTATTTATTCGGAGGTTGTATTTTGGTCTGAACAAGTTTCCTTTCTATCTCTCCTGGCCAGAGTATATTTTTTAAATCTTAGAAATATCTGATGGGTTTTATGTTTTACTTTAAAACTGCAAATTTTGTGTTTGGGATTTCAAGTAGAGACCTGTTCTAACCAGTGAGATGAGCAGTCGTTCACATTTCTGAGATTTTGTCTAAGTATGTTATATTTTTGTGTTCTCTTCCTAAACCATGAGTTGGTGATATGATTTACTATTTACTGGAACAAATTTCTTTGTCAGTTTTTCCTTTGACTTTATAAGTTACTCCCCAGACTTCATAAAACCATGTATTGAAGTTAAGGATTACTTTAATGTGAACTGACAACTGTGTGGTAACACAACTCAAGAAATCACAGAGGCCTTCATGCTGGTGTTTCTTTCTGAAAAGAAATTACATTTCCTCTCTGGAGCACATGTTTGGTTTTCTCTTTAGGTTTATTGTACACAGATTAAGCATTTTGATCGCCAGTGGTGCTCCCTGTCTCTACCTCCATGGCTCCTTCTAGAGGGTTGCTGCTAACATGTACAAAGATTCATACTAAAACCACATAGGATTTTTTTTTAATATTAGTCCTTGTAGTATACATGTAAAGCTGTCATCTGTCAGATGACTTTAGCAAATGCAAAACTTTTAACAGTACTGAAAATAATGTTTGAGTAGTATTTCTATTGTAAGACTGACTATAGAGAACATTTTCTATGATTGGGGTGTGGAGGGGCATATGTATAGATGTTCTGTACTTAGGAAACAGAATGTGGATTTTACTGATGAGTCTAAAGATTCTGTATAGCAAGTAACCTTAAGAAACGAGATCCACAGTTTTGGTGCAGTACTACAGAGCTTTTCTGTTTACCTAAAGTAATTATTGAAATAGGCTTTCCTTTCCCTGCATGTCTCTGTGCTACTGATTTTCCTTCATGCTCTTCAACTAAAGAGCATATTACAACAGAGTAAACACACTGTAGCTAATAGGAATATCTAGTTTTCTTCCTGATTTTGTTGTCCTTTTTTGGGCTTGATTATTTTTTTCTTTCTTTCACTCATGTGTTCACACACACATTTATATGTAGATGTTTTCATGTGTGAGAGTGCACATGATGAAGAGGCCCAATATTAATGTGGGGCATCCTCTTCTCCTAATGGCTCGTCTACATTATTCTTTCTTAGTCAAGCTCGGAACTCTCTAATTTGGTGATTTCACTGTCATCTTACTCCAGAATCTAGTCTCTGCCTTTCAGGGCTCAAATTACAGGTGAACCTTCACAACTACCTAGCATTTATGTAACTATTGTGTTTTGTAACTTAATTTTCTACATTGCTATTGTGCTGAACTTGTTGGGTGTCATTTATATGTAATATCATATTCATCTGCAACTATGTGTGATTTGGCTTCTCTTTTTGCTGTTTGTATCCCTTTAATTTCTCTTTCTTTATTGCTCTGGCTAGTATTTCTAGTGCTATATTGAAAATGGTGGGGATAGTGGGCAGATAGCCTGGGATCATTCCTCATTATAATAAGATGGCTTCAATTTTTCACCAGTTAAGATAATGAGTTTGTTATATGTAGCCTTTATTATGTTGTGGTATGTTCCCTTCAGTCCAGCTTTCTTTACGACATTTATTATGAAAACATGTTGGATTTTGTTCAAGACTTTTTCTGCATATATTAAGATGATCTTGTGAGTTTTGTCTTTAAATCCATATATATGGTTTATTGCATTTATTGAATCAACCAACCTGGAATATTAGTGATAAAGCCAACTTTTTCATTGTGGATGATCTTGGTATGTGCCTATGTTTTTGTGATAGTGTTTTATTGGCTATTTGTGCATCTATGAACAACATCAGAGACATTGGCTGTAGTTTTGGTTTTTTATGTGTCATTACCTGCTTTGGATATTAGAGTGAGACTGGGTCCATAGGACGGGTTTGGCTATGATCCATATATATATACAATTTTGAGTAGTTAAGAAGTATTAGGTGTAATTCTTTGAAAATATAATAGAGTTCTGCTATGATTATTGCTATTTAAATCCCCTCTTTTATTATGAGTCTGTTTCAGTTGTTAATCTCTTTAGTTTAACTTTGGTAGTTTGGAGGAATCAAAAAATTCATCCATTTCCTTTAGATTTTCCAGCATACTGGAGTACAGGTTTTTTAATGTATTCCCTTAATATACTCTGGTGTCTGTTGTGATAGTTCTCTGTTCATTTCTGATTCTTGTAATTTGTGGTCCTCTCTTTCTTTTGATTAATTGGTCCTTTCAATCTTGTTTATCTTTTCAAAGAAACAACTCTTAGATTCACTGATTCTTTGTGTAGTCTTCTTTGTTATTTCATTAATTTCTCCTTTTATTTTTACTATTTTTTGCCTTCCACTGGGTTTTTGTCTTTTGGTGTTTTGGGATTTTGTTGTTCTTGTTTTTCTTTCTTTTTTCTCTTGTTTTTATGGGGCTATATATTTTTCTCCGTTCCCCTTCCTTCCTCCTCCCTCCCCTTCTGCTCTTTCCAATTATCCCCACACTCCCAATTTATTCAGAAGATCTTATCTTTTTATACTTCCCATGTAGATTAGGTCCATGTATGTCTCTCTTAGGGTCCTCTTTGTTGTCTAGGTTCTCTAGGATTGTGAATTGTAGGCTGGTTTTTCTTTGCTTTATGTCTAAAAGCCACTTATGAGTGAATACCTGTTATATTTGTCTTTCTGGGTCTGGATTACCTTAATCATTGTAGATTGCTTTTGGTAGGACTGCCATTTTTTATTATATTGATCCTACCTATCCAAGAACATGGGAGATCTTTCCATTTTCTGGAATCTTCTTCAATCTCTTTCTTCATTAATTTAAAGTTCTTGTTGAACATGTTTTTCATTTGTTTGGTTAGTGTTACCCCAAGATATTTTTTGTTGTTTGTGGATATTGTGAATGGTGATGTTTCTCTAATGTCTTTCTCAGCTTCTTTATCTTTTGTATTTAGGAGGGCTACTGATTTTTTGAGTTGATCTTGTATCCTGCCACATTAATGAAGGTATTTACCAGTTGTAGTTGTTCCCTGGTAGAATTCTTGGGGTCACTTATGTATACTATCATATCATCTATGAATAACAAAAGTTTGACTTCTTCCTTTCCAATTTATATCCCCTTGATCTCTCCTTTTGTTGTCTTATTGCTCTAGCTAGAATTTCAAGAACTATGTTGAATAGATATGGAAAGAGTGGACAGCCTTGTCTTGTTCCTGATTTTAGTGGAATCGCTTTACGTTTCTCCATTTAACTTGATGTTGGCTGTTGGCTTGCTGTCTATTGCTTTTATTATGTTTAGGTATGTTTCTTGTATCCTTGATCTCTCCAAGACCTTTATCATGAAGGAATGTTGGATTTTTGTCAAATACTTTTTCAGCATCTTATGAGATGATCATATGGTTTATTTTCTTTCAGTTTATTTATACAGTGATGGTTTCTAGGCAAAGATTCCACATTCATTGATTTTTTAATATTTTATTAATGTGGAATCCTTAGTAATGTGGAAATTGTTAGTATTGACACACTAAATATGTGGCTTTTATCAGTTTGATTTTGTGTTTGGTGCTGGAGTTTTAACCGAGGGACCCTTTTGTAGACTGAGCACATACCTTAGCACTAGGTACAGGAGTTGAAATCTGACTGCAATAATCACTTCTGGCTTGTAACTGGATTGCTTCCAAGGGGGAGGTTAATTAGCACTATTTTAAGAAAGTAAAGTAAACATTGGGCTTTGTAATGATTCCTTCAGAAATATATCTAACAATAGTTAAATTACACTTTTGTATAATTAATGATTGAAAAAAAACTGACTTCATTCTAGCCACCAGTATCCAATATCAGAATGAAGCAGATGGTTAAAAGCAAAGCAATAGAAATCATCCTTTTATGTCTGTTCTGAACAACTCAAAGAGAACATCTAATTTACCTTTCCTTAAGATTCCTTAGTCTAACTCCATGTGGTTCTGTCTACATTATAATCCCCCAGCCTCCTCCTTCCTTTTGAGTTTTAGAGCTGAGTTAGAGGGTGATTTAAAAAAAAAAAAAAGCTAACTATTTGTCCTCCTATATTTGGATATTTTCCTTCCTTGTTCTCTGTATTCTTATTCAGCTCTACAAGAAGAAACTGTGACTATTACTTCATTTGTAGCATGTGTTTTCATATCTACTAAATTGCCCTTTACCATGGTTACTCTAAAGGTGCTGCCTTACAGTGATAGTGAAGTTCATTTTTCATAGAAATCAGTACCCAATCCAGCTGAACGTGATAAAGATTTGGGATGGAGGCAGGGGATGCTTGGAAAGCTATTTACATTTCGCTTTTTACTTCTCCCTGTGTAACTGATTTTTAATTGTATAGTGTATGGATTTTGAAAAAGAAGTGGTAACTTTTGGAATAGGTGCCAGTTTCTAGGTCATGTCAAGTTAAAAGCTTTTAACAGTGTCAACTCATAATAAGCAGAGACTGACCTGCTTTTTAATATTACTAATAATTTTTTTAAGATGGGAATGTTTTTAAGACAGTGTCTCATGAATCCCAGACTGATCTGATAATTGCTATATGACTGAGGAAGACCCTGATCTTCTGATCCTTTTATCTGAGGCCTTTTATCTTCAAAGTGCTGGAGTTAGAGATATGCACCATAGCACCTGGTCTTATGCATCTCAGGTAGATTCTAAAGATAGTATCCAGCCCACTGCCCATATATAAAAAGCAAGCATTCTATCAACTAAGCCACATCACAGCCTCATAAAAATATTCTAAAACATTGCATAAGCCATAGTAAAAACTTGAATTAACACAGATGCAATTCCAAAACTTTGGAAGCAAAAAAAAATTTTAATGACTCAATGCTACTTAGAAACTTTTATAGAAAGGTATTATTTGAATCAATAATTTACTAAGACTGTGGTTTTTAACTTTTAAAGAATTAAATTTAGATTATTTTTACTTGAAATATAATCAGAGCATTAAATTCTTGTGGTGTATTTTAGACTTGTGTTAAGTTAACACTACCATTAGGGAACTTAAGTCTTAATTAGAGGTGACTTGGTTGACTCATAAGTAAGAGGCAGTAAGAAACTGATTGAAGTTAAATACTGGAGGCTATGTAAGTTGAGATTTCTTCCTGGATATCAAAGGACTAACACCTTTCCTTACCAAGAAGCACCCATGATCCTTTTTAAAGGGAACAGTTTTATTTCAGGTTCAGAAACATCTGAACACAGAAGTGGACTGTTTTGATTTGGTGTGTGTGTGTGTGTGTGTGTGTGTGTGTGTGTGTGTGTGTGTGTGTGTGTGTGTGTGTGTGTGTTGTGCCTGCAAGCTCATGACTGTGCTGCAATCTGTATGTGGAGGACAGAGGACAGCATGAGGGAGTCAGCTCTCTTTCACATGGATCTCCAAGATCTAACTCCGGCCCTGCGCTAGGCAACCAACACTTTTACCCACTAAACCTTCCTGCCAACCCAGAGCTGGGCTGGTTTAGATGTTCAGGAAAGAGTGACTAAGTTTGGGGGATTCATGTTTTTTGCTTGCTTTTTAAAGATAGATTTATTATAAATGAAAGTTCATACATTATCAGTTTTATCTTGAATGTGGTCATTTAGACTTGGTATAATGTAGACAAATTGTTGTATTGAGGTTCTTGTAAACTGACAAGTACAAGTTGTCCTCTGACCTCTGCATACATACTATGACACTATCATGCCCCATCCCAACAAATAAATAAGTATAAAAATGCCAGCAGTTAAAACAAAGGCTATAATTATCAACAAAGGAAAAGTTAGAAATAAGAATCAACATATCAGTCAATGCCTGAAAAGGATTGATTCAAGGACTTCACAGATACTGGTACGCTTAAAGTCCTAACATGAAATTTAAGACACAGGGTTTTGCAGATCTTCCATATACTTTAATTCATTTGTGTCTCACCTGTGACCCACAGACTGTGTGCATGCTAGGATGGCTTTGGATGTCTGTCACTCAACACATTTCTAGATAACAGCATCCTGTCTAAATGCCAAAACATGAACCCTAAAGTCTTCTGCCTTACCAGCTAAGATATCAAGGGGAGCAAGCAGATGCAGATACCCACAGCGAAACATTAAGGGAGAGCTCAGGCAATCTTAGGAAGAGGGGAAGGAAGGATTGCAGGAGCCAGAGGAGAGCCAGAAGAACATTGCCCACAGAATCTACTAACCAGGGCTCATAGACACCGAAACAAGAATCAGGGAGCCTGTATAGATCTGACCTATGTCCTCTGCATATCTGTTATGGTTGTGTAGCTTGTTTTCCTTGTGTGATTCCTAACAGTGAGTGTGGGGTTTATCTCTGACTCCTTTGACTACTTTGGGAACCCTTTTCCTCCTGCTAGATTGCCTTGTTGAACCTTGATATGTCCCTAGATTTGTTATGCCATATTTGGTTGATATCCTTTGGTGGCCTGCTCTTTTCTGAAGGGAAATGGAAGAGGAGTGGATCTGGGGCAGAAGGAAGTTGGGAGGGAAGGACTAGAAAGAGAGGAGAAAAGGGAAACTGTGGTCAGGATGTAACATATGAGAGAAGAAAAAAGTAAAAAAGTTAATTTAAGAAACAAAGCTATCTCTGGTTTGCTTAGTGCAACATAAATGCTTATAAATAGCTAATATTCTGTAGTGTTTGGAGCAATATGAAGAAATAAATGTATGTAGGCATTTATAAAAATTTGTATTATTGAAATTACTTTAACATTTTCAGACTTAGTTGATTGAATCTGTGAATGTGGAGTCTGCAGAAAAGGGACACTAGCTATACTAAATTAATTTTAATACATATATTGGTTGAGAAATCTTTAAAACACCAAAATGTAAGAAAAATTAAAGATAATCGAATAGCTAGAAAAACTAGGAAACATTTGTTTAGGGTACAGTGGTCATGACCAGTGTATCTGTGGGTAAATTGTCCTTTGTTATTCATCTACAAACACTGGATTATTCTATTTTCTTATATGGGCTTGGGAGTCTTCCACCTTGTCCCCTAGGCAACCTGTCAGATGAGTTTCCATAGCTACTAAGCTAGCATGGTACAAATTTCATGCTCTGAAGCATAGTGGTAGACATAGGTTATCACACTAGGTCCCAGCAATGTGTTTCTCATCACTGATTGCATTTAATGTGACATGGTTCCAAATTTATTTCATTATGTCATTGGTAAACCAAAACACACACAGTCCAGTCTCACACACAGTAGTTTACTGACTTACTAGCATTTGCTGAACAGAAGATGTTCCGAGCAAGCAGTTAGCCTATCGGTGAGTCAATTTTTCTTCTTCTGAATCTTGTTTTAAGGATTAGGCCACAAGTAACTTACGTGTTTCTGTGACCAGGCAGATTAAAGGATTAATCTTTTTTAATTTTATTTTTATTATTTATGAAGAGTCATATGCCATGACCAGCTTGGAGGAATTAGCTCTCAACACCATCTGGGGATCCAACTTACGTCATCAGGCTTAATGGCAAATTGTATCACCCACAGAGCTATCTTGCTGGTCCTAAAAATTAATCTTATAATTCAGACTAATACCATTTTATCATTGATGAGTTAATAAAACCAACTACTTGGAGGTGGGGAAAGTGATCTAGAGTGATTCTTTAGTTTGAGTCATTGGTGTTGCTTAACAAATAATTTTCAAAACTGTTGGATGAGTTAAGTCTTTTAAAGTGTCATAACCCACCATTGTTCCTTTTGTGTTATTATCAAATATATATGTAACACATTTACATCATAATCGTCTCCTGTAATGATTTCCATGGCAATGAAACGATAACTTAGAGTTTCTCTGAAATCATTGTAACTCGACTTTGTAACTTTCTAAGAAACCCAGCTTGGGTCTTTTAACATTTGGAAGAATGACATTCTTGCTTATCTGTCTTATCCTATAGAGCCAAACTCTGACATTTGTTTTGTATTCTCTTGATTTTTTTAGTATAATTGTTGTATTGTCTCGTAACACAGGGCTAAGACCGGAAGGTGAAGATGCAGGGAGAGATTCCTTGAGCACACGCTTTAAAGAAGACTTTCTAGTGATTAGAGGAAGGGGCAAGTGGATCCCATAAGAGGTGATGGTGTTAATGTTTATAGCCCTAACTCTAGGTAAAAGAAGCCACTTCTCTAATGAGAATAAAGTATTTTTAATTCACTTATTTTTACGTCTGTATATAGATCTTTTTACCTTAAGGTATTTGTGTCACATGCATGCAGAAGTGAGTAGAAGCTGGTGGATCTCCTGGAACTGGAGTTACAGACAGTTGTTAGCCTTCATGTGGTTGCTGGGAACCAAAATCAGGTCATATGAAAGAGAAGCTAGTGTTCTCAACTGCCAAGCCATCTCTCTAACCCTAAAGTTGAGTTTTTAAGACTCCTTCTTGACTTGAACCTTTGTTTCCTATGAGGAAATAATACAGATTTTCTCATGTACCTGAATAACCAAATTAAGTATAATGACAAAAGCTGAATTTTGTCTCACTGCTGTGGAGATTTGGATCCTTGATTGGTGGTGGTTCCCGTGGCATGGAGAGGGTAGCAGAAGAGAATTTCTTTTCTCATGGACAGGAAACAAAAGGGGAAAAGGAGAGGGAGAGGTCTCATAATTCCATATCACACCTCCAGTTAGCTAACTTCTTTCCACTGGGCTGCCTCCTCTCTGTAGCACCATCCTAGGGACCAGTCCTCTAACACATGGGCTTTCAGTTTGCTATAAGTTTGCTCTTTTATTCATTTAGTTTATATAAAACAATTTATACTTGATCTCCTCCATTATTATTAAGCAAGTATGTACATTATTCTATATTCTATTTTAGAGAATTGCGTATATTTGGAAGCCATAGATTATTGATCTTAGGGCTTATAGGGGCTAATTTTCGTTATCAGCTTAGCTAGATTTAGACTGATCTAGAAGCCTTACCTCTTAATGTTTCCGTGAGACATTTTCAGAAAGATTTAACTGAATAGACAAGCTTGCCCTGAATGTGGTTGGCACCATCCCAGGCAGAATAAAAACGGTGAGCACCAGCATCCACGTCTCTTTCCTGTGAACTTGATGTCATCTCATGCTCCTGTTTCCACACCACTAAGGACTTGATCCCCCTCAAACCACATGCCCAACTAAACGCTTCTTTGGAGCACAATTAGTAAAAGTTCAGGGCCAGATATTGGGGTTCAGCCTGAAGATTCAAAACGCAAAGCAGCCAGCCACTGGCTTTTACCTCGACCTCAGTCCAAAATGGTGGTCCTGCCTCCAGGAATCTCAGAATCAGACTGTGACTGTGAGCTGTCTCCTCCCATTTTATAATCCTCTCTGGGTCTGGGATTTAAGGCATGCACTACATGGTTTCGGTGGCAAACTATTGTTGTTACTGGAGGTAAAGGTGTGTGTTACCACTCTCTGGTCTATAAGGCTGACCAGTGGGGCTGTTTTACTCTCTGATCGTCAGGCAAGCTGTATTTATTAAAATACAAATCAAATGACACTACACTTCTTTGGTTGCCATTGTCATAGAGTAAAGTAACTAAAACGGGATTTCCTCACCCCTTCTCCCATTATGGTTCTTACACCAAAGAACTAGATGGGCAAGGCTTGGGGCTTCACAAAGTGACTCTATTCTTTATTACTGAGTAAACCTGTCCTTCCTGGTAGTTTCCTATAGTTAGCTAGCTACTGATAATCCACTCTTTTAAAACGAAAACTGTTATAGAACTGTTAGCAGGTTTGTCAAAGGACTTAGAACATGGCAATTCTGAACCATGCTCTAAAGTCAGAAACCATTTGAGATTGCATAACCCAGTCTTTTCTCTCTAGGTAAAAATTCCTCTAATACTACCCTATCTCAAAAGCTAGTCATCATGCATTAATTAAAACACAAAGTAATATTTTGCCTCCCAAGACTTTCCGTTCTATTATTCATCTCAAAAATGTGGAGAGATAGTTCAATGGTTAAGAGCACTGACTGCTCTTTCAGTACCAATGTGGTGCTTCACAGCTATCTATAACTTGGCTTCCAAGGGATCTGAAACCCTATCCTGACTACCGCAGGCATGAGGCAACCTCATGGTACAAAGACATACATGAAGGCAGAACACCAATGCATATAGAATAAAAGTTACTAGAAAATTGGAAATCTAGTTTTCTTTCAGGTTTTTTTTTTTAATTTTTTTGAGATGGAGTCTAAATAGCCTAAGGATGACCTTGAACTTCTGATCCTCCTGCCTCCACCTTCCAAGTGCTGGGCTTAAAGGCCTGTACCACCACATTTAGATTTTGGTGTTGGGGACCAAACTCAATGCTTCCTGCATGCTAGACAAGTGCTCTACCAACTGAGCTACGTTCCCAGCCCCTTCTAATTTCAGGAGTCACTCTTATCATTGTTATAAGTGATAATATTCCCTTTGGCATTTTATTGGTTTTTCAAGATGGGATTTCTCTGTAGCTTAGCTTTGAAGCCTGTCTTTGAACTTGTTCTGTAGACTAGGCTGGCCTCAAACTCACAAAGACCCGCCTGCTGCTACCTCTTAGTGCTGGGCCTAAAGGTGTGTGCCACCACCACGTGGACTTTTATCAGTTGTTTTTTTTTTTTAAAAAAAAAAAACCTGAAATGTTCCTTTTGCCCCACCCTCCCCATTCCTTATATAATGTAACATAGCTTCCTTTTGTGGACCAACTATCAAAATAGGTTTCGTATGTGTCATGTTATATTTTGTTTAGAAAAATATTGGTGTGGATCCAGGTGGTGGTGGTGCACACCTTTAATCCCAGCACTCGGGAGGCAGGTGGATCTCTGTGAGTTCGAGGCCAGCCTGGTCTACAAGAGCTAGTTCAGGACAGGCTCCAAAACTACAGAGAAACCCTGTCTCAAAAGACCAAAAAGAAAAAAAAAAAGGATGGTGTGGTAAAGCTAAAGTAACTTAGTTATATTCCCCTTTCCTACTCCCTGTACTTCTAGCTAATTGACCTACTTCCATTTGTATGGGTATACGTGTGTGTGTGTGTGTGTGTGTGTGTGTGTGTGTGTGTGTGTGTGCTACAACCTGCTACAACCCTTATTTTATCTCTTCATTCAAACTCTGTCATCATACTTTATTAATTTAATTATCTTTTCTCCCTCAAATGTCACCTTTATTTTAGATGAGTGCATGTTGCCAAGTTTTCATTTACACTCAAGACTAAATTTCTTCCTGATTTTAAACCCTTTGCTAGTATGAGATACAATGAAACCAACTCAAAGCAAAAAACAGGAGACGATATGACCTAGTTGGCTCGTTATCAAACGGGATCTGTACTGGCCTCTCCATGTTTAAAACAGTCTCCTGTGATCCCTAACCCTCTCTTATGTGACAGCCACAGAGAGTCAAGGAACTCCCTTAAAGTCAACTTGGATGCTTTCTACGTGTGTGAGAGGTAATTAATGAGGCTACTTTGCACAAGCATAATGGGAGACTCTAGTTATGGAATCACAAATTAATGATACTTTGTATTTTTCTAGAACAGTATTGGGAAATAGGTTTTAATTGCAGCCAAATGTGTTAAATTAACTTTAAACTCTCTTCTGAGAGAAAATTACATATATCAAATGTATATATTATAATAAAATATAATTATTAGATAATTTTATATAGACTTTTAAATAATTGTTATAAAACTGTATAAGTGATCCTGATTCACTTGCTACAATAACCAGCTCTTAGCTATCCATAGTGAAAAGACAATAAAATACAGCTAATTGAATTCCACTGGTAACTCAGAAACCATAGCCTGAACTCATCCTACAAAGGAGCTCTTCCTGAGCTACCGCATGTGGCTCCTCCAGCATTAGGGACAAGCTTGGTTATTCCAGGGAACCAGCAGTCTCTGATTTTAGGAGCTGATAGAAGACAAACATTTCCTGCTGTGCCCAGGGTCTGCTGCAGTTGTTGGCGGTGACTCAAGGCAGCTTTCTCTGTTTGTTGACCAGCTCCGTTACACAACAGTACACATTCTGCAGTCACTGGAGTCCACCCAGGAGCTGGAAGGGAGCTTTGCCCCATGATTCAGTGCAGCCTTAGGTACATTCCCCCTTACCTGCTTGTGTGGTGCATACCTATCACATAACTTCAAGAACATGAGAGAATGAAATAAAAGTTCCCAGAAAAAGAAGTGACCCACATATCAGCAAAGAATATATGTCTGTCGGGCTCCTTCTCTGATCCTTGCCCGTTTTCTTATAATATGACCCATGAAGAACAAAAAGAACAACCCGCCAACGAGTTATCTCCAGACTGACCTCAAAACAAGTTATCAACCCATTTTCTTTGTAGAAAATTTAGAAAGATCTCATCTGGCTTGAACTGGGCCACTCACTGCAGCTGCTTTCCAAAACTGGAATTGAGGGAATCAGCTGACATTGTGCCTGTATTGCTGGGGATTTCTCTCTGAGTTGGTAATTTTCAGGTTTTTCATATTTTATCCAAGGAGCACACACATTACAAATTGGCAAGTAAAGTTTATTAAAAAGCCAAGTGATATTTCAGGTCAGACATACCACAAATGAGCTATGCACTCAAAGGCCTCAGCTGTTGTTATTTGGGGCTTTGTTTTAAAGGATCCAGAAACAGGAAGAGTTAGTTGCTAAGGAGTGTATGTGGATGAATCTGTTTTGATTGGCTGGCTTGATTAGGTGAGACTTTGTTCACTGAGCATGTCCCTTCCCATGATGCATCTGACTTTAATTATATGCATACCTGATTGTGCATAAGCTTAAGATGGTTAGCATGGGGCTTTTTCTTAAACATTCACTCAGAGGACAGTTTGCCTTATTGTGAATGTATATAAACCTAGTTCAGAGCAGGTCACTTCCCTGCCTCCAGTGTCCTGATATGTTCTGGATGCATTTGAGTAGAAACTGGCCACCAAGATGGGAGTTACAAAGGTGCCAGGAAAAGTAACTTATTCTATCATTTAAAGTGGAATGCATCTGCAGTTTGGTGCAGGTGTGTTCCCTGGGTTGCCAGCTCTGTTGTTTAGAGAGATGTAGGCATAACCTAAACCAAGTAAAGTCGCTGAGCCATCCTTGTGATTGCCTACCTTGTTGGGGTTTTTGGTAACTACTTGATGCTTATGTGATCTAAGAATTTCTGAGATCCCATCTAGATTAACGTCTGCCTCACGAGACATCATATTCTTTATTTGGCATGGGAAATAATGGAAGGTGGAAGTAGATTGAAGATGGATTGGTGATAAAAAGTACAAAGCATTAGTTATTACTCTGCTACCCTCCCTCCATCTCCTATACACTCATGCACATACTGGTGTCATTAATGGGCTCAATATGTTTTTTTTTTATTAAAGATTTCTGTCTCTTCCCCACCGCCGCCTCCCATTTCCCTCCCTCTCCCCCAATCAAGTCCCCCTCCCTTGTCAGCCCAAAGTGCAGTCAGGGTTCCCTGCCCTGTGGGAAGTCCAAGGACCACCCACCACCATCCAGGTCTAGTAAGGTGAGCATCCAAACTGCCTAGGCTCCCACAAAGCCAGTGCGTGCAGTAGGATCAAAAAACCCATTGTCAGTGTTCTTGAGTTCTCAGTAGTCGTCATTGTCCGCTATGTGGGAATGCAAACCTGTGCAACCACTTTGGAAAGCATTGTGGCGGTTTCTCAGGAAATTTGGGATCAACCTACCCCTGGACCCAGCAATACCACTCTTGGGAATATACCCAATAGAGGCCTTATCATACAACAAAAGTATATGCTCTACTATGTTCATAGCAGCATTGTTTGTAATAGCCAGAACCTGGAAACAACCTAGATGCCCTTCAATGGAAGAATGGATGAAGAAAGTATGGAATATATACATATTAGAGTACTACTCAGCAGTAAAAAACAATGACTTCTCGAATTTTGCATGCAAATGGATGGAAATAGAATATGTTTTGTTTTTTAAGAACACTTGAAGTTATGTAATAGTGATGTTGGTGATAAGGGAGAAATCGGAGGAGAGAGAATGGGGGAAGAGACCTGACCAAAGCATATTATATATTTAGGTAAAATTTTCAAGCAATAAAAATTTTAAAGCTAAAAGCTTTTCTCAAATTGCTTTATTGCAAGCAATATTGTTTACTTAGTATTACTTAGATAGCAGGTACCCTTTTTAGCGTTTTACATAAACTGTCTCATTTTATCCTCAGCTCAGAATTATTGTCTTCCTATCAGTAAGGAAATTGAGACTCTGAGGATTGTTAAAGAAAACTATTCAGCAATAGATGTTAAAGCGTGGCACAGAGAGGTTTAGGTAGCACAACCAGAATGTGAAGGTCCCACTACAACTGGATGTGCAGGGGAGAGAATTAGCATAAATATGAATACAGTAGGATGAGAAACAGGAAAGAAGAGGCTGGGGGAAATTACTGTGAGAAAACAGGCACAAGGAGATTCTTGCTGAAGTGAGGCATGGGTGATGGATCAAACAAAACCAGACAAGGAGGGTGAGGACCTGACTATCCAAGTTAACACAATAGAGCAGTGGTTCTCAACCTTCCTAATGCTGCGACCCTTTAATACAGTTCCTAATGTTATGGTGGCCCCGACCATGAAATTATTTTGTTTTAACTTCATAACTGTAATTTTGATACTGTTATGAATCATATGTGAATATTTCTGGAGATGGAAGTTTGCCAAAAGGGTCATGACCCACAGGTTGAGGACCACTTCATTAGTGGGTGAGAAATTTTGCTTGATTATCTTAACAAGGATGGAAGAACTGGATTATACTGGACATGTACAAAGAAACATAAGCTAAGATTCAGAAAGTAGGCTTAAGGTTAGTCAAGCTAAATCTGTTGGGTTAGTTTTTCCAAGGTCATCTCTAAGAGATAGTTCCTGAGCTTGAGGTTTTTTTGTCCTTACTACCTACCAACTGAGAGAACATATGTTAATCCTAATTATAGCATCTACTTATGTTGCAATTTAAAATGAAAGGCGTTGTTCTAAGTGCTTTAAATGTATTAACTCATAATCCTCATAACCACCTTGTGTAGCACAGACCATTTTAGTAAGAGGAGTGAGCTCCTAGAGTTACACCATCTCGTCAGTGTCGGCCACCTGGAGAGAGCCCACGCTGTAACCAGTGCCTTGGGAGTCAAAGAATATGGATTTAGATTCATTGTTTAGTCTCGCAGAGGTGAACCCTGAGCAAAATGCTTTTATCTCTCAGGGACTCCATTTCCTCGTACAAGAAGAAAGGGCGCTTGTTTCTAGGTAATTCTTGGGAGCATTTCTAGGCAAGTCCTGCGGTTCTCGCACTGATATTTTAGAATTGCCAAGATGAAAAGGTCAGTGTGAGAGAGCACCTTCTGATTCATCAACTGAGGATGCTGTGAACCTCTGCTGCTGTGCATCCACACCTTCTGAGTTTCTCCCCAGAATATATCCTACTGCTGCAACTTAATGCATGTCCTTTCCCAGTGTATCACATGGCTAGCTTCTTTGTGGGACACAGCTCTATGTAACTGTGTGTTGGCACTGAAAGCTCTTTGTTCAGGGATGTTCGCATGTATAGACCCTCATAAGGAAAAAAAAAACTTAAAAAAACACTGACATGTATGCATGTGGACATGCACATTCAGTGCAAGTGTCTATGCATGTCTGTGCCATCTCCTTGCCTTGGTAAAGGTCTGTTATATAGATTTGTAGTGAAATAATTAAGGTGATTTCTTTTATATATTTCAAAAAATTAGGAAACATTTAGGCATTTTTCTGGATTTTCTGATTTAGTCGTTTAATGTTTTATGCTTTCTCTTTGAATTGAATATAGGTTAACTATAACATTTAAAAGTTAAAATGACAGAGCTGGAGGGAAGGTTGAACTATTAAGAATTTTTAGCACCCACATCCATAGTCTTCCAGTTGCCTGTAGCTCCAGTTCCAGGTGGTTTCTCCTGTCCTCAAAGCATGTTCACGCATGGTATATACATATATATATATACATGAACCAGAATACTCATGCATTTAAAATCTGGAGAAGGAGAAGAAGAAGAAGAGGAGGAGGAAGAGGAGGAGAAGGAGGGGAGGAGGAGGAAGGGGGTGAGGGGAAGAGGAAGAGGAGGAAGGAAAGAAGGAAGGAAGGAAGGAAGAAAGAAAGAAAGAAAGAGAAAGAAAGAAAGAAAGAAAGAAAGAAAGAAAGAAAGAAAGAAAGAAAGAAAGAAGGAGCGAGCGAGCACCGGACAGAAATCTCAAGGTCCAAATCAGGAGCAGAAGGAGACAAAGCACGAGCAAGGGACTCAGGACCGCGAGGGGTGCACCCACACACTGAGACAATGGGGATGTTCTATCGGGAACTCACCAAGGCCAGCTGGCCTGGGTCTGAAAAAGCATGGGATAAATTTGGACTAGCTGAACATAGCGGACAATGAGGAATACTGAGAACTCAAGAACAATCACAGTGGGTTTTTGATCTTACTACACTTACTAGCTTTGGGGGAGCCTAGGCAATTTGGATGCTCACCTTACGAGACCTGGATAGAGGTGGGAGGCCCTTGGACTTCCCACAAGGCAGGGAACCTGGACTGCTCTTCGGGCTGGTGAGGGAGGGTGACTTGATCGGAGGAGGGGGAGGGAAATGGAAGGCGGTGGCGGGGAGGAGGCAGAAATCCTTAATTAATAAATAAATTAAAAAAAAATCCTAAACTCTTTCCCTTGTGTACATAGCAGCTGCTTCTTGCCATGATCTCCTTTCTTCCTCTCCATACTCCCTTACTCTTAGACCTCCTGCTTAGCACACAGAGCTGCTCACATACACACATGTTAAACATCATGCAAGCTCCTGTTGGAGGAAGCTGCTTGTTCTTCCCAGCCACCCAGCTAGCTTAGCCCCAAAATAACCACACAGAAACTTTATTAATTAAATCGCTGCTTGACCCATTAGATCTAACTTCTTTTTTTTTCTTTTTTTATTGAGAAAATGAAGAAAAAAGAAAAAAAGTTTCCCCCTCCTCCCAGCCTCCCATTTCCCTCCCCCTCCTCCCACCTTCTCCCCCTCCCAATATTCCTCTCCCCTTCCCTCTCCAGTCCAAAGAGCAGTCAGGGTTCCCTGCCCTGTGGAAAGTTCAAGTCTCTTGCCAACCCTAAGGTGGCTCCCTTACTAAGAATTGTGCTTCCCTGCTCTCCTATCCAACCTTCATTTATCCCAATCATCCTGTTTCCCTAAGTTCCCCCATCCTCCCCTTCTCACTTTTCTCTCCCCATCTCCCCTTACCCCCATCCCACCCCACCCCCAAGATCCCAATTTTCTCCCCGGCAATTTTGTCTACTTCCCATAGCCAAGAGGATAGCTATATGTTTTTCCTTGGGTTCACCTTCTTATTTAGCTTCTTTAGGTTCACCAGTTGTAGACTCCGTGACCCTTATTTATGGCTAGAAACCAATTATGAGTGAGTACATCCCATGATCATCTTTTTGGGCCTGGGATACCTCACTCAGGATAGTGTTTTCTATTTCCATCCATTTGCATGCAAAATTCGAGAAGTCATTGTTTTTTACCGCAGCATAGTACTCTAATGTGTATATATTCCACACTTTCTTCATCCATTCTTCCATTGAAGGGCATCTAGGTTGTTTCCAGGTTCTGGCTATTACAAATAATATTGCTATGAACATAGTTGAACAAATGCTTTTGTCACGTGATAGGGCATCTCTTGAGTATATTCCCAGGAGTGGTATTGCTGGGTCCAGGGGTAGGTTGATCCCGAATTTCTTGAGAAACCGAAACACTGATTTCCAAAGTGGTTGCACAAGATTGCATTCCCATCAGCAATGGATGAGGGTACCCCTTCCTCCACAGCCTCTCAAGCAAAGGCTATCATTGGTGTTTTTGATTTTAGCCATTCTGACAGGTGTAAGATGATATCTCAAAGTTGTTTTGATTTGCATTTCCCTGATTGCTAAGGAGGTTGAGCATGACCTTAAGTGTCTTTTGGCCATTTGAACTTCTTCTTTTGAGAATTCTCTGTTCAGTTCAGTGCCCCATTATTTAATTGGGTTAATTAGCATTTTAAAGTCTAGTTTCTTGAGTTCTCTATATATTTTGGAGATCAGACCTTTGTCTGTTGCGGGGTTGGTGAAGATCTTCTCCCAGTCAGTAGGTTGCCTTTTTGTCTTAGTGACTGTGTCCTTTGCTTTACAGAAGCTTCTCAGTTTCAGGAGGTCCTATTTATTCAATGTTGCCCTTAATGTCTGTGCTTCTGGGGTAGCTCTAACTTCTTATTGGCTAACTCTTACATCTTAATTTAACCCATCTCTGTTAATCTGTATATCACCACGAGGTTGTGGCCTACCAGCAAAATTGTAGCACATCTATCTGCCATGCAAATCCATGGCATCCTCTGACTCCACCCTTCTTTCTCCCAGCATTCAGTTCCATCATCCCCACCTACCTAGGTTATGCCATATTAACAGACCAAGGCAGTTTCTTTATTCATTAATAATAATTAGAGCACACAGAGGGGATTTCCACATCACCTCCCATTATTTGTCTAATTAAAAAGGAAGGTTATAACTTTAACATAGAAAAATTACATATAACAAAACAGATGTCAAGCAATAATTACAGTTACTATATATCTACTTTTTCTTTTATCATAGCTAAGCAAAACATTGACCTTATATTTGTATCAGTAAACCAGGATCCATACTAATGCAAATCTCTATAGCATATCACCCTTTAAATGTAAACAAACATTTATAGACAATACTTGGGAATATTGGCGTAGTTATTTCTCTCCAAACTGCTTCCTGCTGTTTATTGGGTGAAGTAATTTTTGAGGGTATTCTTTTGGGGGTTCACAGCAACTGTTCAGGGGGTCTTTTTCCATGAAACTATGTTGGTCTGGAAGCAATCCACAGGTTCTCATCTTCTGTAAAAACAAAAGAACCTCTTTTCCAAATTTTGGAATCAAGATACCTTTATAATATACATGCTGGTTTAGCTTAGCAGCCCATAAGATGACATAAGTCTCTGTACTTAGCTTATTCACAGTCAAAAAATTCAAAGACAACACAATAATATACATAATCCAGACTCTGAATTTTCCATTTTTACATGGCTTATTTTTCTTTACTCCTTTTAATCTATAACTGTCTGTAGTCTATCTCTTTAAAGACTTTGTCTTTTTTAAAACCATTTACTTCTTTTTATAACTCTTTATACTCATTTTATTCTCTCTACCAAGCCTACATACATTTATCCAACATTGTGACCCATTTATAGGCCTTTTTTATCTGGATTTGTCTTTATTGCATACCTGTAATTATTTACTGTCTAGGAACACTTTTAAAATGCTAAGTGCTTCTTAAAACCTAAGCTGCACCATTATTATGATATATACAGTATTTCTGGCTTGCCTGCCCAGTCTAAAACTTAAGCGGCACTGTTACTATGATATATAAGGTACTGCCTGCTTGCTCAGCACAGTCCAGACTGGCAGAGCTGCTCACCGCCTCTGAGAGACATGCACAGTGCCCCATCTCTAGGCACATGCTGCCATTAAGCAAGCTGCAGCATTCTGCTCATAAACCCCATTCAAATTCTCTGTCTCCTAAAAGCTCCAGAGGTCACACTGGCAGCATAGTCAGAAAGCCAGAATTTTAAAACGACTCAAGCTTTTTTCCTGCTATGGCTGGATCAGGAAAATCTCTCTTAAAGGAACTGCCGCAAGCTGCCAGCAAACAGCAAGAAGCTGTGTTAAACTGTGGCCGCCCAGCTAGTTTAGCCCTGAAATAACCACAAAGAAACTGTATTAATTAAAATACTGCTTGGCCCATTAGCTCTAACTTCTTATTGGCTAACTCTTACATCTTAATTTAATCTGTCTTTATTAATCTGTATATCACCACGAGGTTGTGGCCTACCAGCAAAGTTACAGCCCCTCTATCTCCAGCAGCAGACTCATGGCGTCCCTCTGACTCTGCTTTCTTCTCCCAGAATTCAGTTCTGTCTTCCCACCTACCTAAGTTCTGTCCTATCAACAGGCAAAGGCAATTTCTTTATTCATTAATGGTAATCACAGCACACAGAGGGCACTTCCACATCAGGCTCCTCATTACTGTGATGCAGAATCTTAAATGTTGCTAAATCAAAATACATTGAGATAGCATGAACATGTTTAAATTTTGGATTAGGAAGAATAAGTACAAAAATAAAATTATTTCCTCTCATGTTTACACAGTAAAAGAGTCGAAAGTTAGCCTGAATTGTATTTAACACAAAGTTATTTACATTACTTGGCTTCATTCTGAATAGTCCCATAATATTCATTAGAAAATTCTCCACCCACAAGTCATCGGGGATGTTTTTCACTTTCTCCTGTCCTGGTGATCTGCCCTGCTGCGTACACATTGGTAGCTTCCTGTTTTCTCTGCATTCCAGGGTGAAATTCTATACTACTCTTTGAGTCCTTGTAATATGTTCTCCAACTCCCAAAGCTGGTTTTCAGTGAACTGCTCAAAGCTATTTTGAGAGAAAGGTGATAATTTTTGTGGCTTTCAAAGCCTCTCACATTGAATATGACCTCTTCTTCCTCTGCTCCAAACAGCTTGCCCACAGATGCCACATTCTGTGGTGAGTGGTGCAGAATGGGAAACAACTGGCCAGAGCTGATGCCCTCAGTACATAGGTAGAGCATGTTGTCTTTGATGTGTTTCCCGCTGTGGGTCTCTTAGGAAGGAGAGACCTATCACTCTTTGGTCCACGATGCTTTCTCCATTAACAAGGAAGGTCTATTTCTGGACCTGTGTCTGCCCCTACTCTTCACATGTGATAACACATAGTCCCTCACCTATTCTGATATGTTTCAGGCTGTGGGCAGCTTTTACCTCTTGTGGATCTTTTTTTCACTTATAATCATACATGATCTTTCTCATTAGGATTTTCCTATGGGGCCCATAAAACCTTGACTCTTTCTTTCAGAGACTGGCAGCCTTAGACCTTTACCCCTCCTTCTAAACCTCACAGTTATTTCAGTGCCTGTAACATAACCCAGGGATTTCACACCTTTGTCCCCTCCTGAGAACTAGTCATTTCCCCAGCAGCCGTGCCCCACAGTACAAGCCCTCTTCCAACTGACCTGGCATTCTCCCTTTGTGTTCCTTGATGGAACTTGACCCTGCTTACTCTGAAGTTTATCTGTAGTATTAGTTCTGTTATGTTGATACGCTGATATATACACTTTGACCCTGCAAACCTTTATTTAATAGAATAAAAGGTTTGCATTTGTGAGTATTTTTCCGCATTCCTTTGGCTCCTGCTTGCATGGGTTGGTTGAGGTTCTTTGGTGTTTTTTGTTTCCTTACTCTTATTTCCCTTCTCCAGTCCCAGCTGTTAGTGATCAAATCTTGCATTGTGAAGGATGATGGGAACCTAATTATTTCTGTTGCAACCATTAGCACCACCATCATCTTCAACATCAGTCAGACTAGAGTCTCAGGTCCTACTCTGATTGTTGCCCCAACTCCCTATGTGAGTAATTCTGGGAGCTTGAGTCTCAAAGTCTTTCTCTGTGTGATCTGAGCCCACTGTACCTAGTCCAGTGCTTCCAGTGCTCCTCTCTCCCACCAATGGGCCCTTGCTAATATTGGTCAGCCTCCTTCAGGGATTATTTTATACAGTGTTAAGAGAAATAAGCCAGGAACAGAAAGACAAAATCTCATAAGTAGTCTATAAAACAGTTGATCTGTTAATGTAGTTGAAAAGAAAAGTTGAACAGTCCCAACATGAAGTTTGGTAAGAAGAATGAGTTCTACTCACCTGCTGAACAACTGAGGAACAACAGTTTGTAAAAATGTAGTATATATCTAAAAATAACTATACGTTTGAATCATTTGAAGATTTAAATACAAAGACTAATTGCACTGATTCGATTGTTACATATACATATTTCTAATTATCAATTACATCTGGCCCTAATAGCTTTAGATATCATGGGTTTACTGTGTTCTGAGAACTATGATAAATGAGGAAAAGAAGGAGCATAACAATAGCATATTGCTTACTTCCACAATATCTTTGTTAACTATTTAAAAAAAAAACCTACATGAATCAGATTAATAAATTCCTGGTGATCGCAGGCCCATGAGTTCTTTTCAACACTCTTAGTAGAGTGTTACAAATGTGTGGCTTTGTAGGCAATTAACTATAAATTTTCAAGCTACTTCCCTTTCATTGCTTTCATTTTACAGATAACAAAACCAACATTTATATCCTATCTCAAGCTCAATTCCATAAACATCCCATCATTTGTCTTTTGTACTATATGCATAGGACTAAGGTTTGGGCTATTTTTGCTTCAGGATCCCTAATGTCAAAGGAGGCCTCCTGGTGTGGTCAGTACTATCCAAGAGTCATCTGCTGGCTAGGGCTTTTCTAGTTTGTGCAGGGAATGGGGTGCACTAAATTGCTGGTGAGTATTCTGCTAAGCATTCTTGACTTGTTGCTCAGAAGTTCTCTGTTAAATAATGGAAATGCTTATATCCTAACAGAATGACTGAGTCCTTTCCTCTCAAGTAATGGAGTGTCATCTTGCAAAGGCATTTACTAGTCTCAGACTAAGTGAATGATCTTATTTGCTGTGTAGTCTCTCTTAGAAGCCAGTAGTGAAATACTCTGACTGTTTGGTCATATGAATTATGTATGCATGAAAAGGAAAGGCTTTTAACTGTCATTTATTCTTGGCATGCAGGATTTCTTGCCTCAGCAATAATAACACCTAATAAAGTAGTGCCACTATGTAACAAGTATGAATGCTGTAGGTTGAGCCAAAGATAAGAAAAACTGCTTGACTTGTTCCTGTTGTTACTAAGCAGCTTATGTCCCCTAGAATTCCTCTCCTTGGTGTCACCTGATTCGCTTTTCTCCTGAACCACATTGTATGTATTCTCATGCAAGTCACTGCTGCCGTCTCATGTTAACTCATGAGCTCACTTCCAGCACATGGTTCCTCTCAGGAACCATGAGGAAACAACATCTGGTCTTAGTGTACGGCTTGTTGACTCGGGTCTATGGGTATGCACACTTAGATCATAGGTTATATGTGAAGTTTAGTAAGGCTCATGTTAATGAATTGATGATCTCCAGAGAGGACCTGATGTCAGTTCTAATTTTAGGTTAGAGAATTTCATCATTCTGTATAAGCCATCTCTGACATAGCTTGAGGCATATGCTTTATTAAGAATATGATTAGCATATGAGGATGAAGAGCAAAACAACTCAGAGCATAGATCTTAGAGCATTCTGATGTAAACGTGTGGTGTATATTGATTGTCAGAACTAGTTTCTGGGCACACAAATCCTCTTGATTTGTTCCCTAGAAATGGTTAGGATTCCTGGGTAGAGGGCATCTTAGAATTGCATGTGGGTGACTAGTTTGCTTATAAATAACTTCACTGAGTACAACTTATATAGCAATGCTACATTTTAAGTGTAAACATTGCTAAACATTGCCAGATGTATGCATTTTGTACCCCTCCCCCAGCAAAGGCCATTTCAGTGACCTGAAGCATTTCTCACATAGTGTCCTTCATCACCACCTCCTCTCACACATGCACCTTCTCCCTCCACAAGCGCTGATGTGATTTCTCTTGCAGTGCATTAGGTATGTCTTTTGTCAAGACCCACACATGAAAGGAGTCTGTGCTCTTTTATATTCGATACTCTTGATCAACATGATGTTTTTAAGATTCGTTCATATTGAATGACTATATATCTTACTGATTCACAAACTTCTAAATTTACTTAATTGTTGAGGAGTGCTTTGTTTTAAAATCTGGGAGTTTAAGGTTTGGGAATAACTGTGGATAACGTTCATTAGCTGATTTTCTTGTGATGGCTATGGAACCCACAGGATGCCAATATCACAAGAGGGTTCGATGTGTCTTCTTTCTCCCCATTTCTTGAAGTAGTTCAGACTGATATTATTGAGTTCATCTAGATAGGAGTTTCTTATGCAAAGGATTTATTTTGTATACTGAAGATATTTGTCTGTTTCATCTAGGTTGTTGATTGGCATCAAATTGTTTATAACAGTGGTTCTCAGCCTTCCTAATGCTATGACCTTCTAATGCAATTCCTCATGTTATTATGATCCCAACTATAAAATTATTTTGTTGCTACTTCATAATTGTAATTTTGCTGCTGTTATGAACCATACTGTAAATATCTGATATGCAGGATATCTGATATGCAACCTCTTTGGGGTTTGCCACTTCCAGGTTGAGAATTGCTGTCTTGTATCTTTTCATCCTATTAATTTATGTGGATGAGTGCAGTAGTACCATTTGTTTTCATTCCCAGATTTCTTTATGTTTGCTAGGATTTTCTTATTTTTCAGAGAGGCAGTTTATGGTTTCATAAATTCTCTGTTCATTCTTGCTAATTTTCCATTCTTACTATTTCATTCCTTAGGCTTAATTTGATATTTTGTTGTTGTTCTTCCTTAAAGAAAGACTATAGATGATTAAGATGTTTTTCTTTTTCTAATATGAGTTTTCTAGTATAAGCATTTAAAGTAGAAATGTTTTAGTATAAACACTTAAAGTACTAGCAATTCTTTGAAATCTCAAACTGACAGTTTTATTATATTAAATTCAGAGTATGAGGCTGGGAACTGGTTCAGTCATTAGTTTTTCAAGTGCGAAGACCTAGGTTTGATTTCCAGATTCCTAAAGAAAAATGTTGCATCTACTGGCATGCACTTGTAATCCCAGTGCTGAGGATGGGGAGGCAGATGGTTCCTTGAGACTCCCTGACCAGCCACACAGGCCTAATAGATGAACTTCAAGCCCAGTAGCAACTTCGTCAAAAAGAATGTTGACAGTGTCTCTAAGGATGATACACAAGGTTGTCTTCTAGCCTGCAAATATGCACCTCAACAAATAAGTGTGTAAATGCACACACAGAGGGAGAGAGAGAGAGATTGCAGTTTCTGGTCTCCCTTATTGTATCCTTCAATCAATGAATTATGTTTTTGTTTTCTGGTTTTTTTTTATTTTTTGGCTTTTCAAGTCAGGGTTTCTCTGTATAGCACTAGCTGGCTGTCCTGGAACTCACTTTGTAGACCAGGCTGGTCTCAGACTCACAGAAATTCACCTTTCTCTACTTCCCAAATTCTGGGATTAAAGACATGCACCACCAGGCTAGAAGTATGTTTTTAAGTCGATAGATATTATAAAAATTTTCAAGTATTTTATTATTAGCCTGACATTATTTTTCTAGAGATATATGCATATATATTCAGTGAGAATTAATGGCTATCAAAATGACTATTGAATTTAATGTTGAGACTTTAAACCCAGCAGATATCATTATGTGTGGTTGACTGTAGTCGTCTACAAATGTCACTTAGTTAGGAGAGTTGGTCAAGTCTTTCAGTCACATACAGATGCTCAGTTGATAAGAAAGGAATATTTGTCTCAGCTGTGTATGCAAGTGTTACCTGTGTCTCCTTTTAGCTCTGTCAGTTATTCATGTATTTTGTAATTCTTCTGTTGGGTCCATATGCATTGAGCATTGCTTTGCTGTCTCTTCTCTTTACCAAGCTCCTTTTTTAATATTGCCTGACAGTTTCATACATGCATATAATAAATTTCAGTCCTTTCGCCCTCTCCCTCTTTTTACCCTCACTCCTTTTTCTGCTAAAACACTTCTCAACAAGCCTTCCTCCTACTTCCATGACTCTTTGATGTTTGTGTGACTCACTATGTTTAAATAGGGTTGCCTGCCTGAGCATGGGTGGGAGGTATTTTACTGAGGCACACATAATTTATCACTGACTAAACCACTAAGAAAATGACACCCCATCCTCCAGACACTGTTGCCTGTCAATAGTCCCACAGGGAGTGGGACTTCATAAATGCTACTCTTTTTCTCTTTACTGGCTTCCTTTATACTGCCAGAGGGTTCAGTCCACAGGAGGGAACTCATACCTGCCTGGTACTGTAAACCTGTGGCTGGGGAGGTCATAGGACTCAGGGAGACCCTACCTACCTCTACTGGGAGTGAGGCCTCATGAGTCTTCCCCGCTTCCATATGAAATGCAGGGCACCTAAGCTTGGGCTGGTAACCAAAGCTACAGTAAGTTTCATGCATATCAGCCATGTCCTTTCCAGAAGACATTGTTTTGCAGCAATCTCCCCAAACTCTGGCTCTTAGATTCTTTCTGCACCCTTTTCCATGATGTTCCTTGAGCCATGGGACTGGTGACGGGCGTGACACCAATGTCCCCTTTAGTGCTGATGACTGCAGTCACAAGTTCTCTGCTGTTTGACTGGCTTTGAGTTTTTCATTAACCACTGTCCACTGCAGAAACAAAAGAGAACAAAAAACTTCTCTGATGAAAGTATTGATCTAAGAATAGAAAGTATTTAGAAGGCAGTTTGATACTATGTCCACTTGCAAAACAGTTTAGAGAAGGTTCTCTTGGGGGTGACCTCCCAAGCCCCAGGCTCTTAGCCAGGTTTGCAGTCCCAGGTATGAATTCACTGCTGTGGAGGGAATCCTCTACCACTATGAAAGCAACCCTGGGGAAAGTAAGCTTCCAGCTCAGTTCTAACTTGATTTTCCTATATCCTGTGACCTAAGTATGTAGTGTCTTCAGCAGCAAGGTCTACCATCAAATTCTAATGTACACCCAACAGCAATGGCAATAATGCATATTGATTTAGGGACTCTGTGCCTCTCTGACTTCACAGATTGTAACATGGGCACTCAGCTTCTTGTTTAATATGCTACAGCTTCTGAGAGAAGCAGTATTCCCTGCAATGCTGATCCTGCCAGCAACTATGGAAGTTCTCTTATTGCTAGTAAGCTTCCTTGTCCTGAGATCACTCGGCCTGCTATTAGTATAATCACTCCAGTTTTTAAACGTTTCTAATGCTTTTCTAGTGGCTTGTGTTTCCCTGGTATGACTCCCCTCTTATTTTGTGGGTGTGAGAGAGGGTTGAAGCAAGGTCTTGCTTTGTACCCCAGGCTGGCCTTGAATTTGCAGCAATCCTACCTTAGCTTCTCAAGTGCTGGGATTGCAGGCATGAGCCCACACACACTGCTTCCTTTTGTTTTTAACCTCTTTGTCCCTCGAATGAATTTTATATCAGTCATGTGCTGTTTGTTGAGTGTACTCCCTCTATAAATTCCTGCCTTTTATTACTATGTGTATTCCATTCTTAGACCTACAATAGGACTAACTTCACCATCTTATGTTTCTCATTCTTTTATTCTTTATCCCTCATCCTTTCCCTGCCTTCTCCCTAACTAGGTGAGTCTTTTGGTATTAACTTCTCTGTTGAATTATTACTTTTTATTTTTACTATTTATGTGATTTCTCAAACACTCAGCAAACTCATTTTTAACTTACTGTTTTAGTTAGGATGTCTATTGCTGTGATAAACACTGTAACTAAAAGCAACTTGGGGCAGAAAAGGCATATTTCAGCTCACTGTTCTCAGGTCACACCCACAGAGGGAAGGTGGAGCAGGAATATAAGCAGGAACTTGGAGGCAGGAGCTGAAGCACAGGCCATGGAGGGGTGCTGCTCACTGGTTTGGTCCTCATGGCTTGCTCAACCTGCTTTCTTATAGCACCCAGGACCACCATGGGCTCTGTCCACAATGGACTGGGGCCTCCCACATCAGTCACTAGTTAAGAAAATATCCCACAGGTTTGCCTACACAACAATCTCATGGAGACTTTTTCACAGTTATTTAATTGTTTTTCATCATTATTAATAATCCCATTTCCTTTGTAGCCATAAACATATTTATAATAGCCATATTTTGTTTTATTTTTGAGATAAGTTTCACTATGTAGTATGGCTACCATAGAAATAATACTGTTCTGGCTTTGGCATCTCAGGTGCTGGAATTATAGCTGTGTGCTACTATGTCCGACTTATGTTAGATATATTAAAGTATTGGCGAGCAAATTGTACTGTATCTATCATTTTCAGGTTAATTTCTGTTGACTTATTTTTTCTACTTTTTTCATGGTCAGTAAATATTAGACACTGGACATTGTAAATGTCTCATCAATTTACTTAATTTTAATGTCATTCCTTAGAAAGAATTGGGTTATTTTCTGTCAGAGGTAACTTAAAACTCAACTTCATCTTCCAGAGGCTTATGTTCAATTTTGGGGGTTTGTTCTAGAAGCCTATCCTTACCCCTAAGGAGGACTAAGTCTTGTCTCTTTTGTATTTTGTATATATGTTCAATATCTATTAAGGCTTTATTTGTCGAAATTTAATCCTTACTGTATTAAGAGGGTGGAAACTTACTGCAATTATCATGTTAAGAGGTGGCTTTTGAGAAGTGATTAGGGTTAGATAAGGCCATTAAAAATGATCCCCATAGCTAAATCCTTTACAGGTGGCTTCATAGGAAGGGGGAACTAGACATGCCCCTGTGTGCATTCCCTGTCTCCTGCCATATGATTCCCTGGTTTACCTCAGGACTCTGCCAGCGAGAAGTCCAGCATTACATGCAGCCCCTCTCTTACACTCACAAGACAGTGAGCCAAAGGCAACCTCTTTTATTGAGGTAGTAACCAATAATGAAGTAATTCAGTATCATGTTGTAGAATCTGACAAAATTATGCTTGAGTAGCAGCCTACTAACCATCTGTGAGATGAGGCACCCTAACCACACTGACCCCAGATTTAGTCACATGTAAAATAGTATTGATTGAAAAACATAGTTTGTGCTTCAAAGGGAATAAGAGATGCTTGGTTCTGGAGTCAACTATGAGTGATCATGGCCTGATCATGAGGGAACATAGTGTTCTATGTTCAGACCCTGTGTTCTAATGTGGAAGCAGTAACATGAGATTTTATTGGTTACAGAAGAAAGTTGTAGATCAAAGTATTTGCCAGATGTTTGGGTGGGTGCCCTATGTATGTGGTTTCAGATACTATTTGATGACAGTCCTTAGCCCCTGGGTTAGGGGAAACTACGAATACATTTTTCAGGTTTTATAGCTACCAGGATGTTAAGTCAAATAGGAGTGAGCACTGAATAGCTTCCAACGTGACTGAAAGCCGAAGATAACTCTTGTGGTCATGAAGTCAGTTGTTGGCTTTATGGTAACTTTAACATAAGTGTGGTGATCTCCTTGACCCCAACAACTTCAATTCCCATGGGACCATCTTTATAGAATTACTTATAAGGGTTAGATAAGAGAAAGCTTACAAGATTCCTTCCAGAACTCTCAGTCCCAGATAGGAGACTGATGAGAAAACGGTCCTGCTATTCTATGCTCTGGTGGCTGCCTCCACCTGAGGGTTGTTACAGGGCTTTACAGAGGCTGTGACATTTGAATGGGGGCCTAATGTAGCAGGCAGAGGGAGCCAAGGAAGAGCCTTTGCAGCTGAGGTTATGTTCAAAGTGATGGCTCCCTTTATGACCCATGAGATGGGAATCAGGGAGAAAAGAGTGGCCACATGGGTGGCCACAGATAAAGGCTTATCATTGCCAGTTCAGCCCACTCTTTCTTACCTGATTCAAAATACCAAACTGTTCAACTGGGGAAAGACAATACCCGCATACCTAAAACTCTTAAGTCATACAGTTTGCTCCAGCTGTTGTGTGTCAGATGTTCTGGTTATTTTTGTCTGAAGAAGCCAGGAGCCAGGGGAGAGGAAAAAAGAGAATATGTAGCTGAGGTGTTTTTTTTTTCATCCTCCTGAGAATATTTTGCTTCATTGGTAAACATTTACAAGACATGATAGCTTTTTTAACACAGGAGTCTCCTAGGTGTTGATCGGTTGATATGTTGGTACTTTATAGTGTGTATCTTTTAATGTCTTCCAGGCTGAACACTTGCCGTTGCAGACTCAGTTCAAAGAGAAGGGAGCTCGTTGTCTTCAGTCCTCTGTAAGTAAAGCTCATGTTGCATTTGAAAGTGCATTTGAAAGTCTGGTCAGATATCCATAAGAGTTAATTTTATCCATTGCTCCCTGTTTACATGTCTGTACATGACTTGAAAAAGTCCTTGAACTTTCTTACTCTTGCAAGTAATCTAAAGAACACTTCAAAGTAATCCCAGAAGCATTTCAGTCGTCTGCAGATGATTGAAATGCCCAGGCAGAAGGGGCCATTTCAGAAATACCAGAGAGCATGAGAGGGAGTTCATTCGAGACTAAGTGTGAGCTGCGGCTCTAGGTCAGTCAGAGGAAGGTGGAGAGAAGCTGTTGGGGCAGCAGTTTTAAGTCTCCCTTTGATCAAGCATATGGTCAAATGGCAGTTCACTTTGCTCTGTCCGTTCCCTAATCCCCCAATGCTGAATCTTGATGTTTGTTTTTGTTTTGTTTGATTTAATTCTCTGACTGTCTCATATATTCCTTCCAAGCTGAGACCCTGTTTGAAACGCTCCTGAAGGTCACAGCCACGCCCTTCTCTAGCCGACCCTGATTGGTACCAATTTCAAATTTCAAAACCTAAAATTTCTCACAGTCCCCTTAGTTGGAGCTTTGTAGTTACCCTCTTATTCGAATATGGTGGACACCAAATGCCTGGAACATGATGAGCTGTTGAACTTTGCCTTGCCATCCAGCTCCTTGTGGGATAGTGAATCAGGGACATGGACTTTAATGAGTTCAACTTTTGCTTGTTTTTGTCAGTGTGCTAGAAGAATGTAAACAGTTTCTCTGCTAATGTAAGCAATGTTTGAATTTTTAGAATGGACTAAATAGCAGATTTGATTATGAAGATGAGAACACAGTACAAGAGGATGAAACTCAGCAGATGTACCCCCTTTACAACCAGATGTGCTACCAAGACCCGATCCCTCACAACCATCACTCAAGCAGCCCTGAGAGACCCTACATCCACCCACGAGAACATTATGTGTGATTTTCCTCTTGTTGTAACGTGTGTTTTAACGAATGCCTATTCTTAGACTTGAGAGAGAAACTGAGGCATCTAAACAGTTTCAGTCTGAATGTGTTGGAACTTTGAAGATGGCTCTGAACTACTAGTGGATTTCTTAACTTCATTAAGGGTTTCTTAGCCACCAGCTGTGTTTGCGAACTTGCCTGTAGCTTTGCATCTCTGTAACTCTGGTGTTTAACTACTAACATTGGCCTACAATGGCATGTTCATTTGAAATCACGGCAGCTGCCTGTGATGACCGCAGGGAAAGGGCCCAGCTGCTGGCAGCCACTCTGCTTGGGTCTCAGGCAGTGCTCGTTTGTAATTTAAACAGGTGGGAAAAGGAGCTCCAAATCCAGTTCACTAATTATTAAGCTGGGATTTAGATATCCCTAACATTTCAGTATGATTACAATACCTTTGTACAGAGGCCAAGGAAAGAGGGGGACTTGCCTCTCTCCAAACAACAAAAGCAATGAGAACCTTCAAGCCTCCGAGTGCTTGTGAACCAGTTTTATGTTAAGTGTCCTTCCTGGCCATTAGGCTCCAAGGGCTTCTTCACAGGGCCGTATGCCCTCTGTCCCCTCATGACGAGCTGTGTCTGTAAAGTCTCCCACTTTGTCCTTGTTGCGTCAGCCTTTTTCCCACTTACTGAGTCCTAAAATCCCTGTCAAAATGGGCTGCAGTCCCGTTAGCTTTGCCCTTCTTTTTCTGAACGTGTCAAGCTCAGCTTTCACTTCTTAAACTGATTTCAAGGCAGTCTCCCTCCACGCAGGCTTTAGCTAGCTACTCTTCTGCATTCTTTACTTTTCTTCCCTGTCTTATCTACCTCAACAAACAAACCAGCAAGCCTACTGGAAATCACCATAAAATAACTCCCACTCTTAAAAGCCAGGAGAAAAATTTGAAAACAATTTTTTGTAATATTACTTCAGTATGACATATTGCTCAGTCTGCATGTTCTCTATTCCTCCTCCCCACATCACCTGGTCAACAAGCCTAAAGAGATACTCTAAATTGGATAATACAGTAGCCTCTCTGCCAGGGTGAACAGCTACACCGTGATGCTGTTATGCCTGCTCATGTCTGCCTGGAATCCTCTCATCTCCCTCTGCCAACTGTCTATCACTGAGACTGACAATGGTCACAGAAGGAAACCTAAAGGCAAAAGGATCATGGGCACATCTTGAGGATGTCACTTTACTATGTATCCTGGATGGTCAGAGCATGTCACAGGAATTAAAAATAAAGCACTATGTACTTGTTACATATCAAGAAAGAGTGGTATCAACATCAGAACAAACAGTATACATTTCCAGCCTAAACCACAGAGGAAATAAGAACATTCCCAGATTTATAGTGAAATACCAAAGATACTTTATTCATGCCACACTGGCCTTGGTTCCCCTTTGTTTCTTTTTGTTGTTTGTCAGGCTTTCAGATAAGCCATGAAGGTGGTTCTGCCGTAGTAGTATACCCACCCAAACCACGTCCCCTAATCAGCAGTTCTAGGAGCAAGAATGCTCAAATTCCATCCTACTTCTTTGTTTAGGATTGGCGCCTTTAGCGGGGACAGCTCCGAAGCACCCTGAGTTCCCCCCCGGTCTTCTCTGCTCCACCACTGTGCTGTTCTGGGTGTAGTTTACTGCCTTTATGGCAAGGACGATGGCCAACTTCATTGTTCAGGATGCCACCACTAACTCACTAACTAAGTCAGTGTACCTCCAGTTACAAGATTCCTTGGGGTTGCTTAGATAGACGGTATAGTTTTCTTGGGTAGTGAACATTTCATTAGACCTCAATGTTAGGGGCCAGATTGCGGAGCACCCCTGCTTTAGAAGGCTTTAAATATCTTAACACAGGAGAGAGTTGCTAGAGTCCTGCTGGGAAGCAGGTCATAGAGTCCACTTCACAAAAGCTAGTTGTGGACACGGAGGGAGGGAAGGGGATGGCATCCTTTGTGACAGAGAAAAGGATCTGGAAGCCTCTTGTCCTCTCCTTTGCATCCTCCCACGAGGAACCCACCGTCTCCCTTTCAACGAATCTTAGTATTGTTATGAAAAGGCTATTTTAGGGTGTGGGTATTCTCATGCAGTCAGCTAGTTCACTATCATCTGTGCCTTTCTGTCAGCTATGAAATTTCTTAGGCATACTGCTATGTTTGATAGTTGTTGGCCCCAGACAGTCACATAAGCTTCATAATAGCTTATTCTGGTATCTCCTGTCTGCTATTAAAAAGTTAACCAAATACAGAACAGCTTTAAAGGGGGTTGATTAACCAGTCCCCTCAACAACCAAATATTGCCACCCAAAATTAGTCTGCTAATTTTTGAACTTCTGAATTTGGAGCCTAGAAGACTTGATGGTACCATTTAAATTTGGAAGTTAGACTCTAAAGGTCAGTAAGTGAGGTTGAGGGACAAGTTCACAGCTGCTCATGCTCTGCCCATAACTGTTCTGTCAAAGTTCACTGAAACAGGAGTAAATTTGTATGGCATTTCCCATGTACTGCCGCCACTCTGCATTCCAAGGAGACGGGTCCATGCTCACTCTCCTCCCAGCCTCCATTGCCTATTTTACCTGCCAGCATTGTGGCTGCAGTAGCAGACCCAGATTTTTTGCACCACAGTGAAGCATGTATACTAGCTAGGAACAGTCTGACTTAATGAAGTAAGAATGCAAACAGCAGTGATTTGTTATGTCTTTTATGAAAGTTCCTTTCAGCCTGACATTTTCTATGCTTTATATTTGAAGACATTTCTATGCTCTTTGGAGTATATGAAACTTATCCATGCTAACCATCTGTATAACAGATGAATATGTGTGCACCCACACACCCATACACACACAGGAGACAAAATAAATCCCCAGTAAGTAACCAAGTTCTCAACATTATTATTTTATAAGTCCTATTTGCTCAGAGAAAGAAGACCAAGTCCTTCTCCCCAAGTTGTCTTTTGTAGAATTCTAAATTTCAAAAAGTTTGTTTGTTGCTCTTCTTTTCTTGTATTCACTGGTGGTATTCTTACTATAATATACAGCTTGCCTTGAAATTAGAGAATCCCCTGTTGTTTTCAGAGTCAACAGGACAGGTCAATACTCAGCTTTACCCGTAACTTTAAAAACTAAGGAAAAGAAACTATGTAGCATATCAGCTGTCCCCATCCATAACATAGAGACCTTCCCTGTCAACCTCTCAGAACTGTGGTAAGAATTACACTAGGGAATGGTGGGTTCTCTCAAACAGAACTTCCTATGACTCCACTGTTGCATATTGAACTTCAACCTCCAGTGCCTTTGCCAGTATTTAGAGTACTGGAATGTCATAGGAGAACCATTCAGCATGTGAAAATTTCAATTTGATCTAATTTAAATATAACCAATGGCAGGTTCAGACATTCCATCTATTATAATAAAAGTTTATCCCATAAATGTTTTCTATCTGGGCCATGCAAGCCTAGAGACCTAAGTTTAATCCTTGAAGTTCACAAAAAGTAGAAGGAACGGTAAGGGCCACAACTTGGTCCCCTCACCACCACTTGAGCTCACACACCTTATGCACATGCAATGATAGTAATAAATAAAGGCTCATCCGTCCAGCTTTAGATAGGATTGAAAATGCATGCTTTCAAATCCATGATTGATTCTTTTTTTCAAGTAACTATGAATGAGGAGCTTTACTGAGTGTATTGTATGGACCGAGTTCTAGGGCCAGCACTGTACATGAGTCATCTCACCTGCTAGGGTCACACCCTGGTGTGTCCTCTTTCAGGGGCTGGCATGGGAACAGAAAGGTGTGTCCTCTCCCATCACACCATTGTAGGCTATGCAGATCATCATTCAGCTGTTACTTTTTTAATGCCCACTTTGATTGTTGGACAGTATAGTTGTCTTGGTTTTCTTTCTAAAGCAGAAATCCAAGCGCCTACATGGAATAAAACTATAAGAAACGTTAAAGTAAAAGCAAGTACATGTGCTCACTTTTTCCCCTTCTGTCCACTAGGTTAACTTACATTAGGTTAAGCTACGAAGGCTAAGCCAAGTCAAATAGCACAGACCATCCAGTTGGTTTGGCTTTACTGGGCACAAATGTCTAACATTCTTTCCTGGACTTAATTTAACATGCTTCTTGTTGTCTTTGTCCAGTCAAGATCCAACTCCCTAGATTCTAACACTCATACTGGGGACAGCTGGAACGAAGCCAGAGAAGCATAAAAAGGTGAAAGATCACGATGCCAGGGTCATGACCTGTGCCTCTAGGCTTTGTGTTTTTCTTGTTCTGGTGCTTCAACAGCAAGGCCTTTCCTTCCTTGGGTCATCTGAAGACTCTAAAAAGAACCCAGGACTTTTATCCTTGTTAAAACAAAACCTAATGTTTGCAAACCTAGCCAAATATAGAGTGCAACAACAGTAACCCTCTTATAGCTGATGAATTCCTGGATTTCTTCCATTCAAGAATATTATAATCTGGCCTTTGCCAGCTGTTAGGCTATGTTGGTAGCCTTTGGTAGACAGATGTGTAAAGGCTATATGCCTCCTCCCCAACCTCATCGGGTAATGGTTCACACTGAAATCAGTCTTTAATCTACTATGTCAGGTGTGTTAATAAGCCAGGAGGCTCCAGAACAGTTTCTCAGTCTCCTATAAAGCTGAGAAAGTCCATAGTCTGCCCTTCCAGGCAATGTAACACCATCTCGTGTCTATCTGAAAGCTTTCAGAAGTAAATCCAGCAATATTCTTCCTAATTGTGTCAGCCAGACCATGTTGTGTTTGACTTCTCCTCAGTCTGTCGGACTTGTCTATGGGAGGGCTAGCCCTACACAATGTGTGCCAATCCACTTTTCATTATCACCACCAAGTTGGCCACAGACATATTCACTTGCTTGATTAACAAAGTGTCTGAAGTTAGACTGAAAATAAAGCATGTAGCAACAGCCTTAGAAGGGACCAGAGCTGCTGGCAGCACACGGAAGACGTGTGCTCCTGGTTAGGGTGTATCAGATATTAGCCAGCCACCCCTAGAGCTAAAACTAATCAGCATACTTCAAAGTAACTTCAAAAATTTAAAGTCTGGTGTAACAGAATTAGGTAAGATTTCTCAGGTTTTCATGCCCTCACCCTGGGATGGGATAGGACTATTTACTGACTGAAGTCAAGAACGGGCTGGAGAGTTGTACAGATATCTATCCATAGTAACAACTGTATTTTAGGATGGACTGTCAGCACTATCAAGATTTATGGAAAAAAGCAAATTATCTGCAAATTGATCAGCAGCTGATAGGCTTCTGTCCTCTCTTTCCAATTACAGTGGATTTGGCACAGTTGCTACAAGAAAATGTTTCATAGGAGGCAGGTCACTCGGATGGGAAAAGAGCTGCTCTTGGTCTTAACGTTCTAACCAATTCGGAGTCAACAAAGGGGCTTTCTGAGCTAGCTCAGTCTTCTGCCACTTTAAAGGTGGGAGGCCACCCAGTTGCCCCTTTATGGCTTTTGCCAGAATGTTTCTAGGATCAGATCTCCTAGGCTCAACACAATGGCCGGTTTTGTGACCTACCCTGGGTTGGGTTTATCTCCACGACATGGAATTTGGCTGTGGAAGGTGATTAGAGGCGAGCCAGAGGGAAATCCTCCCTGGAAACCCAGAATATTATATTTGCTACAGTGACTTAGAACTGAGCCCTGTCCTACCACAGATGTGTCTGACAGCCATGAGGAGATGGGCTATTTGTCTTCCTCCAAGGTTAATTTCCCTTAATGACACACAGTAGATCTGTGAAGCCCAGAGTTGCACACAGTTTTCCAAGTGACTGGACACCATTGTTTTGGTTTTCAATATCCTTTCCAAGAACAGGCAGGATTTTTAAATCCACCCTAGTGTATTGATCAAACTAAACTCCTCCCTGAAATGGTATGCGTAGCCCAGGGTTCACTATATTTTAACTACATGCAGCAAGTCTGTTGTGCACACACTAGTTTATGCCAGCCCACACCACTGCTCAGTACCCCTGGGCTCTCACACACTCCCCTGCGATACAACTGTAAGATGCCCTTGACCTGAGTGCTTCAGTATCCAGACCAGTGTCCCTCATCTTTATACGTGAAATCCCTAATTGTCTGTAAAAGTATAAGTAGCTGATGTTGCTCCTAGATCCCTGGACTTTTCCACTTGTCCATCAGTAAAAGTTCCTGTTGCCCCCCTTTTCACTGTTTCTACCTCTAACCCAGTGCTATGCAATAAACCACCTCCACGTGGTCCTCCGCTCTCACCATGCCTACTTCTCAGCTTTGTCCCTTCAAGTCAGTGCTCTCTACCTCACAGGGGTTGGACCCTGGTCTCGGGGAATAAGACGGCTAAGGACTATCTTCAAGAGAGCGCCTTCTTTCAAAGTGATTTTACAAAAGCGTCTGGGCTTAGAAATGAGAATCTCTCTAGCTATTATATTTTTCTATTCTTGTTTTGCTATTTTTACCTCTGCAAAGTGATCTCTGTCTGAAAAGAGGCTTTATCCTGGTTTTAACTTTCCCTCTGTTAACCCCCTCACCCTGAAATCTCCACCTTGTCTGTGCTCTGAACTTCTCACTCTGACCCAAAACTAAGTCTCTCAGTGGAAACCCCAACTCTTATACTGCTATTAAAAAATAATGATGTCTTCTGCAGAGAAATCTCTAGCTTTTCCTACAGGAAGCCAGTGAGGCCTCGCTTTGGCTCAGTCTAGGCCTCACAGCAAGCCCTCTTCCTCATATGTAAACTGAGGTATTGCTTCCCCATATCTGGATATTGATTCCTGGTTAATAAATGGTGGAAGCATTTTACACCTTGTTCTTCAAATGGGCAATCTAGACAACCCTCAAGTCGGTGTGATCTAGCTGGATTTGGAATCCCTTTACCCCCAGTGTTTGCGAAAGAAACATACCTTTCTGTCTTCTTATAGTAGAAATCCATTGCTTGCTTTTTTAATTATTTTTATTTCGTTGTGTAGAAAGGGTTTTATGCTATGTGTTCCTGCTTGTGAGAAAAGACCCAAGTTGTAAATTTAAGCATTAGAACTGAAAGTCAACAGTGTAGTTCCAGGAAGAAAATTCTAGCTCAGATGTTGTAAACTATATAGAAAGAAGCATAAATATCTGCTTAGACTTTGATATTATATTTTACATAGTAAGTGTTACTGTGGTGGTTTATAGACAGTCCTTAAGTTTCCAGAAATTGTCTTTTATTTTTGTAGTTTTGGATTATATGACTTTTTAGATATAAATAAAGTCTTTTTTATCATTTAAGATTTTTTTCATTTATCAATAAATAAATTACCAAAATGTATATGAAGTCACTAACATGACCATGGAATGTACAAACTGCAAACAATCTGAAACATTTCTATGCTTGAGGCCTTCCTTGAAGAATTTCAAAGTAATAACAAGAGCGGTGCATACTTCAAACAGTATAAAAAGGAAAATTTAGTATTGTTGTAGTTACTTATAAAAAAATCACATGATATTTTATATGTATATGTATGTAGTGTGGTTATGTGCATGTGAGTGCAGGTACCCTGGGGGCTAAGAGGCACCAGATGCCCCTAGACCTGGACTTGTAGGCAGTTGGGAGCAGCCCTGATAGGAGTGCTAAGATCCGCCACACTCAGGTTCTCCGAAAAAGCACTATGTGCTTTTAACCATTAAGCCATCCATTCAGGCTCCATATTACTTTTTAAATGAAGTGGCATTTATTCCAGTTAGCAAATAGTTCATCATTCCTTGATTCTTTTAATCACTAAAATTACTTTCTTCTTAGTAAATTATATCAGTGCCATTGTTAGTGGTCCTTAAGTGGTATTATTTAGCGTACTCTTTATCAAAAACAAATCAACAAAGTGGGTAACTATGGTAAATTCTAGAATTTTCCTTGCTAGTCTCCAAAATCTCAAAATCTAGGAACCACATTTTAAAAGTAACCTTTTATTGAGATCTATAATTCATCCTTATAAAAAGTAATAACTTCCATAGGCTTTAGTATATTTACAGGGTTATGAACCATCATTACAACAGTAAATTTTCAAATTTGTTCATGCTCTCCAGAGTAAACTTATACACATTAGAGTTTCCTTCTAAGAAGCTCCTGACTTGGCCTTTTGGAAACCACATTGTCCTGTCCCTGTTAGCTGCTTATTCTGGGCATTACATATGTTCAGCATTATCCAATAGGTGGTCCTTGGTGATCATATCTTTCATTTGCCTCATGCTTCCAAAGATAATCTTGTTGCTTCCTACACTTCTCTCATTCCTAAAGCAGGGTCACCATAACAGATTGTACTCTTTAGCATGGGACATTTAGAGCATTTGCCTTTGGGAAGTAATTATGAATTGTGAATGCTACTGTTGTGAACATGTGTGTACAGTTTCCATGTGGAATGGTTTGGCTTCCCTTGGATACATACCTAAGAGTGGACCTACAGGTCACGTGGTCTCTGTAGTTTAATTGTTGGCTTTTCCGGTGCTGTTGTACCATTCTCACTACTATAATTATTTTGAGTCTTGGTGATTATATGAACCCTAGTATTTTTGTTGCAGGGCTTTTCCTGCTATCTCTCAATGTTTCCTTATTTATTACAACTCTTTAAGGAAGAAATTCCATTCCTAGTCCATGAACAGTATAGAAAGTCTACAGACTATATGCCTGCCAGAATTAGACTTCTCACTGGAAGTGTAGACTTAGGGGACGAATGCATGGAAACAAGCATCTCACATACCCTTCGTATGCTGAAGAGCACAGAGGAAAGCATGAGCCATTAACCAACGTGGAAGATTAAAGAAAATATATAAGAGAGTTAATAAGTTACCTCACTACATACTGGGCTTGTGGTACACGCCTGTAATCCTATCACTTGGACCATAGAGGCAGAAGTATCAGGATTTCAAAGGTATAATCAGCTACATATCAAGTTCAAGGCCAACCTTGGCTACACAAGACATTGGCTCAAAAAGAAAAAAAAATAGGCTTATCTGGAAAAACAAAACAAAACACTTGTCTGTGTCAATTGCTGGTTCCCTCATGTATGTATGATAACTGCCGCCTGAGCCCCACATGTATGTACTGTTACTGCGGCCCATTTTAAGCTCCCGAGGTGATACTGCTGAGCCTGGTCGTTAGAAGGATTGCACCCTGCACTCTCTGAGCTGGAGCCAGCTCCTCCCACAAATCCCTGATGTCACTCTATGACCCATGGTAGCCAGTAAATACAACTAATATCTACACAGCTATTCTAGGTCTTCTACAAATGCCCAGAGGAAAGGCAAATGTTTGCCCCTTTCATTGTATCACTAGACCATGACAGTCTTTCACTATTTCTCAGTCAGTTCTTGTACCTTAGAATCATAGCTAGGTAGTCACATATTTTTTTTAAATCACATGAACATTTATAATGCTCAAAATGTAAGAACAAACAAAAGTGTGCTTCAGAATAAAAAAAAAAAAAACAAGGAGGACCACATTCTGACACCCACCCCAGAAAAATTCCCTGAAAGTGCATTTAGCTGGAGGTTACGTGGGTGAAAGACAGCCATGCAAACCAAGACACAGACATTTTCCACACCCATGGATCACTCGTGCATATTTAAAGCAGAGGAAATGATAATACAAAATTCAAATGACCTGTCTCAGTGGTTAGACATGCATGCAATGCATGATCAAATGTTTGGGCCTCTCTCTTCTTCACTCTAGAGGTTCCAAGTAATGCCTGGATTTTAGTCTCAAGTTTAGATTTCTGTTTCCACCAAAACACAAGGGGTTGTGTCAGGGGACAGGGGATTCCCTTCTATATCTTTTGAAAAAGCTCTGGAGAAATTAGATGAATCACCCAGAAAATAAGCAGTCATAACTTGAACCTTAAATAGCCCTCTGCAATTCTGGTCTAACATTTCCCACTTGGCGTTGCTTTGTGTAGTGTATCTAAGTACATCTGTGCTTTCTTCTCCACGGTGTCCTGGGCGCCTCTCTTCTCGAAATCCTTTCCCTCCTGCTAGTGGTAAGGCCCAGAGTTCAGTGAGGGTTTCCCTCCTTTGCCCATGCATCTGTCTGCGCCAAGCAGAGCAAAGAAAGCAGCAGCTTTGCTAAGCAGCAATGCTGCTGTGCTCCCTCCCTACCTTGTATAGGTTGGCACGGATGGTCTTCTTAATTACAGAAAGGCATATGGATATTGACAGCTCCCCATTGCCAGATCACCAATTGGAGACTTCCCACACGGGCATATAGAGACTGAGACTTGAGCGTGCTGTGACTAATTGTGAAGCAGCTCTGTGACTTCTTTCCTGGCTAAAGGAAAAGCAGAGCCTTTACTAACATGCAAAAAAATGTCCTGACACAGATGTCCCCTGCTGTGATCCAACAGGCTTCCAGGATTTTCCAGGAATGGCCCTTTGTTCCAAAATCAGGCTGCTTATCCCCATAGGAGCCTCTCAGACCGGGCCCCACTCCAGTGGGTTCAACCCCCAGAGTCTGCACCCTCTGCCCTACTCCAGCCATCAGGGCTTGAGATGGGAGTGCGAAGATGGGGACTGAAGGAAAATGGCCTCATGCGTCAGCCCATCTTCCGCACATTTCAGCATCTCCTGTGTGCTGCAGTTAGATGTGAGAAATGGTGCCACTGTACCCTTCTCTGCTGTGAATACAAAGAACATCCCACTCTTGCTAGGCAGTGGTGGTGCACATCTCTAATCCCAGCACTCAGGAGGCAAATGCAGGCAAATATCTGAGTTCAAGGCCAGCCTGGTCTACAGAGTGAGTTCCAGGACAGGCTCCAAAACTACAGAGAAACCCTGTCTTGAAGAAAAAACAGTGATGACGATGATGATGATGATGATGATGATGATGATGATGATGATGATGATGATGATGATAAACCCTGTCTCAAAATATGAAGAGGAAGAAGAGGAAGAAGGAGAAGAAGAAGTTGCCATTTCTAAAAAGGCAGTGTGATGTCATCAAGAGAGCAAGGCAGTGCTGCTTTGCTGTGTAGAGAGGATTACAGAACAGGATAGCAAGATATCATTCATCAAAGGCCAGGAATGAAACAGCTGGGCTGCTGCTCACCAGTGCACGTGGTATGCAGTGGAGTATATGAGGAGGAAAAGGCGGGGTTCCTAAGCCAGCTCCAGGAGACCTTCTCTATATATTCTCAGAATATGCATGTTGTGTTTGCAGACTGCAAACAACATAAAAGGATCTGGGGTGTAGGGTAAATATTAGGCATCTGTAACTGTGCATCTTAAGACAGGAAGTAGTATCAGGCAACCAATCTAATGCATGTATCACTGCTGCAGCTGCAACATGCATAGCTTATCACAATTGAGCCAAATAGTCCAATATGTCTCTGTCTCCATCAGCTATTGAATATGGGTCACTCTGAGAGGCAAAGCCGTTGTCTACAACTGCGGAAGCACTCACAAGGCTGGCGGCCAGCTTTGCAAGCCTTCCCTTGGTGGAGGAGGCCTGTGGTGCTTCATGTCTGCCTTACGTGCTTAACAATGACATTCATTTTGGGAATCTACTTGAGGGCAGCTTCTTCATGGTTTTGATGAGACCACATTTCTGCAGCTGGCTTTCAGACAATTTCTAAATGTCATCTTATGTTAAATATCCAGTGAATCTCGTACTTTTGGACCTACTTTCATTTTCTTCACTATCAAAGAACCCCTATGTGTGACTCAACATTCTGACACACGTGGGGCCATGCCAGAGGGCCACATGCTCTCTCAGCACTCAGGTTGTGTTTGCTGAAGGCTTACGAAAGGGAAAATTAAATCGATACACAGGAAGTGTCTATTGAAGATAGACAGTACCAAGATGCTTTGTGTGTCTCCAAAAAGCTAGTTGATCTCTTAAGCCATGCTGGTGACGCAGACTTGCGCTTTGCTGCTGGCAGGTTGGCTATTGACTGGCAGCAATAGTTTGGAAGTCGTGCTGAAAGCAGGAGTCCATACTGCTAGCCACATTCATGACACCTGTCCCCTGTGACCATCCTTTCATGTGCCTATTCAAGGCTAATTGGTTAATGACCACCAGGTGTGCTTCAGCCTGCTCGATCATCCCACCCAAGTGATTGCATTCTGCTTCTTCAATTAGATGGGTTCTTGCTAGTGGATGTTACATGATAATACATCCGCATCCTTTGGACTCATTCACATACACCCATGAGAGACTCCCTTGTCCTAAATGTTCCATTTCTTTTCCCTTTCAGCCATTCACTACTTCCGATGAGTCCTACCCCTCTCTTGCACAAGTACAATTGCACCACTATTTATGCATTTAACCATGCAGAGCTCCTGAAGCTGGACTCTATTTTATGCTGTGGTAACACACCTGAGACTGAGCAAGTTAAAAAGAGCCGTCATTTATTCGTTAGACATTCTGAAGTCTAAAGTCAAGGACTAAAGGACAAACATCTGCCAATTGCACCATCTTATAGATGAAACCAATGGCTTGAGAGAGCTAGAAGGGGCCAGACTGGAATTTTATGTAAGACAGTCTACCTACTCACCGTGTCCAGCCCCACCTCTTCGTACTATTACATTGCCCGTTGAATTTCAGTGTGAGGTATGGAGGGACAGGTGTGCAGCTCATAGAACCTCCCTAAACTAAGTTCCTGTTGTAACCAGTTGTAAAAGAACCCCCCCCATGTGACCACAGCGTTGATCTGAGAGAAAGGCACAAGTGTAGCAGTGGCACAAAAGTGTGGGCTGTGCGCAGTATGGACTGTGTGCCTTCAAGTCCTGCTCCTCCTTGATCACAATGTCTTATCTCATGAAAATGGCCTCCTGTTGGCCATCATTGGTGAGTTCTGAGAGGACTGAGCATGCAATGAGAATGCCTGGTTGTTATGCCAGGTGTCCCCAGATGAGCTATGCCATCTCTGCAGAGCCAAGTACTGTTGGGCACCATGAGGCCTGGGCATGAGGCACAGTGTAATTTCCTGAGCCTATCTTGAGTTTGGTGAGACCTAGTGTAACTTCCTAAGCCTGCCTCAAGCTTGAAGACCTGCCTCTGGCTATAGGACATAGACCCGCCTCTACCCAGCCACTGCTAGGGTGGTAGAATATTATTGTCTTTTATTCCTACTCCACCTCAGCCCATCCCAAGCTTCTCCACCCGCACTATAACCCTGTATGGGTTCCTGCCTGATACCACTAAACGAGATCCTGTTTCAATACACTCCCAACACAGTGGGTGTGTTTCTCCCCAGTGGCCAGAGGGGAGGGCTGGGTTGTTTGACACCCACCATCCCACTCAGCCCCAGGGAGAGTCTGGCGGGTCGGGCTCTATGCCTGCTCTTTCTGCCAGAGAACCCAGCAAAGTAGCATGTTAGGAATAGCTTTTTTAAAGTCGTAGTTATAAATGGAAAAGTCTTACCCTTGTCCTGGCCTTCAGTGCCTATGCTATGATTTCCACACTAAACCTACTGTGAGGTTCACAAAGCATTTTTCCTACCATGGGGTTAGCCTGGGTGTGTTATATAGATCATTTTCCTCCCAGGATTCTCACTCGAAGATGAAACCCTTCTTGTGAGCACAAATATGCACCACAGCAGCATCTCCAGGTGTGGAAACTCTATCTGGAGAACATGAAGAAAAGACCCAGGCCTTTTCTTCACCATTTCTTTTACCATTTCTCCATGGTAAAAGGTGAAGATAAATAAAAAACTGATATATAGCTACTTTCAATAACTAGAGTTTTAAACAATTTACTGACATTTAAAATAAACTTGGAATTTCTTTTTCTTTCTTCTTTTTTGTTTTGGAAGCCAGGATTTTTCTATGTACATCTGGCTGTCCTAGAGTCACTATGTAGCTCAGGCTGGCCTTGAACTCACAAAGATATGTCCGCTTCTGCCTCCTGGGTGCTGAGATTAAAGGTGTGTGCTGTGCTACTACACCAGGCTGAGCTTGGAATTTCACTTCTTTGAATTATTGTAGAATTTATCTCTGGAATTCATATTACTGGACAAGGTCTATAGACTTCCAATCATTTCTTGCTTGGACAGCTCCATAAGATATATTAGATAAATGCGATTCTCTGTTCATGTTCCAAATGTTTTGGGTCTACATGTTCACAAACACATACACACATGGATACATATAGAATTCATCTATGGGGCTTCCTGGAATGTTAATATTTCAGGACTAAAACCCTGGTAACAAACCAAGTCCACTGTCCACTGTGCAATACCCAGGAGCCTGCAGCAGGGACCCGCCTCTCCCTAATTAGAACCCATAGTTCCTTCTTGTCTGAAAACTTGAAATCTCTATCTAAAGACATAACTAATAACTTCCCTCATTTATTCTGACTTCTAGATCTATAGGTAGGATTGAAGAATAATCAGTAGAGACATATTGATCTTGGTAGGAGAGTAGCAGAATTCTATGCCAAAGAACTTGTGAGTCCAGCTAATACATACTGGCTCACACCAGGAAAAACAGAAGTACCAGGTTTGGCTTGGCACATGGAGTTGTATGATGACATGGCATGAGAAAGACTTCATTGACTTTCATACATTTTCCAGAACTAATAGGATTTACACTCAACCACGTAATGGGCTCAACTCCAGTCACTGTTAAAGATGGTACCTCTTTTAGATCTGGTAATTAGGTTACAGGTCTGGATAGTACATGTGACTATTGATTTGAGCATGTATTATATTCTTTCCTGTTTAGAAAATGTCGGACAGTACAAATTCATGTGGAGTAAATTTGATATATATTTAGTCTTTAGAATACATGTGTGCATGCGTGTGTGTGTGTGTGTGTGTGTGTGTGTGTGTGTGTGTGGGCACGCACGCACATGCATACACAGGCCCACACACGTTTATCAAGACACTCTGGGATTAAAAAGATTTGAGATTTGGGTTTTTCAGATACGTCTTTCCAGATGTCTCTGTCAGGGTTCCTGACCTTAACCAGGTTCCTTCCCTTCTATGGCTGCAACAGTCCATGTCAATCATTAGACCGTCACTTTGTGCCAGTAGGTACCTGGTCCCATCAACTCTTTGGTGCTGGGGATTTAGATAGGTTTTACTGTAATACAGATTGTCCTGCAATTTCCCTAAATAGCTCAAGCTGTCCCTAAATTTCTAACAGTTCTCTTACACAGCTTCCCAAATGCCAAGAATCACAGGCATGAGCTACCATGCCCAACTTTCAATGTTCCATCTTTTATGAGTTGGGTGCTTTCTAGGATCATTCCTAAACAAGCTTTCAAGATAGGTTCTATAGAAAGCATGTGGAGTAGAATTTAGAATGATGTCTACCAGGGTGGAACATCTGTGGAAAAGGGGAGTTAAAAAAAAAAATGTCTGGTCCATTCAGCTATCCCAATATTGGAGTGACACGGCTGGACTTTCGTACCTCTGCTTCCCTCAGTCTTTGCATGCATACTACCCCTGAGAAGGGCATATCCTTGGGAGAGGTGACTCTCTGCAATGGGTCAGCCAGGGAGGATGGAACCTGGAAGTTGGTCCTGTCCTGAAAGGGGAATGGGAGTGTATTTTCTCATCTTCCACAACCAGATAGGAACTGGAGGAATCTGGAGTTGCTTGCATTCTTGTGATTATCAACTGCTTTACAAGCTAAAAACATTCTGTACATGACAACATAATATTTATGTTTTCTCTATATATTTTTGCCACTCAATGATAGAGACCTCATATGTATATTTCTTCATCTCAAGGGAAATTTGCTCTGTTTCTTTCTGGAGTTTTTCCTGGAATTTAAATCTGTTGTTCTAAAATAGTTTGAATAGGAGTGAATTCTGTCCAAGCTAAAGAAGATACCCCAGAATGAAAGTTTTTAAAAGTCATAAGACAGATATGGAAAGAGAGAGAAAGAGAGAGGGAAGAAGAGAAAGAGAGAGAGAGAGAGAGACAGACAGACAGACAGACCATGAAGGTAATAGAGCAGTTACCAAGTTCCTTATATTTCCATCCCTGAAGCAGCCCTGCGGTGAACAAGTGGAAACACAGGGCCTGGTTTTGCAGGTGTCTGAGGAACATGATACCCACTTGGTTCTTTGTGAGACTTTGCGCCTTTGTCACAACTCTAAAATTAAAGAGGTAAGCAGAAGAGGACAGCTCAAGAAGAGCTGTGGGTATCTAGCTCACCTGGAAGAAACCCAGCAAGACTTTAGATGGGAAGACAACAGTGATGCTCTAATGTCGTCTCTGGGCTGATATCTAAGTGTGTTCTACCTGTCGCTTGTCTGAAAGCATGCACCTCCTTCGTTCCCCACTCAGGAACTCTAGGGACACTGTTTCTTTTTGTGTCTTCAGGCCATCTGGACCCCTTATCGCCAGATGGATGCTGATGGCAGGGTAAGCATTTTCTTCAAAGCTGTCTTCCTGCACCTTGTTATCCATCTGAGGTCATGAGCAGGCACACCCTCCTCCACACCCATCCTGTTTGCTTTTTCATTCATTAATCTGATCTCATTTCTTGTTCCAAGCATGTTATTTATAGCATCACTTTAGGAAAAATAACCCACCCTATTACTGTTTTCCTTTCTCCACAGGACTTTTCTTCTCACATTCATTTGCTTTTCCTTTCACATCATTTGCCTTGTATTGTGTTCCTTCACATGGCTTTGTATGAGTTCCTTGGGATTTCTCCTTTAAAGCAATGGTTTGCAGTATTTCTCATATAAATTTCGAAATGTCACTTTAAAACTGAGCTCTTGAAGGACTGTAGCATACCGATGTTAGAATTCTGGCTAAATTAAAACAACCCTCTTGCAGTGATTATCAAACATAATTAAAAATAGAAGGAGAAAAACGTGCATTTCTCAACCTCATTGGAAATAAATAGGAAAAGGATGTTGAGGTTTATTCATGCAGAGGGCTATTTAATGAGTCTGATTTATGTTTACTTAGTTCCAAGATGATTCTTCTTCATAAAACCATGACCTCATCAGCTGGTGTTTAAGACATGTTAAATGACTGCAGGGGTTTGCTGAGAGGCTTTGACTTTCTTCCGTTCATCCAGCTAATCATCCAAAGGTCCCAGTGTAAATAGCAATCTCTCTGTGGTTTTGCCCTTTTCTCCATCTTTCCAGCTTCTCTCCACTGTCGTCTTTATCACATCTTCCTATGTTTTTGTGATATTCGCTCACCCATGCAGTCGTTGAAGGAATGTAGTGAACTCTCTTCAAAGCTCTGTTCCAGATTCTCGAGAACATGCAAATAAATAGAGCAAATAATTGTTCCCACTCATGGGCACAGTTGGAGGGAAAATGAGAATGAACATTTAAAATAATTGTATTAGTATGCTAGAATAATACCAATGCATAAACACTAAAAGAAGAAAGGTTGCTATTTTTACTTTGCTAATTCAACCTGCCCAAGAGCATGGAGATCTTTCCATTTTCTGGTGTCCTCTTCAGTTTCTTTCTTCGGAGTTTTAAAGTTCTTGTCATACAGGTCTTTCACCTGTTTGGTTAGAGTTACCCCCAAGATATTTTATATTATTTGTGGCTATTGTGAAGTGTGATGTTTCTCTGATTTCTTTCTCAGCCCATTTATCATCATCTATTAAGAGAAGGGCTACTGATTTTTTTTTAGTTTATCTTGTATCCTGCTACATTACTAAAGCTGTTTATGTGTTGTAAGAGTTCTCTTGTAGAATTTTGGGGATCACTTATGTATACTGTCATATCATCAGAGAATAGTGAGAGTTTGACTTCTTTTCTGATTTGTATCCCTTGATCTCCAACTGAGAAACTTCTGTAAAGCAAAGGGCACAGTCAACAAGATAAAACTGCAGAATGGGAAAAGATCTTTACCAACCCCATATTGGACAGAGGACTGATCTCCAAAATATATAAAGAACTCAAGAAACTTGACATCAAAAGAAAATCCAATAAAAAATATGGGTTACAGACTTAATCAGAGAACTCTCAGCAGAGGAATCTCAAATGGCTGAAAGAATGAAATGCTCAGCATCCTTAGCCATCAGAGAAATACAAATCAAAATAATCCTGAGATTCCATCTGTCAGAATGGCCAAGATCAAAACCACCAATGACAGCTTATGCTGGAGAGAATTTGGGGTAAGGAGAACACCCTCCATTGCTGGTAGGAGTGCAAACTTGCACAGCCACTTTGGAAGTCAGTAGGGCAATTTCTCAGAAAATTAGGAAACAATCTACCTCAAGACCCAGCAATGCCACTTTGGGGTATATACCCAAAGGATGTCAATCATACCACAAGGACATGTGTTCAACTATGTTCATAGCACCATTATTCGTAATAGCCAGAACCTAGAAACAACCTAGATGCCCCTCAACCAAAGAATACATAAGGAAAATGAGGTACATTTTCACAATGGAGTACTACACAGTAGTAAAAAATAATGACATCCAAGAAAATAAATGGATCGAGAAAAAAACATATTGAGTGAGGTAACCCAGGAAGAAAGACAAATATAATATGTACTCATTTTAAGTAGTTTTTAGACATGAAGCAAAGAAAAACTTGCCAATAGTCCACAACCCCAGAGAACCTAGCAAAGAGGACCCTAAGAGAGACATACATGGATCTATTACGTAAGAAGAAGAAAAAGACAAGAAATCCTGAATAAATTGGGAGTTTGGGGGTCACACGAGGGAGTGGAAGGGGAAAGGGGAAAATTGGAGAGGAGTGGAGAAAATATATAGTGCAATAAAAAACAATTAAAAATGAGATTTCATTGAATTTTTCCAAGGAACTTCAAAGGAAAAGAAGAAGAAAGAGAGCAGAAATTGTTGATGGGTAGAAGACTCATGTCTTCAAAAAAGTGACCAGGAAAAGCAACTTATGGCTTGAATCTGAAATGTCTTCCAAAGACTCATGGTTTGAATGCTTGACCTCCAACTTGTGGTATGATTTTGAAGTCTACGAAGCCTTTAGAGCAGTGATTCTCAACTACTAATGCTGTGACCCTTTAATACAGTTCCTCAAGTTGTGGTGGCCCCCAACCATCAAATTATTTTCTTTGCTATTTCATAACAGTAATTTTGCTACTCTATGAATTGCAATATAAATATCTGATATGCAGGCTATCTAAGATGCAACCACTGCAAAACGGTCAATCCCAAGGACTCATGACCCACAGGTTAAGAATCACTGCTTTAATTCCGTTCCTCATGCTGTGGTACCCCCAACCATAAAATTATTATCTTGCTACCTTACAACTATAATTCACTGTTGTTATGAAATGTAATGTAAATATATGATGTGCAGATAATCTCAAGTGACCTGTGTGAAAGGGATCTTGCCCCACAGGTTGAAATCTGTGATTGGCTGAAGTAGACCACTGGGTGGGCCTTTGAAGGTTATACTCACTTCTGCCTTTGCTGTGCTGCTCTGCTGCCTGGCCTGTGGTCATGATGTAAACAAACCATTGCCTTACTGTCAGAGCCCCTCTCGGCTCCCTTGCATGGATGTTTCCCATGCTCAGGATCGACGGTACTGACTGAAATGCCAAGCCAGCATAAACCGCTCCTCTCTTACTTGACTTCTGCCTGCTATTTCGTGACAGGGAGAAGAAAAGCAGTTGCTATTGGTTTGGTAGAGGAAATCAGGTTGTGACATGATTGTATCTGGCTGATTTTAACATGTTTATAATGCAAATTCAGAGAAAAATTTTGAGCCGAATGACACGAGAAATGGATGGTTTTTAAACATTTTATTTCTTTTAGTGTGCGTGTGTGTCTGCGATGGCTATGTCATGTGGGTGCATGTAAACCCCAGCACACAGCATGCTTGTGGAAGTCAGAGGACTGCTTAGAAGACGCAGTTCTCTCCTTCTACCACTGGGTCCTGGGAATCAAACTTAAGTCGGCAGCCTTGGAAGCAAGCACTCTTACCAGCTGAGCCCTCTCAGTGGCCTGAAATAAGCAGTGTGGGGAGTCAAGGAACTTTAAACTTCTTCAAAGTTTTAACAAGTTAACTACTGTAGACAAAACCATGGCAGTTGCTAAAGGCATTCCCGTTACTGTATACTTTCCACTGAGGTAACAGGAAACCTGTCTAGAACGCAAGACCCTGACCCACTGAATGCTCTAGGGTGTGAAAATACTAAGTTATATGGAAAATGTTCCTTTAAAAAGATTGTATATGAAAATGGTAGAATCATAGGGGATTTTCTGCTCCAAAATGACTGTTTGTGGAAATGATTTTCTGGATTCAGTCACCCTTGTCCTCAGAAGATGCTGTAGCCAAGGAAACCTGGCCACATTTCAAGCAACAGATCATCCATGTTATTCTGATTCTGTAACCATGCAGAATGCAAGAGCTTTAGGGTCATGAATGCTTGCACCTAGGTTCCAGAAGAAGCCAGTAAGGCCAAGCAGTGCTTCATAGGCTCCCATTGGCTGCAGGGAAGCTGTGAGAATTTAATGTCTGAAGAGATGGAGTTGAAACCTAAGCTACTGTTGAGACACAAGGGTGCTGGCGAGGCCACAACACATCGCCAAGGAAATCAGGAGCCAAATGGAGCGAATCTAAAGAAGAAAGTATATGTACTACTAAAGGCAAAGCCATAGGGACAGGGCTGCCCCAACCTGAGCCTGTTGGATCTCACGTCATGCTACCTCCTGAGATGGATGTCAGATAAGGATCTCTGAGACTTAAATTTTGGCCCTGATCTACTGTAAATAATCTGGTCTGATCTGCCCTTTCTGTATCTTCATTCTTTCCTTTGGAATGGGAATGCTTATTCTGGAATTATGCATTGGAGTTATTTAGCTTAGCTGTGTGTGTGTGTGTGTGTGTGTGTGTGTGTGTGTGTGTGTGTGTGTGTGTTTTACATGCTCACAGCTAGTAATTTGCCTTGGGCCTCATAAGTGAGTCTAAACTTTTGAACAATGCTGAGTCTTTAGACCAAGGGAACTTCTGAAGTTAGATCGGGTGCATTTTTCCCTGTGAACTAGCCACCGGCCTTTGGGATCCATGGGTGGAATGCCTTGTTTTGACTCAGAGATGTCCCCCACAGGCTCCCATTTTGAGTCTTTGGTCTGCAGCGTGTCTTGTGACTTTCAAGCTCTGTGAGTATGTAGGACGTGAGGCCTGCCTGGGTGGCTGAAGCAGCAGACTAGGAGTGGACCTGCTGCCCGTTCTGCTCTCTGCTTCTTGGTCTGTGGTTATGATGTAAACAAGTCACTGCCTTGTGCTTTGCTGCCACGGGAATTGTTCCAAGTTGCCTTCCCCACTGAACCATACTCTCTAAGACCTTGAGACAAAATAAACCTTGCCCCCTTGAATCCGTTCTGTCAGGTATTTTGCCACAGTAGTGAGAAAAGAATAGTAAGTCTCATTGAAAAAATAATACCTTTAAGAAGACCTGAAAAAAGAAAGGGTCGCACATTAAGGGGAAGAATTATCTAATCACAAAAAGCAGGTATATAGGTTAGCAGTCCTGTGTCAAGACTGTACCAATCATATTTGAGGAGTAGCCGTGAGTGAGGAATATAGCAGTTAAAGATGATGCCTGAGAAGGAATTTAAGGCACACAGAGTCACAGACAGCCGCAGAATACCCAATGAGAGAAATAATTCACACATTTACCTGAGAACTTATAGATCATAGTGAGAGCAGGTAAATTTGAGATTATTTTAGAGGCACACTGTCCATGTTCTGATCCAGTTTGTGTTCTTTGTGACTGGACAAAAGCTGGTCTCCTAGGCCACTCTCTTACTCAATTTGTGAACATGTTGTAAGGGGCCATTTGTTGATTCCCACTGCTCAGCTCTGAAATAATCACACAGAAATTATATTAATTAAAACACTGCTTGGCCCATTAGCTCTAACTTCTTATTGTCTAACTCTTACATCTAAATTTAACTCATCTCCATTAAGCTGTGCACCACCACAAGGTCATGGCCTACCAGCGAAGTTTCAGCATGTTTGTCTCCGGTGGTGGCTCCATGGCTTCTCCCTGACTCTGCCCTCTTTCTCCCAGCATTCAGTTTAGTTTTCCCTGCCTAGCTAAGTTCTGCCTTACTATAGGTCTAAATGAGCTTCTTTATTAACCAATGGTATTCACAGAACACAGAGAGAAATCTCATATCATAAACACTCCCTCCTCACTAAACCTTGTCTTTTTCTTTTTCCAGTCCTCTAACCTGTAGGGCCCTGGTCTCCCTTATTCCTGTGGTGCATTTGTGGGGACAGTTTATGATCAACTTACTAAGCTTCCTGTGTGTTTCTGTGCTATGCCTGCCCCGCCTGGTGGTTAGCTGCAGGGCATTCACTCCATTGATAATATGGTAATTTCCTACCTGCCTGGGCGGAGATCCTTGTGCTGCAGTCAGGTAGATAAAAACTCCCCCAACGCTGAATAAAGTGGCATTCGGCTGATCTCCTTTCGAATGACCCTGGTCTCTCTGTGTCTTCTTTTCAATCTCCAGGCCCTTGCCCGACTCGCGTTCGGTACAGTGGCGCGCGAACTGTACCGAGGGTGTAACACCAAATCGGGTGTTACAATTGGAGGCTCTGCTGGGATTCCAATAAAGCTACAGTGAAAGGAGCATGAGCTCCATAGTCTACAACTGCTTCTTTCAACTGCTTAATATCCTTAAAAGCCAGAGGGTTATGTTGCCTGGTCCTCTGTCCCTGTTGATCAATCTTTTTCACAACAGGATAAATCTGCTTCTCTCCACTTAGATAATTTAACCTGTCCCGGATCTCTCGGATTTCTGCCTCTAAGTCCATAGGGGCAGAAGCAGTAGTGCAAGGATTATGCGGAGGCGGTCTCATGGAGACATCTCCGTTTGCTTCCTTCCTTTCCTCTTTTTCTAACTTCTTTTTTATCAGTGCGATCTCCTTTTCTAAAATTTCTTCTTCTTCTTCTATATCCTTTCTATTACTTCCTGTTTCTAAAACTTCCTGTTCCTCAAAACTCTTAATAGAACTCACAGACTCTATTTCCTGAATCTCCTCAAGGGTTTTGTTTAAACTCTCTAATTGCTCTTTCACTTTAACATCATCACTGAGAAGAGCATCTCTGACCAAGCGCCATAGTGAAAATATTGCCACGGGGAATTCTTGTGGCCCTCGCTCTTTCAGTGCATTTTGAAGATCAGCCTTTACCTGCTCCCAATCAGTAATATTAAAACCCCCTGCATGTAGGAACCAGGGACTAAACTCTAAAACTGTCTTAATGATCTCTTGTGCTGTCTCAACTTTAATACCGGTGCCTTTATTTTCCAAAAGACCTAACAACTGGCCTGTTAACCGGCCCTTTAACACAGGAACAGAATAACTTGCACCCATAACCAATACACCCTCGCCGCACAATTTCTTACCTGCTGGCCAGCCTTCCCGAGGGCGACCTCTCAGGGATCCCTACTTCCCGATCTCGCAGATGGGTCTAGTTGCCGATGATCATCCCAGCTGAGAGATTGCAGCCCAAGCTGTTTATTCTAGCTGTTTATGAGACCATCTTCCTTGATGCACACACAGTACCTGCCACCCATTCTCCAACAAGAGTCCATACTCTCCTCCCTGCCTGACCTTCCCATCCTACAGTCTGTATTAAGCTCCACCTCACTGATGCTTTTCTCTTCTTTACTTTCATTTTAGCACCACTATCCTCTGCCTTTCTCTCAAAGCCCATACCACATCCACTGACTTGTTACTTTACACTATTTTGTTTTATTTTCTAATTTATGTTTTGCTGCGTTACTAAGTCCATAAGCTCCACAGTGACAGATGGAATAAAGCCTACTTTTGTAACTTATAACCCTCCAGCACAGAGAAGGCAAACAATGTATGTCTGTCAAATACTTGCTGGACTGACAGAGTCTAAAAAGGGTGTTTAAGGTTGACTTGGGAAAATGAAGGAAATGAGAGTATAGTGTTACAAGTATGCATGAAGATGCCTTGATAAAACCAACTATTTTGTATGCTCACATAAAAATTAATACATTAAGTTAGTCTTTGCATGATGATCTGGCCAGCTCTCTTGACCAGGTAAAAGGCAGGTTGGTGAACATGATGGTGCCAAGCAACATCTGTAACCCCTTATTCATGATTACCCTCCCAGGAACATAGTTACTGATGGGGTCACAAGCATGTGTGCCTGCTTCCAGAACTGTGATGATGGTATCTCACACACCTCACCTATATAATCCATCTTCCCCAGCACACAAAATTCACCCCTTAGGCACCAGCTGCCATCTCTCATGCAACCCACCATCTCTCCCTCCCACTCTGCCCTCTTCTCCTCCCCCTGCATTCTGTGGATTATTTACAATCCTCACTTTTCAGGACAGGTCTCATTCAAACTTTCTGAGCTGCACATTTATACAGGCTCTAGGTTTTTCCTACCGGCTGTGGACATTTTTTTCTTTTTGCAAGCTCTACATTACCAACTAATTGAAATGACTGCTTGGTTCCATCTCTCTTATTAAAGACAGATTAAGGAAATCACTTCAGTACCTCAGCCATTTTAAAGCCATATTTAGTCTCATGCTCTTGCTTTACTAGCAGCCTTAAAAAGAAACTGTCCCTACGAGCCTTTCCCCTGCTTCCTAGTCTATTTATGATATCAAAAACACATTTAAATTTGGCGGCTCATTTCATTTCCTCCTTGAATGAATGCAATTTATTTTCATTTCCTACTGGACTTCTTGGCATACATTTTTTAATTTACCTTTATCTATATGTAATTTGTGATCTGTCATTTCAAGTGTTTAGTTCTTAACGATCTTGAATAGGAAAAAGGAAATGTAATGCTATGAATTTCATTTGGGGTTGGTGTTCTTCAGATCTGTCTTCCTGTTTGCTCTGATAATTTTCTGGGCTCCTTATTGGTCAGTACCATGGATTAACTATCACACACTCACTTGTGAGCAGGTTCAATGACCAATCACAAGCCTTCCCAGAAGAATGTGTGTCATTGGTGGAGGGGGAGGTGTCACAGTGTAGGAAGAGGGCCCGCTTGTTTGTCCCGGCCGCACAGCTAGCTTAGCTCCACACAAAAACTGTATTAATTAAATTGCCGCTTGGCCCGTTAGCTCTAAATTCTCATTGGCTCACTCTTAAATCTTAATTTAACCAATTTCTATTAATCTGTGTATCACCACATGGTCATGGCCTACTAGCAAAGTTTCAGCATGTCTATCTTCAGTGGTGGGTCCATGACATCTCTCTTTCCACCTTCTTTCTCCCAGCATTCAGTCCAGTTTTCCCCACCTACCTAAGCTTTGCCCTATCAACAGGCCAAGGCAGGTTTTTTTTTTTTATTCATTAACCAATAAAAGCAACACATAGACAGAAGGACCTCCCATACCATCACATGCCTTAAGAATATTATTTTCCAGCCTAGACCCTACAAATGAATTTCAGTATCTGACTTTATGTTTAGATGCTTTGGGCCTAAGGCCTCATTCAAAAATTTGTGCTAGTCCTGAGTATATTCCAAGTTTTGCCGTTGTGTATTTATTTCCTGGTCCATAGCTAAGAGCTCAGGGCTACCTTCTTCATATAGAGACCCTGATCTAGCCTCGTGTTTGTGCAACAGTGTACTTAGATCTTTGTGTCTAATTAAGGGCCAGAGACAACTAACAAGGATCACTCCAGGAAATTCTCCATGCCAAATGGAGACTTGGAGAAGTGGCGCCACCCTGTCCCCTGGATGGCTCACTCTGCCTTCCTACTTGAACATCTGTCCACATCTGCTTCTCGACAGGATGCCTCACCATGGAGCGTCTGACCTTGTTTTCTTCTAGCAAGCATCTCATTCACACACCTGTTATAGGAGGGCTTTTACTTTTTTTTTTCCTGTTCAATTTATCCTGCTTTCTTTCATTAAGAACATCCTCAGCCGGGCGGTGGTGGCGCACGCCTTTAATCCCAGCACTAGGGAGGCAGAGTTAGGCGGATCTCTGGGAGTTCGAAGCCAGCCTTGTCTACAAGAGCTAGTTCCGGGACAGGCACCAAAGCTACAGAGAAACCCTGTCTCGAAAAAAAAGAAAAGAACATCCTCAGTAAACCAAAACGTTATAGGGTTTGTCTGAATCTCATCCATCTCCTAAGATGCTGTTCTGTCAATGCCATCTCAGTATCCCAAGTCCCCCTGCCAAAACACTGTTCTCACCTTTGCCTGTTTCCTGCCATGGTGTTTGGTCTTGATAACTCCCCTTCCTCTTTGCCTATTTGCAGCAGGACTCTGGTGTGCTGATTCTGCAAAGGCCACTCTCCAGGCTTCTTATATTTCTCCTGAAACTTGCATCCATTTTTATTACCATAATATGGCACTGTTCGTGAGAGTTAAGAAAAGCTTTCTGTGTTGATGTCCATGGTTTATATTGCTACAAGAGACCATGCTGAGGTCCATGGCATGTACTGACCCCAGAGGATATATGGATGTCTGTAGGCAAGCTCTTTCTCTGGCCTGCTAGCCATCTCCCAAATAATGACAAGGAGACTTCTTATTAATTATGAAAGCTTGGCTTTTAGCCTATACTTGTCCCACTAATTTGTATAACTTAATTTAACCTGTTTCTATTAATCTGTTTTGTCTCAGTGCTTTTTACCTTTATTTCATCCTGTATGTCTTGCTTTCCTGTTTCCTCTATGTCTATCTGTCCATGGCATTATCTCAGCATCCCCCTTTCTCTTTGTGTGTCTAGATTCCTCTTCCTACTTACTCTTTCTGTCCAGATGTCCCACCTATACCTCCTGCCTAGTTATTGGCCATTTAGGTGCCCTATTAGACCTTAGGCAGGCAAGGCAAAACAGCAATACCTCATTATACAATTAAACACATGGAACACATCTTCAAATAGTTAAGCTAATATTCCACAACAGATGCCTGTGGTCAGTGCTCCAGCTGACACTAAAGGACAAGGACGTTTCTTCTAAAGTGGTTTCACTGACTGCAGACTCACAGCTGAGAAAGACATAGATGACTTCCATGACAACCTCTTTCTCTCCCTCCCTTCCCCAAAAAGAAGTAACAGTCTAGACAGGAAGCCATCAAAGAGAACTCTTAAAAATTGTGATAAGGATGCTGAAGTGTAGCTCTCCACAACTGGTGGCTTCTGGCAGGGTTGTGAGTGGGGAAGGACTCAGGTTTCTTTAAGGGACTGGCCACTGGGAATGTGACCAAGCTTTAATACGTATATGAGCAACACAAATTGGACTTGCCTTTTTTTCTCCTTTTTTTTTTTTTATGGACGGGAAGTCAGATGGACCTGGGAGAGCTGAGAACTGAACTGAGTATGATCATGGTCATTATGTGAATTACCAAATAGTCAATAAAAATATTATGTTAGAAAAACGAATAGATAAATAAATAATAAGAAAGACCCTCTGGAGATGATTAGAAGATTCTATACTCTCAGTATACAGACTGTCTGTCTGTTCTACAAAAAATAAACATTAGCAAATATGAATCTTTAAAGAGCAATAAAGCAATCATTTTAATACTAAGAGTGATTTTTCATTTTAAATTACAATATTCAGCTTTAAAAACAAGATAATCAAGTCTTTCATATTCTGCTCTTAGAAGTAGGAAGCAAGTACATAACATAATTTTGTGCTAATTTTTGATGTGGGATTCCCCTCTGTGTGCTGTGAATACCATTGGTTAATAAAGGAACTACATTGGGCCTATAGCAGAGCTATAGGGGAATAGAGGTAGGTGGGGAAAACTAAACTGAATGCTGGGAGAAGGACAGCAGAGTCAGAGAGAAGCCATGGAGCCACCACTGGAGACAGAGGACAGACATGTTGAAACTTTGCTGGTAGGCCACAACCTTGTGGTGACACACAGATTAATGGATATGGGTTAAATTAAGATATAAGAGTTAGCCAATAAGAAGTTAGAGCTAATGGGCCAAGCAGTGATTTAAATAATATCATTTCTGTGTGATTATTTCGGGGCTAAGAAGCCAGGAACCAACAAGTAGCCTCCTCCAACAAAATTTTAATTTAGTTCTTGAGAATTCCATATATTCATATGATACATTTTGCTCATACCCTCCCCTCATTCCTCCCTAACTGCCTGTGACTGCCCCTCACATCCCTTCTCAAATTTATGTCTTCTTCATTTTTTTAAAAATAACCCATGGAGTCCAATTAGAACTGCTCATATGTGTATGGGCAACCTACTGTGGACCAAACTCCTGAAGAAAACTGGCTCTTCCTCCTCACAGATCTTTGATCTCCTACAGCTCCTCAATTAAGGCCTCTTGAGCTTCTCTGCAGTTATGCTGGAATTTTAGCAGGCTTATCTTATTCTGGTCTTGTGACAGCCACCACAGCTGCTGGACGCTTATGACTGTTACCGCCCTGACATAGTAGTGATCACATGCTGGCAGCGGCCCTCTCTGGCTTCTGATTCTTAGACTCTTTGCACCCCATCTTCTGTAATGTCCCCTGAGTGTTCAGTTCTGAGTACTCATCACCACTCTCTGCACGTAGACCAGTCTTGAGGCTCTGTGAACCACTGTCTGCTGCAGGAGGAAGCTTCTATGGAGAGGCTGAGAACTACGCTAGTCTATGGATCTAAAGAAAGTATTCATTAGACAGTTTGATATTGTGTATGTATTTAACACAAATAGTGGCAGTTCCTCCGCTGGCGCCTATAACCTTCCCAGCTACTTATTCTCATCCAGGTTTAAAGGAGGCTCATTCTTTGTAACCCAGTAATGTTCCATTTAACAATATGCCTTATGGATATAGTAAAATAATCAGACAGGGACACATGGATGAAGATATTTAACTTTTCTACAGTGCCCTTCTGTACTATGGGAGACTGGTTCCCTGAGAACTGTGGGTACCAAAATCTACCAGATGCTCAAGCCCTGGCAGTAAAATATCCTGTAATTGCATTTGCATAATACAATCACATCTTCCCATATGCTTGCCAACATCTCTGAATTATTTTAAATCTAACACAATATAAGTGCTGGGTCAATTGCTATTATGGTGCAGAATCTATGGAATAATGACAAGGAAACAGTGTCTGGACATGTTCTGCACAAATATGTTTTCCCCAAATGGTTTTGATCTGTAGTCGGTTGAATCTGTGGTGTGTAAGCAATAAGTGAGGAAGGCCAGTTGTATTTAAAAGAGCAAACACAGGAAGACAAAATGTCACTAATAGCAGAAAGCTAATATATAATAATAACATTTGCTGTGTCACATCAGGGAGCGGTTGAAATACTTTTTAAAAATATTTTAATGTGGGAAAATAATGCATTGTTAAGTGGACACAGTAAAATTCAAAATACTGTATTCTGTGATGTTATGTGCCTGTGCCATGGTGTGTTCATGTGTTTGCCGTGTGTGTGTGTGTGCTTTGTAAATAAGGGCAGGGTAAAGCAGCTAAAACATGAATAACACTAACTGCATTTTGGAGCTATAATAGATTTTCATTGTATTTTGTTCCTGTGTTTTTTCATATTTTCCATGGTAAGCATATATTGCTTTTATAGTCTCAAAAATGTCATTAAAAACCTGAAAGTAGATAGGCTGGAGTTCAGTGTTTTTCAGATGCTGGCTCTGATGGGGGAAGGAAAGAGAGGGAGAACTGAATACAAAAGCATATCTGCCTTTCGCATAGCTTTCCTGTTATACGGCTCCCGCTCTTGGGAGAGAGCGCCTTCCGGCTTCCGGGCATGTTAGCGTCAGTCTTACTTCCTCATGCTCAATCATAATACTGTAAGTCGTCTTTGTTGAGATAAACCCCATACAACAAAACTATCGGAAATACCAGACTGGCCAGCTCTCATCCTCCTGTCGTAGTTCCATAGGTAGGTGAACAGTGAAGCCCACTGCGCATGCCTCCTGAGAAGTGCATTCAAGGGAGCAGAGTGAGGCACCTCTCTTTGGAGGGATTGCAAAGAACACTAGAAATGCTTGCCGGAAATTTCAGAGCAATTGTGAACTCTGAGAACATGGAGTGTCTTCAGACTGCTTCAAAATCGTTTTTACATGCTTTTAGTAACTTCCTAGAGAAGTTGCCCCGAAGCCTTTTGTGCGAGGGAGAGAATGACGGCTGAGTGAAGGAGTCAGGCCGGCAAGAAAGAAAGAGGCAAACCTCAGCCGCCTTCCTGGGCTGAACCACATGTGGTTTTGGTTCTCAGAGCCGCAGTGCAGCTGTGCAGTGAGCCATTGCCTCTGGATTCTCCCTTCCAAGGAACCCTCCCCACTGAAGGCGTGTGGACAGCTTTCCTAGTCCTTGCCAACCTTCCATAGACTCCTTGTGGGCAAGGGATGTTCTGGCCTGGCTTTGCTGGCTTCTCTTCCCTCCTCATCAGCACCGAGTGCCCTAGCTCTGACTTAAGCATTCCTGACTGTTAAGGCTGTATTTTCCTAACCTCAAACCCCAGAGCATGTGGGAGGACACTTTCTCTCAATTTGTCTCAAAAACAAAAAGTCTTTGCAATTTAAAAATTAGATCATATTTAGTTATATTTAGTAAGGGAAAAGTTGTGTGAAGTCAAGACTTTGTGGTCCATCTGGTTTCATGGTCGCCGTACTTGGGCTGAAGATCCCTGCGATGCCCTGAAGATTCGGCCAGGGCTTCCTGGGATTCCCCTGCAAGCCACTCTCGTGATTCCAGCTTAAACTTGGCAGCGTTTCCTGCCTGGCAGATGTTTCCTTTGCAGCTCCTTCCCAGTGGGAACCAAGCACATAATCGCTTAGCCACTTATGAGCCCACAGCTCAGCAGCTTCCCAGCTCCGAGCCTCCTCCCAAGGGTGCTACGCTGCTCCTCGTCATCTCAGCTTTTTAAAGACTCTGTGTATTGGATGAGCACTTAAAATGTACAGCCTTCTCTCTCCTGTTTTCAGTGTAAGTTTCATATTTTCCAAAGGTCAGCCAAAGACAGAAGCAGTTCCAATCAAGGAGTAAGCAGGGACTGAGGAACTTTGAGGGTCTTCCCACAGTCTGAGATGCTCTCTCTGGGTATGACAGGCACTTTTCAGTGTAAGATCAGTGTTGTAGTAATAGGAGTGGCGGACTACACTCTTGGCACCCCGCCGCCTGTACGGCTAGCTTTATACCCGAAATAATTACACGGAAACTGTATTCTTTTAAACACTGCCTGGCCCATTAGTTCCAGCCTCTTATTGGCTAGCTCTTACATATTGATCTAACCCATTTCTAATATCCCTGTAACACCATGAGGTGTCTTACCAGGGAAGATCTTAACTTGCGTCTGTGTCCGGTAGGAGAATCATGGCGACTCCTTGACTCAGCTTTTTTCTCCCAGCATTCTGTTCTGTTTACTCCGCCTACCTAATTTTATGTCCTATTAAAGGGCCAAGGCAGTTTCTTTATTTAACCAATGAAACAACAGATAGAAAGATGACCCTCCTCCATCACAGTGTAACCTCTGAGATCTCAGACTGAAGTTCATCTCTGTTTACCATGAATATCACTTCAGTTCAAATACCTTGAGGATGTTCTTGTGTGACCCCAAAGCTTAAACAGGGTGAGAATGCAGGCCTTTTCCTTAGAGAGAAAGGCGTTTCAGACTGGCCTTTCAAGTAACTTGTTATCACTGGGCATCTATGATGTGTCCGGCCTTTGACACTGTAAATTGTGTGTGTGTGTGTGTGTGTCTGCACTCATGTGTGTGTGCTCATGTGTGTTTGTGTGTGTGTGTGTGTCTGGGTGATGATGTGACCTGGGTAGTGTGAGAAATTTTGTGTTTTCTGCCTAGAAAGGCTTAGGAAGAGCACTGAGCCCAGTGTGGGGAAGCAGCAAAGCTACCTTCCCCTCTGCAAAGGCAGATACTGTGATCACACAGGGGTTAAGAGGTGTCTCCTTAATATCATCAAACGTTCTGTTTCATAAAATGGAAATTCAAAAGGAAGATTGGTGTTTTTGATCTACTGAGACAGACTGCTTTAAAGTATTGCAATGGACTCATCATTAAACAGAAGTAGGAGTATCTTCACTTGCTTCCATTTCCCAGGAAGGTCTAGATAAATCTGTTTCTTTTCTGCTCTACAGCTCCAGAAGTGGGAAGAGCTTGCCCTACAGAATTTCAAGGAAGAAAGTCCCCTAGAGAACAAGAAGGACCTTAGCAGGAAAAAGGAACAACTGTATTTCAGACATCCCATGGAACTTCTGTGCCTGTGCTATGTAGCAATTTCCTCGGAAATAAAATATTCCATCCTGGAGAAAAGCTTGTTAAGTTCAGGGGAAGCAAGCAACTCAAATTTCAGGAAGTCTCTGAAACTTATAGGATTTACCAGGCCCTTCTCTCCTCAAATTTTAAATCCATGCCGTAAGGTCTGCTGGAAGCCACTCTCAGAAAAGTAGAGCCACCTAAGCTACCTAGAGAAGATACTCTACAGTCTGTTTGCCTGCCAGCACCTTATGCCATAAGCTCTGGGTTTCAGCTTTCCTGAACAAACGTTCATGCTGGGGTAGGCTTTTGGTGATGTGACTGTATTTCTGCTTCTGTTTACCTGTATGTTATACTCCTTTAAATAACTTCAATAAAACTTATTGGTTTTCTGAGTTGGACTTTCATAGCATCCTTACTTTTGCTCTGTCATTGGTTCCCTGTCTGGTGCTGATTAGATATTTGTTTATGTCTCTCACATGACAGCCTGCTCCTCTTTCTTAGGAGGGACACACCAAGCCCACTGTGCCCTTCACCTAAAACAGTTAGTGGAAGAAGCTGATGAAGCGAGAAGAGAGACACAGAATTACCTAGGCGTTATCAAAGGTAGATAGTAAAAAAAGAAGTTATTTTGTTAGCTGATTGGTGGGGAAAATGAAGAAGATACAATGTTTCAAAGTAACCAACTTGTGATAGATGTATCCCAGTGATAAGTAAGGCCTCAAGTAACACAGAGCAATAATGATACTGAGCTGACCCTGGTCAGTGCTGCCTTATCTTGTGCTGCTCTGGAAGCTTTAAATGCCTATCAACTCATCTGGTCTTAGTGTGGAGATTAACTGACCGTGAAGTGCCCAGCCCAGAACCAAAGGACCAGGAAGTCTGCTGTGAGATTTTGTCTCCTAGAAAAGACAGGGTAGCTTCACACATGATACTTGTTAAGTATAGCTGCCTAAACAAACTCTCACAACAAGCAAGAAACATGGTAAGTAGGTGGGGTCTATGGAAGGGAAAATCTCACTGAATATCCCAAAACAAAGAACTACAGGCAGCTAAGTACTGCTGAGAGAAGTAGAATTGGACTTCCCTAGGAATAGGCCTCTTAATTGGCTGTCCAATTCCAAGTGGTCTTCTCTGAAATCATATACACACAACTGACACTAAATGGACTTAAAAGGTTGTATTTACACATGTATATATGTATATGTATACATATATATATATATATATTCAATAACAAAGAAAAAGAAGCTATGAATTTGAAATGGAGGTATATACGGAAGGGGTTAAAGTGAAGCAAAAATGGGGATACAGGATGTAATTATATTTTACTTCAAAATATAGTTATAGAAACAGAACTAAGAGGAAAGAGACACAGGAATGGGGGGATGTTTGAAGGCTTTGGTCATAATCCCCCCCCAAAAAAAACCCCACTCAAATCCAAATCTCAGAAGATTAAAATCTCAAAGGGTGAAATCCTCCAAAGCCTACTTTCCATTCCTAAAGGTTATTCAGAATGGGGAAGCCAAAGTCTGGGACAAGGATTAGTACATTTCAACAGGCATAGGATCCTTGCTCTCTTCTCCCTAGGGCCTCTGTAGCTTCCACCCTTCACACACGCTGCCATACCTGCTTTCAGATGCACACCCAGTCTATAATTAAAGGAACTCTACTATCTCAGACACGTCTGCTGACTCAGAAGCTTGGGGGCTTCGGGATTTCTGGCACTTGCTCATCAGAGGCTCATCTCTTGTTATGAAGCCCTGAGAAATGGAAGCCATCTTTGCATAGGCACAAGGCTGTCAAGATTGGCTTCTTTTTATTAAATCTGACAAAAGAAAACAACACACTTCACTTTAGCTGATGGATGACACTTTCAAATATGTCTTCACTGACTCTTGTTGTTTTGCTCTGTTAAATATGTATGTTTTGTGAGCTACGGGATTTGAAAATTCTAGAACTTGCCCACTCATTTGTAGTGACAGCTGGAAATGGCACACATTGCATAAATGCTTCGTTGAGGATCTGGTGAGCTGCAGGAAGAACAAAACACAACAGCAACAGAAATCAAACAGCACCACCAACAACAAAACAGATTTCACTGGAATCCCCAAACTATGGCAGATGTGTAATGAGGTAAGGCCAAGACTTCTATCAGTGAAGTACAAAGTGTTCCTATTGGTCAAGTCCATTGGGTGGAAGATTCAGATGATTAACTTGGTCACTTCATAAAGCAATAAAAAGAGTATCTATTCAAGTATGAGCCATTGACAGTGGAGTATACACATATTAGAAATATGTATATGGAGAGAGCATTATATAAACATCCATCCTTTATGATTCTGATTTACAACCAACCAAACTGATTAATGCATACATGGGTTGGGTTTTCTATAAAGAAAAACAATATATATGCTTCACCCCCATTTGAAGGTTTTTTTTTTACCTTCTAACATACTAAGAATGCATTAATCTTCCCCTAAGAGTAGATGAAATCCCATGTGCTTTCTGTAAACTAAAGTCATATTTGTCTAAATAATCCAACAAAGTTACTGAGGAGCTCAAAACCTGCTATGTACTTAGCAGGATATGACGGATATGAATGGATGCGGAGCAAGCAGGCACAAACTCTACTGTGGTGGGGGATTTTGTAGCTGATCTGTGTTCCTGCCAATATTGCTAATGCCTGCTCCAGAAACGGGTTTTCTGACCTTCATGCAAAGCCTCACTTTTCTTTCTTTTTAATCAGAATTAAGATTTCTGAGATTTTGGCCTTTCCAATTTCAATATTCAAGGTTTTAATCTTTCAGGCTTGTGATTTTTTTGAGATTTGCTACTTAAGGATTTTAAAGTTCAGGTTTCGTTTCTTGTTTTTTGTTTTGTTTTGTTTTTATCTTTATCAACATTTGAAATCATGGCATCTAGGAGTGTGGATTTTTTTCTTGGACAGAACTCTGATTCAGGATGTCTCTGTGACCTCAAATTTGTTTTCTTCCCATTGCCCTATCAAGACATTTAGGTGACAAAGCTCGGAATTGGGTTTCTTTCTGGATTTTGTTTAAAACCTATGAAATATAATTGTAGAAGATGGTCTTGGAATAACATGGTAGTGGTTAGTCAACACTACTCCCTTTTGATCTGAAATTTCAAGCAACTTCATTTTGAAAAGGTGGCATGAAAATGGCAAGATATAGCTAAGGAAACACCTCAACCACATATCTAGTTGGGTTTTATAAGTAACTCTAAGCACTGCCATCACAAATACAATGGTTTGCATCCGGTACAACCTTGAAGAGCCTTTAGAAGAGGTTTCAGAAGCCGACAGGGATGCCTGCCTCCTGAGGTCACTGGGTATTCCTCTGATTGGGGTTTGTTGCTTCACTTGCCATGAGAAAAAACTGAATCGCAGACTTTGGCTTCACTGTGGGTGCCCGGTCTGCCAAAAACCAGCTGACTTATCCATCGGCTCTGTGAACTGAATGAAATCTCCCAGATAGACAGATGGCATGGTCAGGATGATATTTCACAGCACACGTGTTTGTTTGAATAACATGGCCATAAAGCCTTCACTCTGGGTCTCCAATTAAGTTGTGGCTTCTGGATGTCACCTGGGGCTCCCTCCTGGAGAGAGGATTCAAATGTCAAACTTAGGGCACAATCTCACCAGTGACGTCTACATACTTTTCTTTATTTGGTTATTAGAAAAACTGCTGATACACAGGGTTTGGATCTGCATGGGGCATTATTATTTGTGAAGCCCACCTTTACAATTCTGATTTATAACAAACCAGACTCACTAATGAACAGGTTTTTATATCACCTAGGAAAAAAAAACCCAACACTACAGACCAGTACTTTGGAATTTGCTCTATTCTAAAATGTCTGGTCATCAATAGATCTTAAGGATAAATCTTTTTTTTAATCTTTTTTAAATATTTATTTATTTATTATGTATACAATATTCTGTCTATGTGTATGTCTGCAGGCCAGAAGAGGGTACCAGACCTCATTACAGATGGTTGTGAGCCACCATGTGGTTGCTGGGAATTGAACTCAGGACCTTTGGAAGAGCAGGCAATGCTCTTAACCTCTGAGCCATCTCTCCAGCTCAAGGATAAATCTTAAGAAGAGGTAGGAAAAGAGGCATTTGTTCTATGTGGTTACTGCTGGTGAAGTTATCAACATAAGTACTATTTTTCTCAGGGGAGGCAAGAATGATACAGGTAAGATCAAATACTAATCAAAACAGGAATAGGATGAATAAAAATGCAATCCAAATCAGTACCATAGAGCTCTGCATTGTCTTCTTGTACTTCACTATTTCACTCTCTCAGAGGATAAGATTAAAATGTCCATCTCAGTAAAGCCAAACACTTGTTACTACCTGAAATATTCTTAAAAAATCCTCTACTAACCACCTCTCCGGTTTACCCAACCATTTTCTGTAGGAATGGAAGAACAGTATTGTTGTGGCACAGTGGCAGGCCTCATGGAGACGACTTTCTTGCTTACCATCATGTTATGATTATTTTTAGCAAACATTTCATTTTGAGATAATGACCTACAATTAGAGAAAACAACACACAGGATTCCCCACATGCCTTTCATTAACATTCTCCACTGGGGACATCTTGAAAAGCACGTGATATGATGTCACTTCAAAAAGCTAACCTCAACAAGATTCATGAACTCTTTCAGTACATCGTGTCAAGATGAGTTTTATTTGCATTCATTTGAGTTTATTTGCATTGAGTGGGATATTATTTTTACTATGTTTATATATTTGCGTTACCACCACAGTCAAGTGCAAAAGAATTTCTCAGAAGGATTTCTCATGCTGTCCTTAGAACCACAGCCATGGCCCTCCTCTCCCACCCAGCACCCTTGGTAACCTCTCATCTGTTCTACATCTCCATCTTTTACTATTTCAAGAATGCTATAAAAATGGAACCATGTTGCAGTTTGTACTCTGTGATTATGGAGAATATAATCTATAATCTTTATAGCTTTTTTTTAATTGAGCATGATTCCCTGAAGACCTATCTATGCTGTGTGCCAAAGAATTGCGGGCCTATAGTTTACCTAATTCTTCACTCTGTGTGTTTAAAAAGACATGGCCTATTCCCAGTCCAAGATTATTATTAATAAAGATTCCATGAACAGTTGAGCACAAATTTTCTTTTGGATAAAGACCCAAGAGTACAATTGCTGGATTTTCCAATAAGTGCATATTTAATTCTGTAGCTAACTGCTGTACTCTTTCCCAGAGTGGTACATAATTTTACATGCCCTCTGGCAATATGAGATACTACTTATAAGTCTGTACACATTTCGTAATTCAGCTTACTTCAAGTCCTCAGTGAGGTCTTTCTGCCCTCATCATTTTTATATAAGTTTACCCTTCTCAGAGCCACTTATTTATTCTTGTGGGTAGACTCTCAATATTTAAATATTTCTTGTAAAAACTCATTCCAACTCACTCAAAAATGTCCTAAGTCCTGAGATACTTATATATTGTGTACTGGTTTGCTCTCAAAATAACCTTAATGTTTTCTCCATAAAATACGTTAAACCAGCAGCAAAAAACGAAAATACTATGGCAACATTTAAATAGAATTTTTTTAATTGCCTTGTCCCAGATGTACCTTGCATAACCATCTTCACATTAGTAGGTATAAAAGTGATACCGTGCTGGTAAATGTTTAAAAACCTGCTTTGTCGCCTTTGCCAGTTTCCTTAATGTAAATATTCTGATTACCCCTGACTCCTGGAAACTATGTGGGTGACTTGAATGTAAAGTTGGGGGGGGACCACAATGGGCTGAGATGAGCGAGTGCTACAGCACACTACTTCTAAGGGCACAATGAACCCCTGTGTGGGCAGAGAATAGAGTACTGAACTATGTAATGCTGTTTAGTAGGTCTGGAATCAGTTCCCAGCACAAAATCAAACCAATGCTTAGGTACTGCTGGTGTAGGAGGTCCTTCTATCTTTGTGTTGCTTTCATTGGTTAATAAAGAAACTGCTCTGGGCCTGTTGATAGGGCTGAACTTAGGTAGGTGGGGAGACCTAACTGAATGCTGGGAGAAAGAAGGGTGGAGTGGAGAGATGCCATGGATCCATCAGAAACAGACCCTGGGAATTTTACCTGGTACGCCAATGCCATGTGGCAATATACAGATTAATAGAAATGGGTTAAATTAAGATGTAAGAATTAGCCCAATAAGAAACTAGAGCTAATGGGCCAAGCAGTGATTTAATTAATACAGTTTCTGTGTGGTTATTTCAGGGCTAAGCTAGCTAGGCGGCAAGGACAAACAAGTGGGCCCTCTCCTGCAACATACTAGAGAATGCTCAAAAGAATATATTGCTGAGTAGTACTCTAATATGTATAAATTCCATACTTTCTTCATCCATTCTTCCATTGAAGGGCATCTAGGTTGTTTCCAGGTTCTGGCTATCACAAACAATGCTGCTATGAACATTGTAGAGCATATACTTTTGTTGTATGATAAGGCCTCTCTTGGGTATATTCCAAGAGTGGTATTGCTGGGTCCAAGGGTAAGTTGGGAGCCTAGGCAGGTTGGATGCTCAACTTACTAGACCTGGATGGAGGTGGGGGTTCCTTGGACTTCCCACAGGACAGGGAACCCTGATTGCTTTTCGGGCTGGGGGGAGACTTAATTGGGGGAGGGGGAGGGAAATGGGAGGCGGTGGCGGGGAAGAGACAGAAATCTTTAATAAATAAATAAATTAAAAAAAAGAATATAGAAATATTAAAAGTCATTATATGCTTATGGACACAGGGAGTTTTTGAATGACTTGTCTCCAAAAATCTGTCTTCTCACTGACAAGCTGAAATGCTTGAATGCTTGTCCAGATGTGAATGATTCTTTAGCCCCTTAATGCCTGTTGATCTTTTTTTTACTCTTTTTTAAAAGCCTATTTTTAATTGATTTTTATTGAGCTCTACATTGTAGGGATAAGCCCAGCCCATTAGGGGGCGTGTTCGCCTCGGGCTAATGTTTATTTATAAATCTAGCAAGTGTGAGCCCCCCCCCCCCCGCCCCTGCTTCCCTGTTCTCCGAGGGAACTGGTGGTTCTGTAAGCCTATTTCCCCCATTAAAGCTGTATATATCATTACAATTTGTCTGAATTCATTTACGCCATTACACTACATTTTTCTCTGCTCCCCTTCAACCCTCTCCCAAGGTCCCCATACTCCCAATTTACTTAGGAGATCTTATCTTTTTCTGTTTCCCATGTAGATTAGATCCATGTATGTCTCTCTTAGGGTCCTCATTGTTGCCTAGGTTCTCTGGGATTGTGATTTGTGGGCTAGTTTTCTTTGCCTCATGTTTAAAAATCACTTATGAGTGAGTACATGTGATAATTGTCTTTCTGTGTTCTGGGTCTGGGTTACCTCACTCAAAATGATATTTTTTAGCTCCATCCATTTGCCTGCAAACTGTTGATCTTTCTTATGTGTGCTCAAATGTTCCTGTTCTGCCTCAATGAAACTCAAAACCTAACTACTCACCACAATCTTTACTATTTTTCTGAGCGCTAGGTATGACTTCTGCATGTGTAATGTGCTTTTGTTCCAGTTCATGTTCACTCTTTCTAGACTGAAAACTCTGAGGAAGAGATGACTGTCACTGCTTTCTGGTTCTAGCAGCACAGTGAGGAGATGGATGAATGAACTCCATTGATCATGGTGGTTGTTGCCAGCATCTCTCCACAGTAGGGCAACCTCACCTCTGCTCACTTGATTCATGGATTTTGCAATCAAAAGTTATCACAGGACAAAAGAAGCCACTATCCTTCGAGCCACTTTCATTATGTGTCATACCCACATCAGTAAAACACTATGCGACACTGTCACTGGGAGATGGAGCCCTTGGCTATTATTTCTTTCATTAGTATTTATCAACTTGTTTCTTCTTGAACTGTTTCCTTATGTCACCTATGATCACCTATTATCAGTGAATTGATTCAGCTCTGAAAACTTATTCTCTTTTTTGATGTACATTTTTAAATGATGTGTGTGTGTGTGTGTGAGTGTGTGTGTGTGTACGTGTGTGTGTGTGTGTGTATGTGTGTGTGTGTGTATGTGTGTGTGTGTGTGTGTCTTTACACATCACAGCACGATGTGGAGAAAAGTTTTGATTCTAGAGCTGGTGCTCTCCTTTCAGCATGGGATCTAAGGATGAAATTCAAGACATCAGGTTTGAGCACTGAAGGACTTTTACTCACAGTCCTTCTGTGAAGTCTTTGTGCTACCATCAAATTATACTTGTATTATTGATTCAGAAGTAAAAGCCACTAAGTGTGTTTTGCTTAGTGGTATCTTTCCTTGTTTTTGTATCACACATACAAATTAAAAATGAGAAAGACTGCTTTATAAACTGTTTTAAATGTGTATGTGTGTATATTTCATTATATACTGAAGATATCAAATGCAGTATGTAATACATACTTCCACATGTAAAATATTGATTGCTATATTATCACGGATCTTAAAATAGAGCTTCTTATACAATGGACATTCAGTGAATGTGTATTGAGTACATACATGAATGAATTTATATGTGATTCACATTTTAATGATAAGATAAAAAACATTCTAGAAAGAAATCCTCAAGGTCAGAGGCTTTTTATAATAGCAATGCTTAACAAAGGAAAATAATCTACTGTTAAAAATAACTCCACAAAAATTAACAACCACAGAAATCAGAAAAGGAAACAATGTAATTTAGCAGAAAAGACATTATGGATTCAGAGAGGTCCTTTCCTGTACACCTTCCAGAGCTTCTACTGAAAGTACCAATTTTCTTAATTACCATATAATAGATTTTCAAATTTTCAATAACAATACTTTATGTTACTGAAGCAATTTGTAAATTACAAAGCTGTTCCAAAGACTGTCACAATGATTATACAAACTAGAGTGCTTTCTGTGCTTGGGGACAGGCTATATGCTATTGAAAACAAGGCAAGTAAAGACACTGTGTGTCTTAGTGTTCAATTGCACTGAAAAGGCACCATGACCATGATAACACTTATAAAAGAGAACATGCAACTGGGGCTTGCTTATAACTCCAGAAGTTTAGTCCATTATCAGCAAGGTAAGGAGCATGTTAGCACACAGACAGCCATGGTGCTGGAGAAGCAGCAAAGAGTTTTACAAATGGATCTGCAAGAAGAGAGAAAAAGCCACTGGGTCTGGGTTTCTGAAATCTCAAATCCCACCCCCAGTGATATCCTTCTTCCATCAGGCCACACCCCCTAATCCTTTTCACATAGTGCCACTCCTTGATGTCTATGCATTCAAATATATGAGCCTGTGAGGGCCATTTGTTTTCAACCTCACCCTGTGTCATAATATACCATTTGATTTCCAAGATCCACTCAATAACACCATGCTGGAAGTGAATGCAGATTTCACAGCTAAAAGTCTATTTCTTCCTGCTCACTTGCAACTTATTGTAAATCTGTGATAAGTTTGGACAATTTTATTTTAAGTAACAGTTAAGACAACTACTCTCCTTAAAGGAAGAGACATCTGCTGTGGGACAATGGTTGGGACCCTGTTAAATGTATTTTAATAAAACACTGATTGGCCAGTAGCCAGGCAGGAAGTATAGGCAGGACAACCGGACAGGAAGTAGAGGCAGGGCAATGAGCACAGGAGAATTCTGGGAAGAAGGAAGTCCTAGTCTGAAGTTGTGACCCAGCCACAGAAGAGGCAAGATGTGACTGCCTTGCCAAATAAGGTACTGAGCCATGAGGCTAACATAGACAAGAATAATAGGCTAATATAAGTTGTAAGAATTAATAAGAAATCTGAGTTACTAGGCCAATCAGTTATGAAGACTGCTGTGTGATTTCTTTGGGACTTAACAACTGTGGGAACCGGACAGGAAGAAACCTCAGTCAAAAGACATCCCTTTCTTACTTTTCTCTGCACAATGTTGTCTGGAAAGCACAAATCACAATGAGTGATGCTCCAGCAGTCACTTCAGACCATGAGGAAGAGGGCCATGTTTCCAACACCCAGAACATGCATGACATGGAGCAAGTGTACAGCATGCTGTATAAATGCATCTTATTTATTTTTTTCTCTGTACTTTTTTTTTGTCTTGGGAAGGAGATTTGGAGGAGTTATGATTCTATAGATGCCGATGATCTACATTTTCCATGCTACAAATCATTTTTATAAAACTATATGACTCTCATAAAGTCCGCATTAGTAGTTCTTAGGAGATTTACTAAGTAAAAGCTTTAGAAAACTCATGTAAAAGATTTTGTTAGTAGAGATACATCATATATATACACATATATGTATATATATAATCCATATACATATATATGGATTATACTTAGACCACACTCACAAACATAAGCATGTGCACATCCAGTAAAATAAACAAACAAGCAAACAAACAAACAAAACTTCAATAAGCTAAGCCTGGGGAAGAAAGCAGAGGACCTATGGGGACATAAAGTCTGATTGGATCCAGAGGCAGAGAAAGATCAGTCTTAGGTGGTGACCTGAGGTGACCACTGAGATATGATTTATGTCTTTGAAACTAGCACAAGGAGGAGGATTAGGGATGAGTCTGTGGGATTAGCAACAGATACTTTAAGCCTTAAAACACCTACCTGTGTTAGTCAGTTCCTGGCAATCGCCGCATTTCATCACTAATTTTACTTAAAAGCTCATCTCCGTAGCAACTGCCTTTCCTCTCTACAAAGTACTTATGGTATAAATTATACCAGAGCTTTGAGAGTGCATATAAGCACAGTATATGGCTGGAAAATATTTTTCCAAAAGATCCTTTCGAACATTCTAAACTCTCCATCTTCCCAAATCCTTTAATAAATTGTTCAGGCAAAATAACATTAACATAGCATCAAAAAGGTTTCAAGGCAATTTAAGCAAAGTAATGGCATATGGTGACTACCTTGAAGGTTTGAAAGAGGATACTCAGCAATGTCCAGCAAAATATAAGTGCCTGAAATATAGACACTTAGTCTTACCAGGCTCCATACGGGCTCACTGCTTAATCTTCATAAAAGATGGATATTTAGTGTGAGTTTAATGGCAGACTTTCTTGCAGTAGCTGATGCTGAGATTTCAGGAAAGAAATTTGGTGCTAGAAATATTTACTCAAGCACTGGCACATAAACCAAGAGCTATTAGACTTTAATGCCTTCTCCCCCCTCCAAACTTTTTATAGCCCTTCATTTTTTAATCGCTGCCAATCTGCTGATTTTATTTCAAATAGACACTTCAGGACTATGCTTTGTCAAAACAGACAGATGTATCATTAAATTCCCTCCCAAATTACATACTAAGCCATGTCATTGTTTCATGCACTACTGAGGTATTTGAATTTGTTATAATCTGGAACAGGGGGGTGGAGGGCGAGGGAGAAAAAGAGGCTGAATAGCGAATTTTCAGATTGAAAAGGCTCTGTGATTTGGAAATGATTGTTCTGATTGCATGTTGCTTGGTGGAATGCAAGTTGGCTAGTGAGGGTGGCTTGGACCTGTACACTCACCCTTGGGGGTCATTGTGCCACAGTTTTCTTGGAAGTCAACAATAGAGGGCAAAATAGAGTCTTGGGGTTGGCTTTACCATCTATTTATCATCTCCTTAAAGGAAAGACTGAGGGATAAATTCATCAGGTAATTACTAAATATTTCTTTTTAGTTGGGTTGTGTAGTCGCTTCCAATTCCCAGAGCAACAAATTCTTACTTCTTGGCTCAAAATAACCCAGATTTAGAATTTTACAGGTCCAGAGGCCACAAGTCTGAAATGAGTCTCACTGAGCTAAATTTTGAATGTCAGCAGGGAAACACTTGTTTGCAGGTTTTAGTAAAATCAGACTTTCTGCCCTTTCAGGCTTCTGCCTACTTCTGGCACACCTTGGCTCTCTGACTTCAGGCCAGTAGTATCACACAACCAAACCTTCCCTGACTCCAGCCTTGCCTTCATCATCCACTGGTGAAGACCTTATGGACACTAAACTTACCCAGAAAATTTACGGGGCCATTTCCATACTGCACATTGAATTTAATCATATATGCAAGGTCCTTATTTTTACATTGCTTGATTACATTCTCACAAATTTTAATGTATTTGGATATGGACATTTTGGGGAGCCTACTATTATGCATTTTGCAGGGGCATAGTAAACAATTTCTGTGGCACATTCAGTCTTTTTCCTTAAAGTGAAAAACCTGTGCTTTCAGCTTAGAGACTCTGCATGGAGAGCCATTTTTTTTAAGTGAACAACTCTAGTTCCTGGATTAAATAAGTGGGGGAAATCCCAGCCTAAAAAGAGGCACCTTCCTATCTTCCAATAGAGAGGCATGTGTAATGTGGGGATTCATGAGAACTGAACTCACGTGGCCACTGCACCTGCTGCATGGTACACAGGACTGACAAACACAATATTCTCTTGTTTTTCATCATCCACTAAAGAAAACTAAAGACCTAACCTTAGTATTGAAAAAAACCCCAATAAATGAAAGCCTGATGCACCATGGTTGTCATGTTTGCCCCACATTTCCTCTGGGTCACAAACAGGTTGAAATGTGGTCTGACAAGGACAACTTGAGTTCTTTAGAAAAAGTTGGCTCTGGGTAGGAGAATGGAAGCCTGACCTTGAAGCCCGTTGTTGGAGGAGGAATCATTGCACCTCTTCAGCCAACTGTGACCCAATAAGTCCTCTGGATGATGGTGCCTCTCAGAGAAAGTGAAGCCATTGAGCAAAAAAAGAAAAGCAAGCCTGCAGATCATGTTGAGTCTGCCACTCAGGAGCCCTGCACACTGTTGACAGGAACCACACTGCATCCAGGAATATTCTCTTCTCTCTAATGTCATTCCTACTGCTGATGTCAGATGAATGTTCTGTTCTTTTACATTCTCCAAGGTACCTTTCAATCTCCTTGAAATGTGATCCTAATTAGTCTTATCAATAATAACCAAAGTCAAATATTGGGGTAAAAGCTGAAAGATCAGAGAACCAGAGCACCAGGACCTCTGAATCCTGTCTCTGCCCCCTCATTATCATTTCCTCTCTCCACCCAGCCTCATCACTTCCTGTGTCCTGTCTGTAAAGGCTTCCAGACCTCTATGGTTAATTAGTGGCTAGCCCCACCCTCTGATATTTTAGGCAAGCTTTATTTGTTAGAACATAGACAAAATATCACAGAACAGCTCCTCTCACTTCCTGAGCTCGTGTGTGCTTCTCTACCCTGGATATTGCCAAATGGAGCACTATGCTGTTGAATTACTATGTCATGTGGCCACAGAACCAGGCTGTCTTCACTCACCAGGAGTCGACAGAGACACTTCACATTTCATCCAAGTTATTTGGACACATATGCAGAGAGGAGCGTCATGCATTTCCATGCTCCGCCATATTGATGCCGTTCTAGGGACAGGCCTTGAAACTGCCAACACCAGCTACATTAGGTAGCCCTCTTACTTCTGAGATCGATTTGTCTCTCCTTTTCCTTTATTTCTGATTAAGATGAAGAAAAGAAATCAATATTCTTTTCTCAAGTTTCCTTTTCACCACAGAAAATAATGATTGGCATTTTAAACTTTGAAGTTAATGTATCATCATTCATTTATTGAACTAAGCGCAATGCCTGGAATTCCTTTGCAATTCTATTTCTGAGTCAGAAGACTAAGAAGCAAGAATAGAGGGGAAGGAAAAATCACAGATTCTAGCTGGGATTCTAAAATGAGCTTCTTCAGATGCCATCAACACAGTTTGCCCATGAACAAACTCTATTCTCTGGAACTGTTTCCTCTGCTGCCAAAGACAGTGGTGCTGGCTGCTCTCCAAGGTCCAGCCCAGGCAGCTGGGTGTCTGGCCTGCTTCAGTCAGCAGCAGGGAGCTCACAGGGAGAGTGCACACTTAAAGGGAGTACTGCTTTCTTACTCGCAAATAGAAACATCTCTTCCTTGTCAGTAGGATGCCAGGAATAAGAGAAGCTTCTTTTAAATAAATCCAATGCAAACAACCCAAAGCTTAATTATTATAAATATAGGTAGAGAGTTTTAGAAAACCAGCAATTTTAATTTTCAAAAGTCATTTCTGCAAAAAAATCTCAGTATTAAGTATTAAGAGAAAGAGGGAGAGAGAGGAGAAAGAGGAGAAGAAGAAGGAGGAGGAGGAGAAGAAGAAGAAGGAGGAGAAGGAGGAGGAGGAGGAGGAGGAAGAGGAGGAGGAGGAGGAGAAGGAGAAGGAGAAGAAGAAGAAGAAGAAGAAGAAGAAGAAGAAGAAGAAGAAGAAGAAGAAGAAGAAGAAGAAGAAGAAGAAGAAGAAGAAAAGGAGGGGGGAGAAGGAGAAAAGCAGACTGAACTGAAACAGGAGAGAATTCAGCAATAATCCACCATTGGAAATATTCCCTCTTTTAACCTATTAGTCTGGCTCCTTAGAATCACACAGTTCCTTCACTTCTTATTGTGTCTCCTTTTAAATGAGAAAAAGAAATTAGGGACCAAATTTAGTCTTCACTTTGATTCCAAGATGCTGGTGAGATGTCTGATCCCCATTTTGTACCTTCAGCTTTATTTTTCTGGAAGATCTCACTTGAGGCTCTGGGCTGTGTTTCAAACAGTATTGTTTCTTCTGAGATGTGTGACATTTTCCTTCTTAAGCACAGGTAAAACAGCATGTGGCACCTGCCCTGTGGCCTCCTCTTGGCTGCCTCAGTGATTAACCTGGCATCAATTACTCTAAGTGCAATTTAAAGAGGGAGGGTGTGCAACCTGGAAATTAAACCATTAACACTAAATTAAGGCCATCAGGAAACAGTTGAGAAGTCTTTTAGACGCAAATGCGTTCTTTTTTCTTTACTGGGAGACTCCATTTATACGGGTGAGTTCAACTGAACCGCTTGGGCAGGCATTTAAGCAGGCATGGTTCCCTTTCAAGATAAGGATCTACTTTGTGCTCAGGGAGAGAGGGTTCCTGGCAATGTGTCAGTCTTCACAGAGATACAGTCGTGCCCAAGAAATACTCTGTTGGCACAGTGTGTATAACGTTTTCTAAGTTCTGTGTATGTGTTTAGGTGTGCATAGAAGACTTATAAGCATTTAAACACCATTTTCAAGCATCATAGAAAGGATTTACAAAGGGACTAGAAGTCAGACTCCATTTTGTTTTCATAATTAATATAAATATCAGTGTGGCTTTCTGTGGTTGTCTTCTTACAAGGAAGGCTGTACTGTACTGACATGCAATACTCGTCTTTTTCCTCTTATGTATTACAGGCCTACTGTGTGTCAAATACTCTATTTGGTCTTGGAGCCAGAGCAGTAAACAAAATGTCTGTCACCCCCACCAGTATTTCTCCTTCCACTAACTATGCTAGACACTAATAACTACCTGGAAGAGACTAACTGTGCAAGAGGGTGCTATTTTAACAGATGTGGGTCAGTTTAGAATGGAGAGTCTAGGGGTGGCTGTCAAAGAGTAGTTAGAATGACCTGGCCAAAACAGGCATATGATCTACGCTATAAGCAAGGGTGATCATGTGTGCCTTGTGGGAGGAGTTTTGGATTTCAGAGAGCCAGGCAGCAATCTGTAGGAGGAGGGGCCGCTTGTTCATCCCGGCCGCCCAGCTAGCTTAACCCCGAAATAATCACACAAAAACCGTATTAATTAAATCACTGCTTGGCCCATGAGCTCTAGCTTCTTATTGGCTAACTCTTACATCTTAATTTAACCCATTTCTATTAATCTGTATATCACCACAAGGTCATGGCCTACCAGCAAAGTTCCAGCATGTCTATCTCTGGCGGTGGATCCTTGGCATCTCTCTGACTCCATCTTCTTCCTCCCAGAATTCAGTTTCATCTTCCCCGCCTACCTAAGTTCTGCCCTATCAATAGGCCAAGGTTGTTTCTCTATTCATTAACCAAGAAAAGCAACACACAAACAGAAGGACCTCTCACACCAGCAATCTGTAGGAGGTGTGGCTTAGGAAGAGGCACAAGCATGTTTAAAAGCCCCAAGGCAAAAACACAGTGCACTAACCTCCCTCCCTCCAGTCCTTCCTTCCTTCCTTCCTTCCTTCCTTCCTTCCTTCCTTCCTTCCTTCCTTCCTTCCTTCCTTCCTTCCTTTTTTCCTTCCTTCCTTTGAAAAGCAGAAGGAATTAATGAGATTAATTAGATCAGGCCCAGAACAATCTCAACATTTGAATATGTAGAAGGGGCAGAGCTGACAGAACGAGTCCACAAAAGGAGCGGGAAATTCAAGCAGATGACAGAATTATGAGCAATGTAGACAACTGTGAACAGCCAGATTCTAAGTAATCAGGTTAACAGGCTTTATCCCCAGGGACAGTGGGATAGAGCCAATGAGGTAAATGAGAAGGACATGAGGTAAATGTGCAGCCAGAAGACTGGCCCAGGTCTTTCCAAATTTGACTCATTACTACTGGACAGTGTCCATGTCACCTGGTAGCTTCTTCAACATCAGAATCTTAAGTCCCCACTACAGATAAAGCTCTGTGTAGAGGAGCTATACACATACTCAAATTTGAGAGGCACTGCTGTATCCTACTCTGATGTAGGGTCTTCTATCTATCTGCATCACTACACTACTCTTTTGGCGGTGAGACCTACCTTGTGGACTTCTCTAAACTCTAAATAGTTAGACATTGCAGAAAACCGCTTGAGCCCTGGGCAAACCAGACTGGGTAGTCTCCCAGCCTTCTTCTACCCAGTGAATTCTCATGGGATTTTTCTACACCTGCTAGATGACCCCTCTCCGTCCGGTCTCTGCAGTTTCCTTTTGTGCCTTCCCACTTCTTCTCCCACCATCCACCTCAGGGGCTTTCCCACAATTTGAGGGCCATCAGGATAGAGTAGTATGCACAAAAATTCACTCAGATTATGGCCATCGCAGCCTCACAGAGCACTCAGGGTGTGATCTCGGAAGGCGAGAGGTATCTGTTTGAATCAGTCAACCAAACTTTTCTCCTTCAGAAGTCCCAGATGGTGAGGGATGCCCCATGGACGGCAGTGAAGCTGGGAGAAACTGCTCAGCCTGCGCAGCGCTCCTCCCAGTCTTCAGACACAGTGTGTCTAGAATGCCACCGCATAGCTGGCAGTCACTGGGGGGCATTCTCTTTGCAAGCCTCCCAACAACTTCCTCCCAGATGCACTGCCTGACTGTTCTGCAGCAGCGCCAGTCTGCTGGCTCTCCTAACAGGGTGCCTCAGGCATCTACAGTACCACGCTGATGATAAACACAGCTACCATTACTCAGGGCAGACTGCAGGCCAGAACCAGCTACATTTGCTGACTCTACTTTGTCTTGCGAGACAGGCAACAATTCCAGGATGCTGCATAGTTCCCGGATGGAGAAATCAGGGTCTACAAAGGAAAATAACTTAGAGAGAAAGTCATAGCCTAGCTTGTTTACCTGATTCTTCTTGACCCACACTCTTTGTGTGTGTGTACATGTATGTATGCACATGTACACACACGTACATGAATGGAGAAGCTAAAAGACAATTTTGACTGTTTTTCTTGGGAACTATCTATCTTGTGCCGCTTGCTTGTTTTTGACAGTCTCTCATTCAGTAGCTGTCTGGGGAACCCATGGGTCCGCCTTTCTCTGTCTCCAGTGCTGAGATTTCAAATGATCCCATGATACCAGCTTTTTTACATAGCTCTAGGAGTTGAACCCAAGTCCGCTTGCTTGCATGGCAAGCACTTTACCAACTGAGATATATCCCAGCCCTTTGGTCCTCTTTAATTTGGATTTGCCCCTTCCTTATCTTCCATGTGTTCTTCATGGAAGGATTCATAGGCATCACATCCAAGAGCACAGACCAGCCCTGCAAACCTTTACTGTCGTTCTGAGCTGGAAAGAGCAAAGAATAATAGTGACACTTGAAAGACTGACTGTGTTAGGTGTAGAGTAAGGATGGGGTTACAGATAGATCTTTGTAGGGAAGGGAAATAGAATAGTTATGGACGAATGGATAAGGCTGGAACGGGAGGATCAAGTGGGGAAGGGAATAGTATGGGGAACAAGGGAGAGAATACGAGGAAAGACAGCTAAAATGAGGGGTCATTTGGGGGATAGTATGGAAATTTAATACAGTAGAAGCTTCCTGAAATATATACCTATATGAAGGCAATCTGAATAAAGTTGCCAATTGTCCTCCAGTCATCTGTGATTATTAGAACGTGAATCTCAGGCCATTAGCAGTCTGTTGTGGGACTGAGTCATCAGACCTGAGACTGTAGCTACCACATCTCCCCTGACCCCACCGTGACTGCAGTTGGGTCTAGCTGGTGTCTTGGAGGGTGCTAGAGCATGCCAGAGGCTGAGGTTGTACTGATGTGGTTTCTATTAGGCACTTCTACTAGTAATCCCTCTCCCAGTTCATATGCAAAAAGAGAAATCTCATTGGTTCACCATGCTGGACATTAAGGAATGCTTTCTAAGTTCTGGTAGTTTCCTATCAAGTAGACCTTCTTTCTGGGGGAAACCACCTCAGCCAAGTTCTATGAGCCGCTTTCGCGCTGGAACGGTTAGAGTCAGAGTCCATGCCCAGGCACCCTAACAACCTAAGCTCGATCACTGTCCTATTGCTTTTTGATGCTTTGATAATACACTGAGCAAATCCAGCTTGAGGGAGAAAATGATTCATTTGACTCACAGGTCACAGTCCATCATGAAGGAAGCCAAGCCAGTAAGTTAAGGCAGGTGGCTAGAAGCAGGAACTGAAGCAGAGGCCACAAAGCCCTGCTGCTTACTGGCTTGCATACAGACTCATGTTCTGATAGCTTTTTATATTGCTCAAGACCACTGACCTAGGGTTGACACTGTCACCCATAGTGGGCTGGGCCCTCCCATATCCAGCAACCGAGAAAATGTCCCTCAGACATGTGCACAGGCAAATGTGATGGGGGCAAATCATTAACTAAGGTTGCCTTTCCCCAGGCGTGTCTAGCTGACAACCAAAATTATCACAGCTACCCATTCAATAGACACATTAGATAGTAACAGTGAAAAGCAAAGACAGGAGATGTATTTAGTATGGTTATGTTGGGTGAGAAAGAGAACACAGAGACCCGTAACATCCCAAATTCATCTTTGATGTCCTAACATGATGTTTAGGTTTAAAAAGAAAATAAACTAGCTAAGTAGCCATGGTCAAAGTGTGACCCCATCCATCACTGATAACTGGGCACTAGTCTCTGCTGTAAGAGTAGTATGAAAAGTCAGTACCATATGAAATCACTTTCCTGGAAACAAGTCCACACCTCCCAAATGTGACCAGCACAAGGAACTCAGTCTTGTCTTTCTCCCAGCCTGAGACTCCTGGGGAAATTCCAGTTTCTTGGCATCTATTGTTTTAATAGCATGATAGACAAAGGGAGGGGCATATGTGTCTCTTTGGAATACTGTTATCGCAGAGAGTGTGGGTATCCCTATGATTGTTGTCATTATTAGTTTCTTGCATCTCTTTAAATGTAACATCATGTAGAAATGTCAGCTTTTGCTTTGCAATTTTCAGAAAAATTGTGGAAAGGATCTAATGTTGACTTTTTTTTTCAATCATTGGAAGAGACAAACTGTTAGATTGCCAACACCTGAAATTTTTGAATAAACAACAAAAGGAACCCACTCATTGATGAGGGTTAGTTGATCAGTGGGAAATGTGGCAGGACTTGAAGGTAGAAAGGAGTGTCTGCGTTTTCTCAGTTTCTCCTTTAAATACTACATTGTATGAAATTCTCAAAGCATTAATAAAAACCTTGCTAGCAAAATAAGGCTTTCTTTCTTTCCTCCTCTGTACAAAAGAAGTAGGTGCTTCCAACAATCCAGTAGAACTGTTGCCCATCTGACTCAGTAATGCCAGGAGCTTCCCCACAGCCTCCCTAGACTGTGTGTATAATGTGGAGCCCCGTCACTTCTCTTCTTTCAGCCTATACAGGCTCAGATATCAGCTTCAAGTGTTCATGGTGGGAAACCTCTTCTGGATACTTCTTAGACAGCCTTACATCTTACAGTTCCCTTCTCAGACGTCCCTGATTAACAAAGCCTTTTTTCGTAGCTGTGTGTGAAAGACATCCTTCATAGCACACGGTCTCTGTTTGCCATTCCCAGCACCCATTGCCATGGATACATCACACTTTTACTGGCTGATGCATCCTTTACTACAACTTAACCTCCCGACACTTTGAATACGGTGCCGGCGTTAAGAAGATTTGGTGAATCTTCTTTGCATGGAGGCAGGCATATTGTTTATGTACACATTGGCAAAGACTCTGCTTTTTCAAGCCAGATAGGGAACTGGATTGCTGGCATTGAGTCTGGGCCAGGAACTAGAATATCTCAATATTTATAAACATTTGAAAATCAGAAGTCAACTCATTGTCCATCAGTCAGACAGAGTTTGGTCAGTAAAACAAGAGCTAGTCTAGATATTTGGGGTGTGAAATGATTTAATGCAGGGAATCAGAGTCTAGCACCGTTGGAGTGTACGTTGGAAGGTCGTGGAGCCAAGGTAAGCAAGGCTGCTCCCAGGAAGCCTGGAAGAGCAGGCTGTCGGAAGCCATCACCAATGGCTTGGCTGACTTCTGCAAAGAGTGAGTGACTCTCAGCAGCCTCTCTGAAAGCTTCCATTGAAATTTCTGCCAGCCATGGCTGCCATCTGCTGATATGTACACACTGGTCTACAGCTGCCACTTAGTGGAGAAATAAGGCTCTCTTTTTTTCTGTTCTAAAAATCTCAAACAAGTGTTTCTCATTAGCTAGATCTTGATGAATGATGCCATGAAAGGAATGTGGGAACTGTGAGTGACTCGATCCTTCAAGACGGAGGAGAGGGTAGAAAGAGGGACACGTTCTCATTTGTGACACACAGTGTAACATGCTGATTGCACATCCATTAAGTGGGGATTACCATAACTTTAGAACTGATGCTGTCCATATCCGCTACTGACTAACACCTTGGCATGCTATGAAGTTGAATTCTTAAGTTTCAAGCTAGGGGATATAGTGACAGCCTTTTGAATATCAGTGATCCATCTTAAATTCTCATCCTTGCCTCAAATAGTACTTTGAATCTTCCTTATGGAAATGAATGCCTAGACGAATTTGAGGCTGATGGATTATTGCCTCCTCGAATAAAATAATGCATTTTATTTCTCCCATTGGGTAACTAAGAGATTTTTCCCACTTCATAATAAGTGTGGTTCCTTTTTAACAGATACTCTGGGAAGCAAGAGAACTTCAGTGACTTGTAGGTGATGCTGGAGCCAGTGGGCTAATGTCACCATCCATCTGGGTCTAGCTGCTCATTCACAATTTAGATACAGGATAAGATCCATGGGCAGGAAGGAGTAGTGTTCCACTGGGGTCAGAGTCAGAAAGACACTGTGTTGATGGTATGGCCTGTGTTGGCCCCACTCTGCCTCCTGGTGGGACAGGAGGAACTCTGTGAAGATACCGTCTTTGGAGGATGACAACTAGCCCATTTTGCTCAGGTGTTTCCGATGTGTTCATCTCTTCTAGATTGGAATGCATCACAGCAAATCAGTGTCAAAACAAATCAAGCCAGCCACATCTATGGATTTCTTTTAAGCATTTCCCATAGTCAGATTAAGTCACCTTAAAGCCTCTCCAGCTAGATACCTACTTACCTTAGATTGAATATTGTTATTCAATTTAAGAAAAGGGGAAACTCATGAACTTCTAGGTAGCAGACACAGTAAACTAACACCCCTCTACTTCATCTGGAGTAACCCCACAATAGGAAATAACATCAGTGTGTTATGCTTCTGTAAGGCAGTAATGCATGAGACTTCATATAGGGAAACCATTACCTTCCTCACAGCATGGTGATTTCTTACCTAGAAACACCATGAAACAGTCAAAGACATGCCCTTCAAGTTTACAGAGATTCTCTAATTCTTCCCTTTATCACAAGAACCATACCACCACTTTTTAAATACATCGATCAATTCAGAATATTAGTCTTCAGAGTCCTACAAAACATAAGGAGATAAAAAGGTTCAGAGAAGACCGTATGGTATCCTTTGACATTTCCTTGCTTGTGATCTACTCGGTCTTAGGACATTACTGTAAACAAGCAAACAAAAAACCTCATTCATGAAGTGGCTCCCATTGACTTGGAATTCATTTATTATGTCTCTTTGTTCACTGAAAAAATATTATCTATGCTATGTGCTGTATTCATTCCTGTCTAACTTTTAAGAATCCTTCCCTCTATACAGTCATCTACCTCCTAAGCCCTCCACATCCACCCGTCAGTCCTGCCCTGTGTTTCCAAATATGCCCAAGTCGTTTACAATGGGTATGGTATCATTATCCTGCTTCCTCTAATCCCAGGCTTCTAGGGATCTCTTATTGTGAATATTTGGAACTTTTTGTTACGATTCATTCATTGAAACCCAGTTTTCACACTTGCTGTTTTTTGGAAGTAACATTATTCTATAGCTCTGTGGCGACTATGGTCTAAATTCAATAGTCTTCTCTCCACATTCTTTCTGACATGCTTCCTGAAGTCAGCTGTTCTCATATTTAGTGGAACTACTACTTAACACACCAACCCAATACCCAGTGATATAAAGCGGAAATCTTATCTGCATTATCACTTTCCCCTTTTGTGTTTGGAATTCTGCTGGTAAAGGATAGATTTGCTGGTTGACTCTTTACTTCAAGATGTGATTGGTGAGGCAATTTTGTTAGGTTTCTAAGGCTAGTCTGGAAGTTCCTTCAGTACAGCTCTCTGACTCTTCTCTATGATTATCAGGAAGCAAGTTGGAGAGTCTTCCCATTAAGGACATGGAAGAGACTGAAATACATAAAGCCTTGGAAAGCCTGAGCATTGAGCTGGCACACTGTGATGCCTTATATCCAACTAACCAGTCACATGAATAAACCTAAAATTTGGGGGCAAAACAGCTATATCTAGTACTGATAAGACCATGTGGCAGTGTGGACCCAGGAAGTGGTGGAGACCTGAGGCATTCATTCGTTCACTATACCCAAGACCCAACCATCCTTCAGCCTTCAAGACTTGTGTGTGTCATTTCACTGGATCTTCTAGTGAAAAAACTATAGATTCTTGGATGTAACTGTCTGTTTTGCTGTATTCTCTTTAGCAATAAGATCCTTTAGTTGGATTACTACCTTAGTCTTGAAGGGCCCTAGGGTCTCTCTTAAGAAGCTTTATTTTCTCATCGGTTTTATGTGTTGCCTTTTCTAAAATTCTTGATTACATAACATGCTCTAGAATTAACAATTCCAAAGATAATTTACCATGTTTCACCAAAAAAAAAAAAAAACAAAGAAAAAACCAACTTTTCTTTCTATTCCTTGATCTATCATGGTGACATCATTACAGCCTGGAGTTGTCATATTTGCTTATCTGCCCTCTGCACTCAGTGGCATGAATCTATCAGATCTTAGCAAACTTTGTGAAATAGTTCTTCTACCAGCCTAATACAGGCCCAGGTTTCTTTTTCTTTCTTTCTTTTTTTTTAAAGATTTATTTATTCATTAGATATACATTGTTCTTCAGGCCAGAAGGGGGCACCAGATCTTACTACAGATGGTTGTGAGCCACCATGTGGTTGCTGGGAATTAAACTCAGGGCCTTTGGAACAGCAGGCAATGCTCTTAATCACTGAGCCATCTCTCCAGACCAGGCCCAGGTTTCTTTTCCCCTCCCCTAAACTGCATTCTCATTCTTGGAAGATGGAACCATGACCAGGTTTTCTGAAAAGCTGTCTTCTCTCATAGCTTTAGATTTCTTTGTTTTTCTAGCCATAATCCAGTGGTTCTCAACCTTCCTCATGCTGTAACTCTTTAGTGCAGGTCCCAGTGTTGTTGTGACCCCAACCCTACAATTATTTTGTTGCTACTTCAAAACTGTCATTTTGCTAGTGTTATGAATTGTAATATAAATATCTAATATGCAGGAAATCTGATATGCAACTCCCAAAGGAGTCTTGACCCACAGGTTGAGAACCACTGCCATAATTCATGTTATAGCAATCAGTGTTATCAGTTAAGTGCCTCCTGAGATAATTTTCCTATTCAATTTCTGTGTGTCTACTTTTCCCAGGAGACAGTGCTTTGCACTAATGGGTTGGGATGGTAGGATTTGGACACAAATGTACCATTTGGTATGAGTCATATCCAGCTTTGTACCTGTGTGCTTTGCGGAGTTAAACTTATTTCATATCACTTTTTCTCATGTATAAAAATGGTTGGTTTACACTGGAGAATCTTGGAGGGGACAAAGGAGACTGATCATGAGTGAGATGGTACTTTCCACACTGCTGAATAGTTGCTTTCCTGTTTCCCCTTCCTTTTGTCTCCAAGAGCTCTTCCTGCTATTAATCTTTCTACGTTCTATTTCCATGCTTCAATTCTCTTTAATTACCAAAAAACTCCTGAAAGAACATTATCTATTCATTTTATATGCCACAGGTGTCTTTGTGTATGGAAGGCATGTGACCTAAAAGTCTCTATGTATGATGAGATTTTTTTCCAAAGCCTTGCTCCTCCAAAATTTTGAGAAAAGAAGTCTTTCATGTATCAACAGAGCCTGATGAATCAGTAAGTAGCTGAGTTTCCTAATGAATATTTTCAGGTTTTTTTTTATTTTGCATGACATTTTCTTACCATTTTAAGGGATATGGTTTTTTCCCTCCAATAAAACATTTCCACATTTTAATATATCTGACTGTGTTTTTCTAGCTCTCTGTGAATTTTCACCTGGCAAGTTATTTCTCATTGAATCTTCATGGAAATTTATTTTTAATTTAATTTAATCATGGTTCATTTTGTTATTGACAAACAGCTTTTCTTGGTTTAGAGATGAAGGCAGTAGTATAATCGTGTGCTAAATGCACATCTTTTAGAAACGGAATGAACTGGAGCATGTACATTCAAATCCCAGCTAATTCACTGATTACCTTTGTGATCTTCTGATATGGAAAGTCCTTCTGTATATGTGTTGCTTTAATTGGTTAACGAATAAAGAAGCCTCTTTGGCCTGTGATAGGGCAGAGATTAGCTAAGTAGGAAAATTAAACTGAATGCTGGGAGAAAGAGGACAGAGTTAGGGAGACACCATGTTGCCACAGCCAAAGGAGACAATGCCCAGGAACTTTACCAGTCTGAGCAGCTGGGATTGAACAAGCAGAGTCCAACTACAGATTGGTGTTGCAGCATGTGCCAGCTAAATCCACATAAAACCTGAGAGAGGTTGGAAAGGAATTCTCGACACAAAAAAACAAAGTTTAGCCATATATTTTTGGGGGGTGGGGTGGGGGGATGGGTTCTATTTGCCCGTGGCTCCTTTAAGTCTTCCTCATTCAGTAGTAGCAGCAAAAAAAAAAAAAAAAAAGTGGTTTCAAAATGACAGCTGCCTGATTCATGCTAGTTTCACAAACAGCTCTGGCTCTTTCAGGAGGCTGAAAACTTGAATGGGATTGTGGGAAGCATGCTGAAAGTTACTTGGTAGCAGCATTGGCCAACTGGTTACCAGAGTTGAGATGGTGAGGATGGCTCCCACCTGGCAGTCTCAGAGGCAGTGAACATGCCTCCACCATGTTGGACTGGGCAGAGCCAACAGGCAGGACCATAAAGTTTGTCCTATCATTTTAAGAAGCAGTCCTGGTCAGAAGATTATTACAGATATGCAATAAAAACAAATTTGTGGAAAAGACCTCTAAATGGGTCACAGTGTTGGATAAATGTAAGTAGGCTTGAGAGAGAGAAAAAATAGAGAATATAGACAGTTATAAAAGGACGTAAGTAGTTTTAAAAAATAAAGCAAAATCTTTAAAGAGACAGACAGTCATAGATGTTAAGGGGGTAAAAAAGCCACATAAAAATGGAATATACACAGAGAATCTGGATTATGTATATTATTGTGGTTTCTTTGAATTTTTTGACTATGAATGAGCTAAGTAAGGAGAGACATTTCATTGTACAGGCTGCTAAGCTAAACCAACATATATATTTTAAAGTTGTCTTGACTTCAAAATTTGGGTTTAAGGATATGTTGCTTTGGAAAAGAAGTTCTGTTTTTGTTTCCACAGAAGACGGGAACCTGTGAATTCCTTCCAGGCTAACATGGTTTGATGGAACAAGACCCCTTGAGAGGTCTCCATAAACCCTAGAAATTCTTTACCTAATAAAGAGCAGGAAGTAATTTGGAAAAAACTATGTCCAAATTTCCAAAAATATTGCTTGTAAATGTTTGCTTATATTTAAAGGGAGATATGCTATAGAGATGAATACTTTGCATTGGTTTGGATCATGGTTTATTGATACAAATTTAAGGTTAATTTTGTTATATATGTTATATGATTAAGGCATTGTGTTTGTGGAGCAGGAAGTAGTTTGGGGAAAACTATGTCCAAATTTCCAAAAATATTGCTTATAAATGTTTGCTTACATTTAAAGGGAGATATGCTATAGAGATGAATACTTTGCATTGGTATGGGTCTTGGTTTATTGATACAAATTTAAGGTTAATTTTGTTATATGTATTTTCTGCTCTTGATTAGGGCATTGTGTTTGTGCAGCTCATTTAAAAATGTAATGTATAATTAAGAAATACAGGTTAATAGATAGTCATCTATAACAGTCAAGGGTGTAGTCATGTTAGTTAGGTTTTCTAGATATGTAGGTATATATTTTAGTTAGACAGATAATCTTCAAACCTTTCAAAGACCTACATAATATGCATTTAAAATGTTTTAAAAATTTAGGACTTTTCATGACAATGAGAAACATTGGCTCCTGGAAGCACCCATCTACTTCAAGAGGAAGATAGGCATTGAAGAGAAGTCTTATGGAGTTTGTTAGCCATTTGGGTAAGAAACTGCTCTTTTTTTTTTGGAGTATAGCAAAGGTTTATTATTTGTGGATAAACTCACAGAAAGGGTAGAGATCCATAGACCTCTGTGTGCATTAGAAACTGGAACCGAATCCAGCTGCCAAGATACCTGCATGATTTTTGTCTGCATTTATAGTATATGAGAGCACACCCAAAGCGGGCCAGTAACTTAAAAGCTATTGACTGAAGTAGTTCCCACAGCAGCCTAGCTTGGTCCCATGCAGGTTCCCCAGCTGACAGTTCAGAGTATATGAGCTACCACTAGCTCAGGTCAGCTGTCTCTGTGTTTTTCTCAATCATGATCTTTTTTTAAAATTTTTTTTTATTGAGAAAAGGAAAAAAAAGTTTCCCCCTCCTCCCAGCCTTCCATTTTCCTCCCCCTCCTCCCACCCTTCTCCCCCTCCCCCCACTTCTCTCCCCCTCCCTCTCCAGTCCAAAGAGCAGTCAGGGTTTCCTGCCCTACGGAAAGTCCCCAGACCCAAAAAGATGAACATGGGATGTACTCACTCATAATTGGTTTTTAGCCATAAATAAGGGTCACGGAGTCTACAATTGGTGAACCTAAAGAAGCTAAATAAGAAGGTGAACCCAAGGAAAAACATATAGTTATCCTCTTGCCTATGAACCTTCATCTGGTGATGGATGGAGATAGAGACAGAGACCCACACTGGAGCACTGGACTGAGCTCCCAAGGTCCCAATGAGGAGCAGAAGGAGGGAGAACATGAGCAAGGAAGTCAGGACCACGAGGGGTGCACCCACCCACTGAGACAGTGGGGCTGATCTATTGGGAGCTCACCAAGGCCAGCTGGACTATGACTGAAAAAGCATGGGATAAAACCGGACTCTCTGAACATGGTGAACAATGAGGGCTGATGAGAAGCCAAGGACAATGGCACGGGGTTTTGATCCTACGTAATGTGCTGGCTTTGTGGGAGCCTAGCCAGTTTGGATGTTCACCTTCCTAGACATGGACGGAGGGGGGAAGAAACTGCTCTTGCCTGGACTTCTTGATGTTATGCTATATGAACTGAACATGTAGGACCCACAGAAAAATGACTGCTGAACTTACCTAAAGGTGAGACAGTCCTTCATGGTTCCTGCTTCATGAAAGAGTCTGCCAGGCATCCTGCAGGGCACAGAAGAAAGACACTGATAAACTGCCAATATAGACAGAACTGTCTTTCAAATTTCCTGCTTCATGGAAAACTCTGCCTGAAGCTATAGGCCTGTAGGCTGAAGATGGATGCCCCAATGGTACAGAAGAACTTTGAGTGACTGTCTAGGCAACACGATGTCTCTGTCAATTCTAGAGTTTTGGAAGTTGTTTACAATTCACTTCCTGTTAACTTAGGTAATATTATATCCTTCTGGAGTCTTTGATGGAGTTGAAGAATAGATACTCATAGTTTTCCTTAGTTATGATAAAAAATAAAGGAGATATAAATATTATAATTATCATTCTTGCTTGATACCTGTTTGTTATATGTAATTTTACTATGTTAAAGTTAAAACCTTACTTTTTCTTTAGACAGAAAAAGGGAGATGATTTGGGAAGTCCTCCTGTATATATGTTGCTTTTAATGGTTAGTGAATAAAGAAGCTGCTTTGGACTGTGATAGGGCAGATTAGAGCTAGGCAGGAAAACTAAATTGAATCCTGGGAGAAAGAGAGTGGAGTCAGTGAGACACTCTGCCATATAGCTACCACCAAAAGAAACAGATGCACAGGAACTTTATTAGTCTGGGCAGCTGGGAACAAACTAGCAGACTCCAACTACAATCTTGGACAACAAACTGTGTCTCAGTCTCTACCTCTGAAATAGAAATAATTATAATATCTGGCTCATGGTGTCACGTGAGAACTAAATAAGTTTATAAAATATAAATATTTATACCATAGACCAGTAAAGACTTAATGTCATTCATAGTTCAGTTGGGGTTCCAAAGATAGCCAACATCTCCATTTTTCTCAATGTATTGAGACAGACCTATGCCTCCTATCTGGCCAATTTAACAAAATGCTGCTTTCCATATGCCTTGGATTGGTAGCTGACACAGAAGTGGAGAAAATGGGACTGAAAAGACAGTTCATCAATTAAGAACACTACCTCCTCTTCCAGCTCAATTCCCAGCATTCTACAAGGCAGCTAATCAGCATCTGTAACTCAAGTCCTTGGTGATCTAATGCCCTCTTCTGGCCTCTATGGGCATTTCATGCACATGAAATAGACCCACATACATATCTGTACACATAAAATAAAAGTGAATAAATCTTTTTAAAAGTGTAGAAAATTGAATTAAAAGTGTAATTAGTAGGTCTTCTTGCAGAAGGCTAGAAGTTGATAAGTAATGACCATTAGATAAAGACTTATAGTTAGTAGGAAATTGTAGCATGAGGTTACAACATACTTTGTTGGGGTTTCTGTCCTGCCTAGTTCCCATAGCTGGCAAGTCCCAAAGAAAATCACACAGAGGTCTACATAAGTTATAAACTGATTGGCCCATTAGATTAGGCTTTGTATTAGCTCTTATAACTTACATTAACCCATTATTCTTATCTATGTTAGCCACATGGCTTGGTACCTTTTTCAGTGGGGCAGATCACATCCTGCTTCTTTGCTGTCTGGAAAGGACTGTGAAAAAAGCTTCCTTCTTCCCAGAATATTCCTGTTCTCATTGTCCTACTTCTACTTCCTGTCTAGTCCCACCTATTCATCCTGCCTGGCTACTGGCCAATCAGCGTTTTTATTTTAACATGTAATTGACAGAATACAGAACTGTCCCATACCAGGAAATAAACTTGATCTTCTAATACACACACACACACACACACACACACACACACACACACACACACACATTCAAACACACACATAAACACATACATATATACATATACACACAAACACACCTAAAATCCAACACATGAGAAGCTCTGTTGCTCACAATACAGAGTTTTACTTATTGGTGGAAATCCTAGCTCTACATTACTCCTTCCCATATGGAACACTATGTTTGACACTCTTAAGACAAGACAAACCACTGACAAACTGGGAGCAGTTAGGACAGGACAGCCAAGTAAAGGAGGAGTTAGAACCCTTGGGCAATAGAAGCAGTACACAGAGAGGCTCTAGCTTCCCTGAGAATCAGGATATCAGGCTAAACATATCATTGCTTTGCTTTATTCTGCCCAGGGCACAAAGATGAAAATGTCTAAAAATGAAAGACTTATTTTGTTAAAGACGTTGAATTTGTTACCTGGAGCTTTGAGTAGGTGCCCAGTGCAGGTTGGAAAATGAGTTAACCACTCATCCAGTTATCTCCCGGCTCTGGTTTACATTAACATTTACTTAACATTCAAATTTAATTCTTACAACTACCTAAAGCAGATACTGTAATTATTCCCATTTTATAGATAAGGAGAATGAGGCTCAGCCAGACTTTCCTCAGGGTCATACTGGTAATTAGCGCAGAGCTGGGGTTTGAATGCAGCTGTTTTGGTGTCACTTATCTCTGGAAGACAGGGTGAGAGCATGGGAGGTGCACTTAGCTTGGATTCACTATAACTCATTTCATGTCTAAGTCTTTATCACATAAGGAACAGCCACAAACTCACTAATTTTCACTGGGGAAATAGCTCAGTTGTGAAAGTACTCATCTGGCAGGCATGAGGACCTGAGTTTGATCTCAGAGCTGCAAATGGATGCATCTTTCCCAACAGCCCAGTCCCAAATAACCAACTCAGAGGCTGAATAATACCTCTAACTGCTCGGCTGACAGCTCAGGCTTGTTACTAGCTAATTCTTACACTTAACCCATGATTCTTATCTATGTTTAGCCACATGGTTTGATACCTTTTCTCAGTACAATATTCTAATCTTGCATCTCTGGGTTTGCTGGCGACTCTCTGACTCTGCCCTTCCTCTTCTCAGAATTCTTCTACTCTGGCTCTTACACTCAATCTCTTTCTGCCCAGCTATTGACTAATCTTACCTTCTTTTTTTATTAGAAATGAGGGTAATACATATTCTTAGTGTACAAAAAGATTGTTCCACAGCACAGAACCCACCTGAAAAGAGCCAGGCATGATGGGGCATGCTTGTGATCTTAGCAGTGAGAAGGTTCCACAGGCTAGAACAGCCTGCTTTAGTTTGCAAGTTCCAGGCCAGGGGAAACCCAGGAAGGAAATAAACAGTTGGACAAGGCCCAAGGAATGATATCTGAGGTTGATCTCTGGCTTCCATACACACATGTACATCCTCACAACAACACACAATTACCGATTCGTTATTCTTTGGTTGGGTTTATTGCTTTATTTGAATCTTGTATATTTAGAATACTATCAGATAGCATGCAAATTGCTTTGTCTTTTGGGGGGAGGAAATTTCTCAGTCAGCAGAATTATACCATAGTTTTCCCCCTTTTCAATCACACAAGAAATTATTGGTTCTTTTTAAAGAACCAGGGCTGCAGGAGCTGTTCTGAAAACCCCTGATGGGAGAACAGAAAGCAGACTATTATTTGCTGAGTATTTTCTGGATGCCAGGAATGTGTGTGGAAATACATATATAGTGTCGCACTTCATAGACGTGGTATGCTAGTGAGGTTTATATCATGGAGAACTATCCCTACTAATATTCTCAACAAGCAACGGAGGTTATATTGGAACCTAGAGGTATCAGGTACCAAACCACACCTTTCCAACTGTGCCGTATTGCTTCTCAATCACAAACACCAAAGACTTTACTGTGGTTTCTCCAAGTTCAAGAAAAGGACAGCAACTATTTACTATCTTATTAATCTCTTCAGGAGACCTTCAGAGAAAGAAACAAGATCCATACCCGACAGAGATGACACATGATGAACAGTCTCATGGACTGACAGTATCATGTCTAGAGCCTATCAGTTACTGTTGAAATAAGAGCAGCGGGCTGTGTCCCAGGCACCCGGCCTCCCGCCCGGCTAGCTTTACCCGAAATAATTACACAGAAACTGTATTCTTTTAAATAATGCTTGGCCCATTATATCTAGCCTTTTCTCGGCTAACTCTCGCACCTGGACTAGCCCATTTCTATTAATCTGCTGTAGCCCACGAGCTGGCTTACCAGGAATGATCTTAACCTGCGTCTGCCTGGAATGGGAGAATCATGGCGACTCCTCGACTCAGCTTCTTTCTCCCAGCATTCTGTTCTGTTTACTCCTTCCACCTATGTTTTAACCTATGAGGGCCAAGCAGTTTCTTTATTGCTTAACCAATGAAATCAACAGATTGATATATGACACTCCCACATCAAGTTACCAAGGCTTGAACAACAAAGAAAGAGTGGAGGAAAGATGGCCTCAAAGTCTAGTCTAACAAGGAAAAACCCCAGGCTCTTTAATAGATACTGGTTCCTTCTCCAGCTAAGACCACCCAGGGTCACTTCCACATAGTTCCTGTATGTGTTGACTCTCCTTTTCTATGTCTAGAATAACCCAGAAGAGTATGACCACCATACTCTACTGAGGAAGGCACCAATGTGTGTCATTATGATCCTGTCATGTAAAGAAGACCTAGGTTTTCTGGATTAGTTATCTATTTTTGCACAATGAATTGCCTCAGATTTAGTGGTTGGGAATAGCAAAGTATTTATCTTCTCATTTCCGTGGGTTAGGAATGTGGAAATAATTCAATAATTCTAGGTCAGCACACAATTCCAAGGTCACTTACTGGATAACATAGTCCCTCTCTGTAGACAGTTCTCTATGTGGCCTCTAAGAGTAGTTTTCCTCACAGTGAGAACAAGATGGAATTGAAACAACAAAACCAAACAGAATCAGAGACTGAAGTAATATACAATCCTTTCTGTTGTAGGTTATTGGCTGCAGGGATGAAGCAACCCCACCCAAACTAGGAAATGGTTTTACAAAAGTGGAAATACCACAAGGGAAGGACCAATGGCAGAAGGGCTTTGAAGCTAGTTGTCTCATGGGCCCCTCAGTTAAAGGCAAATATTTCAGGAAAGGGTTATCATACTAAAAGGTCACCGATCATTAACCAAGTAGCTGCTGCTGTGGAAAGCAGAAACAGATGAGCAAGCTGGGTGAATGTGGGAGGAGGGGCTCAGAGACTGGAGGACACTTTCTCTTTGGCGCTATAGAGAAAAGTCGATAGAGGAGGCTCTACTCCTTGTGGTTGGAAAGTTTAGGATAGGCTGATAATAAAGATCCTCAAAAGTGGAGCAGGGCCCTGTCTATGGGCAGGGAATAGAGTAGGAGTGAGCACAGAAAGCCATTTTATCCACTGTTTTTGAGAACATCCAGTACCAGGGTCTTGGCACTGGGGATCCACTGTATTGGTGCAGAAATAGGAAAAAAGCAAGTGCTGTGCCTGCTGCTGGTTAATTAAATGTTGATTCCAAGGCAGCTGGTAGAATATGGGCACTATATATTATCCTCAGTTTGCTTTTTCTCTTTTTTCCTAAATCACACATTTTAATTAACCTCCAAGCCCTTGCTGGGGCTTTGAAAGAACTTAATTGGCCTGCAGGGACTGGAATACACAACTGCTAGAGAAAGGCTGTGTCTCAGTCGTTTTCACTCCAAGGACTTATAAAATTGAAATTATTGTTTTATTTCATTCTTTGAAGCCCAGCGCTACATGTGGATTCGTATTTGAAACTGGCAGAGGCATTCTTGGATGCTTAAGTGAAGCTTGCGAAAGGTTTTTAAATAGTATGAGTATTTCATGCACAAATCTTTTATTAACCTTGTGTCTTTCGGTTTCCAATGAATTCAACACTCCTTTTTTTCCCATTTTCCCCAGTGAAGGACTAAAATACAGTGACCAGGATTTAGTACACAAATTTCACAGTCAGGGTGGGGGGAAGAATCTCTAGATAACAAGGTCCCTCTAACAGCTCCTCCCCAGGAGTTGGGAAGTTCACCCAGGAACCCACAGAGCGCCCCTGGGTCCAGGCAGTCGGGCACCATATTAATTCTTGTGGGCAGGGTCCTGCTCAGCGCCCTGCAGGACTAAGCAGGTGAGCCCACATTCGGCACCAGGCAGTCAGGCACTACTAGGGTGAGCAAATGGTATGGTGTAGTATGGGGAGGAGGTGGAGGAGGAAGAGAGAGGAAAAGAATGGGATGGAGAAGAGAGAGAGAGAGAGAGAGAGAGAGAGAGAGAGAGAGAGAGAGAGAGAGACAGAGACAGAGACAGAGACAGAGACAGAGAGAGAGAATGGCCCATGTCCTGTGAAAGAGGCGAGGGGAGGAGGCTGACGTGGGTGGCATGATTGCCACTTAGGGTCATGGTGATGTCTGTGCCTGGGCTGTGGCTGGGACTCGTGTCTGGATTCATGGCCCTGATGCAGCCATGGTCTGTTTTGATGTCCCAGGCTCCTGATGTCACTGAAGGTTGGAAAAATAGGGCTGGCTGTACAGACTTGGCCCTGCCCCTCACTGGCTACAACATTAGGGAGAACCGGTCCTGCCCCTCGCCAGCTGAAGCACTCAGAGGAGCGGGTCCTACACCTCAGCAGCACAATAGAGCTGACCCTGTTCACAGGGGCAAGGGTGAGCTGGTTCTGAGGGTAGGAAAATGGGAGAGGTCACACCCCTCTATTCTGTCACGTGGTGAGGAAAAGATGCCTCTCCTCGCCCTTCGCCACCTACAGCAGGTGGAAGATCCGATCCAGCCCCTCACCAGCTGCAACTAGAATCTTTGCCTTACCTAGTAGGACCTAGCTAGGACCGTGTCTCGCCTGGGCAGCACTGTAGAGCTGACCCCGTAGACAGGGGCTTCGGTGAGCTATCCCTGAGGGCGTGAGAGAGGTATAGCTGATACCGCCTCCCTTGTCTGTGGTGTGGTGGTGGGGACAAGGGAGAGATGCCCTCTCACCTTGCTCCTACTGCCTCCCCTCTACCAGCAGCAACACTCGGTTTCGAAAGCAGGCCTGCACCTCATCTGGGCAGGAGAAAGAGCTGACCCTGTTGACCGGGCACGGGTGAGTCGGCCCTGGGAATGTGAGCAGGGGAGACCTGGTATTACCCCTCATTTGCATTATGGTGGCATGGGTGGGGGGAGAGATGCCCCCCAGCATCACCTAAAACAGGTGGGAGAGCTGACCCTGAGTTCACAAGACTGTGAGAGCTGCCCCTGACCACACCAGCTGCAATACTCAGGAGAGCAGGTTGTGCACCTTGGAAGCTGTGGGTGAGGCAGCCCCAAAGTTGTGAGAGTAGAACTGTCCCCGCCAAGACTTTCATGTGGCAGTGTAGGTGGGGGAAGAGATGCCCTCCCTCCCCCCACCTCATCACCATCTGTGACAGACGAGGGAGCTGGTCCTTCCCTTTACCAGCTGCTGTGCAGGAAAGAGGGCTCTGTTCCTCACCTGGGCAGCACAGCCGAGCTGACCCTGTTGGCAGAGGAGCGGTAAGATAGCTCTGCGGTGTGAGAGTGGGCTATCTGGCCTCACCGCCCCTTGTCTACCCTGTGGAGGGGAGGGCAAGGGAAAGATGCTCCCTCCCACCACCCGTTACCCCTGCCACCTGCGGTAGATGAGGGGAGCTGATGTTACCTTTCACCAACTGCAGCACTGGGGAAAATGGAACCTAAACCTCTCCAGGCAGCGCAGTAGAGTTCCCCCTATTGATAGAGGTGCAGGTAAACTTGAACATGGGAGACCTAACCCCACTCCTCCTCTGCCATATGGAGGCATGGGCCCAGAAGAGACTCTTTTCCCCCCCTTCCTACCCCCTCCTTCTATCAACGCCTGAGGCAGGTGGGAGAGCTGGCCCAAAAGTCATAAGAGCAGGAGAGCTCCCTCTGTGCCCCTTTGGCTGCAAAGCTCGGGAGAGTGGCCCTGTACCTAGTCTAGAAGGCACAATAGAGCAATTCCTGTTGATGAGCCAGTCCCGAAGTTGTAAGCATGGATACACGAAAGAGCTGTCCCCATTGCTGTCCCCATTATTCATCTGTCATGAGGCCACATGGGCAGGAGAGAGATGCCTTGTCCCGTCCACCCCACACCAACCGACTCCCCAGCCCCCCTACCCCCACCCACCACCCATACATTCCTGAGGCAGGTAAGAGAACCTGAGGCAGGTAGGAGACCAGATGCTGAGTTCATAAGAGGGGGAGATCTGACCCTGCTCCTCATCAGCTGCAGCACTTGGAAGGGTGGCCCCCATGCCACCAGTAGAGCTGGCCCTGAAGGTGTAGGTGTGGGAGAACCAACCCTGAGGACTTGAGAGCAGGAGAACTAGTTCTGCCCCTTGCTCACCACTGCCAAGGGATGAACTAGCCAGGGCAATGCAGGAGAGCTCACCCTGGCGATGAGGACAAGGGAGAGCTGACCAAACCTGCAACCACCCAGGCCTAGAACCAGGGTTAAGAGTCGGCGCTCATCCCAGCATCCACCTAATCTGCGATCTCCTGGAGCATGTGAACGGACACATCCTGCAGAACCAAAACTGCAGGATCTCCAGGACACATGGCAATAACAAAATATCCAAGAGGAGTCCCAGTGACAGCCCAGCACCAATAGTGTAGCAGAAATCAGAGGCCTCCATCCAGACCAATGGCTCTCTGCAAGAAACACTTGCAAGTAAAGATGTATGGACAAAGGGGGTTACTGCATGACTCACTGTCGCATTACAGCTTCCAGAATGAGATTAATTTTTTAAAATTTTTTATTGAGAAAAAGAAAAAAAAGTTTCCGCCTCCTCCCAGCCTCCCATTTCCCTCCCCCTCCTCCCATCCTTCTCCCCCTCCTCCTACTCCTCTCCCCCCCCTCTCCAGTCCAAAGAGCAGTCAGGGTTCCCACCCCTGTGGAAAGTCCAAGGTCCTCCCCCCTCTGTCTATGTCTAGGAAGGTGAACATCCAAACTGGCTAGGCTCCCACAAAGCAAGAACATGAAGTAGGATCAAAACCCCTTGCCATTGTCCTTGGCTTCTAATCAGCCCTCATTGTTTGCCATGTTCAGAGAGTCCGGTTTTATCCCATGCTTTTTCAGTCACAGTCCAGCTGGCCTTGGTGAGCTCCCAATAGATCAGCCCCACTGTCTCCGTGGGTGGGTGCACCCCTCGTGGTCCTGACTTCCTTGCTCATGTTCTCCCTCCTTCTGCTCCTCATTGGGACCTTGGGTGCTCAGTCTGGTGCTCCAGTGTGGGTCTCTGTCTCTATCTCCATCCATCACCAGATGAAGGTTCTATGGTGATATGCAAGATATTCGTCAGTATTGCTATAGGATAGGGTCATTTCAGGTTCCCTATCCTCAGCTGCCCAAGGAACTAACTGGGGACATCGCCTTGGGCTCCTGGGAGCCACTCAAGGTTCAAGTCTCTTGCCAACCCTAAGGTGGCTCCCTTAACTAAGATTTGTGCTTCCCTGCTCCCCTATCCAACCTTCCTTTATCCCAATCATCCTGTTTCCCCAAGTTCCCCCCATCCTCCCCTTCTCACTTTTCTCTCCCCATCTCCCCTTACCCCCAGCCCACCCCACCCCCAAGATCCCAATTTTTTGCCCGGCAATTTTGTCTACTTCCCATAGCCAGGAGGATAACTATATGTTATTCTTTGGGTTCACCTTCTTATTTAGCTTCTTTAGGATCACCAAATATAGACTCCGTGACCTTTATTTATGGCTAGAAACCAATTATGAGTGAGTACATCCCATGTTCATCATTTGGGTCTGGGTTACCTCACTCAGGATAGTGTTTTCTATTTCCATCCATTTGCATGCAAAATTCGAGAAGTCATTGTTTTTTTACCACAGCGTAGTACTCTAATGTGTATATATTTCACACTTTCTTCATCCATTCTTCCATTGAAGGACATCTAGGTTGTTTCCAGGTTCTGGCTATTACAAAAAATGCTGCTATGAACATAGTTGAACAAATGATTTTGTCATATGATAGGGCATCTCTTGGGTATATTCCCAAGAGTGGTATTGCTGGGTCGAGGGGTAGGTTGATCCCGAATTTCCTGAGAAACTGCCAGGAAACTGATTTCCAAAGTGGTTGCACAAGTTTGCATTCCCACCAGCAATGGATGAGGGTACCCCTTCCTCCACAACCTCTCCAGCAAAGACTATCATTGGTGTTTTTGATTTTAGCCATTCTGACAGGTGTAAGATGATATCTCAAAGTTGTTTTGATTTGCATTTCCCTGATTGCTAAGGAGGTTGAGCATGACCTTAAGTGTCTTTTGGCCATTTGAACTTCTTCTGTTGAGAATTCTCTGTTCAGTTCAGTGCCCTATTTTTTAATTGGGTTAATTAGCATTTTAAAGTCTAGTTTCTTGAGTTCTCTATATATTTTAGAGACCAGACCTTTATCTGTTGCAGGGTTGGTGAAGATATTCTCCCAGTCAGTAGGTTGCCTTTGTGTCTTAGTGACAGTGTCCTTTGCTTTACAGAAGCTTCTCAGTTTTAGTAGGTCCCATTTATTCAATGTTGCCCTTAATGTCTGTGCTGCTGGGATTATACATAGGAAGCGATCTCCTGTGCCCATCTGTTGTAGGGTAATTCCAACTTTCTCTTCTATTAGGTTCAGTGTGTTCGGACTGATATTGAGGTCTTTGATTCATTTGGACTTGAGTTTTGTGCTTGGTGATAGATATGGGTCTATTTTCATTCTTCTACAGGTTGACATCCAGTTGTGCCAGCACCATTTGTTGAAGATGCTTTCTTTCTTCCATTGTATACTTTTAGCTCCTTTATCAAAAATGAGGTGTTCATAGATTTGTGGGTTAAAATCCTGGTCTTCTGTATGATTCCATTGGTCGACTTCTCTGTTTTTATGCCAGTACCACACTGTTTTCATTATGGTAGCTCTGTAATAGAGTTTGAAGTCAGGGATGGTAATGCCTCCAGAAGATCCTTTATTGTATAAGATTGTTTTGGCTATCCTGGGTTTTTTTGTTTTTCCATATAAAGTTGATTATTGTCCTCTCAAGATCTGTGAAGAATTTTGATGGGACCTTGATGGGGATTGCATTGAATCTATAAATTGCCTTTGGTAGAATTGCCATTTTTACTATGTTGATCCTCCCAATTCAAGAGCAAGAGAGGTCCTTCCATTTTCTGGTATCCTCTTCAGTTTCTTTCTTCAATGCCTTAAAGTTCTTGTCAAATAGATCTTTCACTTCCTTGGTTAGAGTTACCCCAAGTTATTTTATGCTGTTTGTGGCTATCATGAAAGGTGAAGCTTCTCTGATTTTCCTCTCTGCTTCCATATCCTTTGTGTATAAGAGGGTGACTGATTTTTTGGAGTTGATCTTGTATCCTGCCACATTACTAAAGCTGTTTATCAGCTGTAAAAGTTCTTTGGTGGAGTTTTGGGGGTCGCTTATGTACACTATCATATCATCTGCAAATAACAAAAGTTTAACTTCTTCCTTCCCAATTCGAATCCCCGTGATCCCCTTATATTGTCTTATTGCTATTGCTAGAACTTCAAGCACTATATTGAAGAGGTATGGAGAGAGTGGACAGCCTTGTCGTGTTCCTGATTTTAGTGGGATGGCTTTGAGTTTCTCCATTTAATTTGATGTTAGCTGTCAGCTTGCTGTAAATAGCTTTTATTATATTTAGGTATGACCCTTGTATCCCTAATCTCTCCAATACTTTTATCATAAAGGGATGTTGAATTTTGGAAAATGCTCTTTCAGCATCTAATGAAATGATCATATGTTTTTTTTCTTTCAGTTTATTTTTATAATGGATTACTTTGATAGATTTGCGTATGTTGAACCAGCCCTGCATCTCTGGGATGAAGCCTACTTGATCATAATGAATAATTTTTCGGATGTGTTCTTGGATTCGGTTTGCCAGTATTTTGTTGAGGATTTTTGCGTCGATGTTCACGAATGAGATTGGCCTGTAATTCTCTTTCTTGGTTGAGTCTTTGTGTGGTTTTGGTATCAGAGTAACTGTAGCTTCATAAAAGGAATTTGGCAATGACTCTTCTGTTTCTATATTGTGAAATACATTAAGGAGTATAGGTATTAGGTCTTCTTGGAATTTCTGGTAGAATTCCACATTGAAACCATCTGGTCCTGGGATTTTTTTTGGTAGGGAGGTTTTTGATAACAGCTTCTAATTCTTCGCGACTAACAGGTCTATTTAGATTATTCACCTGGTCCTGGTTTAACTTTGGTATATGGTATTTATCTAAAAAAGTGTCCATTTATTTTACATTTTCCAGTTTTGTGGCATACAGGCTTTTGTAGTAAGATCTAATGATTCTCTGAATTTCCTCTGTGTCTGTGGTTATGTCTCCCTTTTCATTTCTGATCTTATTAATTTGCATATTCTCTCTCTGCCGTTTGATTAGTTTGGATAGGGGTTTGTCAATCTTGTTGATTTTCTCCAGGAACCAGCTTTTTGTTTTATTAATTCTTTGGATTGTTTTCTGTGCTTCTATTTTGTTGATTTCAGCCCTCAGTTTGATTATTTCCAGTCTTCTACTCCTCCTAGGTGAGTCTGCTTCTTTTTTTTCTAGAGCTTTCAGGTGGGCTGTTAGTCTCCAATGTGTGCTTTCTCTGTTTTCTTTAAGTGGTCACTTAGTGCTATGAACTTTCCTCTTAGGACTGATTTCATAGTGTTCCATAAGTTTGAGTATGTTGTTTCTTTATTTTCATTGAATTCAAGGAAGACTTTAATTTCTTTCTTTATTTCTTCCTTAATCCAGGTATGGTTCAGTAGTTGGCTGTTCAGTTTCCATGAGTTTGTAGGCTTTCTGGGGGTAGCATTGTTGTTGAATTCTAACTTTAATCCATGGTGATCTGATAAGACACAGGTGGTTAGTAATACTTTTTTGTAACTGTGGAAGTTTGCTTTGTTACCGAGTATGTGGTCAACTTTCGAGAAGGTTGCATGAGCTGCAGAGTAGAAGGTATATTCTTTCCTATTTGGGTGGAATATTCTATAGATGTCTGTTAATTCCAATTGATTCATTACCTCCATTAATTCTCTAATTTCTCTGTTAGGTTTCTGTCTGATTGACCTGTCCATTGGTGAGAGAGGAATGTTGAAGTATCCTACTATTAGTGTGTGCGGTTTGATGGCTGCCTTGAGTTTTAGTAATGTTTCTTTTATGTACGTGGGTGCTTTTATAGTAGGGGCATAGGTATTCAGGATTGAGACTTCATCCTGATGAATTGTTCCTGTTATGAGTATAAAATGTCCTTCTCCATCTCTTCTGATTGATTTAAGTTTGAAGTCAACTTTCTTAGAAATTAGTATGGCCACACCTGCTTATTTCTTAGGTCCATTTGCTTGATAAGCCTTTTCCCAGCCCTTTACTCTGAGTAGGTGCCTGTCTTTGTGGTTGAGGTGTGTTTCTTGTAAACAGCAGAATGTTGGATCCTGTTTTCTTATCCAATCTCTTAGCCTGTGCCTTTTTATAAGTGAGTTGAGTCCATTGACATTAAGTGATATTAATGGCCAGTGGTTGTTAACTCTGGTCACTTTTTTAGTAGTAGAGTTTGTGTGTTTTCCTTCTTTGAGTTGTGCTGGTGAAGGGTCTCTAGATGTCTGAGTTATTGTGGTCATTGTTGGATTCCTTGGTTAGTGATTTTCCTTCTATTACTTTCTGTAAGGCAGAATTTGTGGCTACGTATTGTTTAAATTTGTTTTTATCCTTGAAAATTTTGTTTTCTCCATTTATAGTGAACGAAAGCTTGGCTGGGTATAGTAGTCTGGGCTTGCATCCATGGTCTCTTAGTTTTTGCAGTACATCTATCCAGGACCTTCTTGCTTTCATGGTTTCCATAGAGAAGTCATGTGTAAGTCTGATAGGTTTACCTTTATAAGTAACTTGGCCTTTTTCCTTTGCAGCTCTTAATATTCTTTCTTTATTCTGTATGCTTTGTGTTTTGATTATTATATGGCGAGGGGATGTTTTTGTTTTTTTTGATCCAGCCTATTCAGTCTTCTGTATGCTTCTTGAATCTTCATAGGTACATCTTTCTTTAGGTTGGGAAAGTTTTCTCCTATAATTTTGTAAATATATTTTCTGGACCATTGAGCTGCACTTCTCCTTCTTCTGCTCCTATTATTCTTAGGTTTGGTCTTTTTATTGTGTCCCATATTTCCTGAATGTTTTGTGATGAGAGTTTGTTGGACTTGCTGTTTTCTTTGATCAGTTCGTTTATTTTCTCTATGTTTTCTTCAGAATCTGAGATTCTTTCTTCTATCTCTTGTATTCTGCTGGTTATGCTTGTTTCTGTAGTCTCTATTAGTTTACCTAGATTTTCCATGTCCAGCCGGCCCTCTGTTTATGTTTTCTTCTTTGCCTCCATTTCAGTTTTCAAGTCTTGAACTGTTTCCATTATCTGTTTGATTGTTTTTCCTTGGTTTCCTAGGGTATCATTCACTGATTTATTCAATTCTTCAAACTTTCCGTTATACTTCTCATCCATTTGTATAAGGGCATTTTTTACATACTGTTTAAGGGCATCAATCATTTTCATAAAGTCAATTTTTTCTACTTCTTCTTCATTAAGGTGTTCATGTCCTCCTGTTGTGAGGTCGCTGTGTTCTGGTGGTTTCATGTTGTTTTTCAGATTGTTGGGTGAATTCTTGCATTGGCGCCTGCCCATCTCTTCCTCTGAATGCTTCCCTATGGATCTTCTTTTACAGGATCAGGTCTGCTTGCCTACTGATGTACCTTCCCAGTGATGGCTCTCCTGGTGCTCCAGTAATGTTTCTCCTGATGCCGAGATCAGATCTCCTTGCTGGTTGGGTAGTTCGTAAACAAAGCGCCTACCTTGCTTGCTGCAGGCAGGCTATTGAAACAAAGGAGCTCCCACCTGCTAAGTTGCCCTCGGGATTCCGAGATTAATTTTTTATCATTATGTTTCTGTCTTCTTTTTTTTCTTCTCTTAATTTTTTTTTTTATTTTATTTTGGGAGGAGGCTGCAGCAGCAGAGAGCGGTTACAAAGGGACAGGAAAATAAATGGGATGGAAATGTATGATATGAAGGACTCAAAGACATAATAAAAAGAAAGTTAAAAAATACTTCCAGATGTTTTCAGTTTGTCAGCAATGCTGAGAATGAATCAGTGCACATATTTCATTTCTTAACCAAAAAGCTACTCATTTACTGAAAACCAGTGATATATAGAGATCAAAGCTATACGTGAATAGTTCTATGTTATCTATATAAAGGTGAAAATTCTTCAGCTAGTCATAAGAGTGAAAGAATCCACAAAGGGCTTTAGGCAGAGAAAAATAGAGATCATGTACGCTGAAAGCAAAGTGGGGAAATAAGCTAATAAGTGACCAAGTAAAAGGAGACTGTCGAGTAGAGGGATTATGGGAAGAAGCAGTGAAAAAAATGAAGGGCAATGTTGCAAAAAGAGAGTGTAAAACAATGCCACAGTTTTGCAGAAATGTTAAGGAAAAAAAGGTATGGTCAACAAGGCAGCTACCCATGGTATGATGGGAACCATACATTTTCTAGGCTTCACTTTTATTTTGTGTCAAATATTTCAAGGTCCTTCTACCCAGTATGTAGTTTACTGCTGGGTAAGAAACCATCCTAGAATTTAGTGACTTAAAACTATGTAGTTACACACAATCCTATAGGTCGGATAATTGGGCTGGTCTCACTGATGAAATTTATGAGTTTTAGTGATGATGATGGGCTTGTTTGCATGATCTAAACAGTTGATTGATCAGCTTTGACCTGGTTTGCCCCGGATCATTCACATGTCTGGTGGTGTTGTGGGTACTCCTCCAGCCAATGGCCTTTGAGATGCTGGCCCACTTCAGGTGTGGTCTTGGGTACTAGATTTGCAGAGGTAACATCACAAGCAAGTCCCTTGGCTGCTGTATTCAGTTCCTGTTCCCTGTTCATGCAGAGGACTGCTGATCTGTGAGTCTACCCTTAAATAAAGAGACTTTTATTATACTCCATTCCGAGCTATTGTGGGACTACTTTATTATAGTCACTTACACCTGGCACCCAACGTGGAGCCTGTGTCCATGCCTCCTGGGACTGGCCCAAAAGGTCTATGGTCCAGAAGGTGTCTCATGCCCCTACCTCCTTCAACAAAATCTACCAGCAATACCTATTTCCAAGAGACCCCCATCTTCTAAGAAAGCAGACCTGGCTTTGTTCTGTGATGATACACATGTTCCCAATGGTAAAAGCAGAAGCCACACACAGTTTCAGACTGAGATTTGGAAGTTGTTCACATTATTTTACCACATTTTCTTTGTCAAAGCAAGTCATAAGGTCATCCCAAATTCAACTGATGGAAAAATACTCTACCTCTTGATGGGGGAGTGACAAATTGCACTGTAAAGACTTAAGGACCTGGGGAGGGCCATTCCCAGGTAGCCATTATTTTAAAAGTCTCTAGTATGTACCAGCAAAGACAATCAAAAATTTGTAAAAATTTCAGCTGTCTGTACCATTTCATCCACATTATTAAAATTTGGTCATATATCAAAATATGCCCTTCTGCAACGCCACAGATTCTACTCAGTGGAGAAATTTTCAATTCGAAAGCAAGGGCAGACAAGGAAGGACAATGCATGGTGCTGAACACAATCACGTTAAATAAAGTAAGTCAGACTCAGACAAAAACACATGTGTGGGAAGTGGAGGAAGCTGCTAGTGAATGTGTGTTGTTGACATGAGCGTGGACATGTGAAGGACTTCAATGTTGCAGACCCATGGGAATAGCAAAGCTGTAGCACAAATTCTAATTGGTCTTAACAAATAAAACCTGGAGTCAGATATGAAGGCATGAAAGCTGAAGGATGAGAGAAGCAGTAGGCCAGCCACTACAGAGACCTGTCACCTCTACCAACGCTCAGACTGAAGGGGCGATCCTGTCGTCAGACAGCATCCTCAGACCACAACGGTTATCCTCTTACTGTAACTGTCTCCAACAAATCTCAGACTGCATTGAGCTCCTGTCTCCCCTTGCCTTATATTCCCCTCTATGCCCAGCCATATTACTCCTGTCTCCACCTACCTAGTGCTAGAATTAAAGGCGTAGGATCCCAAGAACTGGGAACATGTTTGTGTGAGCTCTGTTTTTCTTTCAGACATATTCACGTAGCCCAGGGTGGCCTTGAACTAACAGAGATTCCTCTGCTTCTGTCTTCCAAACCCTGGAATTAAATGTGTGTGCCACCACTCCCTGGCCTTAATTGGCATAGCTTTGCCATCTGCTCTTCAAGCAAGCTTTATTTATTAAAACACAAATACAAAGCCTTCCCCAGGTCAGGTTCAGAGGAATGACAAGACCTTTCCCTGTTCTGTGTGCAGAAAATGTGGATCCCAACTTACTCCCCTCAAATATTTATACCTGAGTCTGTTCCCATATAGACATCCCCTCCAAAGACAAGCTAAACCTGCCTTCTTCAGCATATATATAATAACCACCTCCTTATTTAGCTATAAACAATAACTCTACCTCCTTAATTCAGATATAAAAATATAAACACACTGAGATTCGAGGTTGCTATTGGTGTATTTCCATTAGAGTGCATGGACCACCCAAACCCAACTTTTCTGTATGTGTGTCTGTCATTATTTATCTGTATGTGTGTCTGTCATTACATATCATTCCCTGTCACCCCAGTTAGGTTAATTTCCCTGCCGTGCAAATCACAGATTATGGCACACATATTTTATTTCATATGAGGAATACATATTTAAGTATTTAAGTGTGTGTGTATGTGTGTATGTGTAATAAGATTAGGAAGGGGACCATAAAAAATTATTGTATGTGTGCTAGCGATGGGGAGGATGGCAATAAAATAAATGTGACATGAAAACAGGAAAGAAGAAATATTTGAGGAGGAAAAAAAGAGATAAAACACGTTGACAAAGAGCAACACAAGGTAGGAAAGGATTTATTTAAGTTACAATTCTAAGTTACTGTTCATTATTACAGGACAGTCAAAGCAGGAACTCAAGCAGCTAGTCACTTCAAATCCACAGTCAAGAACAGAGAGAATGCACACAGGTTCACTGTTTCTTCTCTCTTATATCATTCAGAAACATCTGCCTAGGGAATGAGTTGTACTGTCTCCATGGAATGGGTTTTCCTACATCAATTAAAAATCAAGATACTCTCCCACAGATTGATCTGATAAAGACAATTGCACTCCACTATAGAGCTTCATAGAATGTCTTCAGTAACGCGATAGTAGAGATGGGGAAAGGACACATGGAGAGCAAGGAAAAAGGTATCTTGATTGAGATAGCCATTATGAGGCTAGCAAGAAACCTGGCACTAGAGAAATTCCCAAGAATGAACAAGGATGACCCCAGTTAAGACCCTGAGCAATAGTAGAGAGGGTGCCCAAAATGGCCTTGCCCTGTAATCAGATTGATGCCTATCTTAAATGTCACCATAGAACCTTCATCCAGCAGCTGATGGAAGCAGAGGCAGGGACCCACAGCAGAGCACTAAGTTGAGCTCCCAAAGTCCAATCGAAGAATGAGAGGCAGGAGAATAGGTGTAGTAATATGGAGCGACGGGGCTGCGTCCCCCAACACCACAGCCGCCGGCTCTGCCCGGCTAGCTTATGCCCTGAAATAATTACACACAAACTGTATTCATTTAAACACTGCTTGGCCCATTCTCTTCTAGGCTAATTCTCACACCTGGACTAGCCCATTTCTAATCATCTGTGTAGCGCCCCTAGGTGCGCTTACCGGGAAGATTCTAGCCTAAGTCTATCCTGGGTCGGAGCTGGGGCATGGTGTGCGTCTTCCCTGGAGCAGGTAGCATGGCGTCTCTCCTGCGTCTGCTCCGGAGAGCGGAGCTGTGGAGTCTGACCTCACTTCCTCTTCCTCCCAGCCTTCCCTTCTGTTTACTCCACCCACCTAAGGGTGGGCCTATCAAATGGGCCTAGCAGTTTCTTTATTGCTTAAACAATGAAATCAACAGATTGATATATGACACTCCCACATCAAATAGGGGCAAAGAGGTCAAGACCATGATGGGGACACCAACTGAAACAGTCTACCTGAGCTAACAGGAGCTCACCAACTCTGGCTAGATAGGGATAAACCAGCATAGGACCAAGCTAGTCCCTGTGAATGTGGGTGACAACTGTATGGCTGGAGCAGACTGTGGTGCCTCTGGCAGTGGCACCAGGATTTATCCCTACTGCATGTACCTGCTTTTTGGAACCCGTTCTCTTTGGATGAATATCTTGCTCAGCCTAGATATAGTAGGGAGGGCCTTGGACCTTCCTCAAAGCAATGTGCCTTAACCTCTCTGAGGAATGAATGGTAGGTGGAGGGGGGGAAAGTGGAGGGAATGGGAACTGGGATTGGTATGTAAAATGAAAAACAGACAGTTTGTTTTCTTTTTAAAAAAATTAAAATTAAAAAAAGAAAGTCTTCAGGTGGCTGTCCCTTCAGGACTTCGTAAATGGCCTCTGGGGACCTCCCTCCTTCTTCCCAAGCTCCAGCTGCATCAGAACAGGAAGATCAGTTTGCTTCTGGATCTAGAGAGTCTGACACGTGGAGGCATAAGCACCATTGGAATACTCACTTGAGACTCTCTTCTCTTCTTTAAGTTGTTGCAAGTTGATGCTTAAAAATAATATAACATTTTATATGTTAACTTAAAATTTAATTTTTTAAAAAGCTAGTATATAGGGAGTCTCAAGACCTTGACTTAAACACAAATTTGTAATTCTTGGGCTGTCTTATCCACCTTCCTTCTCTTGGTCAAAGAGACAACTTCTTCAGTGCCATTAATATTCTAAATTTTTGATTCTGTAAGATAGATTAAAATTAGAACTTCACTTGTCATATTCCTCAGCTAAAGGTTATACATGAAACCATTTGGTTTACAATATTGTGGGATGTAAGAATGACCTACTGTCAGTGGATATAAGCTTTTCTACAACTTCACCCTCTCTATTTCTCCTCTTTCCACACCCCCCCAAAAGTAATGTCACGTCAGTTTTGGTGCCTGTGCACAACTGAGTCAGAAGGATTCACTTGTCGCTAACAACTGGGAAATGAAGAAGCTAAGGTGGACAACATTATATGTTCTGTGAGCATTGCCAGGTATACTCAGGGTTCAGTCCTTGAGGAACATGTCCTAAACTAAAGCTGAGCATTGCCTCACAATATGAGGAAAACAAAACATATGCGAACAGGGAAGGGAAAGATCTAACTGAGTGCCCCTCACACCCAGTCTACGTGTGGTCATTTGATCACAGAGCTACCACCAAGACAGCTACTTGAACCTCTGTTTTAAAAAGGAAGACAGTCAAGACCAAGGAGTTCAGAACTGCTGTGGAGTCATAGGGCAAAGATGTGCTGGAGTTTAGGTGACAACAAGTTTGTCTGATTTCAATTTCCATGTTGTTTCTGTATTAACAGGGAAAATAGATTAATTTTCAAAAGTGATAACATCTCATTAAGAAAATCATATTCTCTATGTCAGGGTTCTTTTATTCTCTGATTCATATTGTACTTCTTTTGTTCGTGAAATTACTGAACCCATAATGGCACATAATACCAATATTGGCAAGATAATTCAGATTCCACCAATGGTTTCCACTGATTTTCTACTCTATAGTTTCTCCTTCTTTTTGTCAACCCACGGTCAGGGAGGATTAAACACGCAAGGCACTCAACAGTCCCTTTAGCTGTGAGTTAGCCGCATGGAAGGGGAAGGGATAAAAATAATAGCTAAGGCAAGTTTATGTTTCCAGGGGACTTCAATTGCCTCTGTTAGAGCACCTATGACTATTCTGAAAAAGGTAATTTATATGCCTTCACAGTAGCTTCTGGTCTGAGAAAGAATTCTCCTTTGAAGAAGGAGGCACAACTCCTAGAAATCATAGAAACGTGAACATTTCAGGAATTTCTTTCCAAAGAAGAGATAAGTTCATCTTAGGTCTGAGAACTTTAACTGATTTTCTTGTTGTTAACAATTTGGAAAACTAGCAAGGAATTATCTTTATCACTCCTGTGCTTCCATTTAGTGCCCATTCGGCTTCCCGCTCCGGCTGTTTAATTGGCTCTCTATTTCACTTAGGAAAAAGGTACATAAACCTGGGCAGTGATTTTGTTTCTACTTCATAAAATTGCTTAGTTTAATTATAAAAGCATTTGTGTCTCATTATAACTTATGCATCTAAGATAGTTCACACTAAACCTTTGCACAGCCTTAATATAAAACCAAACAATACCACTTTTCTACCTTGCTATTCCTACAACGTGTCCCTAAAGTGATGTTTATTGACAAGGTAACACACTGAGAGAAGAGATATGCAATCAGAATCAGGACTGCTGCTCTAAACCTGTAATTAGATGATAGAGCTTCCTATGCCCTAATTCACTGAGTTCTTGCTCCACTACTATGGGATATATGTATTCCTCACTCCACTTGAATGTTCAGAGAGGCTGTCTAACATCAAACAACTATTAGTAACAGAATTCAGATCTTTTGTTTGAAAATTTCCATACTCTTTGTGCTCCTGTCTTAGTCAGTTTGGGTACTCTAACAAATACTGCCAGGATGCTGAGACATCCAAGATCAAGGCACCAGCACACTCAATGTCTGGTGAAGACTCAAGTCCTGGTTCACAGGCACTATCTTTATCTTTTGTCTCCATGAGGCAAAAATTAGTTCTCCAGGGTCCTCTTTACATGGTCACTAATTCCCTTGATGAGAGTATTGGCATGACTGTGTCACCTCTACAAATCCCCATCTCTAAATGTCATCTTTTTGGGAATAACATTCAAACATTTGAATCAGAGGTAAAAGCAAGCTTTTAATCCATTATAACTTTCAGTTACTGTGCCTGCATCCCTAGAAATATTTAAACTAAAAATTTAGCTTAAAATAACTTTTATTTTGGTTTGTTTACTCTTTATTTTCCTGTTTGTTTTCTAAAGAGAGGTAAAGAAGGCATGGAATTGGACAGAGGAGGAGGTGTGGAGGATTTTGAAAGATGTGGGGAGGAAAAACCATGATCTGAACATATTGTATGAATTTTAAATAAAAAAGTTTAAAATAAATAAATAAAATAATGGTAGACTCATGTGCAATTGTAAGAAATATTGCAGGGAATTCTGTATCTCCTTAGTGCATATTCTACACTAATATGTTATGTTGTAAACCATAATATAATGTCAAAATCAAGATATAAACATCAATTCTGTTACAAGGGAATCCTTCCTTTAACCAGGGCTTTCTTTTTATATCCACCCAAACTCCTCCCTCTCATTCTCTAACGTCTAAGAAACATGAACCTCTTTTACATTTATTCATTTTTGTCATTTCAAGAACATTACATAAATATAACCATGCCATATGTAATCTGTAGAGGATGGTTTTGTGCTCAGTGTGCAGATTTTCATTTGTCCATTTTTTTATTACTACTTCTGTAATAATTGTTGATTTAACCATTTACTCATTTAAGAACATCTAGGAGGTTTCTGGATTTAGAGCTGTAAAAACAATCCTGCTATGAATATTTATTTACAGCTATTCTTGTGTTTGTGAATATAAATTTTATTTCTCTGGAATACGTGCCCATGAGTGCAATTGCACTGTTGTATTATAATTGCTTGGTTGGCTTCCTTAGAGATTCTCAAATTCTTTTCCAGAGTTGATGTACCTTTTTTACTGCTCCCAATAGTGCAAACACTACACTTTGTGACTCTTTACATTCTTGTCACTCTGGTGATAGATAAGGATATCATATTTTTATTTTACATTTTTATATTTACATTTCCCTGTTGGTCTATGATGTTTAACATTGTGTGTGCGTGTGTGTGCATGTGTTTGCAAATGTACACTCCCTTCAGTGAAGTGTCTCTCACTATCTCATACTAATACTCTAAATGAATTGTTCGTTTTACTATGGAGTGCTGAGAGTTCTTTACATATTTCAGATATAAGTTGTTTTCTAAGTAGATGGCTTGAACATACTTCCTACCAATCTGGGGCTTCTTTTTTTAACATTACAAGGCCTTTTTTGAATAAAAGTTTGCAGTTTTGATGGGATTCCATTTGTCTATTTAATCTTTTCATATAAAGTGTTAGCACTCTTTGGAAAAGCTACATCCTGAAATTGTTTTTGTAATGGTCTTAGAACTAATCTTCTGCATTTGTGTCTATTATCTACTTTTAGTATTTTATTTGTTTGGTTTTCTTAGTTTTGTTTTTACTTTTGCCCAAGGATGCCTAACTCTTAGAGCAACTCTTGTTGAAAATGTTATTGGACCACTTATGTACAATTTATGTAATGAAACATAAACTAAACAGGTGGCTAAAGACGGTGATTGAAAGGATAAATAAGAAAGCACCTGTCTAATACTCTTAGAGTACAGGCTGGGGTGGAAGAAGCCAGCCAGTAGGGAAAGCCTACATGAGATAAACATTTTTCAGATTTCACATAAGTGGTGATAAGAATGTGCAGGCCCACTTTCTTCCATAGATGACAGACTTAGAAACACTATGAAAACCAGTGCCTCCATGGGGACTCTAGAAGTGACTTAAGATGTATAGCATCCATCTGAAACGCCAGAAAGAACGATGTATGCTGGTAAAATATCTGTTGCATCTCTTCATCACTGTTTTTCCCCCAGCTGGCACAATATAGTCTAATCAGGAGCTAACTCAAGATTCTATGCAGTGGTTTGAGTGGGAAGGGTCCCCATTGCCCCTCAAGTATATTTGAATACTTGACACCCACCCCCCCCAGTTGGTGGAACTGTTTGGGAAGGATTCGAATATCTGGGCTTGTTAGAGGAGGTGTGTTATTTGGTATGGGCTTTGATGTATGAAAAGCCCAGGTCATTCCTAGTCAGACCTCTCTGCCTTCTGATTGTGGATGCATATGTAAATTCTCAGCAGCTACTCCAGTGCCATGTTGCCAGCTTGTTGCCATGCTCTACCATAACACCCATGGATTCTAACTCATTGGAACTGTAAGCACCAAATAAATGCTTTCTTTTATAACTTGCCTTGCCATCGTGTCCTATCATAACAATAGAAATGTAACCAAGACTTTCTGTATCAGTTCCAATGTTATTTTTCAAAGGACTGCCTAAACTGTTTTCTATTTAATGTGCCATAGAGAACAGACGAGAACTGTCATAGATTGTCTGTCTAAAGGCTGTGGAGAAAGAAAGCAAGGTGAACAAACTTTTTATATAATCAGAGAAACAATATTGCTCCAGAATTATTAAGGAGAAAAGTGATTTTGAACTCGTTTGAGAGAAATTAAAAAAAAAAAAACTTTTAGCTAGAAAAAGATATATTCTCAGAAAGATGTTGAAATGTCCCCAGAACCTTTCTGTAGGATTGCTGGTACAATTCTTTTCTAAACAAACTCCATTAGTTGTACTTGGAAAGGCAATGATTAAAAAAAAAAGCAACTAAACTTTGACAAACAACTATAATACTTACAAGTGTAGGGGTCAAACCAAAGGGAATAAAAAAATGTTCAGACTGATCTTGAGGAAATCTGCCTCCAAGGACTCCAAGGCAAGATGACAGTCTAGAAGCTGCCTTTGCAAACCCCAAAGAAATGAAAAAAGAACTCAAAAAAGTCATGAAGGTAGTGACAGAGCCACTGCAAAGTTCAGGGAGAAAATGGGGTCACACAAAAGGAACTAAGACAAACATACCTCAAGCCACGTGTCTCTCAAAAGAAGCTAAGGGAAACAGAAGCCTCATTGAAAAGGTAAGCCAAGTGAGCCTGATTCAAGCAGACCAGCAGAACCAGCACAAGCCTACAGCTCCCACATACTCAAATCAAGCTGCAGGTTTCGATGGGACGGTCATTTCTCAGGCAGGAGTACCAGCAATGAGGAGGAATTCCAACTTGTCACACTTTGTGGCTTGGAGGGCAGCAACCTTGCACCACCTTGAGAGAGAACCTGCTATTTGATGTTAAGTTACCTTTGTGATCCAAGAACAGAAAACGGTCATAACTCATCGAGTATGACTTTATCCTACCACAATCCCAAGATGAGAGACAGCAGTGGGAAGCAGTACCAGAGACTAGGTGAGTGGGCCGGCAGTTAGCAAGCTGAAATATTCATCTGGGACAGTGACCTTCACAGGGAAAGGAAATCCTCCCGTGGTGGCTGGAAACAGACCTCATCAATTCTTATTGACCCTGCAGTAGGATTGCATTGAGCCTCAAGTCAGTGAGTGGATTGTCACCATCTGTCGTTCACTATTGAAGGGTCTAGAAACCGAAGTGCCATAGACATTTGCAGCTGCCTCATTTGAACAGGCTTATCAATACTTCAGGAGGTAGAAATTATGAAGACCAGTCCTTTACCTGTACAAATCTCAGTACCGTGGTTGCTTCTCCCATTCCTAATACTCTTCCCCAACTAGAACATTAGCCACTTTGGGGAGGGGGTATGATAAAGGAATTTGGGAGTGTGGGATATTCTACCTCAAAACTGCAAAGCTAAGATGGCCACAAAGGCCCTTGCTACACAAATGGAAATTGCTAAAGTAGACAACTCTGGCGGATGTCAGGTACTCATCCAATATTGGTCATCTCGTGACATCAGGTACCTACCCAATACAGTATCAACACCAACATAAGTTACAGGGAAGTCAAGAATCTACAAGTCTAACTGACCTTTCTCATGTATGTCTCTTAGTTACTTTTCTTTTGCTGTGAAGACCAAAACACTACGAAAGCAACTTTAAGGCTTATGTTTCCAGAAGATGAATCCATTGATCATAATGGTGGGGCGTATGGCAGCAGGCAGGTAGACCTGGCACTAGAACAGTCTCTGAAAGCTTGCATCTTTCCATGAAAATAAGACAAAGAGAGAAAATTGAAATGGCATGAGCTTTGGAAGCTTCAAAGTCCAGTCTCAGGGACACATCTCCTCCACGGTCATACCTCTATATTTGTCCCAAACAGCTCAAGTATTCAGACATACAAGCCTAAAGGTACCACTCTTTTTCAAACTGCCACAGCCACTATTATATTTAAAATGGAAGGTCCCTCAGCATCTAAAACTCCCATACTATTGAACTATAAAATTTCTGGATATATAGACACAGGACCTGGTGTAGGAGGTCCTTCTGTTTATGTGTTGCTTTCATTGGTTAATGAATAAAGAAACTGCCTTGGCCTTTTGATAGGCAGAACTTAGGTAGGCAGGGGAAAAACAGAACTGAATGTTGAGAGGAAGAAACGCAGAGTCAGAAAAGCCATGGATCTTCTGCCTGAGACAAACACCATCAGTAAGAATCTTTCCCAGTAAGCCACTGCCACGTGGAAATATACAAATTAATAGAAATGGGTTAAATCAAGATGTGAGATCAGTGGTTCTCAACATTCCCAATGCTGCAACCTTTAACACAGTTCCTCGTGTTATGGCAACCCCCATCACAAACGTATTTTCATTGCCACTTCATAACTGTAGTTTTGCTTCTGTTATGAATCACAGTGTAAATATCTGATATATGACCTCTGTGACCTATGTGACCTCTGGCCTGAACTGGGAATTTGTGGCTCACACCTTTAATCCCAGCACTCAGGATGTAGAGGCAGGTTTATCTCTATGAGTTCAAAGTAAGCCTGGTCTACAGAGAGAGTTGCAGGACAGCCAGAGCTACACAAAGAAACCCTGTCTCAAAACACAAACAGAAAACAAACAGACAATCCCCCCCCCCCGAAAAAAACTCTGCTGGTCTGGAATAAAGTGTGCATACAAGTGTGTGTGTGTGTGTGTGTGTGTATGTGTTTATATGCTGTGAAGAAAAAAAAGGAAGAAAAGGAAGAAGAGTTCTCAAAGGGACACAGAAAGAAAAAATAAAAAACAATGGGGTACATATGAAACGTAAACATAAGCCGAGACTTTGAGGGTGAGTAGGGGACAAGCAGTAGGAAACAGGAGATGGGGGAGAGGATGAATAAGAACAAAGTAAAATCACATATGTGTATGAAAATATCAAAAATATCCTTCACTTTATGTGTTAACTTAAAATACAGTTTAAGAAGTAGAGGGGAAATATTTTTAAAGTGAAACATGGTAGACTTCTGCTGGGAGTTCTGAAGGATTCAGTGAGACATGGAAAGGAGATGGAGCTTGGTGCTCGCACTTTCGGAACTATGTTGCCAGAATTGAAGCTTATGCTTTAGTCTTTTGTCTGACTCAGGAACTCTTTATTGATTGACACTGCAATGGCCTGAGTGAGTCTTGACTTCTGGTTGTCCATGTTCTTGAGCAGGTTCCCCCTACACTTATTCTGATATGGCACTTGCTAACTGAAACCATGACATGACCAGAAGCTTAATATTTTCTGAAGTACCTGGCTTCATTTCCCTGGGAATCTGCTGCCTACCTAAAAGAAACACGGAAATGCCATGTGGAAGGGCACACCCATCCCACCATTGGAGATCTAGTTAAGTAAGGTATCTTGGGTCATTCACTCTCTACTCAATCTGCCATGAGTTGTTCCAGGCAAGATCAGTAAGAGAAGTGTTGTGATGGAAGCGGCAGGCTACGTTCCTGGCGCCCAGCCGCCCGCACGGCTAGCTTTACCCAAAATAATTGCACGGAAACTGTATTCTTTTAAACACTGCTTGGCCCATTAGTTCTAGCCTCTTATTGGCTAACTCTTACATATTAATCTAACCCATTTCTAATATTCTGTGTAGCACACGAGGTGGCTTACCAGGAAAGATCTTAACCTGCTTCTGTCTGGAGTGGGAGAATCATGGCAACTGCCTGAATCGGCTTCTTTCTCCCAGCATTCTGTTTTGTTTACTCTGCCTACCTAATTTTCTGTCCTATCAGACCAAGCAGTTTTCTTTATTAGTTGACCAATGAAAGCAACAGATAAGATACAAGACCCACCTCCATCAGAGAAGTGCCCAAATGAGTTCAACCCTAACTGGAAGATCAGGAGCCACCAAGTTGTTATTTCAACACATTGAGTTTTGTAGTATTTTGTTAAATAACAAAAGATACTTGATTCACAAATATGAAAACTCCTTGAGGACAGTGTTTGACTCCTGTGTGTCTAAATGAGACACCCGATGATCAGACTAGACTCTGCAGTGATGGGGACTGTAGGAACATACAGAGTTAAGAACATACAGAGAGTTAGAGATTGTCTATGAGGAAAAGATGTACAGGAAGCTTCTAGAAGACCCATTAATTATAGTGAGGGGCCACTGGGAGAAAAGCTCACATTGCCACAAACAATAGATTGTTGGATGATTCAAACCTTTTTTGGCTCTATGCTCTCTCAGATGTTGTGGTTCCAGCTTGTATATTATATCTCAATTTAAAAATGTATTTTCACCAAAAGGAAGTAACATTAAAATGAGCAACTTTATGATCCATTTCATTGTGCTCCTTTGCAGTCTGGTTAACAATGCATTTTAATAAGCCAGAGGCTGTAGAATTGCTGTCCGCTCATGTAAATGAGATGCTGTACTCATCTTTATCCTTCGCTGTGATTACTTTTTATTTATTTTTGAAAGCTTCCTGGATTCGGGCTCATTGTTCAATTGTGAATCATATCTGCTCTATACGGAGCAGTTATTTTAATTTCCAAATTCTGAACAGCCATTCTTCCTACAATTCTTTTCACTCTGCCTTTTTCACTTTGGTTGAATTAAATGTAACTTATGCCAATTTTCCTGTACCTGCTAGAAATCACTTAACTGAGTTTTCTGTCTTTGCTATCCTTGTTCCCTACTCTAATTCCCATGAGACAAATCTTCTTTAGGTATGGAGAAATCTGTGAGATAAATTTGTGCTTTCTAATGAATTTATTTCATACATGAGTACCTCGAGGCTTTGATGGCAAAAATATATGTCTACAATCCCCGAAATGAATATTTTAAGCAAAATTAAATTACCAATGTATAATAGGAATATAAAGTAATGAGAGATCACTTTATTATGTATTGTCTTCAGAATAATACGTGTCCAAAACAAGGCAACATATGTCCAGATTGACACATTGCAATACCATAGTGGAATGGAGGAGAAGCTTAAAAATGAATATGGATTTCATGGCATAAAATCGTGTGCTATGAAATAGTAGCTCCCCTTTGAGTAATATTACAGGCCCTGTTCTGGGTCGCTGGTTCTCAAATGCCTTTTATATCTTCCCCTCATAGCCATCATGACTTTTTCTGCCCTTCATTGGCCTTCACTGTCCCTCCAACATAAACACAATCAGCCTTCCATAATTCCAGCACATCTGAAAGAAGGAGTGGTCTGATGGGCAATCTCCAAACTCCCCCAGACCTCTGCGAATTTTCTTAGAGTAGGGATTTCTCAGATCATTTTCATTCTTTCATTTTTCAGAAAAACTCTGACATGAGGAAAAACAAGCATATGACACCAGCTTCCTATCCTGAATCACAGGCCAGCCTCTTGTTAGGATTTATGCTCTGAGTGCACTTATTTTTTATGTATGTATTTATATTTTTTAGCCTAAGCTACCTGGAGTCTCGACTAATCCCTTCAGACCAACTATTTGTCCTCAGTACTTATAAATATCTATCTAAAATATGTGTGCTATGGAAACTGGTCTGTACAAAATGGAACGCAGCTGGGGGATTTCAATTACTAGTGTTGTTTATGGCTAACAGTGTCCTTAAGGCACCTGGAATCTCATTTTGTGACTTAGATGCTCCATCTGAAAACTTAGTATATGTATTCTCTTCTCTTCAAACAAGGATATCTTATTTTTTAAGAAAGAGAAATCAGATTTGCATCACACTAACTCTTTAGAAACTGGCTTGTAAAACACAAGAGAAAGGTAACAGCTCAAGAAGAGTAGGAGAAAAGCACAAAGGCTATGAAAAGCCCCATAATTATATGATTGCACCACTCAAGTGAAAATGGTAAAACCAGACAGGCACATTATACAGCAGGACAGAAGGTTACTGCAGCTCTCCACCCTCGTCAGAAAAGCTTCCGTGCAGAGTGGAAGGTGGTTAACGCAGAGATTCACAACTGCTCAAAGCACAGAGAACACATGTTTATGAAGTGCTTAGCCATAAATGAAACAAATATATCATAGCCCTTCCCCTCAAGGCTCAGGAACATCACAGAAGAGAGGACAGGAAGAGTGCAAAAGCCAAAGATGGGGGACGACTGGAGAGGGAAAGTATTTTCTGAACATGATGGAACTACTGTGCCCATTTACTTACAGCAGCTGTGCTGGATACATAAGAAACAAACAAGATCCAGTCAATCAACATTCTATCATGGACGGGAGGCTAACACATGGGTCACCACACCTTGTTGAGGCTATTGATGGCAATGTTTGTCATGGGGGAATGGTGTAGGAGGTCCTTCTGTCTTTGTGTTGCTTTCATTGGTTAATGAATAAAGAAACTGCCTTGGCCTGATAGGGCAAAACTTAGGTAGGTAGAGAAGACAAAACTGAATTCTGGGAGAAAGAAGGCAAAGTTAGGGAGAGACGCCATGGATCCGCCAGAATCAGACACTGGGAATTTTACCCAGTAAGCCACTGTCACATGGCAATACACAGATTAATAGAAATGGGTTAAATTAAGAAGTAAGAATTAGGGGCTGGAGAGATGGCTCAGAGGTTAAGAACACTGGCTTTTCTTTCAGAGGTCCTGAGTTCAATTCCCAGCAACCACATGATGGCTCATAACCATCTGTAATGAAGTCTGGTGCCCTCTTCTGGCATATATGTATGTATACATAATAAATAATTTAAAAAAAAAAGAAGTAAGAATTAGCCAATAAGAAACTAGAGCTAATGGGTTAAGCAGTGATTTAATTAATACAGTTTCTGTGTGGTTATTTCGGGGCTAAGCTAGCTGGGTGACTGGGATGAACAAACAGTCTCCCTCCAACAGGGGAAGGATTGTCAATTATTCTGAGAGATGTAGTGGAGAGCCCTGGACCCACAAAGCATCCCTAATTGGACTCAATGGGTTACAAATTAAAGGAAGGAAAAGAAAAAGAGGAAGTTAGGAGGGAGACATAGGGAGGGGGAAACCAGGAGGAGTTAGAGGCAGAAATTGGGAATGGATATAATTAAAATGTGTTGTGCGCATTAATGAAATTCCCAAGGAATAAATAAAAATATTAAATGAAAACCCCTCAAAATATTAGATGAAAACCCCTCATGGTTGTCATAATTCAGACACACACACATACACACACAAATTTGGTACAATGTCCAGGAATTTGGTACAATTAAAATGATTCTGCAAGTAAAATTATGGAATTCTTTGCAGCAACTCTATAATGTTTTGTTTAACTTGTGTCTGGGCCAGTAGGCAGCTACAAGCTAAAAGGAATACCTTGGTGAAATAGTGGTCTCATCTTGGTTCTGGATAAAATTTTTCTTTCTTTCCGACATTTTTAAATCTTAACTTTATGTATACACATATAGGTCATAGACCATTCCTTTCAGACAGAGACAAATCTTCAAGAAATAAAAAGTGTGGAAATGAAGGAATTAGCTCCCAAACACAGACTACCAAACAGTCAACACATTAAGAAATTCAAAAGAGGCCTTAGTGTTTAAATAGAAGCATGTCTCTGCCCTGACTCATCTTTTGTTGCTGTGTTAAATGTGCTACAATAAGTAACCAGCAATAAACTTCAGAGAGAATATAACTTGGAAGAGAAATCTAATAATCCTTAGAATTTTCACTGATAACAAATTAATGCATTTCTTTACCATCCAGAAAAAATAAATCTATGGACACAGTGGAAGTTTTGGTATGCTGCCAAGATGGCTGAGGTGCCTGCTGAAGGAAATGGCCCCTCAGTTGCAGCATGATATCTAACTGGCTTGGGCTCTCTGTTGTATTTATGCTGTATAACTAGGATTGCTTTGTGTTTAGTCTAGCCAGATTTGTAACTTTGAGCATTAATTCTTCTGCCTTGGAAGTAACAGTAGGTATTTATAATAGCACCATGGACAGAGTCACAGCACCATCTGTTTTGTTCTTGTTCCAGAAGCATGGCCACCTCCAGATGAAAATAATGAAACACAATACAAAACAGTACACTACTTTCAATAATAGAGGTTAGGCAAAATATGTAGATCTTTCCCCATCCTTGAGGCAACAATAATGACTTCCAATGTTTCTCTTACTAAGGTACTGTTGGAGTCTAATGCATTTGGGATTAGGCACATTCTCAATAAACAGTATTAGCAGTGATGAAAGGGGGTATGGGATTACCATGGATGATATGCAATAAGATGAAGTAGGTGAGAGCAAGTGAGTAGGAAGTTCAGCATGGGGATGAGGTTATTTTATAGGAGAATAGGAAGATTAAGTCTATTAAGAGCTCATCTGTTCTTACTGAAAACCATCCATTACCTAAGTTTCACAGTCCATTAGAAGAGACCTTACAAAGTTATCGTTGCCTTATTTCACATTTATCAAGAAAATTTCACAATCATACCTTTAATTAGTGTGAGCACAATGTACAAAATGCTAGTAGATCATTTACAGCTTTGAGGAAATCTCTTCCACTAAAGTATGCACTAATTAATTTCATTTAGGAAATTAGGAAATGTGTCCCAACATCAACTGTATCCTCCATTGAATTATAAATAAGAACACAGAGTTCTTTTGAATAAGCAGAGAATTTTTATGTTCATACTAACCCCCACCCCCACTATTCTCTGTTTGGACTTCCTACCCAGAGACAAGGGACTTTTCCACAGCTGCATTCCCTATTTTGCTTAGATAAGAAGTTAGTATTTCATCACCCATTGTCCAGAACAGCTGCTCCGATTTTTTCCTAACAGCCTAATGGGGCTCATTAGCCATAAATATAAAATAACAAAACTGGATTCGTGGGCCAGATCTCCTCTCCACACTAAGCACATCATCTTCCATGAGCTGCTTCTCATCTGAGGCTCTCTTCGCTTGAACAAAAGGATTTGAAGGACAGTTAAGTATGTACGTGGGTTCAGTTGGGTCATGTAAAGGAGCTAATGAAGAACAAAAGGTATCACTGTTAAGCTCTTCAAGGCATGCACCTGGAGATCTAGAAGAGGCTATAGGGGAGATCATGTCTACTCCAGGTGCAGTACTGTTCTCATCTGAGGAAAAAAGGTAGGAGTGTTGGTGAGTGATTGTTGAGGGTCCACTTGCTAGTGAGAAAACAGCTGGGCTTATTGCTTCCTCTTTGTCCCATGTTTTTGAGAACATTTGTTGTTATTTATGATTATCTACTATTGATCACCTAAACTTTTATGACAACCTTGCATTGTGAACTGACTAGTACCTTGGGACCGAAGAGTGGAAGGTAGGTGAATATCCCACAAAAGGAAAAGGAGGAAGTAACTGGTGAGAAGATCTGTACTTCCAGGAACAATAAACTATTTTTCTACTTTTCAAAGATTTTATTTCATGGTTTATAAGTACTTCTTCCCCTCCCCCCAAATTTCACAGAATGGCTTAGGAGATCTGTGATCACATCAACCGCATTTTCATTTCAAGTCCCCTCCCTCCACTAAGGTTGAATTGCACCTTCCCACGCTCCAATGTTTTCTGCACATTTGCTTTGTGACTTAAATAATGAATGATGCATGATTGCATGATTTATGATGACAATTATTCTTTGAGTGCAAATCTCAAGAATAAGGGTGATAATTATCCACAAGAAAAGCTAGAGCAGGAATACACTGGCAGAATGATGTTCCTTTCATGCCATTTTCCTTCTCTCGGCTTCTTTGTTGGTGTGTTTTATTTTGTGTTCTCAGAATCTCAACTCTTTTGCTTCATTGCTAACCTTTAAGAACTGCACAAAGGTATAAACTCTGAAAGTTCTATGATAATCCAGGAACCCCCCCTCGTTCTCTCTCACACACATTTTTTAATATAGATACTCAGAAAGGTGTGTTAGGGGATTTGGTCCTAAAACGAGTTTCTGTGAAATTAGAAAAACCCCACAAGCTATTGTATTATGAGTTAATTTTCAAGCTGAGACTATAGCTCAGTAATACAGCATTTGCCCAACATGTGTGAAACTCTAGAGTTGATTCTAATAACTAGAAAGAATTATGTTTCATTCAAATGTTTTATTATTAAATGATGTATTACTACACCAAGAATGTGTTTTACTTTCTTTAAACTTACTGTGTTCAGTCAATATTTGCTGATCTCTATCTCTGTTCTATATAGACATCTTTTATGCTTCATAGACTTCTGAAGAGCCTGGAGCAGGTTTGTGATTGGACTACCTCACGAACCTCCTTTTCCCCAAGTCCCTTTACCTTCAGTAGGGTCAGCACCAGAGCCAGAATCCCATGCTTTTCCTAGAAATTCCCTGTGCTGAGGTAGCATCTCATCCCAAGTCAGACACCGAGCATGTTTGTCTGTAAGATAGTGAGTCTTTAAAAGAAGTCGTTGTCTATCCCTCCTCATGTTGCAACCATTCTGTAAATACGGGTATGTTGTTTCCCAAAGTGATCCTACAATCTCACTCAACCTCCCCTTTCAGTCCCTCCGTCTCTTCTGCCCTCCCTCCCTTTCTTTCTCCCCTGTGTTTTTTCTCTCTCTCACCACCCGCTCCCTCTGATCTTCCTTTACACAACAGAGTGTATTCCCTTTAATCAGTATGGAGCATCCTGAAACTAAGGTGAAAGCAAATTCTGGCTTCACGCCCAGATATCACTTTCTGAAGTGACAAGCTTTGGTAATAGAAAGGTTTGCAATTATACAGATCATTGCTTTGACCTGATGCAAAGTCAAGCAGCCCAAAATACAGGAACAGAAAGGCTTAACTCCTGTAGCTTGCTGAGAATTTTGAGAACATTGGAAGGAGCTGACCTGCCTGCTGCCCAAGTCAGTCACTTTGCTTGTCTTCACTTGAAGCCCGTGATGAACAGTACAGCTCATATGCTCTTCTGCCAGTGAACTCCTGTCTCAGAAAGGAAGACTTAATGGCCTTATTACCTGTGTTCCTTTTCACTGCAATCCACTGAAAATGACTTGCACAAAAGAATAGGACAGAACGTCTAACTGCAAGACTGTATTATAAATATCTGATTATCACCTATACCTTTTGTGTCTTAACTTTGGTGACTTTTTAAAAAGGCTCTTTCCCATCTTCCTTTAAAACAAAATCTCTCCATTTAGGGTAGCTTAGTATGAGATCTATGAAGAATAGAGTTGGGAAGTTGTTTTTTTCAAAACAGACTGTGGTTTTCTAATCACTTTCAAGAAAATGAGGGCAAGATCTTCAAATTATATGAGTGTTTGTCACCCAGACAGGCAAAGGCAAGAGCTGTAATTGAACCTCTTATTACTATCCTCTCTGACTCTTTCAATTCAGCTTGTCTTGCAGCATCTCTTTTTTTTAAGCCTTGGGGAATTAGAAATGGAAATGAGATGTGAAAGCAGGGAGGAGGAGCCCCTGTGAGAAATCTTCCACATTCTGGACTTGGTAGTCATTTGTGGGGAGGGAGGAGATGCAAAGGAGTTGGAAGAAAGGATTAAAAGCATCCTTGAAGCCACAAAGGGGGAGCCAGCCTTTGGCAGTTTTTAAAGTCTTAAGAAGTCAAAGTGTGAATTGCCTTCAGTTTTAGGATTTACTTGTATATTATTCATGACCAATTACATCCATTTATATTTATTTCTCGAGTCTTCAGCTTCTAAGGAAAAGTTCTAATGGAAATGTCCATTATACTCAGCTTTGTCTTTCTGAACAGCCTACTTTTTCCTCTCATTCAGCGTCTTGAAAGCCAGAGAACTCTTCTTAGACTGTGGAAAACTGGGCTGAGTGGCTCAGTTCAAGAAGTAAGCATAGTTGTTTCTTCATTCTCTCTTCATGCCTGCTTTGGAGACTAACTAGAACTTATTTACCATGAAATCTTTATCAACCTGACTTTTTGCTTTATGTCTTCATCAGCCCCACTTGTTGCTTCTGCCCAAGATAATGCCAATCAAACATCTCAGAGGTGAGTTGGGTCAGTAAAATTTTGTATTATAACACAAAGCACACTGCTTGGGATCCTGCATTTTCTCCTATGTATTCATGGAGTGATGCTGCTGTGGAATAGCTGAGATATGATATTAGGAACTATATTCAAAGCCTCTCTAAGTGTGGACTCGTTTAGAGCAGGCATCTTGAACTACAACCACAATGTTGTAGTTTCTTGTTTCTAAATAGGAGCACATGTTGAATATCCCAAGGGCAGTGAAATATGGATGGCACCGTACAATATACTATACTGGGAATATGAAGGAAGGAATGAAGGAAACTGCAGATATTGATTAGCCTTTATTATGCAAACAAAACAAAAGAAGAGCTACCTCTAAACAGGCTTTGCTTTTATTTTTATAAACCTACTACTACATGCTTACTTAGTGTAGCAAGCTTTCTTGTCAGACTACCTTTGGACCACCACCAGCCTGCAAATAATGATCTGGAGAGTTATTACTAATTGTGAAAGCTTGGCCTTAGCATAGGCTTTTCCCCAACTTGCTCTTATAACTTAACCCATATTTTTTAAATCTACATTCTGCCTTGTGACTTGGTTACCTCTTCTTAGGACAGCACAACTGGCTTGTTCCACACCTGCTGGCAAAATCGTGTGCCTTGATTCCTTCTCCCTGCTTCTCTCTCTGCTCGGAAGGCCTGGCTATTCTTTCTTGCCTAGCTATTGGCCATTCAGCTCTTTATTAAAATGATCAGAAAGTACTTTAGGCAGAGACATATCTTCACAGTGTAAATAAATTTCCACAAGTTTCCCCTTTTTGTCTAATAAAAAAAGGAAATGTTTTAACTTTAACACAGTGAAACTTTATACAGTGAGAAAAATTATCAGGTATTGTCTAAATAAAAAGGAAGGGGTTTAATTCTAACATCGTGAAGTTATATACAGTATTAACAATTATCTGGTAAGAATTACATTAATTGTGTCCAGTCCATTTGCATTTGGCAAAGTTAGAGAAACTACTTTTATCTATCCTATCCTACTGAGTCCAATATTTAATACCTAAGCAACTTTCTATTATAACGTGCATTACAATCCTAAAAATATGTTTTAGACATAAAAATAGATGTTTAATTAGATAAACATCTCGAGCTTTTATATCTCTCAACCTTATATATCTTACATCTCTTGTCTAAGTTTCTTTTCTTAGTTTTTCTTAGTTTCTTTGATAACAAGGAGAGCTATAACTATAACTATCTAGTCCTTAGTTCCATCAAAGACCCAAGAAGATACAATATTACCCGAATAAACAGGAAGTGCACAGCAAGACACATCTGAAACTACAGAGATGGCAGAAGCAGATGATTCCTGTGGGATATTGAGGCATACATCTTCAGCCTTCAGACCTAGAATATCTAACAGATTTTTCTATGAAGCAAGAATTTTGAAGGACTGAAAGACTGTTCTACCTATTAGCAAAGTTTGACAGTCTCCTCCTTCTTTTGTATCCTGTTTGTCCAATTTGGACAGAATACTGTCAGCAGTGAAGGCTGGGGCAGTTTCTCACCCAGTGACTAATTTTGTCACAATAAAAGCAAATTTTATATGATGGTTGTTTCAATGTCTACCATTCTTTTTTGAAGTAAATTGGTGCTCTCAAGAGAAAAGTGTGTATCAATGTCATGGAAAACCTTAGGTTATTAAGATATCTTAAATGACATATTCTGTAGATATCTGAAGTGTTTGAAGACCATCTATCTAAAATATATCTGTTTGACCTTGAAATCATACCTAACATGATTACAAGTTTGACTACAAATTATATGATCACTAACCTGCATTTATTAATTATATTAAGTAGTTTATAATAGATTTTGAGAGCTGGAAATGTATATTACATTGTTTTTTTTGTTTAGTTTCGGAATTTTATTTTATTTTTATTTTTTTAATTTATTTATTTATTAAGGATTTCTGCCTCCTCCCCGCAACCGCTTCCCATTTCCCTCCCCCTCCCCCGATCAAGTCCCCCTCCCTCATCTGCTCGAAGAGCAATCAGGGTTCCCTGACCTGTGGGAAGCCCAAGGACTGCCCACCTCTATCCAGGTCTCCTAAGGTGAGCATCCAAACTGCCTAGGCTCCCACAAAGCCAGTACGTGCAGTAGGATCAAAAAACCCACTGCGATTGTTCTTGAGATCTCAGTATTCCTCATTGTCTGCTATGTTCAGCTAGTCCGGGTTTATCCCATGCTTTTTCAGACCTAGGCCAGCTGGCCTTGGTGAGTTCCCGATAGAACATCCTCATTGTCTCAGTGTGTGGGTGCACCCCTCGTGGTCCTGAGTTTCTTGCTCGTGCTCCGTCTCATTCTGCTCCTGATTTGGACCTTGAGATTTCTGTCCGGTGCTCCCATGTGGGTCTCTGTCTCTGTCTCCTTTCATTGCCTAATGAAGGTTAATATCCATCTTACACCTGTCAGAATGGCTAAAATAAAAAACACCAATGATAGCCTTTGCTGGAGAGGTTGTGGAGAAAGGGGTACACTCACCCATTGCTGGTGGGAATGCAAACTTGTGCAACCACTCTGGAAAGCAGTGTTTCGGTTTCTCAGGAAATTCGGGATCAACCTACCCCTGGATCCAGCAATACCACTCTTGGGAATATACCCAAGAGAGGCCCTATCATACAACAAAAGTATATGCTCAACTATGTTCATGGCAGCATTGTTTGTAATAGCCAGAACCTGGAAACAACCTGGATGCCCTTCAACGGAAGAATGGATGAAGAAAGTATGGAATATATACATATTAGAGTATTACTCAGCAGTAAAAAACAAGGACTTCCTGAATTTTGCATGCAAATGGTTGGAAATAGAAAACACTATCCTGAGTGAGGTAAGCCAGACCCAAAAAGAGGAACATGGGATGTACCCACTCATATTTGGTTTCTAGCCATAAATAAAGGACATTGAGCTTATAATTCATGTTCCTAGAGAAGCTAAATAAGAAGGTGAATCCAAAGACAAATGCATAGGCATCCTCATGTATATTACATTGTTAAATGAGCTGCATAGGTACAATCCCATATAATATAACAAAAATTACCTTAAATTTGTATTAATATAAAAAATCCATACCAATTCCAAATACTTAAGACTAGTAGTTGCTCTTTTAGTTTAAAGGTAGATTGAGTAATCTACCCTTTCATCCTATCAACCTTTTCTTTCCAGAATGAGATCCTTGAATCTAATCTCCTTTGCTTAGTTTCTTCCTTGACTCTGATTAACAGCAACTTGTAATCAACTACCCAAAATGATGATAAATATTCATTATCCATTGAATGAAAAAAAAATCTAACTGACATCTCAGGGATGTGGACATCATGTTTTCTTCCTATTATTTGGGGCTGACAACATCTCTAGGGACCCTGAGAAAATTGGGACAATGGTCAAGTCCTGGGAAAGCTAGCTGTCTTATTGTTTGTTTGATTTCTGTGTAATGGAAAAGTGTAGGTGTTATCTGAAGTCATGCCGGAAGTAGTCTGTGAGGCTGGACCATTTCACCTAGCAGCTTTGTAGTTTTTCTAAATGCATAATTTTGAGGAAACTGCAAAAAAAAAAAATTCTGAGAGGTTGGATCATCTGGGCTACTTTGATGTCTGGTCGTTTTTTTTTTTTTCTGAAAACAACAAAAAAATTTGAAGGTAACATATATATCTGTATTAACACAAGTATTTATTGTGTGGTATGCAAAACTCAACTAAGGATGATTTTTGTTCTATGATTGAGCAGGTGAAAGGAATCTGTTAACTTTATAAGTCTGTTTGGACTGTCTAAGAAAACCGTAATATGAATCTCTATCCACGCCATATAAAAGGATGAATGTAATAACAAGTCATGAGGACTCTGTGGTCAACAAGATTTATCATGTCTTATCTAGTCTCAGAGATGTGCCCATGTTGAAGGATCAGCATATGCATACTTGTCTTGTAGTTTCTTTTTAATTTAGCAGTTTCCATAATTCAATGTCTCTCAAAAGCTATTATTTTTGTTCATTAGCATTTAAAAAATTTGAGTCAACAAAGCACATACAGGATCCAGATACCCTGTTTTCCCCATATTTATGTGACTTTTCCCTTTTATATTACCTTACTCTCTTTAAATACTACACTATTTTTAAACTATTTATTTTTTTATGATTCTCTATACCTGTCTGATTTTCTTTCTTCAGCATCTAAGCACATTTTAAAGCATACTATATTGGCTTAGAGGTTTTCTTGGTCTGACCCTAACTTTTTACTCATTTGCGGTCTTCTCTGACTAAGAGAGCCAAACTTTAAATGAGTAAGTGGTGGCTAGGCCCTCCGCCAGGTGGCTCCACTTCTTACATGGCCTGGCAGCTGGCTCTGTATCATTAAGGCTGATAAGAACAGAACCTCATGCCTGTGAGCCCCAACCTGGGGCTGGTGTATCTGCCCCAGCTCCAGTAGGCACTTCTTTCTAGTCTCCCACCTCCGAATAGCATGCTACCTGCTGCTCATAAACCTTATTCAAGTTCTCAGTAGCAGTGCCTCTTAAAAGTGCCACACATCCCAATTTCTCAGAAAACTAGGAAATAACCTTCCTCAAGACCCGGTAATATCACTTTTGGGTATATATCCAAAGGATGCTCAATTGTGCCACAAGGACATATGCTCAACTATGTTCATAGCAGCGTTGTTTGTCATAGCCAGAACCTGGAAACAACCTAAATGCCCCTCGACCAAAGAATGGATTAGGAAAATGTGGTACATTTACACAATGGAGAACTACACAGCAGAAAAAAATGACGACATCTTGAATTTTGCAGGAAAATGGATGGAGCAAGAAAACATTATTTTGAGTGAGGTAAAGCAGACCCAGAAAGACAATTATCACATGTACTCACTCATAGATGTTTTTTTATTTTATTTTATTTATTTATTTATTTATTTTTGGTTTTTCGAGACAGGGTTTCTCTGTGGCTTTGGAGCCTGTCCTGGAACTAGCTCTGTAGACCAGGCTGGTCTCGAACTCACAGAGATCCGCCTGTCTCTGCCTCCCGAGTGCTGGGATTAAAGGCATGCGCCACCATAGGTGTTTTTTAAACATAAAGCAAAGAAAACCAGCCTACAAATCACAACCCCAAATAACTTAGGCAACAATGAGGACACTAAGAGAGACTTACATAGATCTAATCTATATGGGAAATAGAAAAAGACAAGATCTCCTGAGTAAATTGGGAGCATGGGGACCTTGGGGGACAGTTGAAGAAGGGAGAGTAAATACAGGTAGGGGAACAGAGAAAAATGTAGAGTTTAATAAAAATCAATTTTTAAAAAGTGCCACAAATCTATACACTGCAAGCACTGGGCCTACCTGCAATTTTTTTCAGCTTTTTTAGACTCTATGTGGATTTGCATGCCACACAAAATGTTGTAAGTTTTCTTGTCAGACTATCTTTGGACTGTCAACCTGCAAACAATGACATGGAGACTTATTATTAACCATGAACTTAAGCATAGGCTTTATCCCAACCAACTCTTATAACTTAATTAACCTATATTTTTTAATTTATGTTCTTCCACGTCTGTTAGTATAGCACTTCTGACTTGCTCCAAATCTGCTGGCAAAATTTCACACACCTAAATTTCTCCTCCCATCTCTCTCTCTCTCTCTGTGTGTGTGTGTGTGTGTGTATGTGTGTGTGTGTCTGTCTCTCTCTCTTTCTCTGCCTTTAAGTCCTGCTTAGCTATTGGCCAGCTAGCTCTTTGTTAAACCAATGAGAAGACACCTTAAGTAGAGACACATCATTAAAGTGCAAATAAATATTTCGCATAGGCTACGTTGAGGGGAATGAATTTTAGAGTCAGGGAAATATAGTATATTTTAAAATTGGCTAAGTTCTTTGACCCTCCAACCACTGAGATCCGGGTTGTCTCTGGAGCTGCCATACTCTGAGCAAGGCCAATCACATGCAGAGAAAAAGCTGAACTCAGCTTGGCCATCCCCTGAGAAGTGTTCTTGAAGGAGTCTCTAGGATATTCCATACCCAGCCATTCCTGAAGATACCCAGTCTTTGCATTTTTCTCAAATGAGGTGCCCAATATCATGAAACACAGACTAATCATATCAGATGCTGACTACTGCTGCACCTATTAATTCATACATAAATTTGCAGATCTCTGTGAGTTTGAGACCAGCCTGGTCTACAAGAGCTAGTTCCAGGACAGGCTCCAAAACCACAGAGAAACCCTGTCTCGAAAAACCAATAAAATAAAATAAAATAAAATGGTTACTATTTTAATCCATGAATAGCACTTATAATTTAAATAAAGCCATTTATGTTATTCAAATAAAAATGCATTTTTAAGATTATCCTGCAGAGAATTATGTATCTAGCATCAGAAAAGCTTGATTTCAATAAGGACAGATCCTCCACAGGAACCCTACGACAAACACAGACCTGGAATGATAGCTTACAACAACAGGGATCCAGCGATGGGCAGGAAATAAAAAAAAAAAGGACCAGCACAGCTCACGCCCGCCAGATTTATACATAAACATTAGTCCAAGGCAAACATGCCCCCCATTGGGCTTCCCCTACATGTCCTACAAAAGAAATGACACTTTTCATGCATATAAGAAAATGAAGAAACAAACCTACAGCCAAACACCCCCTAAAAAGAAAAAAGAGAATAAGTATATACACATCTGTATATGAATATGCATATATTTATATGAACTACAAATATGCAGTTGCCACATAACTGCCTAGACCCTCAAATGGATGTATTTAAATGTAATCAACCATATTCATATTCTATTCTGTATATAATAGCCAGAGTATCTTCATTGTCTGTAGACCTAATTCTCAATTCTGATATTTCTCTTATCACACATACTCTCATGCTTCATGAGTGAGTGCATTGTTCCCTGAAGATAGGATTGCAGAGCAAAATCACTAGCCAGGTGGTCATGGCTCACACTTTTAATTCTAATACTTGGGGGTTCCATATCTTTAATCCCAGCACTAGGGAGGTGGAGACAGGAAGGAATATGACTGGGAAGAGAGAAGAATATAAATTGGGAGGAGACAGGAGCTCAGATGCAGTCAGAGGATGCAGTCTGAGGAGGCAGTCTGAGGAGGCAGTCTGACGACAGGATCGCCCCTTTGGTCGGAGGATTTGGTAAAGGGAAAAGGTCTCTCTCTAGTGTCTGGCTGCACTGCTTCTTGGATCTCTCAGCTTTTACCACCTAATATCTGATCCTGGGTTTTTATTATTAGTATCAATTTGAATTTGTACTTCACCATTTCCCTCTGTGAAGGCAACTTTTCCTTTACCTAGAGGTCTGGCTAGATGTGGGTGACCTCTGATCCGAACTCTCTGATTCCTAGGGTTCAGGTAATTTCCTCTAAAGAATATCAGAACATGTGAGCAGTGAGTTCTAGATCTCTGAGCTAGGAAAAGAACAAATGATGCTTGACCTTCCTAGACAACAAATTCCCATTGTCCATTTCTGTATTGAAATTTTTTTTGAAATTCTACCCTTAAAATATAAATAGATAGATAGATAAATAGATAGATAAATAATTTTAAATGGCTGGAGAGATGACTCAGAGGTTAGGAGTACTGGCTGCTCTCCCAGGTGACCTGAGTTCAATTCCTAGCAACAACATGCTGGCTCACAACCATATATAATAGGATTTGATGTCCTCTTCTGCCATACAGCTATATATGCAGAACACTCATGTGTAAAATATAAATAAATGAAATTCTACCCTGTAATGATGTTTTGTACTTTTCAGCCTATGCATTCTTTTGGATGCTAGCTCTTTGGCTCTTTGGATTCTGTCTTTGGAAGTAAGAATAGTGTCACCCAGTTTAACAACTATGGAAGAAACATGAAAACCTTGGAAGAAAACCATTCTAAGAAGTGAAGAAAAAGGCTGAAGTGATGAACACTGAAACATCTGAATTTATTTCCCATGGAAAGAACATCTAGACGTAAAGGAAATATTGTATTTGAAAAGTTATAATATTTTTGTTTGTTTGTATGTGAGAGACGGTTTCATGTAGCCTAGGCTGGCCTTGAACATGCTATACAACTAAGGTTGACCTTGGATTCTTGATCCTGTGACATCCATTTCACAACTGCTTGAATTACAGTTTGCTCCACCACACCCACGTTTATACTGTATTGGGGACTGCACCCAGGGCCTCAAGCAAGCATCCTATTAGCTGAGAACGGAGAGTAAACTTTATTGAGTAGTTACAGATAACTGAACAAACAAGAAGGAGGCCAATGGAAGTCAGGAAAACTTGATTGGACAATGTATCTGGACCTGTGTGTATTCAAAGTCAGCCAAGCATGAAAACCCAAAAGGGACAAGAATGACTACATAGTTACAGAAGCAAGGGAGATGATGGAAACATTGATTCAAGGGATGTGTGAGTCCTGTAGCACAGTGCAAACTGATTGGGGCCCTAGACTAACTGGTTTCAAAAAATTCAAGCATCCAGTAACTAATGTATGAAGGTTCAACACTAGTGCCTGTGGTAGCAGTGGCAGAAGTAAGAGCCACATTCAACAGATCTGAAGAATGTGGAAAAAGACGGTGAAGGAATGGGATAACCATCTAGAAGAGGGAACCGTTGTGAGAGAAGCCCAAGGTGGGAGACAGCATGTGGAGTCTACGTCGCAGGAAAGTTTCTGCTAATTTCGAATCCTCCTCAAAAGCTATAGCATGGAAACTCACTTAATGGAAATTGGGGACATCATGAGAAAAAAAGGGCCTCAGATTGTGATGATTCTCTAAATTTTATGGCACTGCCTTTTCCTTCCAGGTAAGTTTTCTTTTATTTTCTGTCTGTGTATTTGAGCACTGATAGTGTGCTGTGAGGTTTTGCTGCATCCCCTGTTGGAGCAGATTCCTGGGAAGTTTTCCCTAGTCACACAGCCACTGGGTGTCCCTGGCCATCTTCGTGACAGCAGAGCCTCTGACAGTCTGTGAACCCCCTTCCCACCATCACACTGGTGACTGGGAGGTGAGACCCCAGTCACAGCAATATGGAAGAAATAAACAAAACTCATTTGGAATAAACCAGGGTTGAAAAATGAAAATGTTCACCACAACTGCTTTTCTGTGCTTGACACACATCAAAAGGCATTCTTCCTAACAACATAATCAAGGTTAGTGGTGGGCTTAGCATTCGTTTTGCTTGCTTTATTATTAGGATGTTGCATTTTCTAAATGAATGATCCTGAGAATAATCTTGTGCAATGGCAATGTCATTTCTCAGAAAGACCTGCACTTCTACTTCATGTTCTACTATTCTTCACCCTAGGTACCAGTTGCCATTTCAAAGAACATAATTAAGATGTGAAACATGCTTTCTGAGACAGAGGTATAAAATGTGAGCTCTGTGTAGGGAGAAAGAATCTAGGCAAATAATCAGAGGGGAACATTTCACCAACGTGGCACTCCACTTCACTTTGCTTTGGCTGAGACATTTGGGGACAAAAAACTGCCTTGAATGGTCATTTACTTTTTTTTTATTTTTTAAAGCTTTTTTTTTTATTGAGCTCTACATTTTTCTCTGCTCCCCTCCCTGCCTCTCCCCTTCCCCTTCCACTCTCCCCTAAGTTCCCCATGCTCCCAATTTACTCAGGAGATCTTGTCTTTTTCTACTTCCCATGTAGATTAGATCTATGTAGGTCTCTCTTAGTGTCCTCATTGTTGTCTAAATTCTCTGGGATTGTGGTTTGTAGGCTGGTTTTCTTTGCTTAATGTTTAAAACTCACCTATGAGTGGGTACATGTGATAATTGTCTTTCTGGGTCTGGGTTATCTCACTCAAAATAATGTTTTCTAGTTCCATACATTTTCCTGAAAAATTCAAGATGTTGTAATTTCTTCTGCTCTGTAGTACTCCATTGTGTAAATGTATCACATTTTCCTTATCCATTTTTCAGTCAAGGGGCATTTAGGTTGTTTCCAGGTTCTAGCAATGACAAACAATGTATTTCTTTCTAAAGTATTAAGGCCTTATGATAAAGAAGTTGTACAACTGAAAAAAGCTGTTCATTGAGAAAGAACAGAACAAATGCAGAACTGAAAGTCCATCTTTGGGTCTCATCATGGTTCTGACACTCGTTGTTAGTTTGTTAGACTGTGGAAAGTGGAGGAAACCCTGAGTGAATGTGTGAACAGAGATGAAGTCCCGAGGCAAGGTGTTTTAACACCCAAATGTCTCAGACCCATAGGAATGGCAGTCTTCCCTAGTTCAGGATCAGGGAAATGATGTTTCCACTGGTCCAAGTACAAGTGTTTACAAATGATTGACTGGTTTATACCATTTCTCAATGCCACATTCCCAAGCTATGCAGATCATGGCCTAAGATATTTGGTTAAATGCTTTCTATGTGTTACCGTTTTGGGCCCTATCACATTTCCAGGAAAGTGCTGTTCTTCTTGCTACTTTAACAGATGTGAAAAAAGAGGCAACTCATGGTCCTCCCACCATGTGTTTGTACTGATCCATCAAGCCAGAGTGGAGAGCTCTGAATCTAGGGCTCTTCAGCGCCACTGAAAGGATTTTGAGGCTTGGAAACATTGGAAGCAGCAACCTTACGCATGCTCAGTGAGCACTTTATCACTGAGCTACATCCTCAGCCCCTTGAAAAATGTTAAGATTGCCACTTCAAGACCTTCTAGAGCTCTGTCTGTTGAGTGGTGGAGTATGAATAGGGGCACAGCACAAAAGATTAAAGATAAATCCCCGAACTTGCAGAAAGCCAACAGTAGAGAGCAAGCTAATTCCTTCTAGCGGGAAGGGGGGGGGGATCCAGCAGCAACAACTTGAGCCCTGGATTAGTTCTGGAAAGATTTCTAAAATGTTATATGTTGTAGCAACATGAAAACAGAAAAGACCTATGAGGATTAAAATGCTTTACTGTACATGGTTTCTTCTCTTTCATAATAACTGACTACTTGAAAGATAAAGCCCAACGCTCTTCAAAACAGCAAGAGAGCTTCCATTCAGAGATGTCTTGGTAATAGTTCTTAGTTCTGAGGTGTGGGGCTTTCTGAAACCCTTCACCTCATTTTGTAATGGATTATTGAAGACTCTTCCTCCAAACAGAACCTGAGTTGAAAACAAACCATAAAAACTATTATGGTCTGGAAGGAGAACTCAGAGTTAAATGAAAATCCAGCTGCATTCAGTCAACATGCATTAATGTCTTGACACGTGCTTGGTCTATATAGCATTTAATGTCCTAGCATCTTGGTGAAGTTCTAGGGTTAGGTGTGTCTTTAAATTTTTTTCTCCTTCCCCCATTTCCTTTTCTTCTGTATTGATCAGAGGCTGTGTGATTATCCATTAAAGGCAGGAAGTGAGTGAATATTCATAGGCAAGTTGATCACAAGTGTCTTCTGCATCTTTTGAGAGTAACATTAAGGTCGATAAGATTTCCACCCAGGTTTTTTTTTTTTATTTGCATGATTTTTTTAAAAAAAAAATCCCAAGCCATGAAGCTGCTCTAATTGTTGAGTTTATAGCCATTTGTGTACAGGGTAATTACAACTTAGCCAGCGTGAAAGATGGTTTAGAAGGAGATGACCTCTGTGCTCCTGCTAACTGCAGCTCAGGACCCAGCCAGCTGCTGTGGTGCATGAGAAATGTCTTAGTTCATTAAGATCAAAGGAGCTAGTCACTTGTTCACAGGCCTGATTTCGCAGCTGCAGAAGTATTTACAGCAATTAACAGCTTTCTAAGACCCTCTGCTTGAATTGTTAACCTTCAAATAAGATGTCTCTAGAGGCATTGTTGATGATACCATCACTTGTCCCAAAATTCAGTTGCTTGATCTTTATTGAACTTGATGTGGAAATATTTAAATGATGATTGAAACAGTAATTAAACGCTGTGCCTGGACCTGGCAGTCGGGACTTTTTAGAGGAAGGGAACATTATCAGAAGCCGAAAGCCCCTAATTCTGCCAGTTTTCGCCTTCGGGGATGTAGAGTGTGTGGGGTTTCCTGACAGCTACTAATGTGTGAAGCTGTTTTAGAGGTGCCACCAAACAGAACACAGGAACGCAGTGGGTAAAGTGGTACCAACCAAACAGAACACAGAAACGCAGCGGGTAAAATGGTACCAACCAAACAGAACACAGGAACGCAGCGGGTAAAATGGTACCACCAAACAGAACACAGGAACGCAGTGGGTAAAGTGGTACCAACCAAACCGAACACAGGAACGCAGCGGGTAAAGTGGTACCACCAAACAGAACACAGGAACGCAGCGGGTAAAATGGTACCACCAAACAGAACACAGGAACGCAGTGGGTAAAATGGTACCACCAAACAGAACACAGGAACGCAGCGGGTAAAGTGGTACCAACCAAACAGAACACAGGAACGCAGTGGGTAAAGTGGTACCACCAAACAGAACACAGGAACGCAGCGGGTAAAATGGTACCACCAAACAGAACACAGGAACGCAGTGGGTAAAGTGGTACCAACCAAACCGAACACAGGAATACAGCGGGTAAGCCCAGGTGATCAGCGTGAAGATTTAGCACCATTTCTGACACAAGGTGTCAACGACATGATTTGGTCATGAGTGTGGATTCAGACTGACTTGGGAAAGATAAACTAAAGTTTTTGACTTCCATCGGGTCATTGTTTAGTCTTTTATTTCTCTAATATCCAGGATATACATTTGTAAGTTCAACATGGAGTTAGCATCAGCCATATGTCCCTGTTGACAGCTTTTCATTCAGAGGCTTAATCCATGGAATCTCAGCCCTGAGAAAATGTGGAAATCCCCTAGGAATATGGATTCTGGGACAGTCTTTGATGGCAATTGTGTGAGACTTTCCAACACGCTAAAGTAACACTGCAGGTGATTTGAACTTATTGACGAGTTAAGAACCTAATTGATGTATGCTCTTCTTGGACAAGAGCCGCGTGTTTCATTCACTTTCATGTTTTCAGAACACAGAGCCGAATCTGACACGTAATAGATATTCAATAAATATTGCTGACTGGCCTGCGCTGTGTAAAATGTTGGGTGGATCCTAATGGGCTGGAGTCTCTGTGAGGGTTTGTGGAGTGTACTTGGGTGAATTAGAGAAGCGGGGAATGCAATCCCCTTCTTATTCTACAGTTGCTCCCCAACACTAGAAACCAGTAATCCTGGAGCAGGCCCTGGGAACTTGAAAGTCTTCCAAGTTACAGGTTTCCTCCCAGTCCTCAACAGCTGTGCTCCCTGTCTGCCATCCCTGGGGCTGACTCCATTCTTCATTTTCTAATTGCACTTTAGATTCCTGCTGGCATTGGCACTCAGCCCTGAAGCTAACCCTGTGTGGGACATGTTCCTCAGCTGCTACGAGACATTTTGGGGCTCCCTGCAGGCAATGCCTTAGCTAAAGAGAGTTGTTGGACTCAGTGTCACACCTCTGAGGGTCAGTCTCACTGACCTAATGGCTGAGGCGAGACTCACTTTAAAGGTTTGTACTTTGGTCAACCTAGGGCAACTGCAAAGGGCTATTCAGCTCCAGGACCCCTATGGAGTGAGCCATAGTCTTGGTTACGGTTGTTTTTGAAATCTTCCCCTCCCAGCACTTCTCCCCTCTTCTCCAGAGGCCAATGAAAAGAACACCTCTTAGCAAAGCCCTTCACTCCATACTCTGCTCTCGAACACACAATGACAAGAGGATTTACTTTGGTCTTAGGTGCCCATGTCTACTGCAACAGGAATGAGGAACATGAACAAAATGCCTGGACTCACAGAGAGAACATTTTGATAGGAGAGATAATCAATCAGTCAATAAATCTATGATGCTGGGTGCTGAGTAAAACCGTTTTTTAAAAATCCAGGGAAAAAGACTCTGATGACCTGAGTTCAATCCCTGGGACCTGCTTAGCAGAAGACAGTAACTGACTCTTGGAAGTTGCCCTATGAGCACTAGTTCTGCATTGCGGCATGTTGCACAGGCACCCACATACACACACAAAATAAACACACATGAAAATAATTTTAAAATTAAGTCAAATACATTTAAAATAGATCATATTGGAAACATAGATACAGATGATAAAACCTCATTTCATTTTATAGCATGATCTTATGGATACTGGCACTGATTACACCTTCAGGACAGAAATACCACAGGGTGGCATGCTGAGGCACATCTCTTTCCAGCTCCTCACTCAATGACATCTATAAGTCCAAACAATACTTGTTCAGTTGCAACTGCAAACAGACTATGGCTACAAAAATAGACTTAAATTCAGCAAAAACCTTCTTTGGGAACTAATCAATGATTAAGAGTTTACTGTGGATTTGGGGAGATGCTTAGCCAGTAAAGTGTTTGCTCTGCAAAAATGGAGACCTGAGTTCAGACGCTCAGCATTCATAGACTAGACCAGTGTCTGTAGGCATGTATCTATAGTCCTAGTATGGGGAAACAGAGACTGGGAGGTTTCTAGGGCTTCCTGAACAGTCAGTCCAGGCAATAATCTTCTCTCTCTCTCTCTCTCTCTCTCTCTCTCTCTCTCTCTCTCTCTCTCTCTCTCCCCCCCATCTCTCTCTCCCCTCCCTCCCTCTCTCTCTCTCTTTCATAAGCACATACAAAAAGAGTTTGATTTGATATCTAATGAACACAGAGTTACCATTTTTAACTACTCAATGCAATTCACTCACGTCAGTAAAATTCACGATAAATGTTTGCACATATACAGACCGTGTGCACTTTCCCTGCAGAGATCTGGGTGTGTACACTCACTGGCACATCAGCGTGTAAGGGGCTTTGTATTAGGTATGCTAGGACGGAGAGGTGCAGCATTTGAACTGATCTGATGGAAACAGGCTGCTTGTACTTAACGCTCTGGGAAGACATGGTGTCCCACTTATCCTCTTATTCCTTCATCACAGACTGTAGTCTCAGGACACACCCGTGAGTGTGTCACCCATGTGGATGACTTAGCTCTCTCAGCTTCTGCTGACGGGGGATTTTAAGAATGTCTGTGAGGTCACAGCTCAGGTTTTTGCTTTTTTAGTCAGGGTAAACTATTTAATTGGCTCAGTGTTATTTATATTCTGGTAGTACTTTATAAAAATTATGTAGATATAAATATATTTAAGTGTTTATATGGTCGTTTTGAGTATTTTAATAAAAACTCATCTCTTAATTTATTTATTTTATCTCTTTTGAAAGTTTAGATAATTGAGTGTGGAAATCTCTTTTGTTGATCACAGTTCCAAAGAACCAAAACCCGGGTGTCTAATTAACTTAGAAGCATGGAATCAGGGCCCACAGGCACTGGTTTATTGGCTTGATGACTATGAAGAAATCCAAAAGTTTCCTAACATGCACAGTAGAAAATTACCTTGTAGAACCTCTTAATTATAAGAGCAATAAAGCAAGTTCTGGGACCTTATGGAGTTAGCCATCGAGCCTCGAGACTACTCACGATACAGCATTTGAACTGGTGAAGTAAGAGGAAGGTGAAGACAGAATCCTGTGATGTGTGTCAGTAATCCACATCAGTGTATTTTCAGATCACAGCAATTGCCATAAATATCTAAGGTCCAGTTGCCCCTGCAGTTGTCTGGTGCCAGGTGCTGGGGACCATGTAGCATTTGGCAAATGCTTAGTGGAAGGAGTGACTTGAGCTGTGTGACAACTGGATACTCACTAAATGACCACCACACTCTGTTTAAGGTCAAGCTCCATGGCTTGTGGTTGTTTGAACTTTGTGCTCTAAACTTGGCTACCTTGATCTAAAGTCACACATGTTTAAACAATTACATCAACCAAAGTATGAAGCATTCAAGGAAAATAAATCTCTTCACCGATTCAAATTATCCTACTTGATCACTGTGAAATGCCCCTAGGATTTTATTCTCAGAATTTGACCTAAGAGTCTCCAACGTGACAGTGGTCACCCAACTACTTCATGGTAAAAAAACAGGCAGCAGCCTGATCATAGTTTGACATCTCTATAAATACTTATTCTATTGGTCATGCGAGAATGCTTTTCTCACTGTATGACCATATTCTTTGTTTCATTGAAAAAATAAAAATACTAATTGTAGAGTGGCAATCGCCTGCTGCTCCCAAAGCCTACCCTGTCTAGCATTTTGGCATCCATTTTGCAGTCTTTGCATATATATATATATATATATATATATATATATATATATATATATATATATTGCCTAAGTTTTAATAATACTCAATGTATAATTTCTCCCTTGCTTTGAACATATTTAGTATCATAACAAAAGCATTTAAAATGTTATTAATCTTTCCCCCATACATCCCTTTATACAACATGTGTTTTATTGTGGTAGTGTGTCCTACCTGATGCTGACCTTTGAGCCTCAATACCAAATTTATTTTAAGGACTATGTTTTGACTCTGATATAAATAACCCAGGAAAATTATATTATTTTTCCAATTGCATTGTAATTCCTCTGGTTAGTTTTGATATGATATGTTTGGGAACATCTTCAAAATAACTCAGGAAATGAATGACATTATCTGTACGTGTTTTTAAAGAGAAATATTTTAACTATCTTGTTTCTTTCTACTAGACATAAGTGAGTTTTAACTCTTTCTCCTCGGTTATTTTTATTACTACTCCAGATCAAACCTAGGGCCTCACACGGACTAGGCAAGTATTCTACCACAAAGATACCCGCAGCTCATTTAAAACTCCTTGCTTTAGAGGCATCATCTTGCTAACCTGAATGAAAAGATCTTGAACCTGAAATCCTTTGCCTCAGTTCTTGAGTAACTGGGATTGCAGGCCTGTGCCACTTGTCTATTAACAAACTGACCTTGAGGAAAGGAAAAGTACACAGGAACAACAAGCATATTTGAAAGAATGCTTTATAGGTTTTGATAGTAATTTCCAAATTAGAAAGTGCTTTGTGAAATGGATGCACGTTAAATGAATTACTGTCTTCTTACAGAATACCTACTTGTGATGAAAGGAAAAAATAATTTGAATAAGCCACTTTCACTGTGTTTGCCAAGCACCACTTAGCGCATTTGTCTCATCTCTGAAAGCCCCTCAAAGGTGGCTGGGTCCTATGAGCATTTACTAGAGTCCCTTGCTCTGTTTTGTGTCCTTGACGGTCAAGGTTCCAGATTTTCATGTCACTGTGGTTATCATGCTGCAGAAATTATCTCTTCATCGGTGTGAGAAATAGAGAATCCTGTAGGGTCTCAAGGCAAAGACTTTGGCCAGGGAGGAGAACAAAACTTTCAAGTTAAAACACATACCTTTATTTAATCCCAGCACTCAGAATTTAGAAGCAGGGAGATCTGAGTTCGAGGCCAGCCTGGTCTTTAGAGTTAAGTTCCAGGACAGTCAGAGCAACATAGAGAAAGCTTGCTCAAACAAAACAAAACAAAAACAAACAAACTACAACAAAAAGCATTAAAATGCCAGCTCTGGTGTTCCTTTTCCAGGAAAGGCTCCATTCAGAGTCTCAGTATTTATGAGCAACTGCTAAGCACACAGTTCTCTACTCAATACTGGTCTTTATCACTATGGAGAACATTTTGGGGGAAATCTTTAGCAAGCTGAGTAGCAGTTTTCAGGGTGCCAAAGGAATCACTGGATTGGTGCCTTAGGGTCATAAATGCTAATAAGTATTTCTGGGGTTTTGTCTGGGCCTGCATCTTACTTTGGTATTTTGCTTACATGCATGTGAGCCTAGGTTTCATTTGCAGAACCACATAAACTCACTTGGTAGCACACATAGGGAAGTTTTTATAAAATTAACTTCAATTTGCCGCTGTCTCTATGGTTCCTTGGCTTAAAAGAAAGGTCAGAGGATTCAGGAAGCAGATTAGAATTATTTTAACTATGGTGATCATTCTAGTCTCATTTCATGGTAAAATATCTTGACAAAAGAACAACTCAGAGCAGAAAACAGAGCAACAGAAATGAAAGGAGAATGGAAATTTGTACCAGGAGTAGGGTCATTACTGTGATAAATCCAATCATATGATTTTATGTCTTTGGACTATTTTGTAGAAAAAAATTTGGAACTTAAAGCTATAAAAACAAGTGAGTTCTGTTGCTATGATAAAATGCAACCTCCAGAGAGAAAGAGTTTAACAACTCCAGGTTACAGTTCATTAATGCAGGAATATTGCAGTACCGGGAGCTTAAGGCTACCAATCATAGCACATCCACAGGGAGGAGCAGAGAGAAAGAGATGCATACGGTGGTCTTGCTTGCCTGCTTGTTTGTTCTCTGCTTGACTCTCTCCTTCTAGACAGCTCAGAACACCCTACTCAGGGAATGATACCCCTATACTGGACTGAACCTTCCCATATGAAATGAACAAATTCAGCTAAGAAAATCTCCAATAGGCATTCCCACTAGCCATCAAGATTCCCCTCCCAGGTGACTATGTTGTATAGAGTTGATAAGCAAAGCTGATCACAACAGTGATGTTTGGTTTACTAAGCAACAGAATTAAAGAAATGCTTTAAAAGACACAAGCCTTAAAACATGAGTTCCAGTTCCGTGAATGTGATAGAGTCTTTTAAATCAATTACTGCTTTCTTGCCATGCCCCCTCTGAAATATCCTATAGAGTTTAAATGTCAGAATAGTTTTCTTCCCTATGGCCATCTGAAAAAGTAGGAATTACTTCTATCACTTTTTTTTTCATTGAGTCATTGTGGAGGTTTGGTTTGAGGTGGTATAGTTGGTGATTATCAGGTGCTGGAGACTTCCCATGAGAATCTCTTTTCTTTTAATTTTTAAACATTTTGTAGTTTTGTGGCTGGATCTCCTGTAGCCAAGGTTAGCCTTGAACTCCTTGCATAGCTGATAAGGGCCTTGAATTCCTAATCCCCTGTTTTCATTGTCCAAGGTGATAGGATTATAGGATTGTACCACCCGGCTCTATGGGATTCTCAAAGTCATTTTATGTGGCGCATTTTTTAAAAAATGGCATTCAAATGGTCGAAGAGAAGGAGATTAGAATGAATTGAGAGGAAATAATGACATGACATTTTAGTGGCATTCCATAATAACTGAGAGAGTGGACATGCCAGAGACTTTTTAGGATGCATTTAACAAGAATAAACGACTTGGTAACTCTGGTCCAATTTCCAGTTGCCTGGGGACACAAAGCCATGGGAGCAGAAGGTGTTGTGCTTTCAACTCAGCAGAGCAGAGATGATGAGTACTTATATCCTTGAATGAGATGCTGGCTCTGGACTTCAAAGCCTTTTAGGATGTGAGTCCAGCAAGAACAACTGTAAACAATCTTTGTGCTTTGTCTCTGGGTGCTAGACATAATACCCTCAGGTATCAGAGATTCTTGGTTCCTTCTGTCTTTGAAGGGGCTTTGAGTGGAAAGCCCTGCAAGAACATGGAAGGGTCAAGCAGACTGCCCACTTTCACCTCTGCAGCCGCTGTAGAACTCCAGCAGCAGTAGGGTAGCCACTGCTTCCCAGAATCCCAGCCTGTCAAGAATCTAGGCAGCCTGTGAAGTCTAGTTAAGTGCCCAAACCATATCTTTCCATCTGAATTTAGGGGAGGTAGTGGCAGAAGGTAGTAGGTAAAGAGAGGAAAAGACCACAATTGGCAGCCTCTTTCTTCCCCTTTCTGCTTACACAGATCAGCTAGGGAGGACTTCCTGTTTATCTGTGACTTAGAGAGTCAGTGGCTGTGTACACTTAAAGAAAGCTGGAGGGTTTTTGAATTAATAAGCCCCTTTAAAAATGTCAGTCAAGAAGTGCTAAAGACCTTTCACCAGCTACTTTCCAATCTTGTTATTTTAATACTTGCCTCTACCCTAGGCTTCATGGAAATGTAAAAGGTAATGAAGTGTTTCACAGGCTGGTTTTTGTATTTTTACTCTCATTTCAGTCTGTCATTTAGTGGCGCTTCAAAGTGATGTTTACTCGAGTTGGAGCGCTATTTCACAGAGCCCAAAATCCTTATGTGAGCTCATGCTTTAGACACGTTGTTGTTGTTATCATTGGGCACAAGGAGCTCAGTGGAAGGAGAAACGCTTTGCAAAATTTTACACTTATGTCAGGTATAACAAGGACATCTATGGGGTTTCTATTAGGCACTTATTAGGGTCAAGTTGGAATTGCTATCATCCGGGAACTGTGCAATAGGATTGCATTCCCAGACTTCAGAGCCAGCTGACCTTAGCGTTAGACTATCTTAGTTTTATATATTTAGCTAAAGGGAGGTGAAGTCAAAGGAATATTTCTACATTGTATTTTCTTAGTGTTGGTATGTTTTAAGTGTTAAAAGACACCTAAATGCTAATTCTAATTAATTTAGCTTATTTTGCATGTGTGATGACACTGGGTATAAAGACTAAAATGCCAAGTTCCTGTCCCTCTGACTCTCAGTCTACAGAGACAGGCAGAGGAGCACAGAGTTCAATTAAAAAAAAAAAACCATGCAGTGTGATGAAGGGAAGGGTAGAATTAAGAAACCTGACTGCAAGTTTCAAGAAGAGAGAGCAGTTGATTTGACATAGATGTTAACACTGGAAAAAGAAGAATATAGAATGATTCATTTGAAGAAAGAATGAAGGGCAAGGATGGGGCACTCTAGACACAGCAAAGATCATATGGAAACCACTATATACCTGGTCCTGGAAACCTAGCCAGCTACTCAGGCTAGTGAAGCCATGGAGCTTGAAGGAGAACCTACAACTACCACTTTACTAAAACAGAATAATCCCTATCTATATCCTTATGCGCTTATACCCACAGGTAAGTGTCGTCTTTTCTCATTTTCATGGAAAGCTCTTTTTGCAATATATGGAGAACATTACAGAAAACCACAGCAATCAAAAGACAGAGTTGTGGAGTCCTGTCCCAGCTGATACATCTATAGCACAACTCCTGCACCTAAGACTCAGGGAACATTTCAGAAGAGGTCAGGATTGTAGGATCCAGAGGACCAGGGGGTTTAATGTGAAAATGTGTCTTCTAGAAATGTCAAAATTTCCACCCATAAAGCCTGGCTAACACGACCTTAACAAGGACAACACCAGTGGATGTGCTAATATGGAAGGGGAAAAGTTCAGGAAGCCCCAGACATTGACAAAGAACTACAGGACATTATAGAATGCGGAGAGTGGGGTAAATAGTCTTCCCCCAGAGAAGAGCCTACAAATTGGTTATCTCATACCAATTGATCAGCCCTGAAAGCATATACATATAAGTAATATATAGACTGAACAGGCTATATTCATGTATTTAGGAACACACACACATACCAACATTAAAAAAAAAGGCCATGAATTTGAGAGAGAACAAGAGCAGAGCACACATGTTAGGGTCTGGAAAGAGAAAAGGGAATGAAGAAATGATGCAACTGTATTATAATCTTTAAAAACGTGAACGAAAGAAGGGGCTGTGAGAAATCCGGTGCGGCTAGCATAACACATAGAGCAGAGCCGCACAAGAGTCAAGCAGCTAAGACTGGAAGCTTAGGACAAGCTTATGTAAAATGAAGGCCTGCCACTGCTGCACAAAAGCATTTGGACTAAGTCTTCAGTCATACAAAAAATGGAAATAAACCTTACATCAAAGAAGCAGCACACAAGTGTGCATGTGTTAATGAAGCCCATTTTGGAGTCACTGTCGATAAAAGATGAGGGAGGGAGGCTATAGAAGTGGTTATATTCATTTTGATGAAAAATGGTAAAAGCCTGAACGGAAGCAATGATGGTGGAGAGGAGGCTGTTTCACTTCTATAGGAGGGCACTGGTGAACACTGGAAATGGAGCATACAGCTACAAATTAGTAGATGCTGAATAGTCCCTGTGTGTCATGATTGTTCTTAAACATGGGGGAAAGAACTTTCTTAAGGCAAAGGTAGAGGAATACTTTACATCACTCGAATATTTTAATTAAATTACTTAGTGCTCACAGTAAAAATCACACAATAGTCCAGAGTGATGGGAGATGGGAGGTGTGTGTGTGTGTGTGTGTGTGTGTGTGTGTGTGTGTGTGTGTGTGTGAGAGAGAGAGAGAGAGAGAGAGTATGTGTGTGTTGTATTATGTGGTGTATATAGAAGGTACTCTATCATCTCTACTGAAGGCTTAATTATCACTTAAATTGAGTCTATTATATTCACCCAAGCTTCACCTCTGTCACTACTAACTTTTGTACTATGAAAAGTATTATGTTCAAAGATGATCTGGATTAGAAATAGAGAAGAAAACCACAAAACAGACAAAAAAATATCAAGAGATTTTGACACAGTGAGCCTTTTTGATGTTGGTGATTACTCCATGGTAAAAGATCAGCACTACAGGCAGGGAAGAGGCAGCAAGAAGAGCATGCTCTTCTGAATGGGATGCACCTGCATCCTGCCTATTAGACATGAAGGGCTTGAACCTTTCGATGGGTGGAGACTCAGTCCCTGAATGTCAGTGCCAACTCCCACTTAGTAGATGATTCTTCCCTCTTATAGGGTCTCCACTTCATAGGGTTCACTGTACTATCTGATTTGTTAAAGGACATAAAATTTTTAAGTTTACATATTGGGTAAAATGGTTTACACCTGGGTCCTGAACCACTGTTCCTAGATTACTCAAAATAAGTCAATAAAAAGTGTGGAAACTGACTTTTCCCTGTATGCCTGTGTCCTATGAGTGTCCTGTGCATCACAGAGGAGAAAAGCAGACCTTACTGCCCTGATTCTGTCTAACTTTCTCTTCAATACATGTATCAGAAAGATCAGACAAACAGCTGCAGCTGCTTCTTCTAAGGAGTTCCAAAAAGGAGCTGTGCACAGGACAGGGAGAAGGACTTAGAAAGATAAATAAATCTAAGATGATCAGCAGATCCTGTGTAGGCATTACATTCAATTCTCGGAATCCCTAATGTGAGACTTTCGTACATTCACAGAACTTGAGAATCTCTCTCTCTCTCTCTCTCTCTCTCTCTCTCTCTCTCTCTCTCTCTCTCTCTCTCTCTCTCTTCTCTCTTTGTGTGTGTGTCATGTGTTTGTATGATTGTGTAGGTCAAATTATTAGGGAAGAACTGTAGGGCAGACAATGGGCAGGTGAGCTCTAGAATTAAACTCCACTTATTGTTAAAGTGCCTTTCCCCATGCCGTATATGCAGCTGAGGCAGAATTTGGAGAACAGTAGGTCCAGCATCATAAAGTTGTTGTGAAATAACGTGTGTGAGAGAGTGAAAGTACGTACATATGCCTGCATGTGTGCATGTGTGTGTGTGAACAAAGCACTTAGCTAGCCTAGCTCAGTTGCAATTACTTCTTATTGTAGAAATAGAAAAAGAAAAAAGCCAGAGCTGGTTGAGCACCCGAGGTGGGAGGCATTGCATTAACACTTTTGCTCTTCCTCCCGTCATCATTATAAAATCCCCACATCTAACATGATGAGTTAGAATGATTAAGTAGTCTTTCAACAGCAAGCAGCTAATCTACATCAGACCCTAGACTGAAAACCATTCTTCTGTACCTCATGATAGGACACTTCCTTTCTTGAGTCTTCGTGCACCGAAAGCCATGACAGATGTGTCTTACAGAAGCTCAGTTTCCCAGCAAGCTAATGATCTGTTGGTCTTGTCCTTCGATTGTCTGTGCTCAACATGAATGGTTGAAATTCGGCCCACCTGCTTTCAAAGGAAAAGGTTCCCAGCTGGAAGAAACCACCTGGACGATAGAGTTTTCACATGACAATCGCTATGATCACATCAAACCTGACCAGTTTGTGTGGGTGGGATAGGAGTGGAGCTCCTGTGTTTGAAGATCTGAGCTCTTTCTTTCCTTTGTTACAGTCCCAAAGCCCTCCACTAAATCCTCAGCCCGAGGGATTTTTATTTTTTGTGGAAAAAAAAACGGTAAGTTTAGCTTATTTGGATTACATACAGAGCAGGCCTAGATATAGAAACATCACTTCTGTCTCAAATCCTCCTCATCAGACTTGGTTACACACAAAAGAATCCTGAAAAATAAGTGAAGACCAGGGAGGTGAATCAGCGGGTAATTCATGCTATGTAAGCCTGAAATCCTAGTTCTAATGCCTAGCACTGGCATAAAAATCCAGGAGTAGTGACACACCACTCTAATACCACCAGAACCCAAGAACAGGGTAGGAAGTCGGTGATCCTGAGGACTCACAGACCTGCCCGTCAAGTCAAAACAGGAAGTTCCAGGTTCAGTGGGAGAGCTTATCTCAAGAAAAAAGGTGAAAAGTGATAAAGGAAGACACGTGATGTAAACCACTGGCCTCCTGACATGTATGCATAGGTGCACCAACCCATACAGTTCACACATTTACTTATACTGGGCATACATACACAATATTTACAAATAAGAAAGAAAAACATCTGCGTGTTAAAGAGAAAAGCAAATAGTCCATGACACATCCATCTGCTTACCAAGCACTTACAGCTCAAAACCTTTGCCAGTCTTGTCTCTCGATATTTGGGAGCTAGAAGCAGTTAGCACATCCAAGTTCCTAAGACTACTGGTAACTGGACTTTCTGCATCCCCTCTAGCCCATATGGGAAAAGAAAAACTGTAAACATTTGTCTTATCTCTTACACGTAACGCATTTGAGAATAATCAGCTTGCTTTTACGTTGCCGTTTTCCAGCCATGTTCCTTGTTCTTCATCCTCGGAGGCACATATCCCTTTTTTGATACTGTTGCAAACAGCGCATGAAAGGTTCAGCCATACAATAGCAATATTCTGTGTTTATAGCTTGGTATGTTGACTTTTTCCCATATTAGGCTTTCACTCAGTCAGCATTATAATTTCATTTTTTGATTTCTGTAATAGACAGGGATTAATTGCTCACATAAGTAACAGCAAAGTAGCTGCAGCTACCACATCACACATTCATTTCATGTTTGTATAAAGTACATTTAGAAGCCTGGGTAGAGCAGAGATCTCGTCTACTCGGACACTCAGGAAGCTGTTTTTCTTCTTATGATTCTATGATTTCATAAGCCTTACATCCATGGGTAGACTTTCTGTATCAGGTGTTGTGTTACCTGGAAGTATATCATATTATATAGATTATATTGAGAAAAATCTCATTACATTCTACATCAAATTGCAAGGTAAGATGTTTTCTACCGATGTTACCAGGTAAAAGAGGATATGAATCTGGAGTCAGTTTATCATTGCACCAACTCTGTCCTGAGCTGTGGAGATGCCATCAGTAGTACCTCAAACTGTTACATAAAATTGAGTATGGCAGCCGGGCGATGGTGGCGCACGCCTTTAATCCCAGCACTCGGGAGGCAGAGGCAGGCGGATCTCTGTGAGTTCGAGACAAGCCTGGTCTACAGAGCTAGTTCCAGGACAGACTCCAAAGCCACAGAGAAAGCCTGTCTCGAAAAGCCAAAAAAAAAAAAAATTGAGTATAGCTACAGAAAGGAGTGCTCCTCCCTGGTAATGGACACAAATCAGTCAGCGTCCTTGAAATAACAGCGTCCTTGCTTTTCCCTTTGAGTTTATACTGAGTAAAATTCATAAGTGTTGAATAATCACTAAAAGCAAGAAATACTGTCATTTTCAGCAATCAAGGATTGTTCAAGTCTTATTTTGTAGAAACAGACTTGATGATTTGGATTTATAGAGAAGAAATGACAGGAGTTATTTCTAACATTTTTTCTAGAAAACACCCTCCATGTTTTCTCGATGTCAGAATGTTTTGCAAAGAATTTATTACTATCCTCATGTTCTTGTGGACACATGTTTATCAAGAGATGAAAGAAACCAAATAAAACGTCAAAAAAGGGGCCTACAATGACCAGAAGATAATTTCTCCTGAATATATAAGCAGCATATGTACTTTGTTAAAATCCACAAACTGGGACCCATTTCTGCTTATTAGGATTGATCCAAAAACATCTAAGATAGTAACAATTTGTCTGATCAGAGAGACAATGCTGGCATGTGGATAACCAATTTGACATTAGTATCTTTGGATTTGACCATGAACCAAAGTCTTTGAATATCCCTGTGCTTAGAGAATTGAAGGATATGAGAGGAGTGTTACATGGGGCTTCTTCCTGGAGTCAAGGACTCTCTCCCCACTTACATCTGCTTGAAGTACAGAATGGTTTTATGTGTGGTCTGATTTATGACCTAAATCTGTACATTCTAATAAATAATTACAGATAGCCTTTCTGCTTCCTAGAGAAGAATGAAAGTCTCTTTGTGGTACTGGCATGCTTTAAAAACGGAAAAGGGAACTGGGTGTCTTTGAAAGAACCCTGACCCTGTTTTCTTAGTACTACACCAGAGCCACTCTGGGTCAATGAGGAATTAATGTTTAGTCAGCAGTGGTCCACAGAAGGTGGAGCTGGAATGCACATGACGGCTACCTACAGAATGACATACATACGCATCCTGCAGTTCTCACATTATGTAAACAAAAACGGCTTTGGAAGTTTGTTGTGAGGTCAGAGGATCCTCCCGACTCTTCTTTCTGTTATTCCACCTCTCTTCTTTATTATTATTGGAAGAACATTGGATTATAAATGAGTGGAACTGAATTCTTGTTCTGGCATTGTGTTTAGCTAGCTTTGTCACCTTAGGCATTTCACTTTAGATTTCTCTGGATATTCTCAATGAAACAGGGCAAGTCAGGGCATTTCTGTGATCCCTTCAAACTCTAATGTAGTGCAAAAGCTCTTAGTTACTCTCCTTGCCTCCAAGATATCCCAAATGAGTCTGCAACAACAACTATATTATACAGAACCATGATGTAGGGAAATGAAATCTTTTCATACTTTTAAAGATCATAATTCAGAGAAGGTCTCCTAGACTTGGTTATAGGCACTGTGAATGGCCAAAGAACTGTTTTGTTTCTCCAATGAAGAAGTTAAAAGGGTTAGCAGCCTACACAAGATAACCTTTAGGAGCATCTTGATGACTTTAGAATAGTCATGCCTATTTATCAGTGTTCTACACAAGGTAGGAAGACCACCCAGGGCAATTCCTCTGGTGTGAGGTACAAGATCACCTTCAGAGCAGCAGCCAGAACTGTCTACGCGTTACCATCCTCCCTTCCTCCTTAACATATAAAATCTCAGACTGCTCTTCTTCCACTGAGAAAACAATGCTTTGAAGAAAACTGAGGAATGTCTGTTAACTTTCAGGGATCCAAGGTTAACTACAAGATAACATTCATCAGCAACCCTGAGTTAGGAGGGAGATGGAGAAATGAGTTCTGATAGAACCCGAAGTGACACCTAGGTGTGTATTTATAAACAGGGAGCACACCCAAAGCCACCTGGGTCTCATCCACAACGTCAAGTTGATGGTTGGAAAACTGTAAGCTCAATGCAAATTTAAGGCAACATAGAGTCTATGTCAATGCATTTGCTCAGCCAACTCTTTGCAAATGGCTACGAATAAAACTTGTCTATGTATGAACCAGGTGCTTGGTAAGATTTGCTTCAAGGCCAACTGCTGTGTTGTGGACCATGAAGGTATAACTAGGGTGCTGGTGTTTGCCTAGGAGGATGCCCAGGACGACAATTCAATGTCAGAAACAAGATGACTGGGGACCAGAATTCAACATCAGGGAAACACAGAAGACCAAGTTGGGGTAGAGGGGAGTGGGGGTAAGGGTGAGGATAGGGTTGGGGTGGGGATGGGGGAAGGGATGGGGATGGGAGTAGAGTGTGGATGAAGATGGGGCTAGGGTTGTGGATGGAGGCTGGGATGTAACACATTTATTCTCTCAGAATGGGAGGTGCCTAAGTTTAGGAGTTAGCAAAATGGATGCTGGATTGGGTATTTTATAGGGCTCCCATGTCTTCTCCTTTTTCCTGTTGGTTCTGTTTAGAAACCTACCTGGTGCCTACTGTTTCCCCTCCCAAGCTGTGAGGGGAAATGTCTTCAGGAAACAAGAAACTACCTGCTCATGAGCTGGCCTTCACTTTTGTTGTCTACCTATGTCCCCTAACTCTCATTCAAAGTTACAGACAGTGCCGGGCGATGGTGGCGCACACCCTTAATCCCAGCACTCGGGAGGCAGAGGCAGGCGGATCTCTGGGAGTTCGAGGCCAGCCTGGTCTACAAGAGCTAGTTCCAGATAGGCACCAAAGCTACAGAGAAACCTTGTCTCGAAAAAAAAAATAAAAACAAAAAGCAAAAATCAAAGTTACAGATAGTGACTGTGAATCTGGCTAAAAAAGAACAAAACGCTTAACCATTAGGTACCCAGGAAACTCAACTTATCCTCACTGCCTTTGGCTTTTAACCTGGTCTAGGTCATAATTTTTATTTAATGACTTGGGGAGGAACATCAAACAGAAAATGAAAACTTTTGGTTAACTCCTAGGAGATGAGATTGCCAGAGGTAAGAACAATGCCCCATCTCAGTGCTGGGATACTAGCTGCCTAAAACCTTCGATCTTAGCAGCAGAGTGGTTAGTACTTTACCATCCTGTGAGCATGGGTTCTGATCTCAGCTTCACTCAACAAGGTGATCTGCTTGCCAGGAATGTCGTGGCTGGCTCTGAAGGGCCTGGGCTCAGTGATGGAAAGAGTACACTCAAAGGAAAGTGTTCTCTTGTTCAACACTTCAGATTGGATTGCTACAACTGTCTAACTGGGCATCCAGATGGAGGTACTGAAGGACCTGGGTATTTATGGCATAAGAAGCGCTTGAGGTGGGGCATTCCCTCATCATATGAGCACTGGCCACGTAAGAGCACTTTCAGACATATTCTGGATAACTCTACAGTGTAGGACTGAGGCTAATACAGAAAAATGACAGTGTAGTGGTTTGCAGCACAGCACATGGGAGAATTGCCTAATGACCTCCGAGAAGTTAAAGGTGCAAGGTGGCAGGCAATTTCTCATCCCTAGTAATTGAAACAGAAAGAATGCAATATGGAGAAAGGAATACAAGCATCATATGGACAAATGGTACCTTGGCATTCAATCTTCAATAGAGTATAAAGTGGGAATAGGGGAAGAAGGAAGAAAGCAAGCTTATGGATAGTGTAGTAGGAGATTAGTTTGAACAAAATCAGCCTTGATCTGAACCCAGCTTCTGTATAATCCTGAATGGTATTATATAGGCTCATAAACTAGGGTCACTAACACTTTTAGAAACTGGATTAAGTGTTTTAGGAATCACTGGTAGGATATAGCAAGAGGTTTGGAATGCGAATTAAGAGAAAAAAAGAAAATAAATTTTGGTGTCAGACTTAATCTCTGGGAGTCACAAGGCAGGTTTCTATGGCTTAGTATCTTCAACTATAGAATGAGATTCCATTTTTATTGGAATTACATGTTGTGCCTCTAACAGCCCCAGGACAGGGATAGTAAATTATAAAAACACTTGGTGGGGCTGTGGCATGTAATACCAAGGAGGAGTTCTGCCTGAGCCCTAACTCTTTTGTTGAACCGATTGGTGTCTGAATACAAACACTCATTAGGGAGTAGGCTGGCTGCTGTGCACTGCAGATAAAACCCTCTGCACTTACCCGTCTTTTCTTCCTGGGAATTTTGCCAGAGGAACTGAGAGCAAGTGTTTGGGTAAACAAGGGGAGTCTGCTATCTGCTTCTGTTCATCCCCATGGGATGTATTGATTCTCTTACATCTGTAACATCAGGGACAAACATGAATCTAACAGACTAGGAGAAATAACTGTGCAGGGTCGGCTCTGCCAGACTTTCTGTTGGTCAGGAGGCCAATAAGATTTTAAAAAGTGAGACCATTTGTACTGTTGAGATGGGGACTTTGGGGGAACTCCTGCTCTTGGAAGCTATTAGGAGAAGCAAATACCATAGAGATGAAGATATGGAAGGCCCCTAAAATGTCATTTTCTATTCTCACGCTGTAACAGCCCAGAAATTTTAACCACCACCAGGACTTCAGAATTTACCTGCAAGCCAGTATCTGCTCCTAAGTGCCCTGGCCAGCTGTTTAGTCTTATGTGGTCAAATTCCTATTCCACTTTATTTAATGTTCACATAGCAAGTTCAAACAGCATATTCAAAGATGGAATTCCTTTTGCCTTTTCATTTTCTTCACAATTGAATGGAAGCATAATCCATCCAGCGTTGAAAGATTCCTTCATTTATTCACACATGGGACTGGAAAACATTTGCCTGGTTGCACACTCTGCTCAGCAATGTTAACTTGTTACTGCAGTCGTTAAGGATGAAAATCATGTCCTCAGGATAACATGCCTTGGTGGGGCGAGATTAGTTCATAAGACTATAAAATGACAACAACAGCAATAACAACAAACTTGTACTGCACAGGTATATGAATAAGAGAATCCTAAGTAACCAGACCTGGAAGAACAGTAAATAAAACAGAAGGTAAGTTGTGGGTATACAGACAGAAGCTACTATAGTCATGGTTTCAGAACTGATATTAGAGTAAGGATGAAATTCTGAAATGTAAAATGAGACAATCTTTTATATGTGTTTGTTTAAACATGCTATATGTGTATGTATGTGCTTATTGTTTATACATCATGTTACAAATTAGCACATGTACATGTTTGTATACTATATATATGCTTATGAACACAAAATATATACTTATATATTAATAAGTGTATATTTTATACATTATTCATATGTATGCACATAATAGTACACATAGTACATATGTGTGCACATAAATATACATGAACAAATACCTAAGTAAATAAGAACAAATGAAAGTAAATTAAGACTGATCTATTAAAAATACAAATAGCTGTTTTAAGACCATACCCTCCTACATATGATGGAGTGCAACTATTGTCCCAGCAACTTGAAAGCCAGAAACTGAGGAGCCTTTAAGCCCAGGAGTTTAAGCCAGTAAGATGAGTTCATTCCTTAAAACCTAAGCAAGATCAGAATCAATAGCCAACTTGAGACTACACTGATGAGATCTTACTCATGAGAGTCCCATCTGAAAAAAATCTAGTAATTTGACTGTTGGTATGTGCACCTGAAGAGGGGTAATGCACAGGTATCTCAATCATGGGGAATCAGAAAACACTCAAAGTGTGGCATATTCTAAAATGTTAATTACTATTGTGATGATTACCTTTAGTTGCAAACTTGGTACACCCCAGAACCACCTAGAAAACGTCTCAGTGTAGGGTGGTGGACATTGATTTGGTTTGTAGGCATGTTTGGGGGAGGCTGATTTATCAAGTTAATTGGTATGGAAAGACATGGCCTTCTATTTCATTTCTCTCTGCTGACGATGGCTGCAATATGGCTGGCTTTTGTATGAATGTTTGCTTTTATATTTGAATGTTTTGTGCTTTTGTTTTATGTTTAGCTTTTGTTTGCTGTGTTTAAAATTCCTGCCTTTACTTACCCCAAACAATGGACTGTATTCTAAAATTCTAAACTAATATAAACTCTTTTCACTCAAAATTTTCTTTTCTTTAAGGTATTTTATCCCAACAACAGAAAAGCAGCTAGAATAACTATTAATACAATTCTCAATGTTATGAGAAATCTTATTGTTGTATAAATTAGTAAAAATGAGTCTATTAGCTAAGAATCACACTTACACTTCATTCAAGAATCCTTTATTGTGAGCCTAATATGCCAGGCACTGGACTGAGTCCTGTGAAATAAATGAACATAAATAGAGAGATAGTCTTCTAAAAATAAAAACAATAAAAACTAAGAACTTGGGCTGGAGAGATGGCTCAGAGATTAACAGCACTGACTGCTCTTCTAGAGTTCCTGAGTTTAATTCCCAGCAACCACATGGTAGCTCACAACCATCTATAATGAGATCTGGTACCCTCATCAGCCATGCAGGTATACATGCAGACAGAACACTATATACATAATAAACCTTAAAAAAAATTCAGGAACTAAAGGCAGAGAGGATGGCTCAGACAATGTGATTTCTGTGCAAGTATGAGGACCCATGTCTAGATCCTCAGTGCCCACACAAAAAGCCAGGCACAGCAAAGCATTCCTGTATTCCTAGTGATCGGGGATGGATAAGGCATCAGTATTCTGGAGATTTATTGGCAAGCTAGTCTAGTAAAAATGAGACCATTAGGTTTAGTGAAAGACCAACCCTGTCTTTAAAAAAAATCCAGGTAGAAAGCAATGAAGACATATCACCCCCTGGCCTTTATATACCTGTGCACACATATACATGCATACCTCTCCCACATATGAGCACACACACATACACCACACACACACACACACACACGAAACTCAAAATATAAATCTAAGGGGGTAAGGGAGGGAGCATCTCCTAAGTGGGTATAATTTAAGAGAGAAAGAAATGGCTCAACATTCTCATGTGGCTCAAAGGATGTGCAACCGATTCTGTGTGGCAAAAACAAGACTTCAAGCAGGGCATGTCCTTGAGGTAGCTTTTGTAGGTTTGGTAGGATCTGAATATGGATGGGAAGGAGGACTTTCCAGAAGACTGGAACCATGACAGACGGTAAAAATACACAGGATTGCAACAGCTGCTAGCCCTTCAAATACACTCTAATTGCACCTAGTCTCGTGATGGTGTGTGCATCCCTGCACACTGGCTAAAACCTCGTGGCTTATGTTGCTAGGCTTACTGATCAGAAGTCTGAAGTTGGCATATGTACAGGAGAGATGTGGATGACTTTTGTGTAGAAAACGGAAGGAAGGAAGGAAGGAAGGAAGAAGGAAGGAGGGAGGGAGGGAGGAGGGACGGAAGGAAGGAAGGAAAGAAGGAAGGAAGGAAAGAAAGAAAGCATCACCTAAGTGCTGACTAGCCCTGGGGCTCAAGGACACATAAATGAATAAGGCATCTGTCAACTTAGGTCATTGAGCACCGAAAACGAGCAGAGTCTTCTCTTTCTCATATCCCTTTTTTATGTGTAAATAAGTACTATTTGTTACTATGTTATTCCTATTGCATCAAATGCAAAACAAAACTAAATATGTGGTCCAATGTGGCATAGCTCCAGGTGGAGGGACGAGTGGTGAGACAGCAGTGGTACAGGCGTAGCTGTACTCGCTAATGACAGCAACTGCATAGCTGTACTCGCTAGTGACAGCAACTGCGAGACAGCAGCGGTACAGGCGTAGCTGTACTCGCTAGTGACAGCAACTGCGAGACAGCAGTGGTACAGGCGTAGCTGTACTTGCTAATGACAGCAACTGCGAGACAGCAGCGGTACAGGCGTGGCTGTACTCGCTAATGACAGCAACTCCCAGACGGCAGCGGTACAGGTGTAGCTGTACTCGCTAATGACAGCAACTGCGAGACAGCAGCGGTACAGGCATGGCTGTACTCGCTAATGACAGCAACTCCCAGACGGCAGTGGTACAGGCATAGCTGTACATGCTAATGACAGCAACTGCGAGACAGCAGTGGTACAAGCGTATCTGTACATGCTAGTGATAGCAACTGCGAGACAGCACTGGTCAAGGTGGGATTATCAGTACAGAAAGGTCTTTTAGATATCACCTTAGAACATGAGGTACATAAGTGGAAAAGAATAGGCCCAGAGACTTATAGAATATATCTGTCTAATTAAGGGCATCACTGAATAAATGGGACCTCCTGAGACTGAGAAGCTTCTGTAAAGCAAAGGATACTGTCACTGAGACAAAAAGGCAACCCACTGACTGGGAGAAGATCTTCACCAACCCCGCAACTGACAAAGGTCTGATCTCCAAAATATATAAAGAACTCAAGAAACTAGACTGTAAAAGGCTAATCAACCCAATTATAAAATGGGGCACTGAGCTGAACAGAGAATTCTCAACAGAAGAAGTTCAAATGGCCAAAAGACACTTAAGGTCATGCTCAACTTCCTTAGCGATCAGGGAAATGCAAATCAAGACAACTTTAAGATATCATCTTACACCTGCCAGAATGGCTAAAATAAAAATCACCAATGATAGCCTTTGCTGGAGAGGTTGTGGAGAAAGGGGTACACTCATCCATTGCTGGTGGGAATGGAAACTTGTGCAACCACTTTGGAAAGCAGTGTGGTGGTTTCTCAGGAAATTCGGGATCAACCTAACCCTGGACCCAGCAATACCACTCTTGGGAATATACCCAAAAGATACCCTATCATACAACAAAAGTATATGCACAACTATGTTCATAGCAGCATTGTTTGTAATAGCCAGAACCTGGGAACAACCTAGATGCCCTTCAATGGAAGAATGGATGAAGAAAGTATGGAATATATACATATTAGAGTACTACTCAGCAGTAAAAAACAATGACTTCTTGAATTCTGTATGCAAATGGACGGAAATAGAAAACACTATCCTGAGTGAGGTAAGCCAGATCCAAAAAGAAAAACATGGGATGTACTCACTCATATTTAGTTTCTAGTCATAAATAAAGGACATTGAGCCTATAATTCGTGATCCTAGAGAAGCTAAATAAGAAGGTGAACCCAAAGAAAAACATATAGGCATCCTCCTGAATATTAACCTTCATCAGACGATGAAAAGAGACAGAGACAGAGACAGAGACCCACATTGGAGCACCAGACTGAAATCTCAAGGTCCAAATCAAGAGCAGAAGGAGAGAGAGCACGAGAAAGGAACTCAGGACCGCGAGGGGTGCACCCACACACTGAGACAATGGGGATCTTCTTTTGGGAACTCACCAAGGCCAGCTGCCCTGGGTCTGAAAAAGCATGGGATAAAACCGGACTCTCTGAACATAGCGGACAATGAGGAGTACTGAGAACTCAAGAACAATGGCACTGGGTTTTGATCCTACTGCACGTACTGGCTTTGTGGGAGCCTAGGCAGTTTGGATGCTCACCTTACTAGACCTGGATGGAGGTGGGTGGTCCTTGGACTTCCCACAGGGCTGGGAACCCTGATTGCTCTTTGGGCTGACGAGGGAGGGGGACCTGATGGGGGAGGGGGAGGGAAATGTGAGGCGGTGGTGGGGAGGAGGCGGAAATCTTAATGAAAGAAGAAAGAAAGAAAGAAAGAAAGAAAGAAAGAAAGAAAGAAAGAAAGAAAGAAAGAAAGAAAGAAAGAAAGAGATCAACAAAAAATAAATAAAAATAAAAACTAAATCAACAAAAGAAAGAATATATCTGTCTAGAAAGTGAATCAAATTATTGATGACAGAGACTCAAATGCAAATAAAGAGGTGATATTATCTGCCTACAATTTAACCAAATGTATTTTAAATATCATGATTCTTCCATATTATAACTAGTGAAAATATAAATTATAGAATTTTCCGAGAAACTTTGAAGATATATATGCATGGGTAGCCTTACATTTACTTCAGCCTGATAATATATCTCTGCCAGAAGCATACTACATCTACTTTTTACTAATGGAGTTATTTTATTTTATTTTAAAGTTGGTGAAACCAACCAGATAGAGTTAATCTAAAGAAGGGTATTATCTGAAAATATTTGGGTGCATCTCAGACACACAGAGATAGCCAGGCTTGGAGAAGGTCAGGGATCTGGGCTGTCTGGAGTCTTACTTAACAGAATGGTCATTCCTTTAGAATGCTGCCAGTTATGTGACTTGGCTAGAAATAACACTGCCTTTATCTCCTCTAGGTTAAAATCCCAAATTAAGAAATAGAGTTGTTTGGATCTGGTGTACCATATTACACCAATTAGCTATGGTCTGAAGGCAGGATTACACACTTTAAATAGAAATATGGGACACTTGCTGGGAGAGCAGGTGCTTCCCAGAAAGGACATCTTAAATGGGCAATTTGATATGTGTCCTAAGGACTTGTGCAGAAATGGGCACAAGGATGTATGCAGAAGCTTATACCAACATTATAACTGCAAAAAAAGAATATTTTGATACCCAATGGAAAGTGGCAACTTAAGTAAACAATGGCCAAATAATTTGATAAGCCAGTTAAATTCTATTTCTGTAAAATATGATGAGGTAAGAAAAGTGCAAATAGCATAGTTGCTTAATTATTTTTTTCTTATAAAACATGTTTAAAAGAATTCCACTCAAACCTTCAAGTACTGACTGACGTCTCATGTGAATGCTACTGAAGATTATCCAGTAAAGTAATGCATTTTCCTAATTTCTCTAAGTTGATGATAAGAGGTACATATGACTTTTATAATCACAACTTTGAATATTTTCATGATGTACTTGAGAGGAGCAGTAGTTTCTAGTACTGGTAGCCCGGAGTTAAGCATTTTGTTTGTTTGGTTCCGCAACTCCTTGGGTGAACAACCTTAGTCACACAGATAAATACCCCTATAGCTCTCATTATAGGTTTGTAAGTTAAGAATCTCTGGAGAGGTTAGGCAGTGGTGGTACATGCATTTAATCCCAGTACTGGAGAGGCAGAGGCAGGCAGACCTTTTTGAGTTTGAGGCAAGCCTTATCTACAGAGCTAATTCTAGGACATCCAAGGCTATCAAAGAAGCCCTATCTTAAACAAAAAAACAAACAAACAATCTCTGAAGAACACTTGCTTCCCAATGTCTTGGTATGGATTTGTTGGGCAACATGACAATGCTATGTTTAACTTGTCAAAGAAATGCCTGATTATTTTCCATAGTGATTACATCATTTTACATTCTGAGTAGCAGGGTACTATGGAATCCACTCCTCTACATCCTCACCAACAATTGCTATTGTCTGTTACTGTGATTTTAGCCACCCTAGTGGCTGCAGCAGTATCTCACTGTAGTTTGATTTGCATTTCCATAGAGAGTGTTGCAGAGAAATTTTTTCATGTACATAATGTCCATTCATGTAACCCTTTGGTCCTATGTTTGGTCAGATCTTTTGCCCACTTCTAAACAAGTTCCTTATCTTATAGATCATTTGTTCATACTTTCTTCCATTTTCTGGGGTATCTTCCATTTTCTGGGGTGATAGGTTTTGACTCATAAATGTTTAATTCTGAGGGATCTGGCATTTGTGCTTTGCCACTTGTGTTCCTGTTATAGCATCTAAGAATCTCTTTATGTCACAGAGTTTACTATCATGTTTTCTTCTCTGAGTTTAAGAGCTTCATTCCCTTCACTGAGGTTTTTAATTCATTTTGACATAAACTTGTATATAGTTGGGGACCAACTTCTTTGTTTTGCTTCCTTTATGCATGTGACCATCTAATCCTTATTTTTTGAAAAGTCTAATCTTCATTCATTGGATAATTTTGATGTTATTATGAAAGTATAGATTAATTCAGAAATCAGTAGGGAGTTCAATGGTAGTGTTGATTGCACATGTTTGTGAATATATTAAAATGCCTTTTAAATGGATTTTATGGAATGTTAACTATATTTTGATGAAAATATTTTAGCCATTAATTAATTTTTTTGATCTTCTTGAGCAAGAATTCCAATCTGGTATGCTGATTCTTTCTTGAATATTTATCTTTTAGTAAGAACCCTTTCACAGCCTCTTTCAGGGCTTTCCATACAATTATTTGTGCAGCTTCCAAAGGTGTAAAGGGTGCGAGTTGAGATGGATCTTGTAAATGGAGACCAATCATTCATGAAGGCTCTGTGCAGGTACTATTGCTGTAGAGAATTTGTCCCACCATGGTCCCAATCTCACTATTCAGAAATTCTACCCTGTCCGTGTCCCAGAGTCAATTAAACCTGACATAAAAGTGCTAAGCCCATAAAAGTAGGCCCATGTACTCAGAATGCTAATATATTAATTTGGATGAGTTCAATTCTCCAGTGAGCAAGTGTGTGTTCTTTTCCGTGTATGTACTAAGTAGAATAGTAAAAGACAAATCTGCCTCCTGATACAGGGCTGACATTCAAAATCTTGACAAAGAAGACATTCCTGCCAAAGCAGCTTCTCAGCAGGGCTACACCAGACAACAGGATTGACTGGCCTTTGTCCCGTGGCTCTCTTTCATCTAGGAATCCCTTCCTGCTCATCGATCTTGCTTCAGGACCAGGAAACGTTCTATCTATAACCTGAGGTTTTTACGCACTTCTGATCAGGCTCCTGATCATCCCTCATGTGCTGACTTTGTACATTCATCCCAGAGAGCTGCTTTTCAGTGGCCCCAGAAGTGCTTGATTTCCCGCCACGAGACAGTGAACTCCGCAAGACAAAGATTGATCAACTGATCTTTGAGCATTTTCCGGAGCCTCGAATAGACTTGCACGTTAGAAGTAAAGTGAGAGGAACCTGGGGGTCATTTATCATCCTCAGAAGGACTTTTTCCTTTTTGTGGGTCTGTTTCAACAATACCAGAGGTTTGATTGTTTGGCAATGTAAGTAATGCCAAATTCCTGAATTAGAAAGATAGTCTGTCCCTAAATGAAGTCCAGTTAATTCTGAGGAATATATAATCGCTTTATGTAAAGTAATTCAAACACTTGTGACTCAAAAGCAGTTATTGCAAGGGTAGTATTTTCTATTGGAATTATTTCTAAGTGTAGATCCGAACCCTTTCAGAGGAGTTGATGTGTGTAAGCCCCACCAGAGCCTCTTGTTCATGTATTTGGATGGGGAGACAGGCTTGTTCTCCAGTAATACTGATGTCACTGGCTGCACACTTGTGCAGGGAACCACTCTTCATCTTTCTTAATCTTCCACGACTGCTTTGGAGTTCAAAGTGTGGTCTGGGGGCCTCCAGTTCCGGCAGCAACTGATGGCTTGTCTGAAGGGAAGGACTTTGGGCCCCTCCTGCGGCTCCTGGGTCAGAATCCTCAGCATAGTGTTGTCTCTGCTGATTTATGTGCAGTTGTTAAAATCAGAGAAAGCACTGGCTTAGAGCACTGAGAGAGGTGATGTCCAGGACAGGCCAGAGAGGACCAAAGAGAAAGATGGTCTAATTTAGAGGAACACATGCAGGGGTGTGAGCTTGTATATCTTTGGACAAAGCTGAGATAATTAAAATGGTTAAATCGGGTAGAGTCCTACCAAGACACAGACAGGATGACTCAAACGAGGATTCAGAAAAAGCTTGAATGAAGAGACTATTTGCAATGGTGTGGGCAGAATCAAACTGACTTTTAATGATTAGTATAACAACAACAAAGGTTAAGGAAAAACAGAAAAATATCCAAATTATCATCCTCTCTTCCTCTTTTAGTGTACCAAGGTATTGTCCTCCGGCCAAAGCCACCCAGAAGATACAGGATAGGAAGCCTAGCTACTACCATCTATACAACTCAGTCTCCAGCACATACAGAGGAACAAATAGAAAGGTGCAGACCTCTCCCTTTAAAAATCTGTTCATTATTCATAACACCAGTTGGAGCAGATAAGGTTGAAAGTTATGCCCTTGCTAACTTTCTCTACAAATTAAAGTTGGTGGGGAAAAGTCTAAGAAACACAGACATAGAAATCCTAATTTTCCCTTTTCACTTTCAAACTCAGAAGTCTCTGATTAATAACTACCACCAAATAAGGAAGTACAAAAGGCAGCAAGTAATGAGAAACTAAAGTGTGGGCTGTGGGTCAGCTGACCATTCTTGCTGTTCAAGATGTATGCGGAGTTTACCTGGGGTTCTGGCTGGCCGCTCTTGTCAGCTTGGCACAACCTGGGAAGAGTGAACCCCAGTTGAACAATTGCCTCCATTATATTAGCTCGGGGCCACATCTGCATGTGACTATTAGGTTAATTATTGATATGGATGGATCCTAACAGCTCCCTGGAGGGGGGGGGGGAGAAGGTGAGGCAGCTACAGTTTAATCCTTCCCTGAAGCCCCATGCGGGATGAGTCCTGTTCTCTTGGTACCAGATTCTGCTTAGAAGAATCCTTATTCTATCAAGAATGAGAAGTTTCTGTTTATTTAAATTAAAACTCCCCCAGAGCATTGCTATTTTAACGTGATACTGATTAAATTTAGAACCGGTAAATGAGGACTGAAGAAACAGGTTAGTAAATATTTTATTAAATTATGATAATTTTGTTCATGGCACCAAACTCTGCCTGATTTTAAACCTCTTCTCTCTCTCTCTCTCCCTCTCTCTCAAAACATTTCTAAGACTACTGCTACCGACAGAGAGTCATTGGTGGGTGGCCTAGAAAGACTCAAAGTTTCGGATTTTGAGGGGCGTAGCACTGAAATGCCATGTTGACTAATCCACCAGAACAAAACAAACCCAAAATATGTGGTTCATATGGAAGTAAAGAAAACAACAGAAAATCCATGCAATGATCCGTGGAGTTGACATAAGCGTTAATGTGGCCATCACAGTGATTGAGGAGAACTCCCAGACTGATCCTGCGCAGTTCATCAGAGACCACATCTGCTCCCTCACCACGATGTGGCTTCGCTGTCCTCTGATCAGCTGTCTCCAGACTTTACAGCCCTTTTTATCCTTTCCCAGTATAAATAGCAAGGCGAGGTCTTTTGACTTCACACTGGGAACTGTCAAAACCCAACAGGTGTAGACCTTTGCTGACCTCCGGGGGCCCTTCATCTCTCAGGGAGGGATCTGTCTGCCCTTTGCCAAAGGGATTGCCCATAACCTGACACCAGAAGATGACAGCTGGTTTTCCCTGTGACATATGCCAGCCAGGAGGAAAGCGCAGATGCAACAGCAGAGAATATGCGGCATTAGCTACCCTTCCTCATCAGCTGCTCATTGGAGGGGGAAACCCAGCAAGCAAGCAAACGGCTAAGACTATTGGGATTTCATCAAATGCAATTAGTATAAAAGTGAGAGATTAGGGGAGTTATAGGCCACCAACTCCCCAAATGCTTAGATGTAAAGTTAATGTTTTTAAATAAAAATGCAAATCAAAGGGCTTTAGTTTTCTTTAAAAATAAAAGAGTTTTCACAGTCTTGCAGGAAGGGTTGAGACGGAAAGGCCACCTGGGCTTTTTGATTCTGTGTTATTGGACCCCCAAACTAGAGATGCTAAATTATGCAAATAAAATAGAGGATGCTCAGGGAATCTAATTTGAGGTATCTCCTAAAGTATTGGAGGGGTACAGACTTATACTAAAAAGCCATTTGCTGTGTTACTTGAAATTCAGATTTAACTGGATGTTTTGCTGAAAATACACTTCCAAGTCCAGCAACCTGTTTGGCTTCCTGACACCTGATTGTCCTCTTGAGGCCAATAGTAGTACTTAGCTACCAAGCAAAACTTTATTCCAACCTTTTGAGATAAACAAGGAACCTTAGCCAGAGGATTTCAGCTGTATAACTGGGGCTGCTCCTCTCGGTTATGCTTCTCATTCCTCCTGCTGGTTCTGATTTTAATACAGTTGAAAAGAACTTGTCTTTTGTCTTAGGCTAACTTATTAACAAAAAAACTGTTTCACCCTACATCCTCTAAGAAGTAAAGTAAATCATATTTAATTTAATTTGATCATTATTTGTCCCAGGCTGAATCAGGCATGATTTGGAAGGCAAGAGGCTAATGAGGAGGCCTGTCAGCAATGCTTCATCATGCTGCTTTGGATAGGCTATGGTTATGTGAAAAGTACAAAGAGAGACGAATGTGGCTTGTCACCCAGCACAAATCCATAACTGCCCATGGCTTATGTGATGGCATCTTCTGCACTAGATGCTGAAGATGTCGCAATGAGCAAATCATGTCCCAGTGATAATCCTCTAAGAGGATGTTCATTAAGGAAAAAAGTTAGATATATCTGATAAGACCAAAGAAGACTTCAAAGAGGAGGTTGTAGAAATATAAGGTCCTTGTGTCAAGGACCACAAGCGCCAAGGCTAGACAGCAAGCCATTCATTATCGTATCCTAGGATTATTCTAGGATTTCTAGTTACCCTGTGTGCACAAAACACTGCTGTGTTTCTTGTATGTAGTCAACATTTATTGGTATATTTTTTAAAAATCAACAAAATATAATATATGGAACAGGGAATCATACAAGGCATTGGAGGTCTGTGAACCTCTAAAATTATATAACAAAAATATATGGGTATAGACCCTGAGAATTTATCAAGAAGGATTTATAAATATGTTCTTTTTTCCAATTTTCAGTGTTCTATAATCTCCCCAAACTGAAAACCCTCCATCAGAGACACCAGACAGAATGTCCATCTAATATAAAACAACTCATTATGACCAATAGATATATAGCATGAATCAACTCTTACAGAGCTCTTACTGTAAGTAATGGAGAACAAAATCAGATTTACAAAGCTTATGTGAAATTAATCTCAAGTTTTGTAAGAAAACTGTGGAAACATGTGAGCAAAACGTTGTATTACAGATTCATGTCATTGAAGAAAGATTTTTCTATTCATTAAAATTCATCTTCTCTCTCATGAGCATGTAATTGCATCCACAGGCATTCACAAAGTATCTCATAGCTGTTTCAATTTTCCTGTGTGTATACTGTTCATATTTGTGATAATCCCAGATTCTCATTGTACTGGTTAGTTTTTATTATCATGAACTAGTCACCTGGGATGAAGAAACTTCAGTTGTGGATTGGCTCCATCAGACTGTCCTGTGGGTTTGTCTCTGAGGCATTTTCTTGATGGCTAATTGTTATGAGAATTCATTCCCCCAATAGTTTGAGGGTACCTATCTTAGGGCATGGCTTCTGTGTGCAGATGTGATCTCTTATAAGGAAGAGGGGAGAGGGCTCTCTTGTTCACCTGTGTGGTGGTTGGAGATTGGATCACTGCTTCTATTGTCCTAGGACAGAATGGGAGACCGGGGCATCTCTCTGCCTTGTTGTTATTCATTAGTGTTCCATAATAAATCTTTGTTATCCTTTTATTTGGGCTTTAATGGATTCACCAAACATCACCTACACTTGGCACCCAATGTGGGACAACGTTGTGGATTCACTTACCCTCACCTAAAGCTAGCTTTTTGCTTTAAGAGGGCCTTGCCAATGTGGGTTATACAGATGGACCTGGGATATATAAAAATAATAATAAATAGCAAAAACTAGCTGAGCCATCCAGAGGGAGAAAGCTCATAAGCTATTTATCTGTGGCCTCAGGTTTCTGCCTTGAGTTCCTTCCTCAACTTCCCTCATGATTGTGGGGAGCAGACAAGCCCTGAATGAATGTGTAAGGAGTGGGTGAAGTCCTGAGTGAATGTGTGTTGCTTCCCTGAGCACAGCCATATCAAGGACCCCAGTGCCTCAGACCCATTGAAATGGCAAATTATTTCTTTGTTTAGGCTCAGACATAAAGCAGAGCCTTTCTCCTGTCCAAGTATGAGTGTTTAGGAAGACACAACGTCCTCTGGAATGCTAACCGGTGGAGACTGCTCCCCTAGAGAGACTTCCTAGAAAGATTAACTGAAACTGCCTTCTGTATACCATAAACTCCCTCCTGAATTAGATGTATACAACCAGGCTGCTCCTCAGTTCAGATATGTACCATAAATACACTGAGGTTCTGGCTTGCAGTTGGTGCTTTCAGTGCTAGCACAACTCACCTAGTCCCAGATTTCCTTCCTGACCCTGTGTCTGTGTTTCTGTCCTTCTTTCAATCCCTTTATGAACCAGTCAGGTTTCCAGGAGCAAGTCATGCAAAACAAGGCAGATGATAAATTGTGATCCAGGAGCAATAATCAAATAAACTATTTCTTGTTCAGTATATTGTTATAAAAGTCAAAAACAAACTAGAATGCTCCTATTTTATGTGTTTATTTATTTACTTCCCATTTCATACATAAAACTATTGAGACACAACAAAAATTAAGTTATTCCTCAAGGAAAGAGAGCCTTTTTTTTTCTTAAAAAAAAAAAAAAGAATGTTCTGGGCATTGATTGCCAATGCAGATGGAAGCGGATGAGCATGCCAGAGGAAGCTATTATATTGATGCTCTGTTCATTGCTCTTTGGGGTTTCAGGTCTTCTGACAACTCTTCTTTTCTCACTCTTACATATGTTTGAGGACTTTGCTATCTCCAGCACTTTAATTTTGTATAGAAGCATCAGCAGACCTGTTATTTGTGCGTCTCTCTGTTAGCATACATAAACAATTCCGAGGGATCACAAAGTGATTTGGGCTCATAGTATCGGAGGACTCAGACCATGCTTGTTTTCACTCTTGGACAAACATCATGGTAGCAAGCATGAGTGTTGGAGGCTGTTCGCTTTAGTGTACAGAAAACAGAGAAAAGTGAAATACAGAGAAGAATCTGGACAAATGTCTTAGTGTCAGAAGCCTGCTATCCTGGTCATTCTAGCCACTTTCCCCATCAAAGTGTCTCTACGTTTAAAAGACCCAACGTCATCCTTGTTCAGTATCTTCCTTATCAAAACATGGCAGCTCCCTTTTCCTCTGTGGACTGTCATCAAAATACCAGCTTTCCTTCCATGCAAGTCACAAACACAGCAGAAAAGCAGCATCTAATAAGTTCAATACCAAGAGCAGGGGAACGTCTGGCTGCTCTGTAAAAAACAAAACCAATTATCATCTTGTTAAAGTTTCACCCAGGGATGATATTTCTCCAGCAAATAAGTTGATTTTTTTTATGCCCAAGTGTGGATTTTCTTTTCTTTTTTATTGATTTTTTTTAAAAGTGTCTCCTTTGCAGGGACCAGCAGCTTTCAGCTCCTCTGCGACTTCTCCCAAAAACTTGCCCCTAAAATCTCTTTACATCTGTAACACAGCCACTACAACAGCTTTTCAAGTGTGTGCTTGCATAGTTGTTTTCTCATAATAGTACTAAGTCATGTGACAAAGCAAAGGCAGTAGCCACAGTGGCTGAGAATGGCTGAGAAGGTCAGGCAGCAAGCATCTGCCTGAGGAGATGCCCTGTCTGTGATGTTTCCAACAAGGAACTTAGAACCTAAGATCCAACAGCTACTGGAGAAACGTCATTTATTTCCAGGAAAGAATGGAAGCTGGGGGTGTGGAAGGGAGCAGTGAGTAGAGATTGGTAAGAACTTGAGACTTGGGGAGAAAGAATAGTAGAATTTGGGGTGATGAGTGGAAAAGGACTCTGGGAAGGAACACAAGGGAGGGAATGGGAGATGTGGCTCTTGTTTTCATGTTGTAAACAGCAAATCCTTCACAAGAAAACTAAGTGAAACAAAGCTCCAGGCTCATGTGACTTGCTTTTCTGTGCCCATAAAAACAGACCCACAAAAAGGCAAAACAAGCAAACAAAAAAATGGATTGAAGATGCATGAAAATGTATGGAAATTCCAATGATGTTAATATTGACAGTGAATGTCTACATGGGATAGGAGTAGCCTTGACAGGTTTATATGTATATAATTAGATAATCATTACTTCTTCACAGGGCTATCAGACTGGCTGAATATATGCAGTGTCTAAGCAGGCAGAGTTACAACACAATGTTCAGTATTTTTAATGAGTCCATTCTGCAGTTTTCTTTGAAGTCCCTACTTTTTCGTTCCTGTGGCTATGACCTGGGGTCATCCTAAACCAAGGCCATCTTTCAGTTCTTCCTTTTCTTTAAACTCCTTTCTCTCCCCTTCCTTGCCCTCTAGCCGGTACAGTGTCTTCACATCATCTATTCCTTCCCGGAGGCAACACAGTCTGCCATCTTTGAAAGCATTTCAAAAGGCTGATGCTGAGTTCCTGCACAGTTCTTCAATGCCAGGCCTCAGAAAGCCTGATGGCTTTGCAAGAGAAAATGCACACCCGTTCTTTCTCCAAACCAGCACTATGTTTTGGGAAATCCACATGGAATGGACAGCAAGTTCTGGGAGTCAAGGGCAGATGCAAATCAGTTCTTCCCACTCAGAGAGGACATCTAGGTTGGAAGCTTCAATCCAGTATTCAAAGACTGCATGCTACAAACCATGAGGTTAAGACCCTGGAGGGAGTATGTCTTAAAATAAAGCATGACCTTTGTCTTAGTTACAGTTTCTATTGCTGTAAAGAGATACCATGACCAAGGTAACTCTTACAAAGGAAATATATTTAATTGGTTAGGCTTATATTTTCAGAGGTTTAGTCTATTATCATCATGGTGAGACATGGTGGTGTGCAGGCAGACATGGTGCTGGAGGAGTAGCCCAGTGTCTGACCAAGAGGCTTCAGGAAGCATACTCTTTTACTGGGCATAACTTGAGCATATATGAGACATCAAAGCCCGCCTCCACAGTGATATTTGTTCTCCACCAAGGCCACACATTCAAATGGCGTCACTCCCTTTGGGGACCATTTTCTTTCAAACCTCCGCATCCTTGCTTCCTAAGAAAGGTAACAAGGTAAGCAGGACATTGAGGGTGGATGTGAATTACTTTCTGGCCTATGGCATTAGCTGAAATGGGTTATAAAGAGCTTTAGTGTCCGGTTCTGAAATGAGAAGGAAGGAAGCAAGGGAGGAAGGAAAGAAAGAGGAAGTGAGGAAAGAAGGGAGAGAAGAAGAGAGGAGGGGAAGAAGTAAAAAAAGGAGGAAGAAAAGTTGGAAAAATTAGAAAAGTACTGACACACTTTGCCTTTAGAGAAAAATCTCAGCCCTGTCGGCTTCCCATGGTTGTCATTGGCCAGAGACTGGAAACCTAGATTTGAATGTCTACAGGTCTCTGTATAGTAGAGGGACCCTGGGTGATCAGCACCCATCAAAAAACAAGGATACTGAGTCTCCAGTCTGTGTCCCCAGTTCAGGAACATTCCACATCTGGTGTCAAAATGTGTGGCTGGAGGGAATCAGTAGGTCTGGGATCCCAGCACAGGGAGGGGACTATGGGAAACTTATTCCTGGACTTCACCACATTCCATTCTGCATCTCTTCCCTTGGCTGACACTTTGTATCCTTTTCCTAGACAGGTGGGGACTACAAACATAGGAATACTCTGACTCCCGAGAGTGCTAGCAGAACCTGAAACCTTGCTATGGTCAGAGGAGATCATGGCCCATTGCCTTATTGCCCTCATATCATAACAATGGCTTTTATAATCGCTTACCAACTTTACAACCACATCAAGAGGAATTTAATTTCATCTTCTCTATACTCATTTGTTCTTAATTTGCCTGAAAACTGAGATGAAAAGACATTCCCTAGAAATGTTTGGAAGATAAGACCAGTATGTGTAGCATGAATTGTAATTGTTCTTAATAAAACTCGGGGACTGCTATTGGGGTGAATGCTGAAGATCAGAGAAGCAGAGCAGCCAGCCACTGGAGAACTCTTACCTCTAGTACTGCTCAGATCAAAGGGGTGATCCTGTCCTCAGACTGCCTCCTCTGACTGACTGCTTCAGACTGCTTCTCAAATATACATAGTCATTCATACCCCACAATGTGTGACAAAATGAGACTCCCTTGCAGCTAAAGATGGTGTAAAGGCAATGGAAGCCATGCTGTGGGATTTAATCGCAATGACTGATGCTATCCCTCTTGCTATACAACAAAGCAACACAAGAATGCAGGATTGATTTATTGCTTTCTTGTAAAAAACGTGGGTCTTATTGATTCTTTTCCCTCATCACCCCTCTGCTCTAATTGATTGATTTGATGGTTAGAGCTCTGACTCTATCTCCGAAGATGGAGTGGGATAATTACCGCAGCCTGCTGTTTAATCTTCCTGCCTCACAATTACCACCACCATTGTGCCCTGCGCCAGCACTTTCTCAGCTGTCGTCCCAGTGCTGGAGTTTGATACTGCAATGAGACACCTGGAGGTGGTAGCTTGGTCATTATTCAGGGTCGTTTCCTGGAACTTGCAGACTCCTAAACAGAGGAGGGGCTCCGGACCTTTTAGAGGTACTTGAGCAGTCTACCTTCAGATCAAATGTGAGTTGTTAGAGGTGGACCGAGACATCTTGGGAAGACATTTGCTTAGCATCATGAGCCTGGAATATGAGATCAGGAGGGAGCGAATTCTGTTCTTTGCTGACTGTGCTTCCTGACCCCCCCCCCTTTTTTTTTTTTGATAAGCCTGTAAAGCTCTTTCCTTGAAGTTCCATTTGCTCTGAAATTAGCAGCCATGGAGCAGGAGCAAGTCATCTCTGTAGGAGGTGAAGTATCTTTCTGATGCCCTCATCTTGTTGCACTGAAATGAGTGAATCACCCCTGGTTCCTGCACCAAACTTGACCCCCAACCCCCCACACCTCCTTGGAAAAGAGCTTGGGGCATGGGACTCAGAAAAGAGCATTGGGCATGAGACCTGGAAAACGACAGGACAGTTTGGAATCTAACTTATTTTAAAACTCAAGACAAGAACCATGTGCTAAATTTATATGCTTACTGTTTAGCTTTCCAAGTAATGAACAAAGATATACTTATATGGAAAGGTGTCTGAGGGTCTCACTAAGAGGCAGTTCTTTCTGTGGAATTGTACTGGTAGTCTGCTGTATCACTGCTGCCTAGATTAGAAGCCAAACGATCTGGAAGCTAATTCTAACTTTTTTTCTTCTTCTACTTTAATTGAAATTATAGTATTCATTAAATCCGGTGAAAATGATTTTTAAGAAGCATTTCCTCTATAACACAGCTCCCTCCCACAACACACAACATTGACTTCATCATGTATTCCAATCACCTCACATGTGAGCATTGTCAATTTTGAAGTCTGTGGTTGGAAAAAGAGACTTTCTGCAAACAGCAAGGAATAAACTGCCTGGACTTGCTTCAGAGTTGAGAACTGCAATGTTTCCCTCACTTTGTCTGATGATTTTTGGTTTCACATTGAGCTTAGGGAAAGATAAAATATAAGTTTTTTTACATAAACTCCTTTCAAGTAACACAGAAAAGGTATAATTTGCAGAGTTTCTTTTAGTTACAGTCTTTTATTGATTTTTGGTATGCTTAAAAATTATTTCCCAATTCAAGTCCATCACCAAGGAAAGAATGTTAACCAGAGAACAAATTGCTAAACTTGCAAGAAAACACCAAAGACCTGGAAACAATCCATACACCTTTTTCCTCCAAGTCTCTCCCTGCCCCTGTGCTCTTTCTCTTCCTGTATTTCCTTCTGTTTCTATTTTTTTTTTCAGTTCACCATGCTAAAAATATTTAAGGAGAAGCATCTAAGTCTGAAAGAAACCTATTGTCTCCCAATTTTCCCTCATCAATAATTTGGGACATGTCTTAGTTAGGGTTTCTGTTGCTGTGAAGAGACACCACGACCACAGTAACTCTAATAAAGGATGCATTGCACTGGCATGACTTACATTTTCAGAGGTTTAATCCATTATGATCATGGAGCTGCATGACAGCATGCAGACAGACATGTAGCCAGCTGGAAGCCCTACATCCTGACTCATGGGAAGTGATCTTTCTCACAGGGCGTTGCTTGAGCATCTATGAGACCTCAAAGCCCACCTCCACAGTGTCAGACTTCCTCCAACAGACTACACCTCCTAAGAGTGCCACTCCTTTGGGGAACCATTTTCTTTCAGACTACCACAGAGTATCGACCACCAAGTCGATATTGCTGTGGTATCACTGTGTGAAGGAGAGGAAAGAGAGGGAGCTGTCACCATCTGACCACATTAGGCAAAGGATCAGTTCTTGCTAACTTACACGCAGTGAGCAACTATCCCCTAGCCTTCCTGGGAACTTCCACCAATCTTCAGAAAGCATCACTCCATCTGTGTTTAGGAAAGTACAACATGCTCCTGTCCTTTTGAGTGAAGTAATATTCTTTCAAGATTCTTCTTATTTAGTGTGCTTTTAGGAGATACTTAAACTCTGAAGTTTCTTCGTTTGTGGCCATAGACTGCAAACACTGTGATTTCTAGAGATGCTATAGACTCTGATTGGGCATTAATTTTGTATATCACTGCCAAATCCATATACCACTCCCCAGTTCTAAAGGATCTTATACTACCAATATCTTGACTTTAGTGCAGTAAAACCCATTTGCCCTCTGTTCTCCAAAACCAGAAGAAAATAAAATTGTGTTGTCTTCAGGCACCAAGGCAATGGTACTTTATGATGGCCACCATCCGGAAATAATGTAAGTGGTTCCGTAATTAACAAATACTGTCCTCACTCTTCCACATCCAACTTTGGTAAGTATCCCACATGGATATTTGTGAGCTTACACCCACATACAATATAAAGCAGATATCAGTATTATTCTCATTGCATAGAAGTTCAGAGAAGAGCTGAGCTAAGTTCATTTCTCTCCAAACCTAAAACCGTGTCTCTGAGCCTTTATTCAGGAATATGTGGCCATAGAAGTTAATGACCCAGGGATCTCCCCAGACACCTGCACCATCAGAGAGCAGTCATACTGTGGATAAAGCTTCTGGTGTCTGAGGCAACAGAGAGTGACCACTCAACTCATTCTTCAAACATGTTCTGAGAGCATACATACGACACTGAACCCCTACTCTCTTGTAACTCACAATTGTGAGGGCAAACATAACCAGATTAGAAGTTGTCTTTCATAAGGGATACACCTGTCATATTATGCATGAATATATAGACCACATGACATGCTCTGGATGGTGACGCCAATAGGTGAGGTTATGAATGAGTACCAAGCAGGCTTTCTAGAGCAGTTGGCAGAAGCTGAATCTTGAAGGATGAATTGGAGATATTCACCTTAAAGAAAGCTGACAGATTGTTAGGCAGCAAGAAAAGCATACATGAAGAGAAACCATGATCAAACTGCAAGTCACTTGTGGTTTGGCGGAAATGGAGGATACAGGATGTAGGGGTAATATGAGATGCAGCCAGACAGGAGGTCAGAAGCCAGATCACAGAGATCTTTAAAAGCATTAGTCCGACTGCCTTTTAAGCCTCGCTGCATTTTCTCTTTAATTTCATTCAATCTGTGGCCCTTTTCTTGGTTTGATCAGCTTTTTCTAGCATCAAAAGATGTCGTTCATAACTTGCGTTCTGCAGTTTCAGCACGTGGCAATTCACAACTGGCAGCAGTGACTAGACTGTGGGCTCTGAGAGAGTAGAGTAAGTAAAGGAAACAGAAATTTGCATCCTGCTAATCACCTCGGGGTCTGCAAGACTAACCAAACCTAGGAACATTTGGAGGAAGCCACAATTACTATACAGTCTTAATGAATAGAATTAGAAGGGGCTTTAAATAGAAAAGTTCAAGCCTGTTTCCTTAGGAATCTCTGCTGAATTCTTCAAGTGAGGATGTTATCAAATGGTCATATTGAATTGTCAGTCACAATATCTTTCTTTTGCCCTAACATCCAGGATTTGAGATCACAATAATTCTGCAGCTCTTGTTTCATTTATGTCTCTGGCATTAACAGGTTGGATCATGTTCTTCCCAAAATGTGATCCCATGTATGTGATTTCATTTGAAAGTAGTATCTCTGTGTTTATTACCAAATTAAGATGAATTAACCAGAGTGGTCCCTACTCTACAATGACTGATGGCCTTTTACTGGGGAGGAGAAGGACACATGAGAACAAAGCAGAGACTGTAAAAATACAAGTGTAGCCAAATTCTGTCACAAAAAAAAAAATGCCAGGGGAAAGAGAGGGGAGTCATGGAAAGAACTTTGTTCCGGTTACACCGTTTGGACATCTAGATTTCAGAACCACGAGAGAATGAAGTGTCTTCCTTTTCAGCCACTTAGCTTGTTATAATATCCCTGAGAAATCAATATACCATCGCTTTCAAAAGAAAAGATAGAGATAAATGGGACTAAATCTAGCAGCCCATGGAACAGAAGCAGGCAAAGAAATGAACTTTTTGTTCTGTCAGCCTGAGAATCATCTTTTGCAGGGTGACCTCCTTCTTAGTCACCGTTCTATTGCTGTGAAGAGACACCATGACCATGGCAACTCTTGTAAAAGAAAGGATTTAATTGAAGTCACCCTTATAGCTTCAGAGGCTTAGTCTATTATCATCATGGCAGGGGCAGGGCAGGACAGCATGCGTGGTGCTGGAGAACTAGCTGATAACCACATCCTGATTATTCACAGGCATAGAAAGATGAAGAGAGAGAGTGAAGCAACCTGGTGCGGGGTTTTGACACTTCAAAACTGTTCTCAGTGACACACTTCCTCCAACAAGGACACACCTCTAATCCTTCTAATCCTCTCAAATGGTTCTACTTCCTAAGGACCAAGCATTCAAATATATAAGCCTAAACAGGGAGTTCTCATTCAAACACCACAACCATGATCACTTTTTCACTCGTTTACATGCTACAGTGTCTTTGCTGCTTGGTTTCTGATGACCCTTGACCCTGGCTTATCAGTGGCTTTCCTCTGTGCAAAGCAGCACATGACACACACACAACCCGGCCAAGTTAAATTATCTATGGCAAGGGGGGGGGGTCTCCTGCTCTTTAGAGCAGAGTTTGCATTTCCTTTTAATTCCTGTACAAATATCTCCATTGACTCAGAGCCACCTCTGTCCAGAGATATTTACCATTCTCGCCATGGAATACTTGTAATATCAGAGAGATGAAAAAGAATGCTTTCCCTGCAACCCCCAACTTGTAAGACTCTCCTTTAAAGGAATTTATGAAAATCTACCCTTAGGTTATTTATTTATATTTTTTCCATGACCACTTTTCCAGTAATGAGTTTAAATATAAGAAACATAAACCCATCTGGAAATAAAATTATGCACCAGCTTCATGACCAAAGATAATTGCGTTATAATCAAGCTGTCATTTTGGAAGCTAGCAGGAGATGAAGTGTGCTATAAACTGGCATGGGAGGCGTATGGAGAGTTCCTTTGAATTCCTCGCACAGAGGCTGGGGGTATGAAGGTTCCCAGTGCAGAACATCAGAAACTTCTAGGCATTAGTATATGTGCAGGTTCTAGGAGCAGTGGTGCTTGGATCTAGCACCCGGCCCCTAAAGACTGTGAACTAAGATTGGCTCCCAGCTTGCTTGGTTTTAGACTGTGGACCTTGATATTTTCATTCTTTTAAAGCTTGTTTTCACCCTTAGGCTATTATTTTACATTTTACTTTAGTAGGCACAGATGCTGGGATTTTCTGGCAGAAATATGGATGACTGGATAACACAGCAAAGGAAACTGATATTCGAGGGAGGAGAAAAACTGTCATTAAAGCTATTTTCTACCACTCTAAGCTCAGCTTTCGTTTATGACAATAAGATGGTTCACTGACTTTTTTATGGCTGGGAGGATTTTTTTCCCCCTCTTTCATGAGCTCTGAATAGCTACTGAGATAAGAAGAATGTCTCTATGTCCAGTGGTCAATGTGGCGAACCATCAATAAGAGAATGGTAACTGAGTAAGACACAGGACAGAGACCAGTGTGACAGAAGAGATACAGTAAATGGTGTCCGCCGTCAGGGCAATGGTGACAATGGAGGACCCACAACCTCCCAGCAGTCTGACAGTTTGTAGTCCCATGAGAGCTGGCTCTTATCATCCCGTTTTCTCCAGTCCTTTCCTCCCTGTGCAAGGGGAACAGTGCATGTCTCTGTGAGGCTGCCATAACCACAGCCTCACCTCCTAGCACTCTGGAGACTCCTCTGATCTCTGTTTCAGGTACACTAACCACAAGTCATTCCACTCTGCTGCATTCTGCTGCCGCTCAGAAGCCTGGAATTTCTTGGTGTGTTTGTTTGTTTGTTGTAATTTTGAATAGGCTTCTCTACCCCCAGTTCTCATTCCTTGGTGAATCCCAAACAAGACAGAAGGTACCCTCTATTCAAATGGTAGTGTTCAGCACAGCAGGGCACCATTGTCATCTGAAACCTGTTAGGAATACACACCATGAACCCAGAAACATCTAGGCCCCATCAAATGTGCATTTTAAGCAAAACCAACAGGCAAGGGACATACTACAATTATTACATATGCATGTCCACATATACACACACATACACATATACACACATATAAACACATGCACACACATAAATATACATACATATGTATATTTATTATTGTGTACATGAACATATTTATCTGTGTGTTATGTGTGTTTTTATGTGTGTCATGTGTATATGCGTGCATAGAAGTATATATTTGTATGTATGAGTACACATGTATATTTATGTGTGTGCATGTATATTTATATACACAGACACACATATTTACATAAACACACATACATATATACATAAACACATGAACAAACATATACATACATACACACATGCACACACAAACATAATACACATATATACACATATACACTAACCTACACATGCTTATGCCCATAGTACTAACATGTGCACACATACACACAAATGTACACATGCATGTTCACACACATACATATACATACATATACATATATACACAAAAACACATACACATACATAATACACATGCATACAAATATATGCATGCACACATATGTACACTCACAATACACACTTGCACATATATACATACAAACATACACTTGCCACACATTTACTTATCTATACACATACATCACCTATATACATAAACATATACATGCATATACACACACATGCATAATTACATTCATAACCACAAATACACACACACACATACACATACATACATATACACAGAAGCGCACACAGGGATACACATACCACACATACACACACATAAATTACAGATGTATATCTAGGAACTTAGAAGTGATGAGATGGTGGGAGAGGGTAAGCTCTTGCATGGCAGGCTCTGGTCTCCATGATGAATGGGCTACCATTGAGCTGCTAGCCAAGGACTTCTGGCAGAAACCGGGGTAAGGCACAGGGAAGTGATGTCAGTTCAACTGGCTAAACCACGAGGTGGCAAGGGGCCTCCTCTCAGTCTCCATCTTGTCTTCCAGTGGAGTTCCCAGGCAGGGAGAGGGATAACAAGGAACAAGGAACAGAATTCCTCTGAAGTCCTGGCCTCCAGTTAGGCCAAGCTGGGAGCTGTTGCTTTGGGGTTTTGCTCCATCTGACCAGTTCCTATCACTAGGACTTTTCATCCAGTGATGCAGACATAAGGATTAAATGCGATAACATATACAACTTACCTGGAAGAGAGGGAGAGAAGAAATGTTTTAAAGAGCAAAGCATGCAACAAAAGCTCAAGTTCTTCCTGTGTCAGCTCCAGACACCCCGCTAGTGAGACAAGACACCTATCAAGATAATTGAGTAAATTTTATTTTTGGACCTCATTAAACTAAAAGTTCCTTTCTATCTTAAAAAATTGAACTTGCAGAGGATGATCCATTGGAGCTGCAATTAAATAGCAGTCATCTAAATAATTAAACAATAGGATGTCTATGTATAGCAACTACTAGATGGGTTTTCTCTATTTTAAAGACCGGTGGGTACAAGCTATGCAAATGACTTTGCAGGGATTTTTTTATTAGCATAAACAGACTGAAATTTAAATAACTTAAGCGCTGCAGACACTGTGAGTCATAGTATTTTCATTTTTCCTTCTAACCTTGAGTTCTATGACAGCTCCTTTTCTGGAATGCAGGAACAATGAGGCCTTTGAACGACCCTTGCGATTCGAACATACCTTTCACAGAGCCTTTGTTGTTGCCTCAGATGCTTGGAACCACACGGGACACACCCCCTTCCCCATGGGATACGCCCCCTCTACGCTCAGAGTCTAATGAGCAGAAGACATCTTTCCCTGTTCTGCATAAAACTGCAGCTTTGTCAGACTGGCTCCTGACTGCTCTTACCCATGATCCTAAGCAGGAAGTGTTTCTACTTAATTGGCCGATAATTCATAATCAGGATTTCTCAGTACCGAGTTCAGATGGGGACTGCGGTCAGGACCAGAGGTCAGAATCCAGAACTAATGCCTCTTCTCTGAAGTCTCAGTAGCAGATGTACTGGGAACTGCTACTTCTGATCCTGTTTCATCATTTTCTTTCTGCTTATTGTTAGTGGTAATGTGGCCTGTATCAGAAGAAACATGCAATGCCACAAATACTACTATACTCTGCCTTTCCTGTCCTTTCTTCCTTTCCCTAGTGCCCTTCTCACAAAAGTCTAACTCCCTAACACTGCCCATCTGGACCTCGGTTAAAATTCCTTCTTTTGTCATCATGAAGCAATGGCTATTTATCTATCTGGTGACAGACAGCAAGTATGGTGCACACAAAAAAAGGCAGCAGCTTTGTAGTATATCAAGCATTTCACAACATCATTTTAACAAAAGAGAACAAATGACTACCCAACAAGGATGTGCTGACTTCACGAGAGCTGCAAAAGTTGCTTGAAGAATATAGCAGATTACCGTTAGGCCTCACTACATTGACATGGTTTTTTGTTTGGGGGTTTTGTTTGTTTGTTTTTAACTCCAGTTGTGTTTGGTTCCATCCTAGGTCTCTGGGCCACCCAGTCTCTGGGTCCTGGCACTCCAGGCAATGTCAAGGGTGGGTCACACTTGTGGTATGGGTCTGAGGCTAGACCAGTTATTGTTTGGCCCCACTGTGTGGCTGGCCAGCATCCCAATCCCTTCACTGGAAGTCCCACCTGGTCACAGGAAATGAATTAGGTTTGCTTGCCTGAATATAAGTGGGGCATTTTATTGGAGCATGGGGAACTTACTGCTGATTACACTACAGATAAAGATAGCCCGTGTCCAGCAGCCATTGGCTGCCAATAGTCCCTCAGCAAGTGGCTGCATAAGCCTCTCCCAAGAATGATAGAATGTTGATGGACCCAGTCTTGTGTAGATGACCGTAACTGCTAAGAGGTCATGGACAGGGCAGTCATATCATGTCCAGAACAACTTTATGTGACTCAGATTTCCATCCTCTGGCTCTTAGATTCCTTCTATTCCCTCCTCTCTAACATTGCCAGGGCCTTGGAGGGGTGACACAGATGTCATATGTAAAGCTGAGGACTCCACTGTCACTTATTCATGGCACTCTGATCAGTTAAGAGTCTCTGCATTAACTGCTGTCCACTGCAATAAGATGAAGGTATAAGCAGCATCAACCTGTGAATACAAACATACAAGGCAGTTTAATATCGTGTCCATTTACCAAAATGATACCAGTACCTTCTCCCTTAGGGCCTTTGACCTCTCCAGGCACAAGCTCTTGCCTAGGTTTACATGAGTTTGAGGGCCCAAAACTGGTCCTCATCCTTGACTGGCAAGCACTTTACCAACCTAGCCAGCTCCCCAGTTCCCCCATCCTGTCAGTCGCCTTTTCTTATAGGGCACGGATAGGTGTGAGCCTACTCACATATCCTCATCTTAAATTCATTATCTCATTTATTTAATGTCTTATTTCTGAAGACAATCTCCTCCTAAGGTTTGTGACTAAGGTCTCTGAGAGCTATAACCTAGGTGTGTGTTGCATATTCCCAACACATGAATTTAGGGTGTGTAAGTCACTGTTGTTTACTTCAGGGACAATGCTCTATGGCTTTCCATCCCAATGCTCCATTCTTCTCCCAATTCTGCATCCTGATTTTCCATTTACCTTTGATTTTGCCCATCTCTAAACATGTTCATATTCTTGGTATTGTTTTGTTTTTAGCCCTCGTACTAAAGGTATACATGGTTTGTCACTGTATTTAGAGCACCAGAGCATTTTGATGCATCTGTCCAGTTATTCCTTCAGTGATGCTTTATGATGCTTTCTGCCTAGCTACAAGTGTCTCTTTCCGTTTAAAAACTCCCGTATCGTTTCTGATACAGTATGATCAGTGATGACAAATTGTCTCAGTATTTTTTTGCTAAAATGTCCTTCTTCGCCCACCATTTCCACTAGAAAGCTCTGACAGGCATGTTGGCGTGGGTTGGCAGTTGTTTTGTCTTGCTGTTTTCCCCTTTATAACAGCAAATACACAATTCTATCCTCTTCTAGTTTACAGGGTACAGGTTGAGAAGTTTAATAGGAGAGCAAGTACATTACATTTTATTTGTTTGTGCTCCTTCACTACTTTTAAATTCTTCTCTTGTCTACAGTCCTCCATAGTTTGATTATCATACATTTTAGGACAGACTTAGTTGTACTCAATCCAGTTTCCTAGCAATGACTTCTGTGATTGTAGCCCTTCCTATTCTGGGATATTTGCCTTTTTATATAGGCTTAGGAAAATTTCTGTTATGATTGCTCCACCTCTTTGGCATCCTCCAGAACCTCATTGTGTCAGCTACTTGTCTTTTTTACCACTGTCCCACAATTCCCAGAAGCCGTATTTATTTCTTCCCTTGCTGTGTATTTTCAGAGTCGTTGAGGCTGTGAATTCTTTACTTTGCTTGATCTGTTCTAAAATTTATTCCTTCTCTCACATTTTTATTCTATTTAGTGTAATTTTATTTTAAGTGTTTGTTTATGTTTTAAAAAATCAATTTTACATAAATTGGTTTTTGTTTTCTGAATTTCTTAGTTTCTTTAAGTTGTTTAATTCAATTTTTTGGCTCACTGGTTAAGAGTGCATGCCTCTCTTCCATAGCACCGGAGTTTGTTCTCAGCACCACACTCAATGGCTCACAACCACCTCTGTCTCTAGCTTCAGGAGATCTAGTGCCTGCCCTCCTCTGACCTATGTAGGCATCCACACACATGGCATACCCCATACACATACATATAAATATAAATTAAGGTAAATATTTAAATTCTTGGTCCAAGGAGTCACAAATATAGATTGATATATGATTCGCTCCTGGTACCTTATTTTACCTGTTAGGTAAAGTTATATTTTCTTATAAGTTCTTGAAGCTTGGCGACCTGGTGGCATTGATCTACTGAATGATCACTTTTTCATTCCATTCTAGGCAATCTCTTGTTTGTGCCCATCTATCCAGAAATTCCAAGTATGCTTATTTTCTCATATTCAATGATTACTGCTTCTATTCTGTGTCAGATGGTCTCCAAGTCTAGGCTGTGTATTCCCTGTGGTTCATGTGTTGTTACTGATTTATTCCTACAGGGCTTCCGGGCCCATAACATATAAAGTTTATTTGTTGTTCTTTATGTTCTGGGTCTCCCACCAAGAGCCCAACTAGTCACACCCAAAATGAGCCTCTGTCTTGAGTGGGATCAGCCACCATCCTACGACCAGGCATTCTGGAGTTCTGACAGTGCTGGACTCACCATCGGAATCAGTTCTAGCATCCAAAACACTGTACTGTGTGTTCTTCACTGTTTTTCTCTCATACTGACCGTGACTCTTCCTTGTTTTCAATTCAGTGAGTGGTCCTATGACCACCAATGCTGTGTTGCTAGTTTTCTTTTGAAATCTACAATTCTCTGAAACTAACACAACGCTGGGACAGAACCAAATCTCACATCGCTGTGACCTATTTACTGCTCAGGTGTGTGTACATTTATAACTCACGACTGTTGTAGATTAATGCTAAAAGACTTCAAGTTCACCAGGAGTTTTGGGTTTCTGCTCGACCCTGTGAACAAGCCAGAGATTCCTTCTATTGTCATGGTTTTTTTGTTTTGTTTTGCTTTTGTTTGTTTGTTTGTTTTTATTTTCCAAGGCAGAATTTCTCTGTGAAACAGTCCTGGCTGTCCTGAAACTCACCAGGCTGGCCGTGAACTCACAGAGATCCACCTGCTTCTACCTCCTTCACGCTGGGATTAAAGACATGTGCCACCCCCACCTGGAAATAACCATGGTTTTAACAAGGGGTTATGGAGCTCTGCCTAGAACTGGGTTTTATCTTGTCAGGTCTGGTACTGAGCAGCATCTAAAGCTGTAATTTAATTCATTCTCCCAGCGCTAGTGAGAGTCACTCTTCCTTCAGATGGATTGCTTAGAGTTGAAAGAGTGATGACACAGACATCTCATTTCTTCCTCCTTCAATACGTCATTTCTTGCTATGATCACACCAGGTATCATGACTTCTTAGCTTGCATAATGGAAAGCCCATGTATGAAAAGCTATTCAGAATCATGTCTTTATGGGATGACAGCTACTGGAAGATTATTTATGGTCATTATTTTTCAATAACCATCCCATGGTTCTCAAGATTTCATAGCAAAGGTTTCTCTCTTTTACTCTAGATTATCTATTTATGTATGCTCTGGCAAACAGCTTTGGAGGAGAGTGATGGTCTGACCTAGTCTGTCATGCTTATTGTCTACCATAAAGAATACATTTTTCTCTCAGTTCAGAGTTTCTCAGGTATGGTTCAAACTAATCGCATGTGAAGATCCCCTCCTCACTTGTGGGGTAAAAGGGACTGAGCAAATGTGACATTCCTGCCAATTGCTGCACATTGAGAAATAAAATATCTTCTGATTTAATGCTGTATTAATATGTTAGGGTCTAGGAAGTAGAAGGATAAAGATAGGTGATTAGTAAGCTAGTGAAATAGAATCACAGATTCCTTTTTGTTTTGTTTTGGTTTTTGGTTTTGTTTTTTGAGACAGGATTTCTCTGTAGCTTTAAAACCTGTCTTGGAACTAGCTCTTGTAGACCATGTTGGTTTCGAACTCACAGAGATCAGCCTGTCTCTGCTTCCCGAATGCTGGGATTAAAAGCGTGTGCCTCCATCATCCGGCAAACTGCAGATTCTTTACAGTCCATAATCACTTAATTTTCACATCCACAGGGACTAAGGAAGCATGTTGGTACACATATTTGTTTTCCAAGTGTTATTTTGAATATATCTATTTTAAACATTTTTTTCTACTTTATTGTCTTGTTATTTATTGAAATTCAAATATTTTATCAAATGTTTGATCTGTAACCGTTTTCTCCAAATTTGTAGGGTACTTCTCTGATGGTATCTTTTAAAGAACAAAGGTTATAACCTGGTAAAGCCTGATTCTTCAATTCTTTCTTTTATGTCCTGAGCCTTTGTTACCAGTCTAAGAAAAATTCACCTAACGTAAGATCACCAAACTTTTCTCCTAAACATGACAGTTTGGGACTTTATATTCAAGTCTACTATCCATTCAGAATTATTCATTGTCCTCTGTATAAGAGATATATTGGGTGTAGATATGGTGGTACATAACCATAATCCCAGCATTTACATTTCTGTGACAGGAAGAACACAAATTCAAGGCTAACTTGAGCTACATACTTTGTCAAAGAGAAAGAGAAGGAGGAGAAGTGGACAAAAAAAAAAGGGAGAGGAGAGAGAGGAAAATAAAAAGCAAGAAAATAAAAACCAGAGAAAGAGAGAGATCAGTTTTCTTGTATCACCTTTCTCTCATGGTTCTCCAGCTGTCCCCAAACAAATTCCATTTGTTCTCCTTGGGATTTCTTGGAAACTTTGTCAAAAACAGCCAGAAAGGTATGTGTGGTGTGCAGTTGCAGACATGAGCTGCCTCCTTTGGGTGAGCCTCAAGCACAGGTAGGAGACTGTTGGTTACGCCCATAGTGCTCATGCCACTATTGTACACTGGACATATTTTGCTAGCGTGGTTACTGCCATATTATTGTTTACATGTTTCAGACATAGGCAAGACTTCCTTTGGCTTTTCTCCTACAGCAGTCTTGCAGCCCTACAGAAGCTAACCAGCAGGAAGGAAGTTTCAGGTAAAGAGTTGTTTGACGTCTTTCTGTCCTGTGGCTGAAGGGAAGAAAGAGATATTAGGTTAAGAGGCTGGGAGAGAAGAGAGGGTCATGTAATACATTTGACGTGAAAGCAGAAGGGAGGTTTATTTGAATGGCAGTGGGAACCAGCAAAAGGAAGGCAAGAAGAATGGGGAAGGGGGGAAGAGGGATGAAGAAGAGCAAATATAATGACACGTATGAGAATGCCACAGTGAAACCCTCTACTTTGCTAATGTTATAAACTAATAAAAACCATGTAAACATATTGCTGAATTATCTGTTATCTTCTGTCACGCTAGTTGTGAATATAGATATCAGTCCTTTGCCACCTTGATTACTCTGAGTTTACAGCAAATCTTGTAGGGCAAGAGGCGTAACTATGACAGTTCTGTCTTTCTTTGCAAAGCTCCTTTGTCTACTCAGGTGCTTGTCCCCCTCCATATGAATTTTGTAATCAGCTCACCAATTTCATATTGATGCCATAGATTGATTTGGGGAGAATTAACATCATAACAATATTGGAAATTATTTTTGATGAGTGTGTTTAATCTCTGTTTTTGCCTTTAACTTATATCAACATATCTGCTATTTTTTAATGTACAATTGAAAATGATACTGCTTTATTTAAAACTTTAATTGCCTAGTTCATAGATAATGTACAAGGACAAAATTGATTTTATTCACGTTTAGTTTATATGCAGTTAACTTGCAAAAGTGACTTTTTTACTTATGGTACATTTTGTAGATGTCATAGGATTTTGTAAATATGCAACTATGTCTATAATTTGTTTGAAAATAAGAAAAATTCATTTCTTAATATACAAACTTGTGTACTTTCGTAATTTTCTTGCCTTATTTTACTGGCTAAAACTGTTTGTACTATGTTAAGTAGAACTAATGCCCATGCTCATTATTTTCTCATTTCTGACCTTATTTATCATCATTATCATTATCAATTAGGTACTAAGTTATCTTTTATTCCTTTTACTAAATGCCTTTTATGCTTAAAAATATTGAAGAGTTTTTTCTATTATTGATTTTATACAATTCTTCCTCAATACTTTGTTGTGGAATAATGTTTATACTGTAAATATGTGTCATTGATTGGTTTAATAAAAAGCTGAATATTAATATTAACAGCTAGGCCGGATTGGGGGGCAGAGAGAATGATGGGAAGAAGAAGGGTGGAGTCACGAGGAGATGAGGAGAAAGCATGACATGTAGAGTATGAAGTAACAACTCATGAGCCACATGGCAGCATGTAAATTAATAAAATGGGTTAATTTAAATTATAAGAACTAGTTAGAAACAAGCCTAAACTATCAGCTGAGCTTTCATAATTATTAATAAGTCTCCATGTCATTATTTGTGAGCTGGCAGCACAAAGAAAACCCATTTACAATATTTATTAAATTGTATCCACTAAATTTCTATTGTGTTTTTTCAAAATTTTATTTATTTAAAAGTATGAAGCTCCTTTGCTGTCTTAATTTTCTCATTAGTCACAAAGATGTTCTTAGTTGTTGACTTCCATATGATCAGAGACGATATCTTTTATGAAAAAAAATCCTCTTAAAATTTTTGAGATATCTTATATATTTCAAAGTATGCTCTACCTTAGTACATGTTCCAAGGGCATTTGGAGAGATTATTTTTGTGTGCTTTTTTGGTAATGTATCTGTAATGGGCAGTTAGAACCTATTGATAGATGCACTGGATCGTTACTGTGTTCTACAAATTATTAATGAATGCTGTTTGTCTTGCTATATTTATTGGCTATTTTCCTTTGCAGTTCTATCAGTTAAAGTGTCCTACGTTCTGATGTTCTGTTAAGTTTAAAATGGTTACATAATATTAGTTGACTATTGTTATGAAATAGTATTTATCCTAATGATATTCTTTACTGTTATATGTAGGGTTGACACTAACATAGTCAGTTTACTTAAATTTTCTTTTGATTGCTTTAGCTAGAATATCATTTGCATCTTTCCACTCAGTTTTCATTTTTATTTACACATATGAGTGAATACCATGTGTAGTGTCTATAGACTCAGCAGGGGTTTCAGAATGCCTGGAACTGGCATTACAGTCTGTTGTAAGCTACTAGATATTGGGGATGGGAATTCAACTTTGGTGTGCAGTATTAACCATTGAGCCATCATCTTTCCAGTCCCACAACTTTTTAATTTTATCCTATCTCTGTCTTCATTTTTAAGTTGGACTTTTCAAAAATTAAAAAATATATTTAAGTAATATATAATGTCATTACTCATATATTTAAGTCTAAAGTTACCAACTGACTATCTTCTCATTGGTTTATGTGGGGTTTTTTTTACTGATTTTTTTCCTTTTTTGATTTTTATGTTAAGCAAGTGCATTTATTCCCTTTTCTATAATATCGACTACACATGTGTTACATTTCTTTAATGTTTGCTTTTGGTCTATAGGGTATCATTTTGTCATCTATCTGTGAATGATGCTTTATTACTCCACGTAATGTTTGGAACTCACAACAGCACACTGCTCTTATTCTGTGTATTGTATAAATCTCACAGTAGATGATTCATTTTAAATTAAACAGAAATTACTTAAATTGTTAAAGTATTAGTAAAATTATTTTACATTTATCTATGGAGTTTTTTTTTCCTTTCATTTATCGAGTTTTCCTTCTAACATCATCATTTCTAGGGGCCAGAAAGCAGATCACAGAGGATCATTGTGTCTGCTATAGGAGTGAGTCTTTTCTATACAACAGGGAGGCTGCACCTATGTAATCCAAGAAATATGGTCACCTAAACAGGACCTGCACAATGACAACACCAATTAACATCCCATACCCTTATTTTCTTCAATATCTCCTTTGCCTCGGGTCACTTTTTGATGAATTTTTCTGGTTTCCACGTGTCTTAAAACTATTTGTTTCGCCTATAATTTGAAAGATTGTCTAAGAATTCAAGACGGCAGGATGCTTCAGTGCTTTAATGTCTGTCCACTGTCTTCTAGTTTCTTTTGTTTAGGTAGAGAAATCTTCCTCATTTTATCTCTCTCTCCCTCTGCATATGTTAGGCACCTGTGGCTGCTTTTAAATTTTTCTGTTTATAGAACCGAAATGAACATTGCACCAATAAACATGCTACCCTGGAAGGGCATAACTCTAACCCTAGATAAAGGACTATATGCAACTAAGAAATGCCGGGAGCAGGAGAAAATAGTCTTCTCAGGGAAGAATACTCCCATCTCAATAGGTTATTCAGTACCAAGTGGTTAGCCATGAAATCACATACATACAAGTAGCATTATATGGACTGAACAGGTAGTATTAATATATTTTAGCATATAAATACATAGGGTGTGTGTGTGTGTATTAAATTAAAGAAAAAGTGGCCAGTGGCCATGAATTTGAGAAAGAGCAGGGGGAGGGTGTCCATAAGTGTCACTGCTTTAGAAGCAGTGGGACCTGGAAGAATGGAGCCAATAAACAAGGCCAACTAAAGCCTCGTGCCCTAGCCAACATTATTGAAAACATTAGACAATTTAAACATCGAGGGTTGAGAAAAGTCACATGAGTAAAAAAGTCTCATGAGTTCAAGCTATATACAATTACAAGGACAAGCCACACCAAACAAAAACATCTTTTTTCATAGAGGTATAAAAAGATAGTTTAGCCCTTAAACAAGCAAGCAATAATGAGTAGTCTCACATAAATTCGCTCCTATCAGCTCACTCTGGGAGGAGCACCAAAACATTTTCCAACAGTGATTCCGTGTTTGGAAGAAACTGAGGTCACAAGACCCTCATCTTGTTTTCTTAGAGTGTTCTCTGAAGCACTCAGATTCTCTCACAACTCACACAATTCCATTCCTGAACCGTGTTCTGATACATAAGGGGGTTGGACGGAGGAAAGGAAGAAAGGGGGAAATGATGTAATTATATTTTAATTCAGATTTTTTTTTGTAAAAAATTCTGTTAATGGACAATTGCTTATGGAACCACAGCCAGGCAGCTGGGTTAAGCCCTCTGGCTTTTCTGAATTACTTGGCAACAAATAACTTTCTCTTTTTCATTTTTGGATTTCTTTTTCCTCCTCTGGAATCTTGCTTGCTTTCCTGGACACTCTGGGTTTTCTCACTCTTCTGATAAATCTGTCCCCTCACCCTTTCGTCCCTGGGGCAACTTACATGCATATGGTCTCATTTTCTTTCTTCCTCTTCTCCACTACCTTCCTTCCAACAGCTGCAGGGACTTGGAGTTTGCCTACCCTCAATTTTTTTCTTAAAATCGAATAAAATTATCTCCCGTTTCTAAACAAAATTTCATTTGGATACTTTAAATAAATTTCAATACATACCAGCCAACCCTTCAAGGGTTTCTTTCTGTTCCCAGCCCACTTTTCTCCAGTAATTCACACTACGTGCACATCAAACATCAGGAAGTCACCCCCACGGCTTACTGATGCTGTGTTCTGATTTCCCAAGCTTTTCTCTACTTTTTGTTCCCATTTAAGATCGTGTCTAACTCTACACACGCATACATTTGCAATTTCAAATCTCCTATTTATTCTAGCTAGAATAACTTTTATTCCAAATATTGAACACAGCATCTTTCTAGTTTCCGTGTTTCCTTTCTGGCACCCGTGGTTTTGCTCACCCTGTGATTGCCTCTAGCTGTAACAGTATATAGAATGCAGTCTTAGAAAACCTCTTTCTATCCTTGTATGCTAATTTTTATCATATCTGTGTTAGTTCTGACTGATTCTTGCTTCTCTTATCCCTGAGTAGTAGAAGCAGCAATGCAGGCATTGGGTAAGAAAGGAGGAGATGCCACACCCCTCTCTCAAGTTCTCTTCCTGTGTGTCTCTATCACAGTTGGCTTTAGAGCTCTTTGTCCATGGGTGTCCAAAAACCTCAAAGCAATGGAGAAAAGGGAAACTAGTGATGGGGTAGGTTAATCTGCCCAAGAAAGAACTACAAGGACATAGCTAGAGCAGAGAAAGCAGACCATAATATCATGCTGTGGATGTAAACACAAAACATGCCTGAGGGCCAAAAAAAAAGCAACAACAAAATGCATGCACACAGTGATGAGCTGAAAGCATGGCGTAGTCAAGAAGATAAAGGCAGAGGAAAGGAAAAATGCTGCGGATGATGGAGTAGAGGAAACTGCCCCAAAGTTGCATTTGTAACCACCTTTGTCATTGACACTTGACAGTTGCTGTCACCTAGTGGGCTTACTAGACGGACTGCCGCTTTTTGTTTTAATGCTTCAGAAGCAAGAGGGGTGGTCACGTCCTTATCTTACAAGATTTTGTTAGCTTTTCCTTTATCCTTTGAGACAAAGGCCACACAGTCATTTATACCAAACAACTCAGTTTCTGGTTCATTCTTAGACATTCAAATATATTTTTGTTCAGTTTTCCCCTTGGACAAAAGCCAATACTTTAGCTGAACAAGATTTAGCTCTGTCCTGTCACTCAAGCACTTGAGAATAAGAGCTGCGCTGAGAATCGTGAGGTGGTTCCCTATAGCAGGGCCAGGACTCAGTGGTTGTGCTCCTAGAACATGAAGATCTGAAGAATAAGAGAGAGGCACAGCTGCTAACTCGTCTCCATGAGGAACAAATTAGCGATGGCTGCAGGAGCCAACAGAGTGTGATTCTGAGGACTAAATGCCTCAAGAAATGTTCGAATTATTAATTTTAAGTTTGGACAAGGACAAGCACCCCAGACAGACAAAAGGCACTTTCACTGGGGAAAAAAATAAGTATCTGAAACAGATAGGGATATTTGGGGAATTGCCCTATGGCAGAATGTCTGACTTTCAATTTCATTTTGAACAAAGATAGTTTTCTCTGTGTGGGAAGATAAAGTCATAGCATAGAAAAATATCACTTTTTTGTAAACGATATTTTTCCTTTTTAAATCACCTTGGCCAGCCATGACCTCAGCCAACAACACCACTAACACCATTACTTCAAACGACAGGCACATTACCTGGGAGGGGAGGTGACAGAGACAAGATGCCTTGGCCCTCAGCTTGAGTTACGTGGCAACACTCAAAACTTTCTAGATTCTCCGTGGGAGCCGCTGCCATTCTGTGTTCAATCATAGACCAGCTTTCTCTTTGAAGAGCAGCTTAGATCTTAACAGAGCTAGGGAAGCCTGCAGAGATCCGGCTGAAGCCTATTCTGCCTCTTGTCTCCCCCACAGAGAATCATATGCTCCAGTCATGCTGAGCTAAGCACCGCAGCTCCTAAACAGGCTGCGCACACTCTTCAGGATTTCCCACACTGCACCTTCGACAGTCTCTTTAGAGGATCCCCTCTCCTTTTCCATTCCTATCAGGAACAAATAAATTTAACTAGCTTTTCAAGCTTGTCAGTCCTACCTCCTGAAGGACTCCCCTTGCTGAGTCTTCACTGCACCCCAACTCACTGTTCTAAGCACTACACCATTCCTTAAGGTGGGGTACAGTTTGTACTATTCATAATAGCCTAGGTGAGGTGCCCATTAATAGATTAATAGATGAAGAAACTATGTTTATATATGTATGAATGTGTGTGTATGTATGTATGTATGTATGTATGTATGTATGTATGCATGTGTGCATGCACACACAGACACTCAATTTGAGATTTGTTTTACAAGGTAGCAAAAGATTCTACTCAAACACAAAGGAAAAATTCAGACTAGATCCAGTTACTACAAGAGAACAGCAGGCTGTCTGAGAGAGTGGCCAAGGGCACTAGGTTACTGTTTGGGGCTTTCTTATTTAAAATATAATTTTTTTATTTCAAAATAGAGTTTTATTCAGCTGTAAAATTATTTGCAGGAAATGGATAGAACTAGAGATCACGTAAAACAAAATAAGCCAAAATCAGAAAGACAAATGTCATATTTTCATTATAAGCAGAACTTAGAATTTTGAACGGGAGAGAGGCACCTTAAGAAAGAAAAGAGCAATGAGCAAGAGAGGGTAATGGAAAGTAAAGAAAAATACCATGTATGTTTTCCTCATATGTATTATATGAATGAAACATGAAAGAAAAGGAACTTTGAGAAGAGGAAGGGGGCCAGTGAAGGAGCAGTCATGAAGATAATTAGAGAATATTCATTAGAGAATGTTCAAACGCAATGGTATATATGAATTAAAGTAGCAGGAGGAAACTGATTATTCTACATACTGAAATACAAGTTCATTTCATAAACTGAAATATGGCTTTAAAATGCCTTTAAAATGCATGTGGGACACCTCAATGGTAAAAGACACTTGCCAGGCTGGTGACCCTAGTTCAACCCTGGGACCTATACATGGAAGGAGAAAACTGACATCTGCCACTTGTCCTCTTACGCACGCACGCGCGCACACACACACACACACACACACACACACACACACACCGTGACACATACAATAAATAATTTAACTAATTAAATTAGAAATATTCAAATCTTGAGAAACTCAATAAAGAAAGTAATTATACAGCCTCCCTATGTGTAGTTGCAAAAATAAATCTTATTAAATTCTAAAATCAACAGAAAGAATCCTAAACAAGCTTTGTGTTCTCCTAGACAATCTCAATTCTTTAAAAATATATTATAATCCCCTTTATACACAGGAAGATGTTTTACCTCTCCTCGAGTCTTATTTATCTAAGTAACCACTACATAATAGGTACTCAAAAGATTTCTTGAGTGCAGTAATGACTCATTAGACATTATACTTGGATTTTAATAGGCTTTCATTTTCTCTTAGCAAAAAGTCCGTTTTCCAAGCCTTTCTTTCATTTTTCCTTTTATATAATGTCATTTAATGAAGACATAGTTCTTATGTGTAATTGCATAAACATTTACATGAAAGAACAAAGTGAATAAAAATAAAGAGTTGAGTAGAAATGTAACTTTCTGGGGTCCAAATTTTACTTTATGTTTTAAAGGCTTGAAAGTCATTACTGAATGCAGTTCTGGGGTGGGGACTAATTCAGAATTTCCTACACATTGGTTTGCTGTGCCTGAATGTTCTCATTATCATGATGACTGCAGTAACATAGCTAAGGGGGACCTAAATTACTAGGATATTGTACCCTAGGTCAGGAAGCAGAAGCTATGGGTGCTCAGCTCACTTTCTCCTTTTAATGCAGCCCAGGACCTCAGCCTACGAGAAGGGTGACACCCAGTCACCTGGTGGAACCTCCTAGTTCAATTAACCTTACCTAGATAATCTCACAGGCATGCCCAGTGGCTTGTCTCATGAGTGAGCTCTTCAGTTTAGAACTGTTACATTCTGCCTCCAGACCTGTGATTCTTATGGAAGATAATCTGCAGCAAAGGCTGGCCTAAAGCAATCATGAGCAGCCACAATGAGGCTGTCTCTTTCTTTGTTCAAATACATTTCCTGTGCCCAGTTATTTCCATTTTTCTTCCTCTAAATATATCTTTGTTATAAAGTCAGACATGAATCGTCAGTTTGGGTCTAGACTGGTGCATGATTTTAGAATCCAAACTTTAGATAGTGAAAACTGATAAAACTTGGAACTGGAAGATGGCTCCAAGATTAAGAGTAGTGGCTGGCTGCTCTTCCAGAGGTCCTGAGTTCAATTCCCAACAACTGCATGGTGGCTCACAACTGTCTATAGTCCAATAGGATATGATGCCCTCTTCTGATATGCAGATGTACATGCAGTCAAAACTCTCACATATATAAATAAATAAATCATTAAAAAGGAAAATCTATGAAACCAAATTTTTTAAACAATTTCAACACCTTTCATAACACTAGAGGAAAGCCTAATAATCAAGACTTTATGGTCTAAAAGGACCACATAGATACTGACCTATATGTAAACAAACGTCCAAGATTTGAAGCTCTTATTCTCTTCCTTCTATTGCCTCCAAGATCTGGTAGATGATCCTCTACTCATGAACTCAGAGGCAGCATTAGGTGGACTCAGTAGGCTTAAAATAAAAAAAGCACACGAAATTGTGAGGGAAAGGGGAGAAAGGGAGGAACTGGACAGAGTATTTGACCAAAACATATTGAGTGCATTATGAAATTCTCAAACAATAAAAAATACATAAGGAAAGTAACTTGAAGGTAAAGACAATAAATAAAGAGATAAGAGAAAAGCATGTCTGTTCCATTGCCCAGGGCCTGCCTGTAGAGAGAATTCTTTCCAACAATAAAAGAAAAAAAAACAAGGCCAATAAAATTATCGAAGGGATCTAACCATCACACACTATTTGATAAACACATGAACTAGACCAAGATAACTGCCTACCAGTGTTCTTTGATTTATATTTAAACTAAAACATGGTTCTCTCATGTCCAAATCAAGCACATTTTATTGGACTTTCATATTCAAGAAAGAAAATTTTACAACTGCTGCTAGCCTACCTGCCAGAAAGGGGGAAGGGTGGATTTTAACACTTAGAAAATGGTGTGTGAACTTCCGAGCAAGAGCTGTGCCTGAGGACAGGTTTCCCCTGAAAAAGGATGCCCAGAAACACCACTGACCTCAGAAACTCAGGGTATCAGAATCAGAGCAGAAAAAAGCTCAGCATAAACCACATATTAACTTATTAATTTCAAACAGGAAGTAAACAGCCAGTGTTATGCCTTGACAGTTATCAAAGCATCTGAGGTCTCCTCAGTGGTTCAGAAATATCTCCTAGCATTTGCTTCTTATAGCCCCAAATCTCAGAAGTCTTTGGAGTTAAAAAAAATCCTATTTTTTTCTGTAAGGATTATAAGACATATCTGAAAATATAAAAGCTCTTGTTTTATGACTTTTCCTGCTGAGGCATGAACAAGCATCCATTCAGTAAAGATAGGAGGGCACAGGTTATAGGCCAAAGAATTGAGTCAACCCAAGCTTAGCAAACTAATGAATTTGCTGGGATTACTTATAGAAGTGTAAGTAGAAACTTTTGTCCTGTCTGGTCCCACAGCCATTCAGAAACACACAGAGACCTACATTAATTATAAACTGGTTGGCCTATTAGCTCAGTTTTATTATCAACTAGCTCTTGCAACTTAAATTAATCAATAGTTCTTGTCTATGTTTAGTCACATGTGCAGCATTTTTATCTTGCTTTCTCTGTGTCTAGGTGATGAATGCAGACTGAGCCTTTCCTCTTCCCAGAATTCTCCTAGTCGGGTTGCCCTATACTTCCTGCCTGGATACTGGCCAATCAGCGTTTTTATAAACTCGTATGACTGTAAAGTCTTTACTAAGTATAGGAGCATTATCCCACAGCATAGAAACATGGTTGAAACATTCATAAGAGGAACATGAATGATTTAAAGACTGCTGAGTCACCCTAAAGCCCACCCAAACACATGATGACAAGAGCTGTATTTCTGAAGCCCCTTCAGGAGCTATAGGGGGATTAGCCCATTAGAGTCCCTTCTGCTCAGCAGTTGTTACAGCTTTAGATGACCCTGAGAAGAAACCCTGTGAATTTTGTTACTTCGTCTTCCTAACCCTTAGAAGCTTCCTTTTTCTCTCAGACCTGGTATGTTTTGTTTACTTCCTGAGTCTCATAACCCACCTTGGTTCTCCACACCCACACACTCACACCCACAGGCACCCTGTCCTGCTCTGTCTCTTCTGTGCTTGCTTTTACTTGGCTTTCCACTCTTTGAGCTACAGTCGAAGAATTCTTTCTGAGAAGTAATTTAGAGATACTGAAGAGTCACTCAGTTTTCTTCTCTACCGTAGTGCCGTCACTTGTCATCTGAGGTCTAATATATGACACATGATATTATTTTATTTTATCTGGATTTTTGGTTGTGTGGGGTGATAGGATAATCTTGCTTAGTATAGAAGTGCCAAGCACCTTCCTCCTTCCAGACACTACTTTCAGATAGATACTTTAACATTGTTATCGTGCACATGACGATGAAATAATTTTGAAACTAAGGCCAATTCTACAACTTTAACCTAAGTCACTCAGTATTTCCAGCCTGAAAGTCTTGTTTCCTTATGGCTGCTGGGCTTGGAATAAGTCAGTAATTCTCAGTTCTGTTTTATCCCCAGCATATCTCAGAGACACCCTATGGGGTCTTCCAAGGGGCATGGGAAGAGTGGGTTGGTGCCCTTTCTTTAGAGGATGAGATAAAGGAGGTGATGTGGAATAAAGGTCTTTGTTGGGATATACCTATTCCTCAGCTGACATTTTGGAGTAGATGAGCCAATTCTACAAAGATCTGTTGAGAAATATGTGTAACCATGTTGAGTTCTATGGCATTGGCTAATATTAGTAAGAGTAGTTTGAATAAATCTTAATCACCTAAAATGTTTAGTGATGGTGTCAAGGATTATGCTAAAAACAGTCTGAAGAGTGCAACAGTGGAAATAATGTGGAACTGCAATAAAGATACTAGGATACATTGAATTATAACATTTCTTTCTAAGATCGCACATGTTTTAAAGCACAGAAATTCAAGGATACGTGATGTGGCATATTGCATTGGCAATTTAATTCTGGAAGCAATCCTTAGATCTCTGGAAACTGGCAGGCAATTCAATCCATAGAAAATGATTATAGGTCTTTTTGTGTTTTACAAATTTATTTTCAAGATAATTAGAAACTATGCAAACTGTTCTAAATATATCAGAAGACCCATATATCAGCTTAGTAAAAATTCATAGTCGATGGTATTTATCCATAATTCATTGCCTACAAATAGGAGCTAATTTGTGTGTGTTATGCTTTAGAGACAGTTAAACACTGGCATCACTTTTTCTGCAGTGAGCTAGAATGCCCAGTAATTTTCCCACTTAGTAGACATTTTCATTTCTTACCTACTCAGTCTAATATAATTAATGCATTTATGGATTAAGTGCCTCAGACTGTGAAACAGTTGGCCCAGAAATCCCACTAACCACTAATTACTGTCGATTCTTTGGAAAATCATGTTCAGTGTGCAGACCCAGGACTTTCTACTCTAGTTAAAGGCTTTCTGAGTGGGATGTGCAGAACTTCAGCCAATCTACACAAGCTGATGCTGGCACAGCTAAGTGGCACCGTGATTTAATCAAAGTGTGCATCACCAAGGACTCACAGATTAAAACACATGCTCTGGATGGGAATGAAAAGAATTGTTTAAGTGCGAGCTAGCAACAGACTGGGCTTGCTGGTTAACCCAAACTCACATGCCTACCGCTCCACTCTCCCGTGCTTTACTATAAAAGCATAGGGTTTCCTCTGTGCCTTGATTTGTGTTTCACGTTTTTCCAACTGTTCTTTATTAATAAGACTATTACCCGATAAAAGAGAACAGAGATAAGATTCTCAAGAGAAACAAGGCCCATTTTATACTGTGACCATGGGTAAAATGGAATTGTGTCCCTGGTACATACTCTCCTATGGCCAGAAGATAATGGCCTCTCCTCTATGTGCCCCAATTACTTAGAGAAGTTCTCCTCTCAGCCACTAGAGAGTCTGGTTTAATAGTTCCAGGGCAAGCTTGACTTTTTAACTAACTACTAGTTTAATTCTGATGAAAGTGACCATACACTGTTTCTTAAGAAAGAATGGAAGTTAACTTCATTTTTCAAATTCTCACTGCTCTGTGTAACTTTGTTCAAAATTTAAATGTTTTCCGTTGTTTAAAAACTAATACATACAAATATCATTTTTATCACTATTATAAATTATTTAAAATAAGACAGCTTTCTCCTCTCCCTCATCTACATGCTTCATTACTAAAAGAATCTATTCAATTTAAAATTTCTGTACCTGTCACATCCTCAGAATGAAATTCATATGCCAGCAAATGTTCCCAAGAAAGCAAGAGAGATTCAAATTTTCTTTTTAATTCTTAACACTCTACCAAAATGCGTATGCCCTACACTTCTGGATGCCATAGAGCTACATCCTACCCTAAGAGATGTTTCTGGGCTCCCCCGCCCCATGGCAGCAGTGGGAGATGTCTAATTAGCACATGAAATAGTGACTGACCCTGGGAAGCAACTATTGTAAAATCCATGTGATTTAGGAGCCAATTGCTGTGTCGCATGAGACCATGAGGAGATGTTTTGTATGTGCGGCCTATGGCAACTCTCTTTGACATCTCTTGTTGTCTTTCCTCTATCTATCATTCCTTCCCTCCACAGTCCCACAGTGAAGGGTTAATTATCAAGACACGGTTGGTATATGTGTTCCCATTCCCCTAGGTTCCAGCATTAGATCAGTAGTGGAGGAAAAGACACTGTAGGTCCTGTATCTCCTTGTACTAAGCTCCACCCTCCCAATAGTTTTATGAGCAACAAAGATATGTCTTAAAATTTCATATACCTGCATCTTTTTCTCTTGCTCAGAGCTTCGGAACTTCTATAATATTCTAGTTGTGTTTCTATTGCTGTCGCGAAACACCCCGGCATAAAGCAACTTACGGAAGGAAGAGTTTATCTTAGCTCACAATTCCAGAGTACAGTCCAGCATAGCAGGGAACTGAAGGTGACAGGAGCTTAAAATAGCTGGTCACATCACCTCCACCATCAATACCAGACAGAAACAAATGCGTGCATGCATGTTTCTGCATAACCTGCCTTCAGCACGCTCCTATAGCTCAGGGCTACAAGCACAGGCAATTTTGCGGCCCACATTCAGGGTGAAACTTGCCCCACAAATTAACCAAACTAAGGCATCCCTTCACAGATGTGCCCACAGGAAAACCTGATCTAGGCAATCCTTCACATCAAATTGATAATTAAAAATATGCACTACATATATAAAGAGTCTGTTATATTTATTGAAGCCCATCATGTAGATTCCAGTGTTCATGACACTGGAACCTAATAGTACATTTTTTCTATCAGTCTTAACATGAGCCTTTCTGTTGGTCAATTCTATTTCATGAACTTATAAACAGGAACCAAATTTTCCCACAACTCAAGAAATATAGAAATTACTTGAATTCCTAGTGAAAGAGAATATTTGAACACAGAAACACTCTAAATTATTGGGTAAATATGCCAACTCGGTACTTATTCTCCTCTGGCAATTTAAACCATGGTTCAGAACTCACGTTAATGCTATTCTGGCAACCCAAGATGTAAAGAAGCTACCCAGATCATTCTATTTTATCTGTGGGATATTCTCATAAACCAACTCCAGCATGACCAGTCCAGATCTGTGCAGTTTTGAAAAGAGACAAACATATGCCAAAGAAATCCCAGTCTGCTATGCTACTTGAACACATGAAAAGAGATTTCACGTGAGTGAACTATGAGAGCTCTTCTTAACCTCTGTCCCCTTGCTCCAGCCTTCCCTTTGCACAAAAGCTGTCATCTCACCCATCCCAGAACCTTCTCTTTGGTACCATTCTACCTGAGCCCTCACTCACAGTCCCTTTCATGTCACACACTTTTCAGAAAATGCCCCTGGCAGACTATCCATCCCCGCCAAGATGTCCACTGTGAGATGCACTTGATTTCCCTCCAGGATTGCATTCCTCTTTGCTCTTCTCCAGCTGCTTGCAGGAAAGTGAAGTAGATGCTCAGCAGACAGTATCATGTGATTTTCCTTCCAGCATGTGTATGGGAAAATGGCAGTACTGTTGGAAGGGTAGCAAAGGAGAGCAAGAGAAAATGGTGAGCTTCAGAATTCAATAATTTTGTGTTTTATCACCTGAGTATAATGTCAAATCCCCAGAAAACCGTCTATATGTAGCATATTAGCATAGCTCTCCACGGTCACTGCAAAGATTTTGTGTGTTGGCATTTTTATGTTTAATGCTCACTTTGGTGATACTCACATACTTCACCAGGCTTTTAAACAACTGTTTATTCCTACACCCTTACAGTCTGTGGAAGGAGAGGCAGGCAAAGATCCATGCCCTGGGCCTGGGAGATACAGAGCTCATGCGGCAGCGACATGGCATACAGACTAGATGTGGATCATTGCTTTTCATATCATCTGCAGATGGCCTCGGAGCCTGATGTCCCATCACACATGCAGGTTCTGATAATACAGCGTGCAGCCTGCATGTCTACCAATGTCTCCCTCCTTACATGGTCTGACTGGTCTGAATTTTTTTTAAGGCAGGAAAAAAATTTAATCTCCTTTCTGAACATGTCCTCCAAAGCAGCTAGAACCCTGGAAAGAATTGCTGTGGGACAATGGTCTGCACCATATCAATTGTATTTTAATAAAATGCTGATTGTTCAGTAGCCAGGCAGGAAGTATGGTGAGGCAACCAGGCAAGAAGTAGGCAGGGCAATGAAAACAGGAGAATTCTGGGAACAAGAAAGAGTCAGTCTGCAATCGTCATCCAGAAACAGAGGAAGACAGACACAGAGCAAGCAACATGTGACTGCCTCACTGAAAAAGGTACCAAGCCACGAGGCTAACACAGACAAGAATTATTATAAGAGTTAAGAAGAAGCGTGAGATAATAGACCAATCAGTTTATAATTAATGTAGGTCTCTGTGTATTTCTTTGGGACTGAACGATTGTAGGACCAGGTGGGACAGAAACCTCAGTCAACAGAGGATTCTTCTGTCATTTGAACATCAATCAGTTTCATGGTTGGAGGCCAAACAGTTCCACCAAGGAATATTTTTTAACATATGACAGATGCCTGACTAGCCTCTCACTGTTAAAAAGGGGAAGCAGACTTCATTCCTGTTCATTTGTGTTGCCTTCTGCAGCTATTCCTCTCCTGCTCTGAGTTGGTAAGGAAGAAAAAAGACTATTGGTCATGCCCAAAGACACTGGTGGCCTAAGTAGGACACAAATGCCACCTTGTCCTTCTCTACCTAGGCCCTAAAGACCTACATCTCCCCTGAAACATAACAAGAGAAGGAATACTATACATAAAACCTGTTTTTTAATTCCTGGGAAATGGGTCTATTGATTGACGTGCTCAATTTATTATCTGAATTGTAAGCCCAGGCTTGCAATTAGACACTTTATTGATGAGTTTCCCTATGATAAGATTAATTTCATAGCAAATTTGTGTTGGGTAGTTACATAACCAAATTTAAGGTAAAAATTTGGAAAAGAGCCATTCTATATGTGAGACATTGAAAGAATGTTTAAAATTTAGACAAAAGTTTTGATGACCATTGTTAAGGCCATGGCATCTATGCAAACTCTCCCTTTGAAATAGATCATGAATGACAGAGTTTTGCATATTCATGAAATCAGGTTGCAATGGAAGATATGTCTTACTGAGGTCATTTTGTTTCAATAAATCAAAATAGGGTTTAGTATCCAAAATAAAACTTAGTATTTTGTGTTTATATATTAATATTGGGCTTGGGCTTTGTGGAATAAAGCTGCTTCCCCCTAATATTTTAAAGGGTTCTAGTGATTTTCTGTTCTTGATGTTATTTGCCAAGATATGATGGAGGTCTTCTCTGGGAGCTTTGGTTAACCAGATGTAGGAGATACTGCCTTAATCTGTGTCTCAAACTACCCTGCCTGCCCAGACAACTGAGTAACTTACATCCTAATCCTTCCATATAAATTTTACTTGACATTTTCCAGGAACTGGGATTTACAACCTTACTTCCCTTCTTTGCCACACAGCAGACAGGTTTGAAGAATATATTCTCTCTCTCATATATTCTCTCTCTCTCTCAAGAATATTATACACAAGAATGTAATTTGAGGAGAAGAAGAGATGACTCAGCAGCTAAAAGTACTGGCTACTCTTCCAGAGGACTTGGGTTCACTTCCAGCACCCACATGGCAGCTCTGTGATTCCTGTTCCAGAAAATCAGACATTTTCTTAGACATGCATGCAGGCAAAACACCTACACACAAAAAGTAAATAAGACAAAATTTAAAAAAAGAATGTAAGTTGAAGAAGCTCACCTGGATGGTATGACAGTGATACTGGGGGGCTGGGATGTGAGGGGGGTTGGAAGTAAAGAGGACCAGTGTGGTCTTGGCAATGGTGTTCAGAGTTGAGGGGAAATGGTTTCAAGGGCTGAGTGTGGTGATGCAATTATAGACACAGATCATGTGCTCTGTGTCCTAAAAAAACAGGAAGAAAGGATTCATTCAAATTGTTGACATAAACAAATGAACAGAGACATTTAACCTGATATAAACATAACATTCTGAGTGTGTGTGTGTGTGTGTGTGTGTGTGTGTGTGTGTGTGTAAGCATCATCTGGCACCCAAAAACAAACGCAAATTTAATGTTTTCATGGATAAGAAGAGTAACTATAATTTATGTTTTAAAAGACTGAGAAAGAGCACCTAGTCTAAAAGGGAGAAGAAGAAAGAAATTCAGGGCTAGAGCGATGGATCAGCAGTTAAGAGCACTGACTACTATTCCAGAGGACCCAGGTTCAATTCCCAGCACCCACATGGAAGCTCACAACTGTCTGTAACTCCAGGATCCACAACCCTCACACAGACATACATATAGGCAAAAAAAAACAATAAAGTAAAAATAAATTCATAAAAGAAAGAAATCCACTGTGATAAAAAAAAGATGTATTGACATTGTACTATGGTATGTACACTAGCGCTCTCTCTACTACCTACAAAAGTTTTTATTAAAATCTGCCTGTGCTTTGGTGCCTCAGAATTTAGGTATAGGTTGTAGGTATAGGAGGAAAAGGTATACTACTGTTGTTGCCGAGAGCAGACTTAGGGTAGGACCAAGGCTGAATAAAGTACTGTGTGACGACACCCAGTAGTGGTCCATGCCCACTGCCACTGTATTTATGTCTGTCTATCTATCCATGCATATATCTGTTTGTCCATCTACTTATCATTTATGTATCTTATAATTGGGAAAGAAAAATAAAACTATGAAAACTGAGCTATAATCGCATTTTTCCTACCATTTACGTAGCCTTTCAAAATAAGGTTCTTACAGCAGTGAACATTAACCCATCAAGCCACGATTTATTTGTATTCAAACAACGGCTGTAATTTCTGACTTGATTGATGGAATCACTCTCTAGGACCATGTGTTCTATATCACCCACCCAAAAATATGGACAGAGGCTGAGAAGTTTCTCTTGTTACGAGCTACATCCCTCCCTTTGTCTCCTGGATACCACTTCTTCTGCCTAAACATTTTGGCCCTTTCATCAACACAACACAGTCCAGGGTGCAGTTCTCCCGAGAAATGACAAAGATTCAGTTAAAGCTTATAGACACTGCACAGGCTCAAATGTCAAATGTTTGTATATAAATCAATTATTTTCAACCTTGGCAGCCTTTTCCCCCCATTGAAACTATGTTATAAATGTGTAGGCAACTTCATAAATCTTTGACCTAGACAATCTTTAAAATATATTCTCTTTACCTAGTAGAATGGATTTTTTCCCTTCTTTTGAGCTTGGCATATATTTTGCTAGGTCAATAGGATTGAGCCTTTGGTATTATAACTCAATCTATGGAAGGAGATTTTATTTGATAAATAAACGGGCATTGGTACAATGAAAATTCGCACACTAGAAGCAGTGTAGGACCTTTTCTACATTATCCACCTTGGAGGATAGATTAGACCTTAGTGAGATCTTTTTCATGCCCCACTGCCCTTCACATACAACTGAGTGCAGGGTAAACACAAGTGCAGGATGTTGAATGAAAGCAGGGTAGCAATATTGAGAAATGAGTAATGGAGAAGAGGGATGCTTGAGGAAGAAGATGGTTGATACTATTGTTAAGTGTTGTTCGTGTGCCTGTGAGCTACTGATGGTCAGCAGAGTTAAAGGATAGTACTGTACAATCTCCCTCAGAATAGTAGAAAGGTACTAAGAAAATATATTTCACCCTGGGGCTTCTCTGGAGCTTCCATACCTTGGTGAGGGAGGTCTTATGTGTTTGCTCCATATAGAGGCGTGACACTCTGAACCCTTTAGTTCGGACAGAAGCACTGAAGAATTAACAGCAAAGAGTAATCATGGACAGTAGAGATTAATAGGGATATGTAGCAGCAGTCAGAATCATACAGTTTATACAAAATTAACTCCAAGGAGCATTTTGGTGTTTCCCACTGTGTAGACTCCCTAAACTAGGCTTCATGAAAAAATATAGAGAAAACTCCTGAGGTTCTCATTCATCTAAAATCATGTCTGACAGATGGACTGCAGACATTTTCCAATGAGAGCCCTAAGAACTTTTAGGGTTACAAAAAAAATCACCTATACCTATCAGCAGTTTCATTTGCCAGATTTAAGAAACTCAGAGCGATTTGGTTATAAAATTAACTCTATAAATACAGCTTAGGACATATCCCGACAACTGTTCATTACAGTTCTTGACACTGATACTATTCGGGGCCCTTCTGTAAGTGAAAAACAGATGGCAGAGTTTGAGGTATGAGGGTTTATAATTCCTGTCAAAGTAAGGGAAAACTACTGAGGAAACATACTTAGCCCCGGGGCTTCTCTGCAGCTAAGTTTCCAGACTTCTTAACTCTAGATCTTCTTAACCTTTTGGCAAAAGGGGAGGCTGAAGGAGAAAGAACTGCCCTTAAAAGCTTTGATCACACTAAATCCAAATGTGAAGAGATTGCCTTTTCTCTTTTTCTATCTCACCCCTCTCTCCCTCTCTTTCTCTCCTTTTCTTTCTTTCTTTCTTTCTTTCTTTCTTTCTTTCTTTCTTCCTTCCTCCCTCCCTCCCTCCCTCCCTCCCTCCCCCTCTCTCTCTTTCTTTCTTTTTTTGGTAATTTATACATTAGAGGAATGATATTTTCAGCTAAATTATTGGTTTACATTAAAAGGACCCCAGATCTGGGTGTTGGTGTCCTGGAGACCACATACAATGTTTCCAAACCATGCTTCTGAGGAAGATGAAAATAAGGTACAAATTTGTGAAAACGGCTGAAAATCAGCTCAATCTGACTTCAGCTGTAAGAATGCTAATAATACCCTCATGTATGAAGGATCAGTTTCTCATCACTCCGAAGTCATTGTTTGCCTCAATACTTTTATTCAATACTTATCCCACCTAACCTTGGGAAGCCCCATGATTTCCCAGAAGGACAATGTCTTGCCACTGGTCATCAATCTCTCATCTGAGAGCCTTTCTCCTGGCCAAGTCTCAGGTCACCACTGGGGCATAAAGTGTAGCATCTCTGAGACCTAAGTAAGGGATGTCATTGGACTCTTTATTTCTCAGGCACGAGGCTCTCCTGAAGTTACTGTGCTTGTTTTTACTAGAGGATTGGGAATAATGGATTGAAATTACAACACAGAAAAATCATTTAAAGTCAAATATCAATATCATTGTCCTTTATGCTGGAGTCCCGGAGAGCAGAATCAAACACAGAATTTAGTGTGCAAGATGGAGTGCTCTTGTGACCCAAGCTGGGGAAAGATGTAGTAATAGGAACAGCCAAGTTGCGTTCCAGCCGCGCCGGCTCCCACATGGCTAGCTTATGCCCCGAAATAATTCTCAGAAACTGTATTCTTTTAAACACTGCCTGGCCCATTAGTTCCAGCCTCTTATTGGCTAGCTCTTACATATTGATCTAACCCATTTCTAATAATCTGTGTAGCCAACGAGGTGGCTTACCAGAGAAGATCTTAACCTGCGGCTGTGTCGGGTGGGAGAATCATAGCAACTGCCTGACTCAGCTTTTTTTCTCCCAGTCTTCTGTTCTGTTTACTCCACCCACCTAAGGGTTGGCCTATCAAATGGGCCAAGGCAGTTTCTTTATTAATTAACCAATGAAAGCAACGGATTAGAAAGAAATCACTCCCACATCAGAAAGAAAGATAACAAGCCAAATATATAGCCTAGACTATACTTGATCTCTTAAAAAAGGAAACCAACTCTTGCTAGAGTGGCTTCATGGATTAACTGAGAAGATATCATTATGTTAACTGAAATAAGTCAGAGGCAAATCAACACTTGCTACACAATCTCATTCACATGTAGAATGCCAAAAAGTTAAACTCCTAGTAGTTCCCAGGAGCTGGGCTTTCAGGACAAACACAAGAATGTCCACTAAGCAGACAAAGTTTAGTTTTAACCTCTAGAGACATATGTACAGGATGATTTACAGTATACTGAAAATGCAGTAAGATTATTCTGCATACTTAAAATGCATATTTTCTCTAGCATGCCTAAGGATGAGTCCATAATATAATTGTAGGTTAATTAGTGTCGCTGGAGAATCATTTCACAATGCATGCTTTTATTGCAAGATTGCGTCATACACTTTAAATATAACAAAGGCTGATAATACCTCAATCAAAAAGTAATTCTTTGAATTTGAGGGAGGATGGCAAAGAAGGAGAGTGACTAAGAACAAAATGTAATTGCATACATGTATGAAAATGTGGTGGTGAAACATTATTTGAATGCTGCTAGATTAAAATAATTTAAAATGAAATTTTTAAAAATTAAAAATTTAGTTTTCCTTGATGATACATTTTATTACTGATTCTTTACTTACACAGAAATACTGTTTGCTTTGCCTACACTAAATTATAAATAGAAACAATGGGACAAGAAGGAGTCTTCCTTTTCCAGAGCAAATATAAGCAATTTTGTACACATGTGTACATTTATTTTTATCCTTCCTATGATAAACAAATAATAAATGAAATAAGTTCTCATAAGCTTTTAATGATGTGAGGGTCTCATTTACTTGTGTGTGTATTTTATAATTATATATATATATATATAAAATTTTTCAATAAATAGACATTTTCAATGACTAAACTAATCCATTTAATTCTCCTCTTTCTCCTGTATATACACATTTCCTCAAAACAGTTTGAACTAGTGCATTATAGATGTACTTTCTGGATTCAGGAATGATTTTAGAAGTACCAGAAATGCTTATCAATACTACATTTCACAAACAGGTTGAAGACTATGAACAGAAAATGCATCAACCATTTCTGAGGTTGCACCCTGAAATTCCAGCTTCTGTGTATATAACACGTCTTTGAGTCTACATAAACCCTCAACGTAATCCCCATTACATGGATGAGGGATTTAGAGCTCAGAAGTATTAACTTATTTCCTCAAAGCAGTAACGTTTAATCTGAAACTCACAAATCCATAGCAACATGGGGCTTCATTCACCCTTTCTAGCACAATGGACCACAGTAACATGTCTTTAAATAGTGAATACTCCTGAGCCTTGGAAGGATCACTTTGGCCTTTTCAACCTTTAGTATCTCACCTCTTAATTCAATTATTTACATCTATATATGCTACAAATTATATGATGTACTGACGCTGGACCAGTTGATTTTGTATGGCTAGTTGGATAGTTTATTTTGAGAAAAGAGAAGACTTGACTCTGGGTAATTTTTCATGTCATCCAATTCTAGTTTTAGCTTCAAACCTACTTAGACATATAGGCTAAAAGTCCTGGTAGCATCTCAAAATGTCTGTGTTCTTTTTATAAGAAAGTGAAATGAAATTATTCAAAGTCTGGAAGGAATTTTATGTCGGAACAATAAATTGAGAGAAAATGTGAATCCATTCATTTTCTACCTTAATTGAAAGGACACCTGCAGGTTTTATTGATAAGGCATCTTAGCAATAAGTCTGCTTCCTTAATTAGTTCTCTTGCAATTACATGGAGATTAATTTTCACCCTGAATATCAAATCATAGGAATCAAATAAAAATATTTATTGAGTGTCTACTGAGTGTGAGACACTGTGAAATGAAAATTAGAAAAAGCTAATGAGGTCATCCTGTTGTCCTCCATTTAAGGATGCTGTTTGTCTTTGTGATATTCTTTCTGGGTCCCTGTTGGGCATAACCTTGACTATCCTTGATTATGTAAGGAACTTTTCCATAGAACTTTGTTTTTCCAGATGATCATGAATCCTTTATCCACCTGCATGGAACCCTCCTATTCTCGCCTACAAATCCTCCACTATTTGGATAGCCTTAAGATGAACACATCGTAAAGATGATACTGATTTTCTTTCTCCAATTCTGTTACCTTTTCTTGTCATAGTTCTCTGGTTTTCACACTGAAAATCTGTTTACATCATTCCTAGCCAAAGAGCATAAAGAATCTAGTATGAGTCCCAAAATCTAGTAGAAATCATCAAACCCATGCATAATTTGGCATAGCCTCATCCACTGTGAATGATTTTGTGATGAACACATGATCTCTGAACCATTTTCTGTCTTCTTTTTTTTGTGTGGGGAGATTAATTGAGCCCTGTCCTTTTGTTATAATTGTGTCTAAGTCTGGGTCTTCTGATGGTCACTATGTAGATAAGGTTCATCACTGTGTGGAGCCAAGGAAGCCTTGAATGAGTGTGTAAGGAGTGGAAGGGTCCTGAGAGAATGCATGCAATTGACAAGGCCCAATGCCTCAAACCCATGGGAGCTATCAAAACCTTCCTCTGGTCAGTGTGTTGATAATAGCAGTGTGTGCAAAAACTAGTAATTGCAGCTTCTTCCTCCTGGATGTTTAGTTTGAGACTATCCCCATACAGAGATCACTACAGAGACTAGCTCACCTCTCCTCTCAGACTGTACATTGATAATGTGGTTGAGGCTTTGTGTAACTGCATAGTTGGTGTCATCCCAACAGTATGAGCACAGCCCACCCAATCCCAGCTTTTCTGTATGCGTGTCTTTGTTTCTGTCCTATCTTCATTCCCTTGTTGTGCCACACTAACACCATACTGGATGCAGCATATCTGTGTGTGAGATTAACACAAGAAGAGTAGAGATGAGGAAGCCAAGAGGAAAACTAGAGAGCAGGCCCAACTGCTACCATTCCAACCTTCGGCTGGAAGCAAACTCTGGAGTGTTCCAGTGCTTGAAGTCACAAATTGTCATTCTAAAATAATGAACCCAAGCTGGGCTTCTATACTTACAATAAAACATGTGTGATGACACACTTCTCCTTCCAAATACAATGGAAGGAGGAGACAGCAGTTGCCCTGGCTGTAATTTATATAATTTTTATATAAAAGCCCTTGCCCTTGTAATTCACATAATTTCTCTCAAACAAGTTTTCACTAAGAGACTAAGTGGGAATTGAACTTGGGAAATCTTGTACTCTGCCCTTCTTACATTTGATTGTGAATGTGAGATCTGCCCAGACCACCTGAAACAGGGAGCCCATGGATCTTATTTAGTGTTTTTAAACTGTCCTAGTCTTCTCTGTTTATCATTTATGAAATAACGGCTGCTGTCACCTAAGACTTAATATAACAAGACTGTCATTAAGGACTTTTCATAGGGTCCAGCAAGGTGCTGACCGATTCCTAGCATTTAAGTCCACTTGTCTTCACCAGCCATAATTAAGTGTTAGGCTTTGGAGTGTGCTTCACAAGGTGACAAAATGCAAGGTTGCTCAAAAGGTTCTGATGACTTTTATTCAACTTGCCTAATTGTGCCAATAAATCTCAGAGAGTTCCACCTTCATCGTGAAGCTTGACATCAGGTATACTAGAACACCCCATTTATGGTTAAAATGACTTATGACTTTTCTGGAACAGTGGTTCTTTCCTCTTGAGTCCTCATTTTTAATCATTAGTGGCATAAATACCTCAAAGCACAGGGGCCTTTGACTATCATTGTGTCTGCCAGTGGCGTTATTCTTGCATGCAGAAGATCATGACGTGGTGGATTTAGCACTGTGGAGACAGAGTCCAATTATAACCCCGCACTCCCTTTCTCCTTGATCTTAAGCAAACTGTCTGGCTTTTCAAGGTCACTCTCCTTGAGCATGTAAATACTCCTTTCAGGGTTGCTAGACTTAGGGTAAATATACAGTAAACGCATAGCACATAGCACAGCTCCTAGTATGTCAAAGACACTCAATGATCAGTACATCTCTTGATTAAGTCAGGGTGTTAGGACTGAGGCCAACTATGAATACAACTCAGCAGATTCCTCAGCAACAGTGTGGTATCACATGAAAAAAAAAAACAGACACTTCTAGAAGCTTTTGGTTTGTGTTCCAGTGTCCATACTGCTTGACTCAACCTTCTGAGGCATTCTGGACCTCTCGCTGGGTTCATGTTTAGTTCAGACTGGAATTTTGAGTTATTTGAAGCGAAAATGTATTTTATATGGGATACCTAAGTTAAATATAAAATATTTGACAAATCTGTCATCATAAAAGATTGGGAGAAAAGCAGTTAGTGGGATTTTGAAAAAATAATGAAGAATTTGAGGGAAATCAAACAGCAAATAGGAGCTTGTAATCTATCACAAATTTCTTAGAATCTCTACCCAAATTAGTGTCAATTTTATCTGAGTTATGAAATATAAATGCCAACAGTATCTCATTTCAGTCTGAACTATTTTCAGTCCTTAAAAGGAATTCTTCAATACCACTACAGTTTCAGATTCAGATTGCAAGGTGACCTTGTTTTCTTTATCATTATGATCTGATTTTATCAGATGTTTTGCTCTGCCAGGCATTGTGCTGAGTATTTTACACATTGATTTTTGTCTACATATGCTGTGATTCTTTGTATCAGGGACTTCTGGCTTTACAGGGGTGGACAACTGAAGCTCAGCAGGGGAAGAGCCATTGACTGTGGTAAATGGCAGAGAAAAACATAAATAAACCCTGGTTGTCCACCTCCAAAGCCAGAGGCAGGAAACACCAAGCCACCCACTGAGTTTCAGATGAGGCCAAAGCAGAAACTGAAAACAGCTCCTCTTTCCCCTGTAATGGCCCCTTGGTGCCATTCACTCTGTTTCATCTGGTCTCCCACTTAACATCCATTTGATTGTCAATTGTCAGACATTTGAAAAGTTAAGGAAGGGTGACGCTATCGCTAATTGATTTTAAAGTAGAAGAAAGAATGGTTCTAGGTGTGAAAATCATGTCCTCCACTATAAAAGTAATAGCTATCATTATTGAATGCTTTCTCCTAGTGGCTAGAGTGATGCTGTTTGTAGTGGCTCTGAGACAGAATCACCCCTGTGGGAGCTGAGGCGTGTACATTTGAAAGTACTTCAGTGAGGTCACTCTGAGTAACTGAAAAAAGGGCAATAAACTCCCATCTTGAGAATGAAGCTGATGCATCTAATCTCCTTCTTTCTTCTCCTTTCTTTTCTTGGGGTCTTTCTACATACCCCTGGCTGCTCTGGAACTCTCTCCATGTAGACCAGGCTGGCCTCAGACTCACAGTGGACTGCCTGATTCTGCCTCTGAAGGGCTGGGATTAAAAGCAAGGGCCACCACACCTGGCTATATCTTAAATTTTTTTAAAGAAATATTTGATCGCTGTGTACCCTGTGTCTGTGTGTGTGTTGACCATGTGTGTAAAAGTTCCTGCAGAGGCCAGAAGATGGAGTCACACACGAAGGAACTGGAGTTACAGAAAGTTAGAAGCCACCTGCTGTGGGTTCTAGGAACTGATCTTGGGTCCTCTCCAGATGCAGGAAGCATATTAACTGCTGACCCATCTCTTCAACCCCGTCTTCAGTTTTTGTAAGGGGCTTATATGCTTTTTTTTCATTAGATAAGTATCTTGAAGCATCATTTTTTTCTTCTTCTGCCTATTTCCTTTCCCTTTCCTACAAGGTACAGGATAAAATAAGCCACACAGAAAAAGCTGAGTGACAGGGTCACTCCGTGGACTCTCCCAGAGTGGGTGGGTGTTTGAGAGCTACGCAATACCATTAGCCACATTTCTTCTGTCCTGCTGCCTGTGTTGATCAACCATTTCCTATGAAGAAGCCCCATAAACCTTTAAAACCTATGGTGAGCTCTTCGCTGGGTTTGTGGTTTGTTTATCAGGGTAGGTTGTTTTGTGTCTGTTTTGATATATGTTGGACCAAAACGACTATCTTCGAGTGCATGGTTTACTAAGAACAAAGGCTCAAGTAGGGGACTTTCTCTGAGTGGAGGTATGCTGTGCTTTAATCCGTGACTTGTGGTTACTTGTTATTGCAGCCTTCATCGGCAGAATTCAGTTCTTCTGTCTCCGCTACACACACTGTGGTTCATATTCTGAGAATTTATAAGGTCTCGATCAAAAGGTCAATGGCAGCAGAGGAGACAGTGTAAGTGTGTAACCAAATTCTCATCTCCTCTTTCCTTCAAGATACTCTGCCTTCTATTGAGTACCTGTTCACAATAGCCAGTAGTAACTTGTTCATTTATCTATATATTAATATAGTCAGATTTTTGCCTCACCAGAAACCTTCAGAGAAATTGGGCCACACTCCAAGTTAAAAACATTCCAAGGTTCCATGCATCATGAAATTTACAGCTTATCCAGTTCAGTAGACAGACGTGAAAAGTTCACGTGTAAAAACTTTTTTTTAATGAATTTATATTATTTACAAACTGTTAATAAGTAGAAATGATACATATTTTCTATATAAATGATTTCTTCTAATCCTTAAAACAGAATAGGTTTAGAATATCAACAATGTTGACAGACTAAGAAAATAATCTATTTTTCAAATATTTGGTTTGAATTTTATGTGTGTGTGTGTGTGTGTGTGTGTGTGTACTGAACTCTGTGGAAGCCCTATAATAGTATTAGATACCCTGGAACTGGAGTTGCAGGCAGTTGTGAGCAGCCTGATATGAGGGTGGAGAACTGAATTTAGGTCATCTGGAAGAGCAACAAGTGCTCTTAGCCACTGATCCATCTCTCCAGCCCATACAATGAGGCTCTCAAGCATGAATATCTCGTACAGATGACCCAGATGATAAGTGGCAGGGCCTGAATTTTACCCCAGGTCTTCGGCAGGAAAGCCCACTCTTCTTTCTCAGGATTATTATGATATTACATGGAATTAATATTTATATTATCACTTGGCTTCTAACATCTTTTCGTTTCATTTCCCATATTGTACATAAACAGATATTTCATGAATAAATATTGGCACAGCAGTAACAAGTCCTAGTAAAATTTAGCCAAGTAGATTATCTCATTTTCCATTCTAGTACCCTTCCCCATCACTATGGCTCACCCCAGTACTTCCTTGCAAGCTATCAAATGCATCTAGACCTTCTTAGATGCCAACTATGCTTATGGTTATCTGAATGGAGATTTGAATCTGTTTTGAAAGAACGTTATGAGATAGCCTTATTGCAACTTCTCAGATGAGTTTAGAAGTAGGAAAAAAAAAGAGTGTAGCCTTTAGTTGACATTAGACTTATTTCTAATTGTTTGAGGGGTTTGTTTTTGAAACAGAATGGCCTTCTTGCAATCCTCCTAGTGTTGGAATTACAGATGCCACCATGCCTGGCTATATTAATGTCATCCAGCAGATGCAGTCTTCAGTTCGTGCAAAAGAGATTCAGAAGGAACAAACAGATTGACACTTGGTATTCTAAACATCTTGAGGGGTCTCTTGGATCTCTCTAACTTGATCATGTCTAGACGGTCACTGTAGATTGTATTATCAATAAAACATTTTTTTTTGCCACCATAACAATTCAAAGGTATCTGAAAATAATAATGTTATGTCTGTAGAAACACAAAAAGTCACAGAGAATAGCTTGCATGTGGTGTCCCCTGTGTTTGATGATGTTTAGCAGGATCAGAATAATATTATTTATATATATATATATGTGTGTGTGTGTGTGTGTATATATATATATATATATATATATATATATATAAAACCTTAAATGTTTTCTGAAGCAATATAGGTAAATAGTGATTTTTTAATTTTTTTCTTGAAGTTAAACTAGCTATCATGATCATGATTCAGAAATCTTTGGAGGCAGCTCATTTGAAATACACATTTTCTAACTGAATAAGCTGATAGAGCCTGACTCTCAGAAAATAGACCTAAAACACTCTGTGGTCTCAGTTGCAAAGGAGAGCACAGTCACTGTGAATATACTGTCTGCATAGGGTAGTGTCTTAATTATTGCAAATGTGATTTTTTTCCATATTTGTTATTATGAGTAATATCATTTTTCCATTAAATTTTTGAACTGGTCATTGCAGGTATATAAAAATGTTAATTTTTGTTTATGTTTTACAATAACCAATCTTATTTCCATTACTTTTTCCATTTAATTTGTCCAAGTAGGCAGCAATCATACAATCTGAAAATTAAGATATTTTGCTTTTTCCTTTCCAGAATAGATTTCTCTTAGCAAAAATATAGCAACATAGCATTAAGCATCTTTTGTAATAGCCAGCATCCTTATTTTACTATGAATTTTAATGAAATTGCTGTGATTTTTTTTTTGCTGACTGTTGGTTTAAAATAGTATTTTTTTAGTTAAAAAAAGTATGGGCTCATTTCTACATAACTCTGGGTTTTAAAAAGAGACATGTGCTGAATTTAAGAAAAGATTTTGGGGCTTCATATGGCTAAGATGTAGACAGACCAGAGCTCCATGATGGGCCTGAAGTAGAAAGGATGGCAGCTTCAAGCTGACTACAGTGGCAGTGGGCATGGCAGTGCTGATTAGAGAGTCTGAGTCAGGAGGCAGGTGGATGTCAGTGAAGAGATGTTAGGAGACTGGAGGTGTGGACTTGAGCAGAAGCCTGGTATTTGAATTCTAGGCTTGACGGACCTAGACTCAACCTATAGAATATATCAAGGAAAGACATAAAGGGAAACTTTAATAAATGAGTTTGGGAAAGTTCTTTCTCCAGGTTTTCTTCACGATCCTCTGTCTAGAAATTTTGTGGGAAGATCAAGGTAACCATTGGAATGTGAGCCAATGAAGGCCTGGTTAGGCAGTCAGTCAGCCACACCCTGCTTGGGGAGAGTCTGTGCAGGAAAACAATCCAGTCATTCGATGGGTAGGGAATTAGAGCAGCTGGCATGTGGAATCAGAACAGGAATAGAAAAACTGGTGTCTAATATGTAGAAATGTCAGGCTGAATAGTGAAAGTATATGACTAAAGCAAGGAGAACCCGGGGAAAGGACTACAGGGCCATATACATACATACATACATACATACATACATACATACATACATACATACCCATAAATACATACATACATACAAGGTCCGAGAATCTAGGGAAATAAAATCAAGGTAAGACTAGTCAAAAATAGAAAAACAAGAGATGGCAACAAAGGTAAAATCAACTTTCCTTAAATTGACTGAGCAAAACTGGAAAGAACTGAACAGAGCTAGCTGTGACTCTGGAGAAAGGTGAAGATTAGACGTGCAGGTTTGCATAGGATGCAACAGGAGTAGCTACCCAGGAGTATTTTTCAAGGGCTTGGGCAAGATGAAGAAGCAACAGGCTCAAGGATGCTTTTCTTTAGAGGGTGGGATTAATTAGCATTTTAAAGTCTAGTTTCTTGAGTTCTCTATATATTTTGGAGATCAGACCTTTGTCTGTTGCGGGGTTGGTGAAGATCTTCTCCCAGTCAGTGGGTTGCCTTTTTGTCTTAGTGACAGTGTCCTTTGCTTTACAGAAGCTTCTCAGTTTCAGTAGGTCCCATTTATTCAATGTTGCCCTTAATGTCTGTGCTGGTGGGGTTATACCTAGGAAGCGATCGCCTGTGTCCATCTGTTGTAGGGTACCTCCCACTTTCTCTTTTATCAGGTCAGTGTGTTCGGACTGATATTGAGGTCTTTGATCCATTTGGACTTGAGTTTTGTGCATGGTGATAGATATGGGTCTATTTTCAATCTTCTACAGGTTGACATCCAGTTGTGCCAGCACCATTTGTTGAAGATGCTTTATTTTTTCCATTGTATACTTTTAGCTCCTTTATCGAAAATGAGGTATTCATAGGTTTGTGGGTTAAAGTCTGGGTCTTCTATACGATTCCATTGGTCGACTTCTCTGTTTGAATACCAATACCAAGCTGTTTTCAATACTGTAGCTCTGTAGTAGAGTTTGAAGTCAGGGATGGTAATGCCTCTAGAAGTTCCTTTATTATATAAGACTGTTTTGGCTATCCTGGGTTTTTTGTTTTTCCATATAAAGTTGATTATTGTCCTCTCAAGATCTGTGAAGAATTTTGATGGGACCTTGATGGGGATTGCATTGAATCTATAAATTGCCTTTGGTAGAATTGCCATTTTTACTATGTTGATCCTCCCAATCCAAGAGCAAGGGTGGGAACTAGACCCTAAAAAGGGGAAAGAATGAAAGAGGTGCAAAAGCAAGAATGAGAGATGTGGGGGTGGGGAAGAGGAGATTTTCAAACAAGCCAGATGTAAAGGGTTATTGAAATTTAAAGAGCTGAAGGATAGGCCAGCTTTAGGGTTCGAGATGATGCAAGTGCACAGAGCCAGATGTAGGGGTTAACCTGGGAAAGAGGATGGGTATGTAAACGTATACAGTACATACACAGATACTGTGGAAAAGGAAAAGCCATTCTCTCTTGGAGGGATACCTTGCTCAGCCTAGATATGGTGGGAAGGGCCTTGGTCCTGCCTCAAAGCAATGTGCTAGACTTTGTTGACTGCTCATGGGAAGCCTTGGGGATGGGGATGGAAGGGGGAAGGTGGAGGAAAAAGGAGGAAGGGGGAGTAGGAAATGGACTTGTCATGTAAAATGAGAAAAGATAGTTTTTTAAAAAAAACAAAAGTGAAAATGAAAAAAATAAGTAGAGTTTAAAAAAAAGAATAAGTAGAATTATTAGATTAAGATATGAAACCAAGCATGAGAATAGAGGAAAAAGTTTCAATAGTGTCTTTAACATGAAAATTTCCAGAGGATTAATTAGGAGAAAAGAAGAATTTCTGAACATTAATTAGGAGCAGCTGCCTAAACCTATAAAGGGTTAGTGGATAGAGAATGAAGGGCACTCAGTGTGAGACCATTGCCTGCTGCTCTCCAGGGCACGAGGGATCAGGAGTTGATGACTGGCAAGGGCAATGGGATAGAAATATAAGGAGACAGAGGGCTGAGGGTCATAGTAACCCCATCATCAAAGGTAGAGATTTATACCCAAGCCCTGGTGGAAATTCAACAATACTCCAATTGATTATTATAGTTTGTGTCTCTTCAATATGTCTTACATTTAAATTAAAATAAGCAAATGTCATTTTTGTAATATTTTTATACTCCCACACATAAGAAATACGGCCTTTGACCTTCCTAGACTCAGTACTAGGGACTCATTGAGCGCTGGTTTACCTATAAGTCTGGTTTTTTTTTTTGGCGTTGCTGTATTTTCCCCACCTACTGAAGTCAAGTAAAAGGGAAACTGAGCTGGGAATGAAGATGTCTAGGTTTCAGCTTTAGTTCTGCCCTAGAAATTTGTAATTTGAGTCATCTTTTGGATCTGAATTCACAACCGGAAAAAGATATGGGGCAGAAAGAAGACAGACAGAGGATGAGAAATTAAAATAGATAAAATGTAAGGATACCTCTCCTGAGCTCTAATAGTCTATAATCACAAACATCACATGCAAGTAAGCATGCTCAGATTTTATTCTCTTATTTTTCTTTGTGTACAGGTTTGTGAGTATGCCTGTATATGTGTTTGGGTTTGCACATGTAAGTGCACTGCATGGTGATGCCAAAAGAGGGTGTAAGATTCCTTGAAGCCCAGGTTACTGGGGGCTTGAACTGCTCAACATATGTTCCAGGAATAGAATCTGGGTCCTCTGAAGGACAGTGCATGCTTATAACTGCTGAGACATCTCTCCAGCTCCATGAAAGAGCATTGTTCTGTTGTGTTTAATATTCTTTTTGAATGAGTACATAAGATCCAATTCTTCTTTAACTTATCCTAGGAGAATTGCTCAGCTTGTTTCTAACAGATCCATACTCTGCTCAAAAACCTGGTCCTCTTCTTCTTTTTCCTCCTTTCTAACCCTAAACAGAACATGCTTAAAAGGATGGAGTCCAGGATACTGACAATAGAAATTATTTTCATGACCAAATAGTCTCTATTCTTACAGGGTTCCCTATTAATATTAGGCTGGTACAGTGTGTGTGTGTGTGTGTGTGTGTGTGTGTGTGTGTGTGTGTGTGTGTATGAGTTTGTACGTTTGTGTGGTTGTGTGTGTATATATGAGTGTGTGTATGTATGAGTGTGAGTGTGTGTGTGTTCTGGATGTGTATTTTATTTTTATTATCATTTCACTCATAAGGTAGTAATGCTACTAAAATATTTCATATTTTAACATTATTGTAATCTTTCTTTGTTGCACATGGTTTCTCTGCGTGGTCCTCAGAATCCTCACTATGTAGACCACACTGGCATCCAACTCAGATCCACCTGCCTCAACCTCCTGAATGCTGGGATTAAAGGTGTGTGTCACCAAGCCCTGTTAAATTATTATAATTTTTCATATCTACATTAGTTAAGAATTTATTTATGCCATTTGGTTTTTCTTTCACTGTGTCATATAATCTGGGATATTCAAGTTAACAAGAAACAAATCGTATTTTGTCTTGTAGTTTTCAAAATTTCTTTCCATAATCACTTGGAAACACTGATTTGGGCCTCTGTTGAAGCAACACACAAGGTGATATTGGAATCTGCTCACATCTAACTGAGAAGCTATTGTCAGTTGATGGCAGTGGGAAGAGGGAATAGTCATTTTCACACCCAAGTGAATATGGACAGCTCTAACAGCATGCAGAGGGATATACTTTTTTTTAAAAAAAAAAAGTGGGAAGACAGCACAGACACTGAGAGAAACAATTAACAAATGGGACCTCCTGAAACTGAAAAGCTTCTGTAAAGCAGAGGACATGGTCAACAAGACAAAACGACAGCCTACAGAATAGGAAAAGATCTTCAACAACTCCACGTCAGACAGAGGTTTGATCTCCAAACTATACAAAGAACTCAAGAAATTGGTCATGAAAAGAACACACAATCCAATAAAAAAAATGGAGTACAGACCTAAACAGAGAAATCTAAAATGGCTGAAAGACACTTAAGAAAATGTTCAACATCCTTAGTCATCAGAGAAATGCAAACCAAAACAACTCTGAGATTCCTGTAAGAATGGCCAAGATCAAAAACACTGATGACAACTTATACTGGAGAGGTTGTGGGGGAAAGGGAACATTGCTGGTGGGAATGCAAGCTGATACAGCCCCTTTGGATATCAGTATGATGATGTTGCAGAATATTAGGAAATAACCTTCCTCAAGACCCAGTAATACCACTTTTGGGTATATATCCAAAAGATGCTCAATTATGCTACAAGGACATGTGCTCAACTATGTTCACAGCAATATTGTTTGTCATGCTAGAACCTGAAAACAAACTAAATGCCCCTCAACCAAAGAATGGATAAAGAAAGTGTGGTACATTTACACAATGGATTACTACACAGCAGGAAAAAAAACACAATATCTTGAATTTTGCAGGAAAATGGATGGAGCTAGAAAACATCATTTTGAGTGAGGTAACCCAAACTCCGAAAGACAATTATCATATGTACTCACTCATTTTAAACATAAAGCAAAGAAAACCAGCCTACAAATCACTATCCCAGAGCACCTAGACACAATGAGGACGCTAAGAGAGACATACATGGATCTAATCTACATGGGAAGTAGAAAAAGACAAGATCTCATGAGTAAATTGGGAGCATGGGCCTTGAGAGAGGATTGAAAGGGAGGGGAGAAGCAGGGAGGGGAGCAGATAAAAATGTAGAGCTCAATAAAAATCAATAAAAAGGGGGGAAACAATGGAGTTGGGAGGGGGCTTTTTGGAGGGTTGAAAGGAATTGGATGGGGAAAGTAGAGGTGAGCATAATCATAATACATTTTATACATTTATGAAATTTTCAAAGATAAAGTAAAAATAAAATAATATTTTAAATTTTAATTTAAAAAAAGAAAAATAATGTACCAAAAGAAGTCACCCTATGAGTTTTTTAAGAGGAAAGGATGACTTCATTCCAAATTTTATCAAAGAGCAAAAAAAAAAAAAAAAGAATGCTGGCATTCAAGTTTCTTCAGAATTAAAAGAGCTTATGATACATCAGGCAAATGATGCTCCAAATCTTCAGCTACTCAATGACAAATTAATGTTCATAAGTATACTCCTAAATGATGATATTCTTAGCTCATATATGGAGAGATAGAATTTAGTATACATACAAAATGATAGGATCTAGCAAGTAAACACAGAACAAAGAACATTATTTATTGATTTCATTCCATTCACTTGTTTATACTTTGCTATAGCCTCCTCCCCCCCAAAATTTAATGTATCTCTTAGAAGAAAGAAATATATTATAGCAAATAAATCTAGATGGTCTCATATTGAAACTATAATCTGCCAAGAATGCTCATCTGAGTAATAGAATAATTTTTTGCAAAATGTGTGTTTGCATTCGATGCACTTCTCAGCAATGAACATATCATAAAACACACAAAAACTAAAAGAAGTAATAAATAACATAGAATGAAATAGAAAGGAAATTGCTGCTTAGACTACAATATCTGGTGTTTCATCCTTTTTATTAATAGATGCTCAATACAAATTTAAGAAGTTTCCTACCATCTAAGACAGAAAGGAAAACATGCCAAGATAATGATCACAAGGGTGTGTACAGTTACAAGCATATCCCTCTTACGAGAAAGAAACCTTAAATTTAATGTTGGTAGTTGATAAATATTATCTCCTTGGATTATTTTGCATAATGCAAACAGTAATAACACCACAGCATTCTCCCTGAAAGCATAGTGATGATTTCTGTGGCGTGCTCTATATACATCTTAATTGATACCAATTACATCTTTGAAAGATGTTAAAATTGCATTACAAAGCAATTACCTGGGAGGGTACCATGATACCCATAATGTACAAGACATATATGCTGACATGACTTAATCTAAACCTAAATTTTGGAAGGGGAAAAAAAGACATCTGTTTTCTTGATAGCATGTGTTCTGACTAGAGCGATCTGCTTCTTCTGCCAGCCTCTGAGGATATCGGATATCGCCCTATGCATCTGTAATTGTTAAGGTTTTCCAAGCTTTATATAATTATATTTATTTGTTTCTTACCTTTATGAATTAAATAAAACATGTCTAAGTATTAATGAATGGAATTGTATTATTACATTCTCAAGGTTTGTGAAGAAGGGATAAATTTATTAATACTTAGCTTTAATGGTGAAAACAATATTTATGGAAGATTTCTTTTAAAATAAAGTATCCAGTATTTTGAACACTCCAAAATGTAGGTTTAGATTAAGACAGGAACTCCTGAGTAAATTGAGAGCTTGGAGGACAAGGAGAGGGTGGAAAGGGAGGAAGGAGGGTGGGAGGGGAGTGGGAAAGATGTATAGCATGTCCCTATCTAAACAATTAAAATATGAAGGATTTAATAAAACAGGAAAGAATAAAAAAACAGGTGTCATAGAGTGCTGGTGAGGATGCAGAGAAAGGGGAACCGTACTCACTGCTGCTGGGAATGTGAGCTTGTATAGTCACTGTGGGAGAAGTCGGTACAGAGATTTTTCTAAAAGCTGAAAGCAAACTGTACGACTCAGGTTTACCACTTCTGCATACAGCACCCAAGGACTCTTAAGTCAACACACCACACCTACCATCAATGTTGACTGCGGTACTGTTCACAAAAGCCAGGAATCAGGACCAGCCTTGATGTCCATCAACACTGGTATTAATAAAGGAAATATGGTGCATATACATAATGTAATTTTATGATGTCATAAAAATATGAAATCATGACATGTTGCAAAAATGTCAACTGGGAATCATTATCTTAAGGGAAATATCTGGATACAGAAAGGCACAAATTAAATATTTTCTCTCTTACACAGCACCAAGAGTTAAAGCTGCACACATACATACATACACATGTATATCAGTGTACTTTTATGTCTACATGGGGGGGGGTAGGTCAAAAAGCTACAAAGGGCATCATGAGAGGGGAAAAAGAAATCTTAAAGGAGACTGGAGATCAGTTGAAGAGAGCAGAGGGGGGCTAATTGGGAAAGGAAGGGAACCAACCATAAGTGGGGCATAGCAGAGAGTAGTGGGAGAGAGGAACAATGGACAACAAAGTATAATGACACATGCGTATGCACACACCATGATGAAACCTAACACTTGACATGCGAACCTAGAAAATCAATGTTTATGATTTCAAACATGGGAAACTCCTACCATCTTGACCCTTGTGCTCTTCAGATTATGTCTACCACTTTCCACTTTTTAAAACTTTATTTTCCCCAAATGGGCATTTAGCACACTTTTTAAATTTTACTTTATAGTCAGCGTATGAAATAATGTGTTTCATTATACTTGTTCCCACTTCCCCTACTGGTACCATTCTTCCTCCCAAATACCCATTCACTACACATACACACACACACACACACACACACACACACACACACATATGTATAATCATATGTGTATACATGTGATGTATATTAATTTACAATTCTGATTAAAATAGACAATATTTCTCTTTCCTATCCTCTCCCCTCCTTAACTTTTCCTTTCCCCTCTAACTATCTCTGGACCCTTTCTCTCCTACCCCATAGAGTCTGTCTTTTACTTTCATTGCTCTTTCTCTAATACACACACAGAGAGAGAGAGAGAGAGAGAGAGAGAGAGAGAGAGAGAGAGAGAGAGAGAGAGAGAGAGAGAGAGAGAATTTTTGAGCTTGGCCAGCACTCTTTCCTTCTCTCCAAACAACATGACAATTTGGCCCAGAACTGTTGGGCAGTTTTCCTATCCTTACCCAAGAATCAGCTATGGTTTCAAGGGGTTCTTTAAATTCCTGATCTTCAAATCTTAAAGTGAGATTTATTTGAACATGAGTGTCTGAGGCTAGTATCACTTTGCAGATGGTCCATTTTTATGCATACAGATTTTCTTTTCAAGTAACCAAGTCTGAAATGTGACTGAAGGGGGCTCATCAGTTATTAAAAAGTTTAGCATCATGACCTTAACGAAAGATGCCATCCATATAACACAGGCAGTGGTCAATATTACCAGAAAGTTTAGCATCATGCCCTCAAACAAAGATGCCATTCATATAATACAGGCAGTGGTCAATGTTATCCTCTTCTAATCAGAATTCTGGTGGACAGAAATTATTTAATATTTGTTCTGAGAAATAGGCATCTGATTTTTATGGTTTTGGAGCTAATATAGATTAATGTACATTTTGCTGGTGCTTTTTAAATATATTTTTAGCTTATCTTTCCTGAAATATGTTGTAGACATTTTTGAGCTCTGGACAGCTGGACAGAGCTAACCGTAAGCTATTTTCCCCCACAAGCCATATGCTCTGGGAATCACCCTGCTGACAGATTTATAGTCCTTTGCTGTGATCAACAGGGGAGTCGGTGTGACTCCAAAGTATTCTTCACATAATCCAGGCACAATGAGGCAAAGCAATAATTTATGACCACTTCTCTGGTCTTATGAATACAAAAGAGGCAGAAAGTAGATTGTCAAGATGAAAAAATACAAACTACAGTAGTGTTTGTGAGTGAGCCAGTACATTTTTCCTAAAATGCTTTTTTGTTTAATTCATATATTTAAAAAATATTACCACTACCCTAGATGCATTGAGTTTGTTTATGGAACTCCAACATCTAAATAGCTCTGTAAAATGTTCTAACTTTGAAAAAACGAGAAAGGACTTTTTCTTGATAACCTTATTGTCTCTGTAATGCAATATGTTCTCTTTAATGATAAGTTTCTTTACTAATGGTCTAAAATAAGTAGCTTTCCTGTCAATTTTCTTAATTTTAATGAACCATACACTCCTAGAAGACATTACATTGGATGCATATAAGAGTACAAACGTGCTGAGGAAGGAGCTAATTCAACATATGTTTGAGCATGGAGAATTGCTTTGCCCTTAAAAATCTAATTTATCAAAACTTTTATTTCAACAGTTCTGCTTCTGCATTATTAAAAGAAACTTCAGATAACCTTATTTCCCATGTGGTCTGGATGGGTTGCACTGCTGACCTTTTATTCTGCCTTATCACTTACAATGTCTGTGGCTTCATGGAGACAAGGAAGATAGAAAAAGGCAGAGTGGAAGTTCCCAGTAATAATGACAACAATATTATCAAGCGTCACATGTCTATCAAATATTTCCTTTCTTTTAGCTCACAGAGTCCACTTAGTGCTGCATGTATATATATATATATATATATATATATATATATATATATATATATATATATACATATACATATATATGGATGTATATACACACATATATATGGATGTATATACACACACACACAAACACACACACATATATATATATGGATGTAGAACTATCTATTGGAACATGGGTAGCCTCCTAGGTGTTACATTTCTGAATAAAGCTAATTCTCCCTCCTTCAGTGGCCACCAATGGCTAATAGCTCCTCAGTCTGGGGTAGAACATTATGAGACCCTCCTCTGTTTATTCTGGGATTGACTTTGCCCATGTAAACAGTAACAATCACTGAGTTCATGTGTGCAACAACATTGCCAAAATTGGCAAATTCTGCTCTGCTACAAGTGTCCACTACCTTTGGATTTTACACCCTTTCTACCCTACAGTTGTCCCATTTAGAACTGAGACTCTGTAGTCTTTGTCCTCTGCACTATGACTAGTGATGTGGATCTCCATACTAGACATGCTCCGTGGCAATAGGAAGCTTCTCTAATTGGGGCCTAGAGTTGCACTGATCTACTGGTAAAAAAATATAAGAATGTGGGGGTCAGTTTATTACTCTGTCCAATTAATAGAATGATAATGCCAGGTTCTCCACTCAGGCCTATGATCTAGCTAGTCATAGAGTTTTGTCTAATCAGCAGTAATAAGCATGAGTTTCATCTTGTGAAGTGGGCTTTAAATCCAATCAGAAAGTAGCTAGTTATTCCTATGACATTCATGCCACTATCACCCCAGTAGACACATCTCGTCAGGCCATCCATTATTATAGTTCCCAGAGTTCAGAGCTGGATAAAACTGTAGACTATTATTCTCCCTCAATAGCACCTTCTAACATGATGAAAACTAGCCAGATGGGAGGGAAGCTTCAGGCTGGTTCCATTAGATTTCTCCATAGCCTATGGCTCAACTATATGACATGTTTAGGAATAGAGTTTTACCATCAAGTTTTAAAGGGTAACTAAGAAAAATAGCAATAGTCTGTAATGTTTGATGGGGGTCTACGGTACCCCATTGGCCAACAACTCATAAAGAGGTAACCCATACCTGGCACTTGTTTTTTTTTTTATTTTATTTGATAGCCGATAGTATCAGGAGAAATTTAATACCCATTATAAGTCAATGCCATTTAAAAGGCCTTTAATGTTAGTTAGTTTTCCTCCCCATACTTTCTCGTCTACCTTGTACTCCATTCCCCCACCTATTTAGTCCTTCCTGTGTCTTTACTCCTCTTTAATCCCTTCATAACATATATTTTATTCCTCTAATATTCTTGAAATCCTTTCTTAATGGCTCCTTACTAGATTCCTACCTCTTGTGGGGGCTCCAATGTGTGTGTGTGAATACACATATCTGAAGATTCTAACATAGCATCCACATACGGGAAGATTATTTACCGCTCCACCTATTTACCTGAAAATTATATAATTTCATTTTCTTTATAGTTGAGTTTTATGTATGTGCCACATTTTAATGATTCATTCATCAACTGATGTATATCTAGGTTGTCTCCACTTTCTAGCTATTGAGACTACAGTAGCAACATACACGGATGAGCAAGTGTCTTTGCAGTTGATATTCCTATGAATTTGTCTGGGATAATGAGTCAAGAAGAGGTTCTTGAGGAAGCTGAAAACACTTAAGTGGTTTTCTTGTAGCAGCATCAGAACATCAAGAAGGATGGGCCAACAGGCCTTCCTTAACTACCCAAACCATCTGAGAATTGTGAGGACAGATAGCTTTCCTTTATTGCAGATTTCCATAGTGTGCATCTAGTCAGGAATGATGGAAAAGAAAAAGCATACAAGCACAAGGGTTGATAGCAGCAACTGTAATGGACATCTGTGAATGGAGAGTAGCTTAAATAGAAGAGTTTCAGAAAATGGAGATTCTGGTATTACTTTCAGCTTTATCAGTCAAGTTCAAAGCCCAAGGAGGGATTATAGGAGAACAAATGGCAGAGCTTGCAGTTGCCAAGTTCCCCTTAAGCTCCACATCCCAGCAGCACCATTTTCAGCCGGACACAGTCAGAGGGAGGTACTAGTATTCAAGCTTAGATGTCCAGAGATTCCTTCAACTTACAGAAGAAGACTCAGAATTATTAACTTGCACCAATTCACTCAGGTTGAGAACTTTTCTTCCTTCTAAAGCCTCACCAAAAGATAACTGACTCTTTCACTTCCCGAGATCATGATCTTTTACCAACAGGACAATTCTCCTAATGTCTAGATCAAGTCACTTATAATGTAAAGTATACCTATTCCCTTGATAAAAAGGAATATATATGATAACATATATATTATGAATATAACATATTTCTGTTTGTGCATCTTCCTATCTGAAGGAAGTACTATTGAATTCAAGGAGATGAGATTGAGAGAACATGTTTTTAGAAGTAAAAATGCAACCTTCTTATTTGTACCATATCAACCCTTCTATTACAAAAAGTCCTTATTTTTACTCCTTCTATACTGAAGTTAAATTATTGAGTTTAGAAGTACAGTATTATTGTTTTTAAATGTAAGAATTAATGACTCTAAGCTGGCTGTGGTAACATGCATCTGTAATACCAGTACTATGTATACTGAGTCAAGAAAATCACCTTGAGTTTGAGGCCACCACGGGCTACACAATGAGTTACAGGCTAGATTAAACAATAGGATGTATCTCTTCATATGTCCAAAATAAACAAACTAAAACAACAAAGATGACTCTTCATGTTTTTTCATGTGCGTAAACCTTTCTGGCAATATTAAGCTTACATTAAATGTACCAAAAGACAGCAAATTTTTTCCATCTTTATTGATGAATTTTTCTCTGCAAAATGACATCATTGACTCTAAAGAACAATGAGAATTAAGAGTAAGAGGGAAAACTGCCCCTGGAAAGCAATTCTTGAAACCACATCAACACAGATCTACTTGGCAAAACAAATTGACTGTGGATAGCAATGCAACACAATTGTCATGCAATGTGATTACATAAGTTAAATTTCTTGTCCACAATGTTTAGATTAATTATATGACTTCACACATCAGTCCCATATGGTATTTATAATGGAAATAGGAGAAGATTCTCACTCTAAAGAGACTCTGCCATATTTTAGAATATTTTTAAAGTATTTGCTTACATGCATGCTTGCTAACCATACTGACTTTCAGGAAGCATCCAGTGAGGTTGTTCTCTTTAGTTGAATTCTAGTTATGGTTGTCACAGTTTACAATTAACGGAAATACCCAAATGTGGCTACTTAACCTCTTTGATGCCTTGCTAGTCAAATTCCCCAGTACTGAGATCAGCATCCGGTTTGTACAAAGGATGTCTTGAGAGCATTTTGAGTATATCATTATCTTTCAAGTCAAATTTAGTACCTGAAATTATGCAGCTGTTACCGTGTTTGGCACAAGATGGTGTGTTGTGTTAAGCCTTTTGAGCGACACTGATAATGACTTTCTCTTTAACTGCTTTTATTGTTTTATACTGCCAGAGCTAGAGATGTGGTTGGATGTTATAGGCTCAATCACCTCTTTTCTCAGATAAGAAAAGCAGAAGATGGTTAAAGTGCAGAGAATACGTGTCAATGAAGAGCTCAGTCACAACGACATCTATAGTGTCCCCATCTCATTCCTCTTACTACCCCAAGCCCAGCTCAGACTCAGGGGTCATCGTGGAAAAGTAATGGGAATGATGTAAGAGACAGCATTCAGGGAGGACCATAGTGAAACAGTACGTTCAGGGAGGACCATAGTGAAACAGTATGTTCAGGGAGGACCATAGAGAAACAATATGTTCAGGGAGGACCATAGAGAAACAATATGTTCAGGGAGGACCATAGCGAAACAGTATGTTCAGGGAGGACCATAGTGAAACAGTATGTTCAGGGAGGACCATAGCGAAACAATATGTTCAGGGAGGACCATAGCGAAACAGTATGTTCAGGGAGGACCATAGTGAAACAGTATGTTCAGGGAGGACCATAGCGAAACAATATGTTCACGGAGGACCATAGTGAAACAGTACGTTCAGGGAGGACCATAGTGAAACAGTATGTTCAGGGAGGACCATAGTGAAACAATATGTTCAGGGAGGACCATAGTGAAACAGTACGTTCAGGGAGGACCGTAGTGAAACAGTATGTTCGGGGAGGACCATAGTGAAACAGTATGTTCAGGGAGGACCATAGTGAAGCAGTATGTTCAGGGAAGACCATAGTGAAACAGTATGTTCTGGTCATGACAGGACCAGCGTTTTCATGCACTCAAAGCAACTGTGGTTGCCTATAATATAATAGACCTGCTACTAAGCCAGTCAACACTCTGCTGTGGAGTATGAAGAATTCCATGAGCTTCCACCGCTGACATAGGAGCTCTAGACAGCTGATGACGTCTGAGGAAGGGAGAATCCGTTTTCTTTAAGGGTGGGTCTGTCTTGCTCTAGAGGTTGGTCCTACACCAAGCATTATAGGGGTAACACCAACTGGACTCTCCAGTATTTGTTTTTTTAAGACAAGAAATTCACATTAGGGAGGTGAGAATGAATCTTGAGGGGGGGGCACAATGATCAAAATACATTTCATGAAATTCTCAAAGAACTGGTAACATAATTGTATAAAAGAACTTGGAAGGGAACAAGGAAGAGCGAGACTGAAATACTAGCTCGGGCCACCCAACTTGTCACTAGCAGAGTTGCTCTGGGCCTTGTGTCTGAGCTCAAGTGTGTAGTAGTAGAGGTTCAAAGAGAACTTGACCCCTACTCTATATTTTTATGTTGTTTGTTTGTTTTCTGTTGTTTTGAGACATGGTCTTACTCTACAGCCCATGCTGCTCTAGAACTTACTGTGTGTTACCCAGTACAGCTGAGTGATCCTGCTTCAGCCTCCAAGTTGTGTTTCAAAACAACCAAATCCATTTTTTTAAATTTTTCTTTAAAATGAAGAAAAGATGAACATTACTTTGTGTATTCTAAACTGAGGCTCCAGACAGAGCAGAGGGTTAACATCATTATGAAGGACTATCATAACCTGCCTTACTCAGAATATGTGCAGCTTTGAGGATTGAAGAAAAAGACACAGGAACATATGAGGACAGACAATAAGGATGCAGAAAAAAAAGACAAGCAAATTTTTGAACACATACGCAAAGGAGGGATGGGTAACACAGGCATTCCTCTATGACTGGCATTTAATGTCTGCCTGTTAGCAGAAAAACAGCCACTGGACAATGGCACAACCACTAATAGCGGAGAAAATGAAAAGCTATTAAAAAGGAATAATAGCATCATAGAGGCAGAGAGAAGTTCAGAGAACTCATCGACAAAAGGAAAGAAAGCAACTGGCTGCAAACAGCCTGTTCTCAACGTAATGGTGCATCCCGGGGGCAGAAGAATAGCAAACAAATTCTCCAACAATCGAATTTATGGTAATGGAATGTGAGCACATCAGCACACCGGGACAAGGCACTCAACAACCAGGAGAGTAGATGGAGGAAATCTGTGCCCTTCAGAAATACAGCTTTCTAAACTTTAGGAAGCACAAGTTGAGAGATTTCTTGATGAAAAATGCCTCAAGTCCTGCTATTGCATTAGCCTTTATGGTTGGGGTACAGAGTCACTGAAAGCATCCAGACATCAAAACAGAAGGTGAATGCCCCAAATCTGATAGAGTGTCAGACACATGAGGAGAAGCAAAGGAATGTTTTCTATGAGTGCCAAGGGCATGGTCCCTTAGGTAAAGGGAGGACAGCTGTCAAGCCGCTCCCTGATGGGGTTATCCTGACTTATCTTTTGCAATCGTTTCATCTTTACTGAACCACAGGACAAAAATAGCAATGTTTGTTAAGGCTTTACAGCTTTTTTTTAATGCTTCAAATTACATGGCTTTTAATAGACTGTGCTCACACTCACCTTCTGTGCCCATGTGTTTGGATCCTTTGAGCTGCTGTGTGTCAAGTTGCACTCCCTTTCACTTTGTTCCCAGCCACCCCTCAATTCTGTGTGATCCTAACCAGGCTGCCTCCCTCGAAGCTAAGGCCAGATTCGGTCTCTGCTTTCCATTCTGTCACCTCCCTCTGCTCTTTGAACTTTCTAAGGTTTATTATTTTTATAAATATGAGGATTTTTGCCTGCATGTATTTATGTATATCGCTGGCCAATTTGCATCTGAGAAGGAGGCCAGAAGAGGGTGTTGAATTTCCTGGAACTGGTAAACATTGATGTGAGCCACTATGTGGGTGCTAGGAACTAACCCTATATCTTCTACAAGACCAGCAAGTGCTTTTGACTACTAAACAATCTCTCCGTTCCCTCTTTAGATAATTCGATATTTAAAATATCTAAATATTCCTAGTGGAAAAAGTGCATACACTCCAAAGTCTTGAAGTTTTTTACCTTGTTCTTTGTGCTTTGTACACTAACCTCTCTTAACCCCTGTAGTGAATTGGAAGTAAACCCAAGTGTTTGTCTGACTTACCAGTATCTTAGATGAGCTCATACATTATGATGTGGGATTCCCCTCTGTATGCTATGAATATGTTTCACTGCGTTGGTTAATAAAGAAGCTGGTTTGGCCAATGGTTCAATGGAATATAGCCAGACTGGAAAAAAAATAGAGAGAGAGAGTAGGCAGAGTCAGTGAGATGCCATATAGCCGCTGGAGGAGACAGAGAGCTGAACCTAGTTAGTAGGCCACAACCTCATGGTGCTGCACAGATTAATAGACATGGGTTAATTTAAGATGTAAGAGTTATCTAGAAACATGCATAAGCTAATAGGCCAAGCCGTGTTGTAATTAATATAGTTTCTGGGTGATTATTCTCAGTCTGGGTGGCCGGGAAACAAACAAGCAGCCTCCGCGAACACATTACTTAAGAAAACTGAAGCCAAGACCACATATCTCAGTAATGGTTGAATTATAAACCATAATCCATTGGAACTATCTCCAGTCTTCAATAGGCTGCCCATTAGTCATCATTTATTTTTCACTCAACACAAAAGGAGTCTCCCCCTCCCCTTGCCCTGTGTGTGTCCATCCGTATGTGGGATAGGGTCATAGGGTGGTCCTATTTTTGAGTTTGCAAGGAGCTCTATGTTGTTTTCCAAAGAGCTATACTAATTCTGCACTCCCACTGACAGTGTGTAAGAGTCCCCTTTGTTCCACATCTTTGCCAGTGTTTTTTGTTCTGTCTGGTTTTGTATTAGCTCTAACTGGGGTGAAATAATACCTAATTGCTTTGATTTGAATTTCTGTGATGGCTAACAGCATCAAGCATTCTTTTTCTTTTTGCCATTTGTATGCTTCTTTTAAGAATGAGTATTCAGATCATTTGCCTATTTTTAAAATTTGATTACCTACTTTTTTTGTTAAATTTTGATTTCCATATGTATTCTGGATAGCAATCCTTTTGCAGACAAATTTTTAGCAAATATTTTCTGACAGTCCATTTAGGTGATTGTTTTCTTGGTGCATAGAAGCTTTTTGATTTGATATAATCCCATTTCTCTGTTCTCGACTTTGTTTCTGTTACTTGTGAGAGATTATGCAATATAAATACCATTGCCTAAACTAATGTATTAAAATGTTTCTTCTATCTTTTCTTCTAGTAGCTTCATAGCATTAATGTTAAGTTTTTTATCCATACTAACATTAAAGGACACAAAGCTATTATGGGATATTTTGATCACACTCTGACATTCCCAAAACTGACAATAAAAGTGGAATGAATTAGAAAGTGGAGCTAGCTACTAGATGAACAGAATTAGCCATAGAGGTTTTGGAGGACCCAGGACATAGAGAGAGAAACAGGAAGTAGAAGGGAAGGGCTTAAAAAGATCCACAGCCTTTTGAATTCAAGAAAGGAGAGAGAGAGAGGAGGTCACTGGCCACTTCTCTACTGCTTTTCTGATCATCAGGTTTTATCCCCATGTCTGACTCCTGAGTTTCTTTAATAATAGACTAATCATTACACAAAACCAGTGGAACAGACCCCACAAATACAAACCAGGCAACTACTGCCAACTGATTTTTGACAAAGGTCCCATGAATGTATTTCAGAGTGAAGAACTGGAGATGGAGGGATGACTCCATTAGAGCATGATGTGAAAATATGATGACCTAAGTTCAAAGCTCCAAAACCTATGTGAAAACTGGGTGTGATAATATTTTTCTGTAACCCTGATGACAGGAGACTGTGTGGTGGGAGGTGTGAAGACAGCCAGGATCCTGGACTTCATTGATCACCTGGCCAAATTGAAGAACCCTGTATAAATAAATAAGGTAGGGGCTATAGAGAATAATACCTGTATTAGCTTTGTTTTTCTTCTGATAAAAACATCCTGACTAAAGCAGCATTTATTTTGATTTACAGTTTGAGAGGGGACACAGTTTATTATGGTAGGGAAGGCATGGGAACAGGAGAATGAGGTTGGCTCATTGCTTTATATAGTCAGTCGAGAAGCAGAAAACTAGGCCAGATTATAACTGGGATTAAAGGCATGTACCATCACTTTCTATGGCAACTAGTGTGGCTACCGGGATTAAAGGCGCGTGTTTCCATAACCTGGTCTGTAAGACTGACCAGCAGAACTGTTTTACTCTCCCATCTTCAGGCAGTCTTTATTTATCAAAATACAATTAAAATGCTACTGCAAGGATGTGACCTTTAGGCATTTGGATTTTAAGCACTCTGGCAGGTGATGGCAGCAAAGAATTCCCTCTGAACCTAAACAGGAATGATTCACCTGCTGCAAGGCTGCTCATAGTTGTGATCAACAGGGCTGTCCCTGGTGTTCCATGTAATATGGAGATTCTTAAGTAAGGTTGCATTCAAATTTTTTCTTTGCAGAAGTTTTTTTAAAAAACTTCAACAAAGGATATTTTTTCTTTCATTTTCCCTAGATATAAATGAGGTTTACTTACTGTTTTAGGTTGTCTGACCACATGCACACTCTTATGCATATAGTTGTATGTATAAAACCGAAGGCAAGTCTGTGGAGCACGTCAAAAAAAAAGGTATTAATATCCAATTTGGTTGATGCCTTGGACCTTTGTTGTCTCAGCAAATGTCTGGGAATGGGCAACGTGACATGTTGCTGCTCTATATTTATGATACTCTATCTGCTGATTTTCATTAACTGAAATCACTCCAATCATTGGAAAACTGTCAGTAGCAACCCTTAAACTTTGCCCTCAGTTATTACCAATCTGAATTTGCTTATGCCTAAGTATGCATATTATTAAACACCAGGACAGGGAAAGACTGATTTTCTTCTTGACTAGAATGATTCCTCTTTGGAAACTTAGGAACTAGGACACAACTATTGAAAGAAGAGTTATGTTCTAGACTTAAAAGTTCCTTACCTAAAGGTCCTGCAAACTGATTTTAGCTCTTTTTCACTCTGGCCAGTGGATGGGTAAGAACTAGCTATTTGTTTTCTTCATGAATTCTTTATTTGTCCAAGAGATTAGTTGATTGTATGTATAAGTTGTGGGGCAGCTTGTAATGGAAGGTGCAGAATGAAATTTCAAAAGTGAACAAGGACCTGGCCAGGTACCCATACATGCATGTTAAGCTTAGATTTTTGTCGTGGCATTTTAAAAAAGTCTTAGAACCATTTCAAGGAAGAGGAAGATGGCATCACTTTTGTATGCTTTATACGACAAGTACACAACTGCACTACTCTTTGTTCCACCTGTTGACTACGCCCAAAACCTTAAAGCTATGTACAAAAAAGGTCCAGGTCTTGAAGTGCTTCTCGGGCCATAAAGCAAACAGGGTTATTTTCAATTGGACAAATTAATAGCAGCATCTATGTTTCAATCTTCGTGGAAATTTTTAAATGTTAAACAAGACCAAAGTTAAATCAAATTACAGGGAGAAAAATATCTAAAATCAGATATCAACTCCAGGTTTATTGAACAATTTTCTGTCTTGTTTTTGGAATATAACTGAACAGAGCATTCTGTATCATACACCATTTAATTTCTATTGATAATAGTGCTTTCCTGGAGATGTCCTTGGCTGACTTAGTATTACCTTCCAAAAGCAGAGAGATAAATAACAAGTTGATTATTCATCAAGTGACATTGCCTTTTTGAGGAAACATACTGCTGTAGGAGGCTTAACACAGTTAAAAGTCCTGAATTGTCTGAGTTTCAGTTTTCTCAGATGAATATATAATAAATCTTCCTCAAAGTCTCAAGGATAAACCAATAGTTCTAAAAAGGGTTTGCTCTGAGGCCCAGGGAATCAAAACAACTTTTATAGAAACTAAAATAATACTGTCAGCTATTATAAATTATTACCCGATCACAATGACAAATAAAAAGTAGTACTTAGGCTCAAACATTAGCATCTACTCTGGTCTCTGCTTCTATCCTACAGGTGGAGGTAGACTAAGCAGCATCCCAGAAAGCCAATCTATGAGAAAAGGAGTGTGGGAAAATCTTAGGTGCTTTCTCTGCCCACAGCATAGACTCTTCATCCTAGCACACAAGAAACGTGCCCATCTTCATTAGTACTCAGTGGAGCAGGAAGGCAGCCTTGAGCATTCGAAGAGCTTGATAAAACCTGAAGAACTGAGTTTTATCTGTATATTAGAAGCTAAATCAGGGCTCTAAGTCAGAAAATATTGTCAGGCAAAGGTATGTGAGAGAACTTAGCATTGGGACACTCAGCTCCCATTTGCTGTGGTTCCCACGTCACTATGGATGATTGTGTCATGGTGATGACCAGCTCACATCCCTTGTTTGTCCCAACAGTAACAAACACTGGTCAGGATATGATTGCAGAGGAACCTTTGTACACTGTGGAAATACACACTAGAGAAAACACCTTAAAAATGTAAAGATAGAACTCCCATAAGACCTACCTATACTGTTTTTAGTCCTGTACTCAAAAGGATAAAAGTCTGCTTAGTAGAGAGACCCCCCGCCCATGGTCATCAGAATCCTGTTCACAATTGTGAAGTCACAAAAATCACCTTCCGTGTTCATTAAGAGATAAGTGACTGAAATTTAGAGACGGGGGGGGATTTTTAATCCACCATACATTGATGGAGGAAGGTCATTGGTTAATTAATAAAGAAACTGCTTGGCCCTGATAGGTTAGAACATAGGTGGGTGGAGTAAACAGAACAGAATGCTGGGAGGAAGAGGAAGTGATGTAAGATGCCTCAGAAAGATGCCATTTCCTCTCCTCTCTGGGGCAGATGCATTGAAGCTCCAACCCAGGATGGATGTAGGCTAGAATCTTCCCGGTAAGCACACCTTGGGGTGCTACACATATAAATAGAAATGGGAAATCAAGATGTAAGAATTAGCCAGTAAGAAGCTAGAGCAAATGGGCCAGGAAGTGTTTAAATGAATACAATTTATGTCTTGTTATTTCAGGTAAACCTAGCCGGTGACTGGGATCTGGGCGGCAGGAACGCAGCCCGCAGCTCCCATCACAATAAATAATTATGGTTTTGAAAGAAAATGGATGGAACTGGACAAGACAAAAAGAGGGAGAAGATAAGAAAGTAATGAATTGGTGACAATGCCCAAAATAGTTTAGACAGCTTGGAGTATGTCATAATAAAACAGCTCTGAAAGGGGCACATAGGCCCCATTGGCAGCTCTCAGAGAGTGCTGGTAACTTGATGGGTCCTCTTAGAAAATGAGGTGCTGTCCTAATTTGCTTTTTTATTGCTGGTAAACAGTATGATTAAAAGAAAGGGTTTATTTCACCTTAAAGCTTATAGTCCATCATGAAGAGAAGACAGGGCAGAAAATCCAGGTAGGAACCTAGAGACTGGGACTGAAGCAGAGACTATGGAGGAACTCTGCATACTGGCTTGTTTTTCATGATTTGCTCAGTTGGCCTTTTTATACAAGCCCAAACCACCTGCCCAGAGTGGCACTACCCATAGTGGATTGGGCCTATCTATATCAATCTTCAGTTAAGAAATTATCCCACAGGCTTGCCTTCAACCATTCTGATGAGGGTATTTTCTCCACCAAGTTTTCTTCCTCTCACATAACTCTGAGTTCTATCAAGCTAAGAAAATAAAAAGAACAAACCTAATCAATACAGGTACTGTCTGTTGATATTTGAACATGTCTTTAAAGATTCATCCTTCCACCCTAAGAAGCTTATCTCTTACCTGACTGTTGATTTCTTCTTCCAATAATGCAGACTTCTTCCCTATTCTCCCTGGGTGGGAGTTTTTAGTGCTCTATGTGGCATTTAAGTGGTCTAGTCAACTGCCATGTTGATAGCTCCAATCAGAGTTGGGTATTCTGGATCTGAAGAGGAGCTGTACATGATCAATGGAGCTTATTACTATACATGTGTTTTCAGTTTGCTAAGCTTATCCAAATAGGCTTATACATTTGCACTTCTTTTCAGCATGGAAGAGGTAGTGTATGCAAAAGCTCATATATGTCAGATGTGAAAATTCAAGTTCCAAAAATCCAAGTTTTTCTTGATATATGTACTAAAAGACTTCTAGGTATAGCTATATTACAAGTTACTGTGCCTGGTAGAAGGTATACGGTGTGAAAGGAAAACAAAACAGAGCAAAATCCAAATGGTATCATTCCATTAAGGTGGCCATGATACAAATGAAGAAGGACTTTCAGCAGCAGTAGAACCTTGGCTGATGTTCCAGATGTGTATGATGTCCTAAAATAGACACTATAATATCAGTTGTCATTTGTCAGTGGATCGCTATGAAACTGATAAGTCAACTTTATGATAATGATATATAAAGAAAGGAAGATACATAAATAAAGGAGATATTTTTGAGAAAACCTGTATGCATTGTGAGCCCCATTGACCCCTGTATTCCTCCTGATAGTAGCGAACAGTCAAAGGCTAATTGACTACTTAATGATATAACCAAGCTGAATGTCTCACCATATGTTCAGAACCATTTAGGACACTGTACTATAAAGGATATGTGTAGTTAACAACTTTACAATTTCCACATCTTCAAAACTCTTATAAGTCAGGTTGCATTCAAAAATTAAGACATGTCAACCAGAAAAGAATTTTTGAAAGTTTAAAGTCTGAATAATGAAAGTACTGTTCACCGGTTAATTTTATGGCTTTCACATACTCATTGTGTATAGAAATAGAGCTATAAATAAGAGAGCTAAAAAGATCAAAGGTATCCAAATTTGAAAAGAAGTATCATTATTCCCAGAAGATATGATAGTATACATGAGACCCCAGAAGTTTTAACAGGAAACTCCTACAGCTGACAAATATCTTTAGTCAAGTGGCTGAATACAAGATTAACTCAAGAAAAATTCAGTGGGTTTCATATACAAATGATAAATGAACTGAGAAGGAAATTTGGGGAAACAACACCCTTCACAATAGCCTTAAATAATATAAAATATCTTGGTGTAATTCTAATCAAGCAAGTAAAAGACATACATAGAACTTCTAGTCTTTGATGAAAAAAATGGAGAAGATATCAGAAGATGGGAAGATCTCCCATACTCAGATCTATAGGATTAATTTAGTAAAAGTGGATATCTTACCAAAAGCAAGATATAGATTTAATGCAATCCCATTAAAATAACAACGCAATTCTTTACAGATATTTAACGAACAATATTCAACTTCATATGGAAAACAAGACAAACAGAAAGGTAAAACAATCCTGTATAATAAAAGAATTTACAGAGATATCATCATCCCTGACTTCAAGCTCTACTACAGAGCTATAGTAATAAAAACAGCTTGGTATTGGTATAAAAACAGACATGTGGATCAATGGAATCGAATCAAAGACCCAAATGCAAATCCACATATCTATGGACACGTCACTTTTGACAAGGAAACCAAAATTATACTACGGAACAAAGAAAGCATCTTCAACAAATGGTGCTGGCATAACTGGATGTCTACATGTAGAAGAATGCAAATAGATCCATACCTATCATCATGCACAAAACTCAAGCCCAAGTGGATCAAAGACCTCAACATAAATCTAGATACACTGGACCTGATAGAAGAAAAAGTGGGGAATAGCTTAGAACACATTGGCACAGAAGGCAAGTTCCTGAATTGAATCTCAATGGCACAGACACTATGATCAGCAATTAATAAATGGGACCTCTTGAAACTGAAGCTTCTGTAAGACAAAGGACATGGTCAATAAGACAAGATTGCAGTCTACAGAATGGGAAAAGATCCTCAGGATCCCCACATCTGACAGAGGACAGATATCCAAAATATATAAATAACTCAATAAGCTAGACATAAAAAAAAAAACCTAAAGAATCCAAATGAAAAATTGAGATCTAAGTAGATGGTTCTCAACAAAAGAATCTCAAATGGCCGAGAAACACTTAAAGAAATGTTCATCATCCTTAACCATTAGGGAAACACAAATCAAAATGACTCTGAGATTTCATCTTACCCCTGTCAATATTGCCAAGATCAAAAGCACAAGTGACAGCTGCTCATGCTGGAGAGGATGTAAAGCAAGGGAAACATGCTTCCATTGCTGGAGGGAGTGCAAACTTGTACAGCTACTTTGGAAATCAATGTGGTGGTTTCTTGGAATATTGGAAATTAATCTACGTCAAGACCCAGCTATACCAATCTTGGGCATGTACCCAAAGGATTCTCAATTATACTATAAGTACACTTACTCAGCTATGTTCATATCAGCTTTATTCATAATAGCCAGAACCTAGAAATAACCTAGTTGTTCCTCAACCCAAGAATGGATAAAGAAAATGTGGCACATTTACACAATGGACTATTACTCAGGTGTTAAAAAGCAATGACATCATGAAATTTGAAGGCAAATGGGTGAAGCTAGAAAAAAACCCAGAGAGACAAATACGGTATGTACTCTCTCTTAAGTGGTTATTAGCTGTAAAGTGAAAGATAGCCAGGCTACAATCTACAACCAACAAAAGAGGATGAATATAGCAGGGAGAAAAGGTGAAGTGGGGGAAGCAACTGGGAGAAGAGGAGAGAGGAAACTGCAGTTAGAGTGAAGTGTAAAATAAATGAATACTTTATTTAAAAAGATTTTTTAAAGGGCTATAAAGCTCATCACCGGCATAGTAAAATCTAAGTTAAAATATCTTCATTTCTTCCTACTTTAAACCAACCAATCAACCAACAACAACAAAAACTCAGAGATGCCATTTAGGTCTGTATTCACAGGGAAGCTTAAGAAAGGCTATATTGACCAGGCAGTGGTGGCACACACCTTTAATCCCAGCACTCAGAAGGCAGAGGCAGGCAGATCTTCATGAGTTCAAAACCAGCCTGGTCTATAAGACCTTGTTCCAGGACAGGCACCAAAGCTACATAGAGAAACCCTGTCTCAAAAATCAAAACAAACAAAAAAGAGAGGCTATACTGGGTGTGCATGAAATTTAGTAGTTGAAAGACTTGAGATACTAACAGCAGCTCTCTTAATTTCTTATTAAAATAGCCTTAAATATGTGTTTGTAAAAATTGTAGCATCACTGCAAGTTCAAGATAAGAGAAACTCATATGCCAAAACTGAAGGTCAAGTAATTTCATTAGCCCCGGGATGAGCTTAAGAAACATGTTCCTGAGCTGCAGGACATACATACCAGTCTCTGACCCTGAACAAGCCCAGTGAAATTGGAAATGTTGAAAAGGCTTCAATTCCCCAAGTTAGAAAAACAAACCATCATTCTCTAATGCCAGAGGAACTTGTTTGCAGTCAGGAAAAAGTGGGGTCTTTCTCTCTCTGCATTTACCAGGAACATGCAAAAGAGAGTACACAGGGGATGGGAAAAGCCAATTTATTTCAGTTTCATCCATTAAATCTTAGCAGAGGCCAGGATGGAAGCTAGAAACACAGGTTAGTAGCTGTAGTCTTTCAAGCAAATTCACTGTCAGAAAGCTGCAAATTGCATACCTGTAATAAGAAGGCTGATAGTTAGTTCCTGGCTGCTCAGTTCCAAAATAATTACTTGGAAACCTTATTACTTGCAATACTGTTTGGCCAATAGCTTAAGCGTATTTCTAGCTAACTCATCATAAATGAACCCATCTCCATTAATCTGTGTATTGCCATGAAGCTGTGGCTTTCCAGGTAAAGTTTGGGTGTCTGTCTCCGGCGGGACTACATGGCTTCTCCCTGACTCCACCCTTCTTTCTCCCAGCATTCAGTTTAGTTTTCCCTGCCTAACTAAGTTCCACCTTGGTATAGGACAACCCAGTTTATTTATTCATTAACCAATAAAAAGCCACACATAGACAGAAGGACCTCTCACACCACATACCTTCTTGTTTAATGACATAATTTGATAAATTAAGAAAAGATACAAGGGTTATAAACATAGTTCATCAGTTTGGAGCACTGACTTTTCTTCCAGAGGATCTGGATTCAATTCTCAGTGTTCATGTGGTGGCTCCCAACCATCTTTAACTCTGGTTCAAGTTATATGATACCATCTTCCACTCTCCACAGGTACCAACCATGATTGTAGTGCACAGACAAATGAAAAAGTGAAATACCCATCTACCTAAAAATAAAAGTAACTCCTTTTCACTGAATTTGTTGCAGTCACTAACAGAGTGTATGCCAACCACTAAACAAGTCCCAGACATTTCAAAAAGGCTCAAACCTTTCAAAGCTTATTCTTTGATTAATTTGAATAAATTTTAACCAATAATAATAAATAGAAAAGACAAAATATTTGGAAAATTAAAAAAAGAAGAGACAAATTTCTAAATACATTTTGGCTGAATGACACAAGAAAAATTAGGTGACATTTTATGAAGCAATAATGAAACTGGTATTGTGCTGATAAAGTAGGAATACATACAGCTTTCAGAGGTGTCCAAACTGCCACCTGTGCCCTGCATGTTACCCGAGAGAACTATGAATGGTTACCATCACAATGTCATAAGCTTACTTAAAAGATGATGAGATGTTTTCCGTAATACTTATATAACTGAATTGTGTAGCTCTCAGGTGTGAACTTTACAGATAACCACATCAAAAAGGTTAGTCATGCCTATAAGAAATATCTAAATCAATAAAGACTCCCTTTAAGAACTGGAAAACATCTAAAAAATAATAATAAAGAAAAATATGATATAGCAGAACGACAGAAAAATAAATTATATTCACGAGTGGCTTTTCTGGGTAGATCAAGGGCAAGAACAATGCTTTACATGAGAACTATTTGTCTTGTTTATTTTGTTTATTCTTCTGTGGAAAATAAATTATTCTCATAAATGATTCATAACCAACAGCAATTTTATTGAGGTATATTTTACAGACTATAAAATTCATCATTTAAATATACAACTCAATGGTGTTTGGTAAATTCATTGAGTTATATTATTTTCCACATAATTGAGGGGCCCTTCATATTCATTTATAGATAAACCCATTCCCACCTCTACCTCTAGACAAACCACTAGAGAGACTGTTGTGTTTCTGTTTGTCTAATTTTGATCCTCTAAGTCCTTATATAATTGGAGTCACAGAACTTTTGGTCTTTTATGATTTCTTCCTCCCTTTAGCACAATGCCTTCAATGTTCTTTGTTGAAATATGTATATATTTCATTAGTATTTAGTTACTGAGTAATATCCTAATAAATGTATATATCACAACTTGTATGTTGTTGAAGGTTTTTTCAGCATCTAATGAGTTGATCATATGGTTTTTATGTTTCACTTTGTTTATATAGTAGATATCTTGACTTCAAAATTTGAGTCTAAGGATATTTTACTTTGGAAAAGAGGTTCTGCTTTTGTTTCCACAGAAGATGAGAACCTATGGATTCCTTCCAGGTTAATATGGTTTGATGGAACAAGAGCCCCCTGAAAGGTCTCTGTGAACCCCTAAAAGTATTTCACCCCAAAAAACAGCAGGAAGAAGTTTGGAGGAAACCACCCCCATATTTCCAAAATGTCTGTTTATAAATATTTGTTTTTGTTTGAAAAGGTTTGGTTATGATGAATTAATGGTCACAGTCAATTTCTAAATAAATAAATAAGGGAGATAGAGATGAATACTTTACATTGGTATGGAGTTTGGCCTACTGATACAAATCTAAGATCAAATTGCTAAACTGTGTATATGTATTTCTGCTCTTATTTAAGATATTGTGTTTATACAGCTCATTTAAAAATGTAATGTATAATTAAGAAATACTGATAATAGATAATCATTTATAATAAACAAGCATTATATTCATGTTAGTCAGGTTTTCTTGATGTATTTCAGATAAATAGGTAATCTTCAAACACTTCCAAGAACTGTAGAATAAGGCATTTAAATAATTTAGGATTCTGTTGACAAGAGATATAATTGCTCCTGGCAACACTGATCTATTCCTGAGGGAATGTTGAGCACCAAAGATACTCCACTTGGAGCCTGTTTTCTTCTTGGCAAAACTGACCTTTAGGCAAAGAACTGTCCTTGCCTTGACCACTAACAAAATGTACAGTGTCCATACTAGACAAGCAGGATACAAGGAAAAAGACGGTCAAACTTTGTCAAGACAGGCTAAGATGGTTTTTCAAATTTTTTTGCCCCTGAAAATGGTCTGTCAGATATTCTAGGCCTTAGCCAAAGTTGGTGACCCCAACATTGCAAATGACACTTTGGGTAATTGCCCAAGTACCCAGTTGTCTCTGTCATTTCTTGTACCTTTTGAAAGTTGCTTGATTGCACTTACTGTTTACTCAAGTAATATTATTTCCCTTCTCAGGTCTTTGAATGGGGTTGAAGACTAGATAGTCATAGTTAATTTCCTTTCAAGACTTGGCCAAGCCATTTTTAATACTAGACTTAGACTTCTTAGGGTAGGATAACTTTGAAACATTCAGCATGTGTTTCTTGCTTGATGCTGTTCATGCTGGTTGTAATTCTAAGTTTAATGTATGGTTTTTGCCTCTTCTTTTCCAGAGACAATACTTGGTATTTTTCTTTTTTATTGTATATAGACTTGTGTTAGACTTAGACTCTTATTTAGACACAGGGGGAGGTGCTGTGGGAACTCCTTCAGCCAATAACCTTTAAGATACCAGATCACTTTGGATGAGATCTCATGTACTATAAATGCAGACAAAAAGCATGCATGGGCCCTTTGGCTGCTGGATTCGGTTCCAGCTCCCATTGCATGCAGAGGACTGCAGATCACTACTATTTCTGTGAGTTTAACCCCTAATAAATAAACTGCTGTTATACTCTATCCCAGGCTATTTTGGAACTCTTGTAGGCCAACACACCAATGCCAATATTTGTTTACTTCTGCCTTTTCAACTATAGTCATTCTAGTGCAATGAAATATTATCTCAGTGTGATTCACTCCTTCACTATTGAAGTTTTATTAGTAACAGCAACACCCATTTGTTTATGTATTGCCTAGTGTTGCTTTTATTCTTTAATAGCAGGTTTAAGTAGGTATAATGAAAACCGTATTGTTCACAAAGCTTAAAACACTTACTCTTTTGCTTTTTTTTAAGGAAAAGGTTGCTGATTCCTAGAAATAAAACAAGGCATCTAGATCTCCCTCATCTTCCTGTTTTATATTTGTAGCAGAAGGAGGGACAAGTGCTGTACTTTTGAAGGTTATAGAGCATGAACATAAGCTCACCAAAACACTAAAAGCTAACCACAAGATTATAGAATTCCTACCCTAATACACATCACTCCAGATAGACAGGCCTCCTATGTAATAACAAGGGCAAGGCTAAGAGCAATATAAACCTCAGAATCTGCCCAAAAAGAGATCACTGGGAAAACTCAAAGATAACAGGAAAGAAAATGAAACAAAGCAAAAACAGACAACATAGAAAAAAATTAGCTATTGATACCTATAGCTACAGCAAATGATAAATACAGTCTAATCAGTAACCAAACAAAACTACAAGCAATTCACTTCCTCTTTTGTACCTATCACAGTCAGCTTCCAATAAAAATTTGCAAAGCAAGCTAGAATATGAATAAACAAATAAAATGTAGGCTACACAGAGAGATCATGCTCCAGAACCAGGCTCACATATGGCACAGAATTGCAAGAACAGGAATCTGAAATAGTTATGATCAATATTCTCAAAGCTGTGATAGAAAAAGTGACATCAACAGTACACTGATAACTAAGCAGACATATGGAAAGTCTAAGAAAAGATCAAAAGGAAATGCTAAAAATAAAAATGCCCTGCTATCTGATTTGGTCAGGGACGTTTTTTCTCACCATGGGCAGTAGTAACTGCAGAGACACATAGCTGATCACACTGCTGCTGAGAACGAATGCCTATTTACTGCTCAGCCATAAGTGAGATATCTATATCACACACTCCGAGACCCGGGGATACTGCACGAGAGACCGCACAAATGATGTGACAGCCCAAAGCATTGGTTCTCAACCTGGGACTTGCAGCTCCTTGGGGGCCAAGCAACCCTTTCACAGAGGTCACATATCAGATATCCCGCATATCAGATATTTACATAGTGATTCATAACAGTAGTGAGATTACAGTTATGAAGAGGCAATGAAAATAATTTTCTGGTCAGGGGTTGCCACAACATGAGGAACTGGATTAAAGGATCACAGCACTGGAAGGCTGAGACGCTCTGAGCTAAAGGATGACGTGGGTAAAGCTGGAACACATTTTAAGCATGTCAAGGCCATAGAACTCTTGAGGCCACAAAAGCTGTGATTGTTGCACAAAATTGGGCCCGTTAAAACCCCATGAAGGAAGGGAGACTCCACTTCCCTAAGAATATGTAGGCAATTAATAGTTGTTGGAGGAGGGAGAGATATTTTCTTTGGTAAGGTGTCCACGTTCCTGTTAAACCATAAACCCCAGGAAAGTCGATGGTGAAGAACATGGGCTAGCTGTGAAGAACAAGAGGATTAGCAGGAGCGAGGAGGAGACAAGAGATAGTTGGAGAGGAGGGATGGGATGATGGCAATATGTAATATTCATTCATAAAATATCCTCAGGAAATCCATTACCATGTATAATTGATATGCTAGTAAAACCATAAAAGTTTCCTAATAGTAAAGAAGGTTTTTATGACCCTTTTGTAGACTGGACAAAGTCCAAAGATTTGGTGAACTTGCAGATAGACACAAAGTAGAAAGTGAAAAGAATGAGAATAAATAGAAAGCTGATCTAACAACTGTGACAGTTATGTAAGACACATAATGGAAATACCAGAAGACAGGAAGAAAAAAGCTCCAACTCTCAACAGCCAATGATTTCCTATGGCTCCACATCTAGGGGTGAGGGCCTTTGCGATTTCGCCCATTCATGTTGGCACATCGATTGCTATCATTTTTTAGGTCTTGTTTAGGCCACCATATTGCTGAGATTTCCTGGGTGAAGCTGTCCCATCCCATAGATAAAGAGACAATCTCCCAGTATACATCCTGGTCCTCTGGCCTTTACAATCTTTCAGCCCCTCCTCCTCGACATTCCCTGAGCCTTAGGTGGGTGACACCCACTATCAGCTGTTTTCTCCAGTTTGACCAGTTGTGGATTTCTATAATGGTCTCCATCTGCTGAAAAAAAAAAGTTTCTTTGGTGAGCAGTGAGAACTCCATTTTATAGTGTGTAAAACAGTAAGTATTTAGAATGCAGCTAGGAATTATGCTGGCTTAGGAACGTGGCAGCATAAATTATGATTTTCATATGAAACCCAAATTAGGAGTTCCTTGAAGGAAGAAATCTGATCTTATTCATTTTTTTTCTTCTCTAGTATTTAATACTATTTAGTATTTAAGACCCATTAAATTCTTAAAAAAGAAAGTGAATTCATTTTGGATGAGCTAACAAAAATCATTGTGAAACTGACAGAGAGAAATCTTTCATTATTTTTTTTTTATTAAGGATCAATGTATCTCTAAAATCTAAGTTGATATGGTCTTGCCCCAGACAAGGTTGAAGCTGAGTGGACTAAATGAGGGGTGGATAAAGAATACAGGGTGGTGACTCCCGCGTGTGGAAAAGGCATCGCTCTGGAAAAGTTTGGTTTTACCTATTCTTTATCCTTTACTTTCTGTGGCTCTTTCAACAAGTCTGTCTGCAGAGTCCTTGATAATACAGCCTTGGGCCATGCTAAATAAAGGAACAATTATAAACTCCAGTAAAGGTCTCTCTGACATGCCGTGGTCTCGCAGGGCCGCAGGTGGAGAGGGAGATGGGAAAATAGCCTGATTACATTTTTCTCATTGCCTCTTTTTTTTATCTTTTGGCCCATTGTGTGCTTTCCCATCATCCATCAGAGTTATGTCATACATAGGCTTTCCCTAAAATAGCTGGGAAGCAGCATTGTCGATCACTTACCCCTGTCAGCAAGTCAATTTGGAGCTCACTGTCTTCTTCTAGGTCAAACAGAATGGCTAATATTTTTAGAGGACGTGATGGATTGCATTGAGGAGCCTAACAAAAGGTGACCAAAATAAAGCATAAACATTGTTTTGTGCCTGAAGTGGCCAGAAGAAGAATGGGAAGCCTAGATGACATTTCTTACTCAACCTTTCTTGCCATTTACTTTGAAAGAGGGGACAGAGGGCAATGGGGATAAATTCTAAGCCATCATTTAAATCATGCCCCTGGGCACTTGTTATTCATGTGACATTGCAACATGCTACTTGATAAAATTTAAAATGCATTCTCTTTCACTGTGTCTGGTTTAAGGTTCTTTGCTCCAACCTCCTCTGGGATTCTCTGGGGATTCTCTACTCTTTGTGTCTAATTTTTAAAGGAGCGTGAAGTTGACAAACATTGTGCAGATTTTGGCTTTTAAATCACAGAGAAAAGAAACATGTTTTGTGGAATCAAGTTTCCTCATATCTCACCCAGAGCCTCTCTGTGACTTTCAGCTATAATTCCACCTGGCTTCTGAGCTAACTGCATTCCCTGGCATCCAGGCTCAGGCTGCATTCAATACCTGGCCTTTAACAAATCACCTCAAATGGGCCTAGGTAATTCCTGTGCTTTCTTGCCCATTCTCCAAGCACAGTAGTTTCTAAACCAGTGACCAAGAAACACTCACGAGGCCCATAGAATGGTAAGGAACATACCTGAAATTGCAAGGTCTACCTTTAACGTAGCTTCATAACAAAACTCCTGCCCTTGTTGGCTTTTTATACCAAAGTTAGTCTAAAAGCCATCAAATAACAAATCCCAAGCTGGTCAAATGAAGACTGAAAAAGGATACCTACCCACTAGCTCCGTGTCATCAGAGGCAGCATCGGGTTCTACAGGGTAACAATGCTATCCTTCAGCATGGTCTCACCAGCTCCACGTCATCAGAAGCAGCAGCAGGTTCTACAGGGTATCAATGCTACCCTTCAACATGATCTCAGCCTCTCCTTGGTACTGCTTCTTTCAGTTATAACTGAAGTATTTTATTAAGCATTAAAACAAATTAGTCTCACTAACCTTTCCATTTTTTATTCCACTGAGGATAGCAAGCTAATACTAGAAGCCTACACAAGATAATATACTTTTTGCAACATATTACATTAAATCTATCTAATTCTGAAACAGAGTCTGGAGGTCAGAATCCTGGTGTAATGAACCATAAAAATGGCTCATGTTCCTGATCCTTACTTTAGGAACACACTGAATGATGTAGTAGATGGACATATAGTATAGGCTTCTTTTTTAATTGATTTTATTGAGCTATACACTTTTCTCTGCTCCCTTCGCTTCTTCTCCCCTCCCCTTCAACCCTCTCCCATGGTCCCCATGATCCCAATTTTCTCAGAAGATCTTGTCTTTTTCTACATCCCATGTAGATTAGATCCATGTATGTCTCTCTTAAGGTCCTCATTGTTGTCTAGGTTCTCTGTGATTGTGAATTGTAGGTTGGTTTTCTTTGCTTTATATCTAAAAGCTACTTATAAGTGAGTACATATATTTGCCTCTACGGGTCTGAGTTACCTCACTCAATATGATGTTTTCTAGATCTAGTATAGGGCTTCTAAGCACAAACTTCTGGGCACTTCCAAAAGGAATTTGGATTACAAAGAGCTGATTTCTGTCTACTCTTTGCCAGGAAAACCTGGGTAATTATTACTTTTGAATAAGTTGCTCACTGATGTTACTTTCTTTTGTCATAAGTGGCTTATATGTCTTCAGACCATGCACCTTCATCTCTGGATTCTTTCTACTTTCCAGCATGGTATCAAATTGCAGAAAAACAGTGACATTCAAGAAATTCTCAGCTGGGCAGTGGTGGCATACACCTTTAATCCCAGCACTCAGGAGGCAGAGACAGGTGGGTCTCTGTGAGTTTGAGGCCAGCCTGGTCTACAGAGCAAATTCCAGGACAGGCTCCAAAGCTACAGAGAAACCCTGTCCAAATAAAATTAAATTAAAAAGGAAATTCTCTGCATTGATCTAACTGCCTTTCTATTTGTGTCTTAACCAGCTCCACATCAGTTCCTCAGCTCTTAGGAGGTAGCTCATGTTTTAAACTACAAATGTATGCCATTTGCTTATGCTCATATTCCGTGTTCACCCATGGTTGATGGATTCCAAGACCTCCAGTTGTTGTGGACCAGGTGAAGGAGCCCTGAACCAGTAAACTCACAGAGCCCCTAGTGATTCTTCCACTGGGTACTACAGATGTGGCATCATCAGTGCCACTGTCATCTCTCCAGGCTTGTACAGGGTACCAGTGCTACCCCCAGCATGGTCTCAGCAGGTCTGTGTTATCAGATGGGGCAGCATCAGTGACACTTTCGCCTCCACAGGGTTGTACAGGGTACCAGTGCTACCCCTCAGCATGGTCTCAACAGGTCTGTGTATTCAGATGGGCAGCATCAGTGACATTTTCACGTCCACAGGGTTTAAAGGGTACCAGTGCTACCCCGCAGCATGGTCTCTGCCTCTCCATGGTACTGTCTATATCACAGTACTGTCGAGTGCCCCTGCTGCAACATGCCATGATTATCTCAATGCAGTGCCACTCGCTGACTTCCCTCACTTTCGCTGGGTTTGTTCTTGCGTAGATTCTCTTGGAGAACATATTCTAAACCTATTCTAAGATAATGGACAACCTTAAGGACACTTCTTTCCATCATGCGATAGTCTCATTAATCAGACTGCAAAAGGGGTCCTAAGCTTACAGAAGTTTTACTGAAACAGCCGTGCATAAGAAAATTGTTAACAAATGGATGCCATAGACGTCTCTCCCCTTCCTTCTACTTCCCTCCACCTTCCTCCTTTGTGAATATATAATAAATAAAATCTAAGAGGATGGATATTAGAGCAAAGTGGTTAAGGAAAAAAAGAACTATCTCTGTGCAGGGTGGGAAGGCTAGGAAGTATGCTGCTTTCCCAGAGGAGCGTGCCTTTATCTGATGCAAACCACAATCTCTTTGCCGAAGAGAGAGGAATTACTGAACCAGAACATTGACAAGATGACACAGATGGAATAATTCTGTTAGAATGCTAAAATAAAGGAGTTCCAGGAATCTGAGGATGCTGGGAATTTGAAGAGAACAGAAGGTTTACATTAAAGTAGGTACAGATGAAGTTAATCTACTCACGCAATGCCCAGTCAAAACAACGTCTAACATTTCAACTTTGACCAGATGCACGCTTATATACTACCTACGTATTTCAGTAGTTATGCGCTGAATACCACACTATTGTCACGTGGTTGCTCTCTTATCCACGGACCAAGACAAGTTCACAAGGACTAGGTCAACAGACAAATCTGAATCTGATCCCAAAAGGTATATAGATACCCTCACCTAATGCAGATAAATATTTTGCTACAAATCCGAGCTTTTTCTTACTCTTCTATGGAGATGAGTTCTCCTTAGTATTACTCCTAGACCTCTATCTTGCAGAAGATTTCCTCCAGTGTGCTATGTTTGCCCACTCTTGCCTAAACCATGACCAAGAGGGAACATAGTTCATGTTCGACTGGAACCCCCTTTTAGTTTCAATAAGCAGCAGGGTTGTCTCATGAGTTAATAACTCTTGTTCATGTTTTGGAATTCTTAGAGTGCCAGAATGAGTTAACACTTTCTTTGTGTTCTCATTCTGGCATTCTAGTTTTATAAGTCCCCAAAATAACTCATACCAGTTGCTGATGAATCTGCTTCAAGAGATTACATGCTTCCCAAAGTATCCCAGTTGATTTAAGGGCTGATGTATGGTATACAGCTTTTTGGGCTAATTTGCTTTCCAGATAAGCATCTGTGTTTGTTTAATAGCCACTGGCTGAGACTCTAAGAATGATGAAAACCATATGGAAAGCCCAGGGGCCACTTGCTCATCTCCTGAAGTTACACTGTAGGTGGTGTAAGGCTCATTAGGTTAGAATTTTTATCTCATGAAAATTGAGCTGAAGAATTAATCCTCGCAATTTCCTGACAAATCTAAATTCTCAGTGATGTGAGGCTTTTCGTCAAAGCTCTTATAGCTAGAGCCTAGAGGTGCCACATTGATAGGAAGCCGCATTTGATGTACATTTTCAACATTTATTGCATTCTTACCATATATGTGCTACTAGATACAAGGGTCACTGAAGACCATTCAGTCTGTAATTTCCACCCAAGTCAAGGACACAGGAAAGTGCAGTAGGAAGAGTAAAATGCTAAGGTGCACACTTGGATTCTGATGGATGTACAGTGAAGTCTGACAGTAGAAGCTGAAGTGATTCTTGTAAGGGCAGGATGAAGTGAAGATGCTAACCACACCTTTTACATCACCATGCTCATGCCACAGGGGTGCTTCTGGTGCCTCTGGTACTGGTTTCTTCTATTCCCATTCAATACCTCTCACCCTGAGCTACTGTGACGATTCCATTTCAAAGCATTCTCAACACTTTTATAAACTAGAGATGCTTAAGAGTCACCACAGGCTGACTGCATGGAGGAACCTGGCAGGTGGCTGGGGAAGGCGGGGAACCTCTTTCTTAGCAAGTTCTCTTGAGAAGCTTTCCTGGGTATGCAGCCAGCCAGCCAGCCAGCCCGACAACCATTCAGACTGGTCTCTGAAACCACTGCTACAAATGCCCTCAATTAAAATCCCATGCAGTTTTTTAGTGGGGCTGGGTGAGTGTTCCCTAAAGGGTGCCACATATTATGTGTTTTAAAATTTTGGCTGTGTGCCCAATCTGAAAAAGAGATGTCTAAGAAAAGGGTAGTAGATGCTAAACTTGGAAGCCCTTCAAATCTATTTTGATTCCATCCATTATGTCTAGACTCTCAGTTGCCACCATCCGGGAGAGCTATTTAGGATGAAGTCAATCAGGCCACTATGGAGAAGTCCATGGCGCCGGAGTGGTTAGCTTCCAGGTCAGCTCTCATTCTTCTATAAATTCATGGAAGTAGTTACTGTTAGTCAGACTGTGTGTTCTCTTTTGTTCTCTGATTTTGAATACATTCCAGGTTCAGCTATTTTCTCAGACCAAATACTCCAGTTTAACCTCCAGATTCTTAGGGCACCATGGTCATGTATTTATGTCCTAGATAGTTTTATGTCAACTTGGCATAGCTAGAGTCATCTGAAAAGAGGAAACCTCTATTGGAAAAATACCTCTGTAAGATCTTAATAAGTGATTGATGGGGGAGGATCCAACCCTGAACTGGAGGTCCTGAGTTCTATAAGATGATGTGGGATTCCCCTCTGTATGCTGTGAATACCATTGTTTAATAAAGAAACTGCCTTGGCCTGATAGGGTAGGTAGGTGGGGAAAACTAAACTGAATGCTGGGGAAAAGAAGGGCAGAGTCAGAGACGGACGCTGGGAACTTTACCCCATAGGCCACAGCCATGTGGCAATACACAAATTATTGAAATGGGTTAAATTAATATGTAAGCATTAGACAATAAGAAGCTAGAGCTAATTGGCCAAGCATTGATTTAAATAATACAGTTTTTTTTTGATTATTTCAGGACTGAGCAGCCAGGAACCAACAAGCAGCCTCCTCACTACAATAAGAAAGCAAGCCCAGCAAGCTACGAAGAGCAAGCCAGTAAGCATCACCCCTGCAAGGCCTCTGTACCAGCTCTTGCCTTTGGGTCTCAACCATGTTTAAGTTCCTATTCTGACTTCCTCCAGTAATGTACTACAATGCGAGAAGACAAGCCAAACAAGCCCTTTCCTTTCCAAGTTGCTTTAATTCTGGTGTTTTATCACAGCAATGGTAACCATAACTAAGACAGTATACATTATTGGTACTGTGGCAGCCGAAATAGCATCGAAAGAAAGAAAGAAAGAAAGAAAGAAAGAAAGAAAGAAAGAAAGAAAGAAAGAAAGAAAGGAAGGAAGGAAGGAAGGAAGGAAGAAAGCACAGTGCTTAAAGCAAGGGTTTCTACTCCTGATGAACGACCCGCCACAGAACTGTGTGACATTGGGTGCTATACTCTTCTTCCCTAGGTCAATTTCCTGGTCCACAAAATTAGAGAAAGAAACTAGAACATTCTTATTGTCAGAACCATTTTCACAGATATACTATGAATAATCATGCTTTGGAGATTGCTACAACATTATTTGCACCCATGTTTCTGCATATGCCATAATGACCCTAAATGTGACCCCCAAAATAGCTTTTAAAGGCATCCTTTATTGAGGATTATTCAATATTACTCAAGTGTTACTTTTATGCCCACTGTGTCAGGCTTTGTATTAAGTCATTTTCCTTCGGTGAGTCAATTTAACACCTCTAAAAACCCAAGAGAATTCTTGCTCCAGTTTCAAAGACCCTGGAAATTTTCATTCCAGATAAGACCAAAGACCTACAAGTGAAGCAATGCTCTCTGGGAGCTCATGGAAGTATAAATGGTGGTGTTAGGCTTCAAGGTCCAGCTTTTCTTTGGCAGCTCAAATTCAGTTTTAAGCCTTGTGTGGGAAAGGCCCCTCTCTAAACTACCTGGCTGGGCCACTTCAGTGAGGAAGAACACTGTCACCTGCCCTTTAATCCATGCTTTCCTCCAGGGCCCTTATCAACCTCTGCTTAACAACTCAGGCTCTCGTTGAGTCACCAACTAAATGTCCTTGTCCTCTCTCAGAGCTCACTAATGCTGGCTTCTTGAGGAAGAAAAATATCAATGAAGCACAACAGTAGTAAAACAAAATCAGTGCCATTTGTAAGCATGTATATAGCAGCAACAATTTCATGTTGAAAATAACAAAGCGAACACAAGAGAACCCCTTGTAGCACCGTTCATGCCCCACAGATACGTAAAAATCTCTCTGTATTGTCTAAAGTGATGGATTGGCACGGCACAGGGAGCCTGAAGTTGGCATTTTTTCTTTTGTATGTGACAAAAATGCCAATTTTTTTCATTTTTACATTAAAATGTTTCAAATTTTACATTAGTTTTTACATTAGACTGCTATTCACTCTCATCTTATTAAAACTTCTTTGAAAATAAAGTCTCATTATGAATACTCAAAATGTTAAAAAGAATCACATAAGGATTATATTGACACAATTAACATTCATAAAAGATGAGAAAATAGCTTGCAATGTCTTCGAGGTCACACAGTAGGGACTTTAGCTTGTCAAACCTTGGCACCCAGCAAATAACACATCTGCAGACCATGCAGCCATTCTTTTGAGTAATAGGAATTCCTCATCTGGAATCTACTCTGATGGAGGAGCCAGCCTTTCAAGCGCACAAAGTCTGGGACTAGCATAAGCATCGTCTTATGAAGTAGAGGAGGCCAGCACATATTCTGACCTCAAATGTCTCTGTGGCTTTTTTAAATGTCCATTGTTCTTTGTGTGTCATTAAATTCAGAAAATAGGGATCAACTACTAGAATCTAGATTGGCCCACCTCCAAAGCTAATGATCTTTGCTTGTGTTTACCTAAGAGTAAATGCATGTGCACACACAAACACACGAGAGAGAGAGAAGACAGATAATGAGTGGATGGATGGATGGATGGATGAATGGATGGATAAATGGATGGATGATGATGGATGGATAGACAGACTGACTGACAGATAACAGAGGATGTTGGTTATAAGAAAGATTCCTCTCATTTGAAGGCTGGAGGTTTGTGAGATTTAGTGTATACTATATTTTCTGTTTTTTGTTTTCTCTAAATTTCTCTAGTTTGGCTTCAATCTAACCTTCAACCTGGTCACTAAACTATGTATCCTATCACTGGCTCCTGACAGTAATTGTTTTAATGAGGGTCTGACAGACTTCTGTTGGTCCCCAGGAAGCATGGCAGAGGAATTGTGTTTATAATCAGCTCTAATCCATTCTAATCTTCCACCTTAACCTCATCAAGACTTAAGTGATTGATTTTTTTTATTTTTCAGTCTCCTGAAAATAAAGGCCTCCTGAGATGAAATTTGGAAGCCATCCAAAGATAAAGAGACAACCGAGGCCTGGCACCATTTGTACTTGGATGTAAAACATGTTTTGGCAATTTCCCTCCTGCCGGCTCTTAGTCCATAATTGAACACGAGTATGATGCCAGGTCATGTTTCACAAGAATACCCTGATCCCTTCTTCACCTTGGTGACAGTTACCCAAAGACACAACATGGCGAATAACAGTACATGGGCCAAGTTGCTTTTCTGCATCCCGACTCCTCTAAGCCCACCCTCTACAGAGTCTAAGAACACGGTCCGTGGGTTTCAGTTTAGTGTTTCTGGCCATAGTGAAGCTCTTTCCTGTTTACTCCACTCAGGAGGACGATAGCACGTGCGGTACCTTTCTAGCACATGTTGGTGCCAGTTGGAACAGCCATGCGCTGCTGGGATAAGGAGGAGCTGAATTTTAATTCAGCTGTCATTCAAACAAAGGCTCCTTTGTAAGCTCTCGGTGACACTGGGGCTGAAATCATGAAGTGAGTAGTATGGAGAACAAAAGAAAGCTGGCCGTTCCTGTTCCCACCTCTCGTCCCTTTTACCCCTGCTCTTAGCCCTGTCCTTTCGCCATTTCCTGAGGTTCCAATTGTCTCTATGTACACACAGTAGTCAGATAGCCAGTCCTCCCTCATCTCCCTGTGTCTCTCCCACTCACTTCGCCCAGCTGCCTTCTCCTGTCCTGCACCCCGGACATCAAGCGCTGCTGGATCCGGCAGAAGCACCACTACCCTCTTCTCCAGCCTTGATGCTGCTCAGGAATCTATTTAGCCTGCTTGTCCCCATCTTCTCAGTCACTAGTCAAGAAATTACTTCTTCACTAGTTCCCCAGGTCTCTTCTCCTGCTACTTTTCACCAGTCACACACCAGGAACTCAAATATAAACTTTTAGAACTTGGTTGATGCCGGTATTTCAATTTTTGTCACAATTCATCTCATGATCTCTCTTTCACAGAAGAAAGACTTCTGTTAGGGGTCTGGTCACTCCATCTGTGCACCGGCCCAGCTGCCTCATTGCCCAGATACTTTTCTGTGTATTCTCCCTTCACAGCCTTGTAAAGTGGGTTAGTGCATGCGCACTGCCCCATCCCAACCACTCACACATTCCAGTCCTCAGAAATTCAGTTATAACAACTCTGTATCTATAGCTTCTGTTCTTATTAAAGAAAATCTGTGCTTTCATTTTTAAATAATTTCTCTTTACTTTTGAGGAATTCATATGTGTGCATAATGAGACATGATTATATCCACCATTTCTCTTCTTCAAGTCTCCCTGTATTCATTCAACACACCACTGTCCAAACTTGATGTCCTTTTTTTGGGATCACCTACCAAGGCCAGGGGATACTGCCCATATGTGCATTGGTGTGGAGTGACCCAATGGTGCATGGGCTTAGCCTTTAGAAAGAATGATTCTTCCCCCATCTCTCACCCCGGTGGATCTCACCTCCCAATAGCTCCTCAGCAAAGGAGGACCTGGGGGAGTGTCTACCTCATCTATACTAAAATTTTTGGATGACTTAATCTTGCATTGGTAACCACAGTCACTGTGAGTTCATAGGAATAGTAACATTATTTCTGAAAAATAGCATTTACAATATTCTTCCCCATCGTCCAGCTCTTCCATTATTTTGTATGAATGTATTTTTGACATTTTTAATTACATGTAGGCATATATGTCTTGTGGGGATGTGTACATGTAAATGAAAGTGCCAACAGAGACCGGAGATGTTAGATCCCTTGAATTTGGAGTTACAAGCAGTCATGAGTTCTCCAACCTTGGGCTCTGGGAACTGAACTGAAGTCCTCTGCAAGAGCAATACAATCTCTGTAACAAGTCAGCTTCTCCAGTCCCAACATCTCACATTCTTTCTATGTGCTTTCCTTGATGTTCCCTTGTAAACAGAGACTGCCCATTCATTCCTGGCTGCCCAGACCCGAAAATCACACAAGACTATATTAATTGCAACACTGTTTGGTCTACTAGTTCAGACTTCTTATTAAGTAACTCTTACATATTAAGTTAACTCAATTCTATTAGTCTGTGTATCACCATGAAACTGTGACCTACCAGTAAAGTTCCAGTATGTTCTTCTCCTTTGGCAACTACATAGTGTCTCCCTGACTCCACCTACTCTCTCTAAATATATCTCTTCCAGCCTGGCTATATTCTGCTAAGAGGTTGGCCAAAAGTGCTTTATTCACTAGCCAATAAAGGCAACACATATACAGAAGGACATCCCACATCATTCCCTTAACCTGGGCAGCATGGACTGGGGATGAGGTGTCCCAATTATAGCTGAGCTCTCAGACTTTTATTCTCAGCACTTTGACCAGGTATGCATTTCTGCATTGACTGTTGTCCATGAAAAAAAAAAGCTTCTTTAACTAAGGCTGAGAGTACAACAGGAGCAGGTTCAACTCAAGGGCCTACGGTCTCCTCAACCATGGGCTTTTGACGATGACAATTTTACAGGATATAGAGAGCGGAATACTGGTGGTGTGGAGACATATGCAGGGAGGGTGAGGGTGTATAGGGGATATCACAGGGCTCAGGGAAGGGATAACCCAAAAGAAGAATTGTGAAAACCCATATAGACACATACTGTCTCACAACCCAATTAAAATACATTGGAGGGATAGTAGACCATATGTGATATGAAGGAACTGAGGTCAAACATATTGGTGTTTCTTGGATTAAACTTGGATAAAGCAAGGAATAGGGTAGAGTGTGGGGTAGTGGGCATATTAACCAAAACTAAGATGTAAGAAAAAGCTTATGGAAGCCTGCTAGTTTAGTGAGCTAACTTCCAATTATAACTTTACAAAATTGAGTGGAATTATTCTGCATGGATGAACAATGCTGCTCCCGGAAACACATGGCTCGTTCAATAAGAACTGCAGTGGAGACCCAGGATACCTCCTTAAATTTAGTGGTTGCAGAGGCTCCAGAGGTCTCCAGAACAACCCAGGCTTGTCCCAGTGCCCTTGATCCATTCTTTTCTCAGCACTTATCATTGTTTGCTTGGTTCTTTTGTTTGTTTGTTTGTTTGAAATAGGATCGCACATAGCCTAAGCTGGTCTAGAACTCAGTATGTAAGAAAACCTTGAACTTCTGATGCCCCTGTCTCTGTCTCCTAACTTCTAGGATTACAGGTACACACAACCACAACTGCTTTTATTCCACGCTGGGGATCACACCAGGGGCTTCGGGGATGCTAGGCAAGTACTCTACCAACTGAGTTACGCTCCCAGCCCCCATTTTATTTTAGTTAATGGAAAACATTCCTGGTCTTTGGTCTACCAGCAGACTTTAGGACGTGTCATCAAACTGACAATTATTAGAAGAAATGCCAGACTATAACCCAAGAATGACTGAAATTAAAAAGAACATTTTGTTGTTTTTATTGCATTGATGCCTTGAGCCAGAGAGATTTTATGTCAGAAGACCAGAGAGATTTTATGTCAGAAGATATCCAAGGGCCAACTTGACGACATGTGGACAGAGGCCATATGATAAATTTGATGTGGGAAAGAGAGACATCTGACAACTGGGTCAAAGGGGAAGGTGGGCGACAAGTAGACAGAGCAGTCACGAAAGAGGAGATGAGCGAGGTAACTTTTATAGAAGAAGGCAGCAGAACAAAGACCTCGCTCGGGCACACAGCAATAAATACCATGTTAGGGCGTTCATCACTAAAGACACGCTCTCATTTCTGCAACCACTTTTCAAGGCATTCCTGTCTGGTCTCCATGAAGCCCCAAACATCACTAACACATAAACACTAAATTGCTTATGGCACTCCAAAGGCAGAAGAACCCAAGGTAATTATGTCATCCATTTAAGATGTTTTATGTCACGAACACGGTTACACAAGGCCATTTCTAGCTCCCATCAGGGCAATAAGGGACAATATGTGAAGTTGGATGGAAAAAAATTCAATAGTCAAGTCCAATATAAGATTTTGAGTCCAGTCTCATAGGCATAGATTCATTTGGATTTATTCTTGTTTGGTCACCTGCATTGTGAAGAAAGTTATGAAAACCTATGGGCATTGACTAATCATTCCCTGGACCCTTGGGCCAAATATTTTAAATCAGGAAAATGTGGAGACTACGTTGCTTTGCTCTGCCCTCCTCTCTACCACAGTGGAAACTGTAACTGCTTCTCTAGATAAAGACTAAAAGACTTGATTGTTGAATGACCTGAGGCCAATGAAAATTCAGAAGGGGGACTGAGGGAAGTACTTAGTTGGTAAAGGCCTGTCACATGAGCTTAAAGACCTGAGTTTGATGCCTCAGAACTCCTGTAAAATCCCTGAGCATAGCAGTAGCTAGTAATCCCAGGCTAGGGAGGCAAAGACAAGAGGATCTCTGGGGCTTGCTGGCCAGCCAATCTACCTAAACCAATGAGCTCTGCTTTCAGTCAGAGACGCTAAGAAAGAGCTATTGAAGAAGGTACCTGACATGGGTGTGTCCTACGTAGGCACCCCCCACACACGTGTGCACATATACAGACACACAAACACACATGATCTTCAGGAGTGAGTTTGATGAAAATATTGACATAGTTCTTATCTATAGTAATTCAGAAAGTAATTGGGGCTGATAGTTGCTGACTTTCCTGCAACTTTTTACAGTCTCAGTTTTTTTAAAAAAAATGGTTTTTTTGGTTAAATTTCTATGGAGACAAATAATAGAGAATTTGAACTCTCAATTTATTTTTAGAGGCATGTTTTTAAAGCAATGGAATTATTAATTCAATCTTAAATTTCTTTTATGGCATCCCTGTGTCTAACCCAATAGTTCTATGCATAGGGTAGCAATTTACTTTAGGCTTTTATGTAAGTCCTAGCAAGATCTGCCCATTAATCCAATCACTACAGCAGGCTATGATTAATTCACTCCAGCATTGATTTTTAAGGTCAAAGAAAAAGCCTCCTTCCAGGAGGAAGAAATGCATTAAGGGATTATAGGCTAAAACTGCCAGGACAAAGATATTTACCCATATAATTTATTGTAATTTTCTGTTTTATGTGGACTATCATCTTCCCATATTTCATGGAAATCTCATATTTTATAATTTAATGGCAGACCAAATCATTTAGTGATGACCATTAAGCCTGTCTTGAGTCAGTGAACTAGAAAGCTATTTTCATTTGTGTAATCTTTAGCCATTTACTACTTTACTAATGAGGAAATGCAAGCCTAGAAAAATCAGATGGCCTATCTGCCTGACACCATTGATCTGAGAAGAGGGATATCTAGAAACCATCTTTGTCCTTTTACTCCCGCGTCCTTTGTTCCGAGCACTTGTAGTTCTTGCTGTGATGTTATTAGCTGATGTGTGCACCAGATACTGGACTTTCACATAGGTTATACCCTAGAATCTCCACAGCAGTCTCGGGAAACAAGCATTGTAGTTATCCTAATTTTATGTTCAAGAAAGTGAAGTTGTGACGTGTTACTTAGCCAAGGTCATTGACTTAACAGCTAAGCTGGATTAATATTTACAATGAATGAAAATTTTGTTTTGTACCAAACCTCAAGCTACAAAGCATTTCCTATATCTACAAACCATGTCTTAAGAAGAAGATATTGAATGTTCTTTCTCACTTTGGCCATTCGCCACTGTCTCTCTTAGAACAAATAACAATTTGCCTCATAGGAGAATTGCTAGATCATATGACAGTTTTATTTATTTATTTTTGAGGAATCCTCATGGCTATGCAAATTTACATTTCCACCAACAACACATGAGCTTCTTTCTCAGCATCCTTAGTAGCTTTTGTTGAGAATAGATTTTTTAAATGGGAAGTGAAAACAAAGGCCTGGGATGTTAAACAGAAGAAATGGGATGGAGGGCTAAACACTGATAAGACGAAGGACAATGGGTTAAAGTGGCAGATTGAAGAATCTAGAAGAACCGTGAAGATGACTTGTTACCCAAGGTCTTCTGCAACAAGAGTAGAGACCTGCAGCATGGAGTTTTCTTTGATGTCTTGAGCCAATAGCCAGCCTTTCTAAGAGTTTGGTTTTCTAGTACTTACCATGCAGAAGAAGAGGCCAGGAGATGTCTATCCTGGCTTCTAGACACCTCTTATCCATGTTCTCAAACTTGTAAAAGAAACACTACTACACGTGTGTTTATACATTGACCCTCGCACACTGATAGTGGGAGACTTCAGTAGCCCACTATCACCAGTGAACAGATTATCCAGTGTCAGAAACCAACTTCAACAAAAATACTGCTTACCAGGGTATGGACATGGGGACCAGAAAAATAGTAAAAAGGGTGAAGACAATGTGAGAATAATAAAACAGAAAGCATAGGATAGTACCAGGAGGGAGTTCCAGTGAATACTGAAAATCACCACGTTGAAGTTTCCGTACACTTTTATACCACAGTACTACAGGTGGAAGAAGACAAAAAACTGCTTTAATATGACGCAAAGGGCAACTAAAACAGTTACTTGCTTCAATACGTTGAGATAGCAAGTTGTTTAGGCAGTGAATCCACCCTAGACCAAGAATCCTGAAGGCAGTTACTCCCAAAGTCAAACCTCCCATTTCAAAAGCAGGAGCAGAAGTATGCTTGAATTTCCTGAACATTGGTCAAAGTGGAGTGGGCCATCTTAATGTCAAAAGAACCAAGTAACCACACCCTAGGTCAGGATGTGTAGCCCTGGTTGTTGTCAACAAGTTTGAGCAACTTCAAACTCTCTGACCTTCAGACAAGGTGGAAATAGGTTCATATTTTTGGGCCTCCACAAGCCAGACAACACCTAAACAGAGAAATACTGAAACTCAAAGACATTGTAAAACAAATGAACATAGCAGATAGTTACAGAACATTTCACCAAAACACAAAAGTATACACCAACTTCTCTGCACCTCGTGAAACTATTTCCAAAGTTGACCACATACTTGAAAGCAGAGCAAGTCTCAACAGATAGAGAAAATTTAAATAACTCCCTTCATCCTATCAGAACACCACAAATTAAAGCTAGGTATCAACAATATAAAGTTTGCAAGTGTTGCAGCTCTGGGGGGAAAGATATTCTGACTTATTGTGAAACTGGGGTGTGGTAGGGGATGGTCCCCTTGCAGTATATGGCAATCCCGTTCCTCTCCAAGAGAGCCATTACAGTGGAACTCTGTTACACCCCCTTAAAGGCAGCTTCCCTGCAAAGGTATCTGTTTCTTTTTGTTTTGTTTTGCTTTGCTTTGTTCTTTTTTTTTTTTTTTTTTTTTTTTTGAGACAGGATTTCACTGTAGCTTTGGAGCCTGTTCTGGAACTAGCTCTTGTAGACTAGGCTGGCCTCAGACTCACGGAGATCTGCCTGCCTCTGGCTCCCAAGTGCTCTCATTAAGGTATTAGCTTCTTATATCTGGTCCAAGATATTGTTATTTCTGCTTTACTCTGCTAAATAGGAAACTTCTGCAGAAATGTCACAATCTTCTCTGACTCCATCGACAAGTTGTTTCTTTTTTTCTTCAGCCGCTTTAAGGAAATGTCTCAGCAAAGGTTCTGCTCTGTGCCAGCAAAAGAAGATATTCATCCAAATCTCTTTAAAGAAACTATACTAATGAAGAAACAGCATGGTATAACATTAAAAACAGACACACTAATCAATGAAATTTAATTAAAGACCCAGATATAAATCCAAACACATATGGACACCTGGTTTTTAACGAGGAAGCCAGAAATGCACAGTAGAAAAAAGACAGCGTCTTCAACAAATGGTGCTAGCCAAACTGAATGATTGCATGTAGAAGAATCTAAATAGATCCATATTTACTAACCTGCACACAACTCAGCTCCGAATGGATCAAAGACCTCAGCATAAAACCAGACACACTGAACCTGACAGAAGAGAAAGTGGGCATAACCTTGAACACGTTGGCACAGGCTACAACGTCCTAAACAGAACACCAGTAGTGCAGGCTCTATAATGAACAATTAATAAATGGGACCTCATGAAACTGAAAAGTTTCTGTAAGTCAATTGGACTAAGTGGCATTTTACAGAATGGGAAAAGATCTTTATAAACTCCATTTCTGACAGAGGGCTAATATTCAAAATATATAAAGAACTCAAGAAACTAGATATCAAAAAACTAAATAATCCAATTTAAAAATTGGGTACAGATATAAACAAAGAATTCTCAATAATAAAAAAAAATCTCAAAAGCCCGAGAAACATTTAAAGAAATGCTCACCATCTTTAGCCATCAGGAAGATACAAATCAAAACCACTTTGAGTTTTCATCTTATTCCTGTCAAAATGACTAAGGTCAATGACCCAAGTGTCAGCTTATGCTGGCAAGGGTGTGGAGAAGGAGGAACACCCCTCCACTGTTGCGGGGTGAAAATTTGTACAGCCACTATGGAAATCAATAAAGCAGTTTCCCAGAAAACTGGGAATTGATCTATCTCTCTCAAGGTTTATCTACGTCACTCTTGGGCATATACCCAAAGAACAGTTGCTCAACCACGTTCACTGCAGCTTCGTCCATAATAGCCAGAAAGTGGAAACAACCTACATATCCTTCAACTTAAGAATGGATAAAGAAAATGTGGTATGTTTACACAAAGGACTCGATTGATAAAATCATCGTGAAATTCACAGGCAAAGGAATGTAACTCGAAAAAAATCATCTTGAATGAGATAACTCAGACTGAGAAAGACAAATATGTATTCACTTATAAGTGGATATTACTCATTAAGTAAATGATAACCAAACACCAATACTTAGACCTGCAGAGGTTAGGTAGAGGAGGGGTCCAGGGAGGACACATGGGTCTATCAGGAAAGGGGGAATAGAATATATTTTAAGAGTGGACTGAAGGAAGTGAGGACAGGTGTGGGCTAGAGTGGGTAGGTCAAGTGGGAGGATGGAATGAAGTGAGACGGTATGAGGGGAGACAGCTGGAATTGGAGGCATATGGGGTGGTGTGGAAACCTAATGCAGTAGAAACTTCCTTGACTCTGTGAAGGTGAACTTAATGAGGACTCCTAGTAATGGAGAATACTGAGTCTCAACTAGTCATCTCTTGTAGCCAGACAAGCCTTCCGGCGGTGGGTCTGGGTTGCCTTCAAACACCCCAGGCTGATGCTAAAACAAAGGCACCACTTCCTGTTCACGCTGCTTCCTGAACAGAGATGCACGATGGCAGGCCAGCTCTCCGTCCTGCACCGTGCCTCCCTGGTTTACTGCCATGTTTTCCCTCCCACGATAGACTGTCTCCCTCTGGAGCTGTAAATCTAAACCCACCTTTTCTCCCTTAAGTGGCTTCTGTCACGGTGTTTTATCGTGGCAAACAAGAAGGAACTGAAACACACAGTGCACTTGGTACTCAGGGAATTCGCTGAGCAGTACGCTCAGAATCAACGCTTTCAAGTGGATGAGGAGAGCAAGAGGGGAAGAAGGAGATGTTGGTCTGTGTTCAGGATGTGGCACAGCCTCACTGTAGCGCAGCTCGGGAGCTGGCAGACACTAGGCAGTTTGTTTCCATAAACAAAGCAAGTGCTCAGGCCTTGTGGGCTTTGCCTGTCACCGGCCACTTATTGACGGTGGGAAATTTTTCAAAGGGGCAGGGATGCATCAACTTGGAGAGGCAGCTTTCTTTAGAAAAGAAAAATTCTTGGAAAAATAGCTGAACTATGAGCTACATGATTTTCTAAAAACAAAGGACAGGTAGGATTTTGGGGATTCTTTTGATGGCCTTATTTCAACATTGTGGATCTTGTAAAGGGATAGTGTTATACTGTTTTAATAGACGTGGCATTGCCTTAGAGTTTTACTGAAAATTATTCCTATGGTACCCATTCCACAGCCATGGCTGCTTTGAGAACTGCGGACAGAGCAGTACAAAAGGCAGCTCACCATGTACTCCCTTTTCTTAGGAAAGGCCACACTGCCCTTCCAGTGTGGACACCACTGCCACCCAGCAGGCACTTTCCTAGCTTGCCAAGAGAAACATAATTTCTCAACAGGTCTTCCGCCTTCCTTTAAAAAAATCAGTACAATTGATTATGTTCTTTGACAATTCCATACCTGTATACAATACAATATTCTGTGATTACTTTCTCCCCTGGCCTTTTTTTTTTTATCATCCTCCTATCCCTATTAACCCCCTCCTCCATACCTGCTCTTTTCCCAAATTGATGAGTTTGGTTTTGTTCTGCGACCCACAGTGTAACCAAGGTCATCTATAGGACTGTTGGATTGGAGCTATTTACTGGGGCCCAGGGAGGTCAACGGTGGGTCCACCACTGAAGGCAGTGACTCTCCATCTCTCTGAGTTTCTCTGTAGCAAATATGTCAGCAGCGAGGGTGGGCCACCTTGAGCTCCTCCTCACCCATGCAGATTCTTGGAGAACCTGTTCTTATACAGACCCATCACATTCTGCCTCCCAATTTACCCCTCATCCACTCAACTTGCCTGCGCCCACCCCCTTCGTCTTTTGTGATCAAACAATACTGCATTATGCTGATGCTGGGAGGGGGAGGGGGGACCCGAACCTATACTAATTCCCAACTGAAGAAGAGAAACTACGCTCATGGCCTGGACTTGAAAGCTCTCTGTGCTCCAAACTTGCCTCTCAGTGGCTTTGATTTGCATCCAGCTACTGCCCCCAAAGAACAGCTCAGATGTACACTGCATCTGCTTTGAACTTCAATGCTCACATGCATCGGCTCTTCCTAGCTCCTCTGTCTGGAATAGCTCACCTCCCAGTGTCTTCAAGGATGACTTCAGTAGCATTAAGGCCAGGTTCAGATTCGATACTTCAGATGATTCTGGTCATTTTCTCCCTAGACCTCTCGCTGTTTGGTTCTGTAAATTTTGTGGTGCTGGTTCACTCGGGCAGCACGTTACAAGGGTGGAACTTTAGCTTTGTTTGTTTGTTTCATTTTCTGATGCACACGGATGCCCTTTCCCTAGCAGAATGGCAAGTTTCTTGAGAACAAAGACCATGATTTTTCCATTATATTTAAATGACCTAGACGTGTATGTCTTCAGTGATCCCTGAAAGGTCACAATAAATATTTTTCAGTTAACTGAATCCTTGAGTGTCTTGTTTTCAAACACACTGGGAAGTGCTCAAATGGTATAACACTTCACTTTCTTGTAATTTATGTGAGTGGATTAAAAATAAAAGTCCAGTAATATTTGAGTTAATCACTGTAGCAACCACAAAAATAAGTTTACCACTTGCTCTCCTCCTCCTTCTCAGTGCCCTTGTCTAATTGAGTGTTTAGATAGACTGTTTAAAAATGTTGTCCAAACACAGTCCTGGCTTGCTTCTCTAGCAAAAGTGAATGTACGTCCCAGCTCCCCTTTGGAAATAATTGTGTTTGCCTCTGAAGTTCAAGAAGTTCAAGGTTTCCCTTCACGTTGTGAAACTGACTGCTTCTGTTTCCTTTTCATATGCAGCAAGCTGGAATATAAGGCAGAAGAAATGCTGTGTGCTTTGGGATTTGGTGAGCAAAGAGGATAATAGGAGAGATTGATACGGCTTCATAAAAGAGTTATTTTTAAGTACAGAGAATGCCTATCCCCCTGCTGAAACAGCCTTTAGAAAATATTACCAGGACGGAAAAGCCGCGGAGGCCGTTCCTATCACCTGGGAAAGCTTGTCTGGTCCGCAGGCTGTTGCTGCCACCTGCTGCAGAAACACAGCCATGGAGGGGCTGCCACTTGGGGCTTGTCACTTCAAGGTATCAGATACATTCAATCTGTATGCCACGAGCAACTGAAAACTGTCTTCTCTGCGAGTCTAGATGGATCCCAAAGGAAAACAAGGAAAATCCTGTCTTCAGGCCACAGAAGTTCCTAGGCATTAGATCATGAACCAGGAGTCAAAAACAAAACAAAAACAAACAAAAAAACTAGCTAAAATGGGCTTAACATACTCACTGATGTGCTATGCAGTTCTTTATGGTTCTTTGCGTAGCCAGATAAGGCTCCTGACCATTGCAATGAGGGATTGCCCATTCTGGCCTCCAACCTAACAAGACAAGGGGTGGAAAAAGACACTCACTTCTCCCCTTCCCAGAAATGTGGATTTCCCTACAAGAAGCTAGACAACGAATTCAGTAGGAGAGCTGGCATTACTCCCTGTTATTCTTCAGAGTTTATTAAAATCAAATATGTTAACCATTGTTCTTGCACCCTGGAGCAATTTTGGACAGAAAATATATCTTAAGATTGGGTTGAAACGCTGTTATGAGAGGCTAAGAGCTCGTGTCTGCTAAATGACTTTGTATTCTTGAAAGGAAATGTATAAAAAGCACACGGGGACTGCTCTGCACGATTTCCTTTGTTTGGATTTTAGAGGCAGCTTGATTGACAAAGAGACTGAAGGAGAGAATCTTGTGATATGAAAAAAATCTTTTAGAGGTGAGACACAAGGTTTCAGAGAACAGCTTCTGCATTGTTCTTGTGGCGGTTATACTTAGCCCTGAACCACACTACTTTCCTGTTTGCATTTCATTTCCTGGGGACTTGCCAAGCGATCAACAACCCCAGCCCTGTGGTAGAGTTGGGGTTTTGAGCACGAATAGGGTGACGAGCGTTTGCTTAGCTAGAGACATCCACTGACTCCTGAGATCATTACAGAAATGCTGATGTGAGCTGTTCGGGAGGCAATGGGGAGAAAATGGACATACTGTGCGGTTTACTCCATCATCCAGATACAGTTTTTCAGGGGTAAGACATCCGTTCAATCCTGTCCTTTCAGATGGCTGCTTTAGGTAACTTTGCTCCTTTGAAATGCCTCATGACTGCTGCAAAAGTTGATCACTAAAGGGCAAACTGTTGCTAAGGTTGTCAGTCATGCATGTGACAGCCAGGAAAGGATGTTAGAGTCTAGACAGGATTTCTCATGAGCCAAGAACGGAATGGATGGTTTGTGCCATTGCTATGGCCTCTCTTCACCATTTTCTCTCTTCAAAGAGTCTTGAGTAATTGGAAAATTGTGTCTTGGAGAGGAAATGCTCCTGGACCATTTTAAAGACAATTCTAGAAAAGCAGCCCTACAATTGTGTCCATGGGCAGAAAGCTGTGCTAAGCTTTTAATCCTGTCTCAAGCATTTCTTTTCTCTTTAGATTAACAAGCATTTCTCCTCTGTAATACCAATGTCATTAGTGGTTGGATGTATGTTGCGTCTTAGTCATATACAAAGAGTGCTCTGGAAAGCCAAGTGGAGTCCTTATGGCCATGGGAACCAGAACCTAAAAGACCTGCTCCAAAACTGAAGGACAAAAGCTTAGATCTGAATACCACAGTACAAGATTATTATTTAAAACCTGAGGGTCTTAATAATTAACTGTGTTTGGCTGTGAAGGTTGTAGGAGTTTCTGAATCAAAGACATTGGAAATGGTGGTCCAGATAGGCTCAGAGGCATGTCATTGAAGGATCCCTTCCGGGGAGTTGCACTCAGATATGTGGACCTCTGTCTACCCAAGCTTTGTGCACCTGCAAGTGCAGAGTAACTCCTATCCATCCAGTGCTCTTGAGGGCTGGTTTCTTCTCAGCAGTTGTCATCTTTTTATCCTTTCCCCTTGTGAGCTCTGGGGGACTTGTCACAATAATGTATAACTTCCGCAATGGTAAAGTCTAAAACGGAGACCAGCATTTCTGAAGACATATCAAAGACTCAATGCTGAACGAATTTTTAGTGGTCTGTACCATGCCGTCAGGTTTCTGATGGAAGAGAGAATCTTCTTTTATGTTGAGCATCTCATGAGCCAGGTATAGATGATGCCCTAGGGTACCTCTACCTAAGGCATCTCCTCCCTTCTCCTTTGGAGATTTACCTACATGGAGATGAGGTCTGTTTCTCCTCAGAGGGAATGTCAAGGCTCTTACTCTACTCAACCAGACTAAATGTAGGAGGCAGTTTGGAGTTATGAAGTTAATGTTAAAGAAAAATTACAGATGTGACTAATTGCAAAGAGAATTTACGTTCTCTTAAGGGAGTGGCCTCTAAATGATCTATGTCGTTTCTCAGTGCTTTGATTTCCTTTCTGATAAGGTAACATAACAATATGACTCTTATGATGTACGAAGATTAAAACAATAGTTGTTTAAAATACCCTGGTAAACACATACTCTTTTAAAAGAAAAGTCACTCTATTGCAAAGAATTTACAGAGAAAGTCTGAAAACAAACTGCTGTACTTAACTACTTATTACAGAAACTGACTCAGAAAGATCAACTATATTCAGATGTTTTTCAGCTTCATGATAGGTTTATTGGGACACTTAACTGAGCTTAATTTGTCGGCTGAGGAGGTAGCTCAGCAATTACGAGCATTTCCTGCTCTTATAGAGGACCTAAGTTTGGACCCTGTTCTGCACATCCGGTAGCTCAGAACCAGCTGTAACTCCAGTTCCAAGAGCATCTGTGGGCATCAATGGGCATTGGCGCTCATATTCGCACACAGAAACATACTCATATATAACTAAAAATAATAAAATAAATCTTTAAATATGCTCAGTTTTATTCACAGTTAGTCAGACACCTTCAGTTACTTTTTGGGCAGATGAACAGAGAAGTATGTAAGTGTTCATTGTTTCCTCCACTCATCCAAAATCGCATGAGTTTTTCTACACCTAGGGCAGCCAGGAAGAAATCTCAGTGACTCTCTCCTATCAGTGTGCTGAACAGGGTTTTTAAGAGTCACTCTGTGTTTTGTATGCTAACCAAAGATATGTTTTAAAGAACACACGCACGCACGCATACATGCGTACACACACGCATGCACAAACATGCACACACACACACACACACACACACACTCTAAAGGGATACACTCCAGGTGAGTTATGCAAACTGATTACTTACATCCTTCTTTTCCAGGCATATGGGAAGAAAGAGTCAACGCAGGAGAAACCATATATTCTCCACCTGGATCCGACGTCAACTTGACCTGCCAAACAACAAAGGAGAAAGAATTCTTGGTACAGGCACAGTGGTCTAAGGTCACCGATAAAAACGATCCCATCGTGGTTTTTCATCCTCAGTATGGCTTCCACTATGCTCAGGGGCATGCCCATGGGGCACAGGAGGCTTTTATCAAAACTCGGAACAATGTAACAGAATGGACTCTGTCCTTAGAGAATACCTCTACCACCTTCAGTGGACAGTATGAGTGCAGCTTTACTGTGTATCCAGAAGGTATCCAGACTACCGTCTACAACCTCGTTGTGGCACCTCGTGAGTATAACCTACACAAGAAGGGATGCTTCATGTTTTCATGTGGCTTTCCCCCATTTAGCAAGCACACATTGACAACCATGTTCTAGCACACATTGACAGCCATGTTCTAGATTTGGTGTTGAACATGCAGAGGCTCAGCAGAAAGAAGTATTGTCTGATAAGAGAAGTAGCAACAAATCTTAGAATGCCACAAGTCAGTGTGATGTTGCAACAGTGGCGAGTATTACTAACGAGAACGATCAGAGGAAAGAGCACAGCAGAATCCAGTGAAATGGGGGCTGAGAAAGGAATACCCAGGTCAAAGTCTGAGGAGTGCGTACTGTTAATGCAAGTTAGAAGGGGCAGCCATGGGAAATAGTTTGCAAGGTTTAAAGACATGGGAATATGCAAGTGTAGATTCATAGGTAAGGCTAGTGAGGACCAGATGATGTCAGATCTTGTTGACTATGTTGAAAGTTCTGACTTTTACGTAAGAATCTTAAAAAGAAATGGAATTTTTCCAACAAGTGATGAGGATAACATTTGTGGTCTGATTGTGTTTTGTTATAAAAACATGATCCTGGGGCTGGAGAGATGGCTCAGACGTTAAGAGCATTGCCTGCTCTTCCAGGGGTCCTGAGTTCAATTCCCAGCAACCACATGGTGGCTCACAACCATCTGTATTGAGGTCTGGTGCCCTCTTCTGACCTGCAGGCATACACTCAGACAGACTATTGTATACATAATAAATAAATAAATATTTAAAAAAATAAAAACATGATTCTGGCTTCAGTATGGAAATGACTTTAAAGCGGACAAAGAAATAATGGGAATATATCAGAAGACCATTTCCAGCTACCCAGAAGAAATATAGTGGTAGTCTGGTAGACATGGAAGGAAACTCACACATTTTACATACTGAGTTTAAAACACACATGAATTGATCATAGATTGCATGTAGACAGGAGTGTCTGAATGAAGACAGAAGAAACTCGGAGGGTGGCATTGGACTCCTGGTGTGTACACCAGTCTGTTGGTGCCAGTTGCTGGGACAAAAGATGAAGGAAGTGGCATGGCTTCATGAGTGAATTTGTGGAAGTGAACTTGGATGTTTATTGTAAGGCAAGTAAATGGTCCAGAGAGGCTCCTGAACATGTAGCATTTAGAATGTACAGGCTTCAAGGACCTGCATTTGTGATGGAACCCTGAATTTAAGCTCTAGGTACACTCTGGATAGAAATGAATTTGACTCGGGGTCCATCTTGTAAGTTCTCTGAGCCTGTTTTGGTCTTTATCATGATAACACTTGCCCTACATGACTCAGTTCTGAGGTAAAATGATTTCTATTCCTGCTAACAGGAACAGATACACACAAAAACTAGCAAATAGAAAGCGTACGGGAAATTGAATGTTTTAGACGCAAGGGATAAGTAGCCTGGTAATAAGAGAAAAGAACAATAAGACCTATCTCGGGAAAGCCTTGCTGCAGGGCGCACGCGACTATCCTGATACACAGCAGGGATGGACTTCTCAACTCCTCCCCGTGTCTAACTCCTGCTGCTCCTAGGCAGTGATGTTTGGATAATCTCTGTATAAAGTAGGATTCCATCAATGGAGTGAAATACGACTTCCAATCAGCTGACGACAGGATAGGCAGAATGTGGTTGAAATAAAGAGACAAAAGACCAGCTGAGAGCAGCACGTAGCTGTGGGTACTTCAGATTCTGGTCATCAGGGAAGCACTAGATGTGCCACTTACTATAGACAGCGTCATTCACACTTCACAAGCATTTCAGGTTTCTAGGTTTTCGGTTTCTGACACAACAAATGGAGATGTTTACAGTTCTTCTTTATCTTGAAAATCCTCTAAGGTAATCTGTGTACAGTACTTCAGTTCCTATTAAAAGGTAGGAGTTGGGCTATAGAGATGGCTCAGCAGAAGCAGGGCGGTGGTGGCGCACGCCTTTAATCCCAGCACTCGGGAAGCAGAGGCAGGCGGATCTCTGTGAGTTCGAAGCCAGCCTGGTCTACAAGAGCTAGTTCCAGAACAGAAACCAAAAGCTACGGAGAAACCCTGTCTCAAAAAAAAAAAAAATAAAATAAAATAAAAAAAGAGAGAGAGAGATGGCTCAGCAGTTGTTGCTCTTGCAGAGGATGTAGGTTCAGTTCCCAGCACCCACATGGTGGCTTACAGCCATCTGTAACTCCAGATACGGGGGATCTGATGCCTTCTTCTGACCTCCTCAGGCACCAGGCACACATATATACATGAGGACAAAATATGAATATAAATAAAATATAAATAAATATTAAAATAAAGTAAGGGCATTGCAAATGGCTGATGTTAATAGTAGTAATAATAATAATACAAGAAGGGACATTATTTTTAAATTCTTATTGAAAGGAACTTCTTTTTCTTTTTATAGTGGTCTGATGTGGAATCCAGTGAGATATTGTCAGACATTAGCCCAAGTACAACTAGTCATTAGCTTCAAGTTCAACATTGGTACCTAATCAATACTCTATTGTAAAAGGGCAACATGGTTGTATCTTCCATTGCTGTGCCTACAAAACTCCCAGGATCTGTCATCTGGACAAGGGGGTGTACTCAGTAAAATCGAGGGTATATTGTGGTTCCAATGAAGGCAGTAATGGAAAAAGGTATTCAGAAATGAGCAATGTTGCCTTTAAGAAAAGTACATTTCTTGAAAGAAAAGGCAATGTGAGGTGGTTAAGCTTGTAGCTACTGAAAACTGTGAATAGATAAAGAAACAGAGCCATATTTATGTTTTCTGTGGTTGGAAATTTTCAATCTTCGTTCTGAGCTTTGCTGTTGATCCTCTGAGTCAGATGGAAAACAACGACCTAGTGAGGAAAAAAAGAGATGTTAGTATTGTATATTCGCTACGGGATCACAATCTATAAAAAAACAAATAAGAAGAGAAGAAAGTTTTACATGATAGTGACAGAAATGTAGACTTACTGTGGAGCTAAGGAGTGAAAGAATTTAGCCTAGAGGAGGTGCCTGTCTTCTGACAGCATGGTCAAGTCCCCACCCAAGGTTGTGCCATCTTTCCGCCCTGTGTACTCCTGATCTTTCCTTGCTTTCTTTCCTGTTTAGATCAGGGTCCCTGTAAAGGTCCTGCAAGATATTCATGTTCCCAAGCCGGGTGTGTAAGCAAGGCACACACATGAAGCGAAAACACCTAAGAAGAACATAAGTACATGCAAACTGGGGTGACACAAGTCTATGTGAGACCAGGCGGAAGCTCAGCGGTGGATGGGTTAATTATTTCTTCCTGTTTCCTCTTTCTTGTCAGCTGAGTCATTCTTCCTGGTCTGTTTAAAAAACTGTGAGCTCCAAGTCCTGGTCTCCTGTCCCCCTGAGGGCTCAACAAAGAAAGGCAGCTAGTTGCTCCTTTTTCATAATATTTTGTCCCTGTGTGTCTTAGTGTGCAGAAGCTGTGGATAGAAATGCAAAAACAATGAATAATTAATTTGGAGCCCGCTTTATTTACATCTCATGTTGATACATTTCTGCCTAAATTAGGAGTCTTTGAATTATTTGGAGAAGCATAGTTACCCGAGTTAGTCCTTGGTTTATGAGAATCTGCGTTTCAGAAATTAGAATGGTACTTCAGATTCTACCTCTGTTAGCATATGAAAAATTGTGGTTATTAGGATAAATTATAAGAGCACACAGCATGGCTTAATTTCCCAAATTGCAATGAAAGCCCAGGGATTGTTAATGTTGTCAGAAGCAACAGGGATGTTGGGAGAACTAGAAAGAGACGTAGCACAAATACACGCAGGAGGAATTGCTGTGCTGGTGATGGAGCTCAGGGACACAGCATCCAAGGCTCTGGGTTCACCACCAACACACAAGAGAAGGAGGAGTGATGACAGCAATGGATAGTAACATTCTAGTCTTGAAAACATAATGCTGCACAGTTGCTTGCACAAGAGCAAACCAACCAACATTCCAGCATGGATGGGAGGGCTGTCCTACCTCCCACTCTTAGCTGGAAAGCTATTGACAGTTGATGGCTTCTAAGAGAGAAAGAGTCAGTTTTCTTTAAGATTCTGGACCTTGGTGAATAGTTCATGCTTCAAAAAAAAAAAAGGCTGCACATCTGTAAGTATATATGAGCAGCCCCAATTGGAGTCTGGGTTAGAAAAATAATTTAGAAGAAGACACAAACTTGAGAGAGGAAGGAGGTGGATCTGGTTGGTGTGGAGAATGAAAGTGTTTAAAACACATTGTATGCATGCATAAAATTTTCAAATGACTTCCAAATACTTAAATATTAACAAATGATTAAGAAAAATAATTTAAAAATAATGAAACAAATATTAGCTTCAGAACTGTAAAGAAAGAATGATCTCGAGTGGCTAGAAACCTATGGGGAGGCACTAAATACTGAAGCATATACAAACATAGAGCCCAAAAGATACCATATTGTAAATTCTAAGTTTACCACCATTTTCCTTTTAAAACATAAAAATGTTGATGAGAAAAGAAAACAGAACATTTATAAGTTAAGTCTTAAACATGTAATTAAACTCTTGTAGGTCAATTTGTCATTGAATCTGAATGCTGACTTTCCTCAGTGTCTTTGTCCACCACATAGCTTTTGAGAGATTGTAGTGCCAAGTACCAGGGATACAGTAATGTGGGGTGCAGACAAGACGGCCCTGTCCTCCAGCATCTCCAAGCCCAATAAGGACTGATATCAATTAAATGTCAAAGAACAATGTGAGGCGTTCTGATGCAGGGGTGAAGTAGGCAGTATATGAAGAGGTGTCCTGGGAAATTCAGGAGAGGTTTTCTAGAGACCATCAGTCCCTGGGAGCAGTTATTAATCAAGAGCTGGAGAGCCTAAAATTTTACGTTAGCCAACAGGCTACGCACAGGCTCTGTGGCGCAGGAACTGTGTCGACCGTGGGGATTCTAAAGACTTACGACTAGAGCAAAAAGAATGTAGTGAACGCAGCTGAAAGCAAGATTAGTGAACAAGATTAGTGTGGTCTTTAACACTTTTCATTTTGCATCTCAAATATGGGGCCGTTTTTATGTTTGTTTTGACTAAAGTCTAGGAAATGAAGTGAGAAAAAACAGGAAGGATAGTGGAAGTTCAGCTGAGTTAGGAAATAATGCAGTAGAAGAAACACAGAGGAGACATGCTGGCAACTCTGAGTAGGGGGACAGAGATGGAGAGCAATGTTCAGACCAAAGCCGTGTTTAAGTGGGTTCTCCATAAACTCTCATGCTGCGTTGCATATGTGGAATTTGAAATTCAAAGTGTTGCCAAGCATGATGCTTTGATTTTCAGAATGTGTAACTCACTCACTGTGGGAAGGGACACTGGGGTCTGACCAAACTGTATAGATATCATTCAAGTTATATTCCGTAAGTTTGACTTAGGCAGGAAGCTGATAATAGCATGCACACTGTTAGTTATGCTAGCACAGAGGCTTAAGCAAAGATACTATTTTTGTAAGTTTTCTGAGCATGTATTCTGACAAAATTTCTAGTCATGAGATCGTCTAGGTAGAGAAATCAAATGAGAAAAGCCGTATGGTGCTTCAGTCAGAACACAGTGCTGAGTAGAGAGCAACTCTCCACAGGACAGAGAAGAATAGATTAAAATGGTAAGAGGAAGACAAGAGAACCGGGTCTCAGAAGCCTAGAAAGATAATTGCATATAGGCAACAGCCATCAATTCGGATGCTTCTGGGAAGACAAATGGTTATTGGATTGTATTTAGGAACATGAAAGGTATTGACCACTTCACAGGAGTTTGTGTTGGTGGCATTATGGAAGAGAAAAGAAATCAGATAGGAGGAGCAGGAAGTGAGAGGCGAGGGAGGGGGCACAGAAGTGTTGACACAGCTTCTAGCAACTGGTCAATAAGAATGGGAACAGTCTGAGTGGTTGCACAAAGCTTTGTGTTGGTGTTGCGGTGGAATTGGTTTTAAATAATGCAAGGCACCTAACTACAAAGCCAATGGACAGGATATGCTTAAAATGAGTTAACTATACCACAGAATCGGTATAAGATTTCTATATACCGACTAAGATTTCTGAGAAGTTGGGTCATTGAGATCCATAACAGGTAATCAAACACTTCAAAAGTAGGGACAAATTTTATTAAGTTTGTAATAGCATTCACTAATTACGCATACACATAGGTTTCATTGTGATATTTTTACACACATATATTTTGATTTTATTCTCCCACATTCCCTTGTCTTGCTTCCCTCCTACTCCTGCTAATGGCCTCCTCTTCCCACCTACTCCCTCCTCTCCCTTCATGCCTTAACAAAACACTTTTAAGTTATAGCAGGAAGGAAGGGAAACAAGATCGTTTTTGATGATGGCAGTGTTACCCAATATTTTAGTGTTTTCTATCAGTTGGTCTATTCTCCCAAGAAGTCTAAGAAGGGCCACTAAGACAAACACAGAGAAATCTACCTAGACAATAACTATACAGCACTGAAAGCCAAAAAGAAAGAAAAATCATAAAAGTAGCAATAAAAACAAGTGAAGCATAGAAGCAAAATAGGAAAAAAAAAAACAACCTATTCCTTATAGATAGAACAGTCAGAAAATCAAGGCACTTCTCATCAGAAGATTTGTCCAAAATACTAAGATTAATAACAGTCTACCAAGAATTTATACATCTAGTGAAATTATCCATTCAATATGTAAAAACGGTAAGCAGATTTGTCCTTTTAAGTGTTGGGATTTGAGAGCTTCAGGAGTAATTTTTCTGTGGGTCCTGCAAGTCCAGTCAAACAGTTCAGGCAAGAGCAGTTTCTTGACCAAAAGGCTAACAAACTCCATGAAAAGCCTCTTAGATGCCCATCATCCTTTTGAAGTAGATTGGTGCTGCTACTTTTATTTTTCTTTTTGTTGCTGCTACTTTTGAAGAGTTTGATTACCTGTTATGGGTCTCAATGACCCAACTTCTCAGAAATCTTAGTTGGTATATAGAAATCTTATATTGATTCTGTGGTATAGTTAACTCATTTTAAGCATATCCTGTCCATTGGCTTTGTAGTTAGGTGCCTTGCATTATTTAAAACCAATTCCATCGCAACACCAACACAAAGCTTTGTATAATGAGATGTGTCTCACTGTCATGAAAAGTCCAAATTTCTTAAAACATTTTAAATGCCATATTCTGAAGGTCTCTGAAAGATTTGAAGAATACCTATCTATCTGAAATATATCTCTATACATCTAGGAAACCTAACTAATATGACTTCAGGCTTGACTATTATAAATGACTATCTATTAATCTGTGTTTCTTAATTACACATTACACTTTTTTAAATGAACTGCACAAGCACAATACCTTCAAGAGCAGAAATATACATATAATAAGATTGACCTAAAATTTGTATCAATAGACCAAGATCCATACCAATGCAAATTATTCATATCTTTATCATATTCCCCCTTTTAATGTAAACAAATATTTGTAAACAATGATTTAGGGAATTTGGGCACAGTTTTCTCTTAACTGCTTCCTGCTTTTGTAATTTTGGGGGGTGTTCACAGTGACTTTTCAGGGGGTCTTGGTCCTCAAACCATATTAGTCTAGAAGGATTCCACAGGTTCTCATTCTCTGTGGAAACAAAAGAAGAACCTCTTTTCCAAAGCAATAAATGTTTAGACCCAAATTCTAAAATAGTGCTTTTAAAATACATACGTTGGTTTAGCTTAGCAGCCCAGACAATAAAATGTCTCTTTGTACTTATCTCACTCACGGTCAAAAAATTTAAAGAAAACACAATAATATACATAATTCAGACTCTCTGTGTATATTCCGTCTTTACGTGGCTTTTTTTTCTTACTCTATTACTTTTTCTACATGTTTAGTATTTATTTTATTATCTTTACTCCTTTAATCTATGTCTGTACTCTTTTATATTACATTTGCTGTCTCTTTACTCTTTTTCTTCTCTCTCTCAAGCCTATGTACTTTTTTTAAACACGCTGTGCCTCATTTAGAGGTCTTTTACGTCTGAATCTGTCCTGTTGTATATCTGCAATCTTTTTCTATCCAGGAGGACTTCTTACAATGCAAAGCAGCTTGGCTAGGTCTAAGGTTTCCTTGCCTTTTGGCTCCACTCAGTCCAACTGAGCAGAGGTCCGTTCACTGCCTCTAAGACTTCCAGGTGGGAGCCATGCTCACCACCTCAACTCTGGTAACCAGTTGGCCCATGATGCCACCAAGTAACTTGGAGCACACTGCCCACACACCTTATTCAGGTGCTTGTCCTCCTGAAAGAGCCAGAGTTCATGCTGGTAGCACAGCCCAGGAAGCTGCCATTTTGAAACCTCATGGTTTTTTGGTTTTGCTTGTTTGTTTGTCTGTCTGTCTGTCTGTTTTATACAATAGCTGATTCAGGAAGACCTCTCTTAAAGGAATCATGCCTCTGCTTGCTTCTCACAAGCAGAGCCCACCTGAGAAATTGCTGCTACAGAAAGCCATACTTAACTCTGTTCTTTTGTATCTAAGATTCCTTTCCAAGCTTTTTCATGTTTTACATGGACTTAGTCAGCTCCACATTAGGTGTCAAATGTTTGTGCTTTTTTGAGTCAGGGTGATTGGGAAATGAACTAGCAGCCTCCGCCAGCAATGTTATAGTCACTTTTTAAGAAATTTTCTCAATTATAATTTTTAGAATATGTACTATCCCGTGCTTTTTTGGTTTTCCCTTCAATGTCTTCTGTTTAATATACACAGGCACACACACACACACACACACACACACACACACACACACACACACTTTTTCTTTGTATTTTCTTATTACTTGAATATCTTATTTTTAGAGTTATTTATTTAAATATTTTCCTTATTTAACCTTATAAATTTCTCTCAATTTACATAGTTTCTGCTTTGTTCTGATTTCCTCTTATTCTTAGAGTGATTTCTGAAAATGACTTCCCAAATTACATCACCTATCTTTCACAAGTCTTTTTTTTCTTCAATAAACTCATTTACCAGCCTTTCCAAGTTTTTTACAATTTCTATCATTTTTATTCATTCATCTCATTTTGAATAATAAAGTGGTAGCTTTCATTCATATGTGGATATATTGCTACATAGCTTTCCTTGCTATATAAATGCTATTTTATTTTCTGGCCTTTTTCTCACTGTAACTTTTGCAGTTTGTTCTGCTGTATTCATTTTCCTATTGCTTAGGCTTAAGCACGTTTTTATTCTTATTTGGAGGGCCAGCCAGGCTAGCTCCTCCGCAGACTTTGTTGTGTCTAGAGCCCCTGATTGGCTGTTTCCAAGGTGAACACTAGCTGTGGGGCTGGTGCGATACACTTCCTTTTCTTTTGTCTCCCTTCTCCCACTTTTATATGAATTCCCTCCCTGACTTCTCATACTGGATCTTTCTAGTTTAATTTGGATTCTTCTCCCAAGAGATTCTTCACAGTTTGGGGACATCCCATTCCCCAAGAAGAAACTGGTGATCTGAGGCCTGCACACCCCCTTCTCCATTTCTACTGCTCTTTTTAGATCAGTCAGCTATCTCTGTGGAGATCACCCACTGTGGGAGTGAACTTTTCTGGTTCTAAAGGCCATTCAGAGAACCACCATCCATTTCCCTGTTTTCTTTCTCCACAGCTGCTACTACCGTGGTCTAGTAGTTTGTTACCATTTGCTAGTGGGGACATGTTGTAGTTTAATATTCTTGTAGATACTTTTTAGGTAATTTTAATTACTTTCTCTGTATGTCTAAAGGATATCAGTTACATTTAAAATGTTATGCCGAGAATCTGGGCAAACTTCAAAAGTAGAGCTGGGTGTGATACTACACACTTGTAAACCCCCATACTTGAGGCAGGACAATTGTGAGGAATGTGAAATTAGCTTGGGTTATATAGCAAGTACCAAGTCATCCAGGGTGGCATAGAAAGATCAAAAAGCCAAGTAATGAATAAAAGTTAGTAATAATTATATACTAACTGTATATTTGGGTAATCATTAAAATATTATTAACATATGTATTCATTCTGTGAACATCATAGATTAACTGGGATTACTAGGTTTAAATTATATTTAAGCAGAACAGTTAAAATAATTTTAGAAATAAAATTAAAAAGTGGTATGCAGTGTGTCAGAATTTTGATGCTGTTACACAAGTGTAACTCCATTTGGAAATATGGTGATTAAATTTCTTTAAAATTAATGGACAAGGATATTCTAAAAAATACAAGATTAGAATAATATAGATGACCCTTCATATCTGTAGATTCCATAAGTACAACTTCAGATAAGAAAGATTTGGAAACAAATTGCATGTATACTGAACATGCACCTTTTCTTCACCCTACCATTAAAAACATAACATAAAACTCTGCACGCCTTTCCATTATATTTGTTGTAAGTTTTCTAAGGTATGCTTGGGTCATATGAAACTTGAGGGCTTAAGCATTTTCTCCTGAGACCAAAGCCCTGCAGAAGAAGAGAGAAAAGGTTTCTAGAGAAGTAAACGTTTGTGTTTAATGTGAGTGTATGTCACTATAGGCTCATTAGAACCTATAGGGTGTACATCATATGAACCCTACAGCAAGCTGTGGGCCTATGAATGTAGGCTTATATATTATGACAAACTCACTACTCATGTGTACGATGCTGATGCAGAAGAGCTACGTGTGTAAATATGAGAACTACATGTACACAGACTTGTCTGGATTTGCTGCTCACTTTTGCTGTGAACCTACAGCTGCTGTGAGGAAAAAAGCAAGTCCTGATGAATTTTAAAATACAAATAGAAGCTAGGTTATAAGACTTCATATTCTTTCTAATGAGGACGTGGAACTTGAAGACGAATGGACCTATTTGGGGTTAAAGCAAAAGAGCACATCAAATTCTAAGCGGGATTGTCAAATGATCTCTCTGAGTTTTCAGTGATGAGCCATTCCCCAGGCTTCTCCTGGCTCAGTTTTGCCATTCAAACTATGTGGATTGCAGTGAGGTTCTGCCTCATTACTTCATAGGTGTCTTGAAGATAGATGAATTTCTATTCTAAACTGTTTTTGTCTGTTTGATAAAATGTACCTTATATGCCAAGATTCATGCATCTTCCACCTTATGTTTTGTTCCAGTTACACAAGAGGAACACAACTATACAATAGAAACAGAGACGAATTGGACTCTGGAAATACCATGCTTTCAAAATACCTCCTCAGAAATTTCACCTGGGTTCACCTTTTCATGGTTGGTGGTAAGCGTTGCCCTTTTCAGTGAATAACTGTAATGATCTTTAAATATTAATGAGTTGAAATGAATAGCAAGCAATAATAGAGAAACACTTGATGAGACACAGGCATTATGCCAGTGGCTGGGGAAAGACTGGGGAAGGAAGGAAAGGGCACAGGGGTGTCTTCCAGCTAGACAAGCAGCGATGCATACGGTGGAACTCTGAAATTAGCTGTTAGAGGTTGATTTCTGTTTCAAATTATAAACCAGACCGTGACTGCGGAGAAAAACAAGGAGTGATGCTGCCCTGGGGAAAAGTCACATACAGAAGTCTCTAGTCACTAATATTTGTTTTACAAATAACATATGTAGAGAAATAGACTTCTTTTCCCAGAACTTGCATTGCCATAATCTTGCATTGCTTTAATCGAAAAATGCAAAACCTGATGCTTATGAAATACAAGAGGATGGAGTGATGGCTCAACAGTTAGGAAAGCTTACTGCTCTATCAGAGGATACTGAAAGACAAACAAGGGATTCATTGTTGTTCCCCCTGACCTCCATAGGTGCCTGCACACACACACACACACATACAGAAACACACACAGGCAAACACACACATGAATTGTGCATGGGAGAAACGGGCTCTGCGGAAGCACATCGCTGTTCGGTTCTGTTGCTGAATCGGGCTCCAGGCCCACAGTAACCACAACCTTTAAAAACCACTACAAATGGCCAGAATAGGGACTTTCAAAAGTTGCATTTATTTATTTATGGAGTTATGCACCACAACGTGTATGGAGGTCAGAGGACAACTTTCAGGACTCAGTTCTCTTCGTCCAACTCGTAGTCCCAGAATAGAACTCAAATCACCTTTTCACCATCCTCATGTTAAATTGATGGTCACCAAATTCATGCTCTTTGGTTGGCTCATTAGTGCCAGCTCATTAGGGGTCAAATACTAGATGAATGATAAGTCTCCTTTATGTAGTAGTATCCTTCAAGGAAACTTGGAAGGTGGTAGAGATACCTATGGATCCCATCAGGACATTTAGAATAAATGAGTCCTGGAGAGAGTGCAGGGGGCAGGGTAAGTCTTGAGCCTCAGCAGACCCTCACACCACACTGTCACTTAAAGACCAGATTGTAATATAGACAAATAGAGAGATCCCCATGAAAGAATCCTTCCTTCAAAGGGAATAATGGATTGGCAATGAGCTGATTAAATTCCTGCTGTGCGTTCTCTTTTTAAATGTCAAAATCTGTTTGCTTCACAGACTTTCAGCCGTGTCCTAACTACTGATGGCTCTAGGATTGACTAAGACTGTGTGAAAACATCTAATGTCCCTGTATTAGGAAACAGAGAAAGCCCCCCCCCCCCCCCCGCCATCATTGCTGTATGTCTGCAGAGGTCATGCAGATTCTTACAAACAGGAAGTAATGTGGCTTTAAGTAAAAGGCTAAAGAGCAGAAATGATGAAGATAAGCTCAGCAGGGCAGAAACCTGCTGTGCTGAGCCCAGAAACCCTGGGAAACTGCAAAGGCCTCCCGTCCTGAGTGTTTCATTAAACCTCGGGAACAGTTCTATAGACAAACATTATCCAAGTCTCCAGAAAATAAAAGTCATGTTGTCACGTATGTGGAATTATAAAATCGAATTAAGTCAGTTGCGAGTCTCGTGGGGAAAGTTATTATTAAGATTCTCAATATCATTGTAAAAAATGCATTTGGGATGTGGACCTGGTCTCATGGCAGCTGTGTTAAATGGAGCTGATCCTTTGTTTGGGAGGAGTTATATTCAAGGCTGTACTAACTGAAGTCAACGGGCATCAGACACAAACACAGGGCATCTAATGTTCAGTTGCCACAAGATAATTCGGATAACTAAGAAAATACAAAAGGCCAGCTTGTGAGCAACCACGTGAATGGTGGAGTGCTAAATAAGAAATTGAGGACTATGTGGGTTTAGTTGGGAAATGGGTTGGTAGATAAACAGCAAGTGCTAATTTTGCTATTTAATTCCTAGGACACTCACCAGCATCAGGGAAATTCTTCAGGCTTATTCTGGGAGTTTCTAAGTACATTCTAATATTCTGTTTTCATTACAAACTATCATCCTGTGATTTCCCACAGTATAAATTTTAATTCAATCCAATAAACAGATGTGAATCTGATTTGAGTGCTGGGTTTTCTACAGGGATACAAAATTATATTAGATATATTTTCTATCATGCCATATATTTATAATAAAATGTAAAAAAATAGTAGTACTCAGGGAAAATAATTTTCCAGATAAATCCAGAAAAGCTTATTGAAGAGTTATGTTTGAGCCATATAATTAAAGACACTTAATAGCAAAAGACAGACATATGCTATAACAAGACCCTGGGACTCATACAGACAAATTAGTAGTATATCCCACGGAATATCTTAAGGAAATATTTGCTCTCACAGTCAGTGAACTAAATAGAGATCCTTCACCACTGTTTATGAACTCACAGTGGCTTGTTCTCACCTGCATAAGACTTGTACAAGACCAAAGCGGTCGACATTCTGGCGTGGAGGAGGAGGTGCTCAGAATCCTATACCCCTGACTGAAGACCTTTGGATGGGTAATGGCTTCTGTGGGGATGGAGAATCAGTTTTCTTGAGAAGTGTGGATCCTGGTGGCTTTACCACAATCAAATGATGACCCCACACCCAGTAATACACAAGTAGCACAAACTGCACTCAATGGATTATTTTTAAAAACAGAGGGGGAGGGACGCAAAGTTCGGAGGATGTATCCGGGGTGAGCGTGGGTCTGGGACCAGTTAGGGAGTGGAGGTGTGGTGAATATGGTCAAAGTACATCCTGTGAAATCTTCAAAATAATAGAAATATATTTAAACATAAAAAAGTGTTGATCCTACTGCACGTACTGGCTTTGTGGGAGCCTAGGCAGTTTGGATGCTCACCTTACTAGACCTGGATGGAGGTGGGTGGTCCTTGGACTTCCCACAGGGCAGGGAACCCTGATTGCTCTTTGGGCTGACAAGGGAGGAGGACTTGATTGGGGGAGGGGGGGGAATGGGAGGCGGTGGCGGGGAAGAGACAGAAATCTTTAATAAATAAATACATACATACATACATACATACATACATACATACATACATACAGAAAGAGGCCTATCTCAATACTTATTATACCCATCGGTTAGTACAGTTTTCACCTCTCATCAGAGAGACTTCCTTTTGCCACAGGCACACACAACTAGCACCAATTCTAAGTGACTATGGAGTGTTCTGCCATAGACAGGGCATCTCTATCATGCCAACTCCCCACAAGCTCTGGGAGCATTATGGAATAAAGGCAGCAAGAGAGTAAAAGCCAGCAGTTAAGAAGACTTCTGTAAAATAGTATTCTGTCCTCTGGATGTGGCAGGACAGGGCCATTGTACCCATGAACTCACAATAGTTACAGGTATCTACACAGACTTCCACAAGATCAGTCCAGTTAATAGTCCAGCTAATAACCAGAAAGAGGTTCATGAGGCCCACCTCAAACTGAAGAACTATTGACAGTTGGTGAGTACCGGGAGAGGGAGATGGTTTTCTTCAGAGATGTCCCCGGTAGGTTGCCAATGTTCTAGAGGACAGTCCTAAACCCATGCAGATACAGGTAGCTCTAGACTTAGAGAGTGATGAAGAATGAGAAGAAAAGGAAAAGGAGGAAGAAGAGGGGGCAGGATGGAGGAGGAAGAGCCGATGGAGGAGCCAAGAGGAAGAAGAGGGAAAGGCAAGTAGATGACTTTATGGTCAAAATAAAAACTATACATGTATGAAATTCTCAAAGAACAAACAAAATGTTAAAAGATCTTCATATTTTTTCTTTTAAATCATGAAGTGGGGAACAGGGTACAAGATTTAAATCACTCGATATTCATGGTAATGTCACATAGGTACTAGATGCTTACATTGTTTAAAATTTTTATCACATTTTTATTTGTGCTGTTTTATAATCAGGCAAGAAGCAATGGTTTCAAAAGAACGTATAAAACCTTGAGATGTAGAAACAGCATCACAGTCAGTAAGTGGCAGCTGACTATCACTGTCTTGGCTGTTACCAAAATACTAAGTACCTGACAAACTACAAAAGGTTAAAAAGTAACGGTGGTTAGAAATAAACTGGTCCAGTGCCGCTGGAAATGAGTGTGAGGAGTTCGGCAAGCAGCCTGCATTGACAGTGCTGGCAGGGTGGAGAATACTTGGAGAAAATGTGAAGACGCAAAGCAGATTGGAGACAGAGAAGCAGGGATCAATACAGCCAGCAACAACTGTGGGAGAGCTCAGAGCACCCAACACCTGCTGTGCACTGTGCACAACGCAGCCAGGGCCAACTCAGAGCTGGCTCCAGGCAACTGAAGCCAGTCAGAGACAAGACAGAACCACTAAATCAAATAGCGCCCATGTCCCCTACAAAACTGGAAAGTCTGATCCCAGTACAAAAACACGGGCGGCTCAATGGATGAGTTTTATCATGAGTTGTGCTTGAGATGCACATGGCAGCAATTTTTCATAAATCAATATGACCTATCCAGTCCCTATCACACTAATTTTGTTAAAACAAATAATTCTACATAATTTAATGACACATTCATGTACCTTCTTGGAGCCTCGATTTGTAACTTTTTCTGGTGAAGCATTCATCTCAAATAACTACAGACAGATAAGGCAAAAACAGCCCTCTGCTTCTTGTGAGGCTGTATGTAACAAAGTCACTAACAACATGGCCTTTGGGAGAAAACGGTATGTGCAAGTCCTTACTGGCTGGGCTGTGAAACCAAAGGGCTCAATTTACAGTGAGATGAGGAAGGTCCTTATCAATGAAAGCAGCATTCAGAAGAGCAGCAAAAATCAATAATCAAGATAAATATTTTAATACAATATTTTCAAAATATATAAAGAAAACCCATGATGAACAAAATATCTAAGTTTTAAATAAAGCCCCATGGTTGATTATTTGTTATGAAACCACATTTTATGTGCATCATACATTATATATATATATATTATATGATACATATATCATATTCCATGGAAGAGTATTCTCTGAGTCACTGTGGTTCTTCAATCTTAAAGGGCATCACATAGCCTGGTAGTGGGTTAGCAGAGGTGGATAAACTGAGCAGTGTGTGGCTTTATAACTGTCTTAGCCCTCTTTGTGTGACAGTCACAGAACTCCTGAGCCTGGGGGTTTATGAAGAACAGAGACTTGCTCTCACACAATTCTGAAAGCCAGAAAGTCCAGAATCACGGTGCATGGTTGGGGACTGTACTCTACACTTCCGAGACGGTTGCTTGAATACTGTCTTACTGATGCTGACTATTGTGTCCCTATGTGACAGAAGAATGGAGGAGAGGGATTCTACTCCCACAAACCTCGTTTTGTTTATTTGCTTGCTTTGGGTTTTTGTTTGGTATAGCTTGGCGCTATCTGCCCATTCTACATCCCCACGATGCAGGACAATCAGACAAGACACGATAGGGAGTCAAGTCAAAGCAGAAACTCAGTTTATTACTGTGAGCATCAGCTTATATAATGTTAAGTGACATCCTGTGATGTGGGCGTAGCCAAATCCTCCCTCTGGCTGGAGGGGCGTTGTTGCGAATTAGGTAGGTATGATAAATAACCAGGCCAGCTCAAGAATAACAGTTATATTTTAATGGTTAAAAAGGGGAGACTCACGCTACAAGAGTGGGAGGTCCGACGTCCTACCTGTCCGGCGGGCACCATGCAGAGAGGGCATGCACCTGGGTCCTCCCAGTTTTTCTACCTGGGCCCCAGGTAGCTACACCTTAACTAGATGTGATTGGTTGATAGAGTTTCCTCATCAGGGTGTCTACCTAGTTTTTGCTGTTTCGTCCTCACTCAAACTTGAGCCAGGCTTCTCTCTGTCCTACAGGCCTCAAAGTATAGGCCATGAACTGGAGTCAGGCTTTTTTCTGTCCTATAGGCCTCAAGGTACAGGCCCTAAGATAATTTGGCCCAACAGGGAATAGGTTTGGGAGGTACAGGAACAAAACCATTTAAACCACAGCAATAATTCTCCAAATTTTCCATTTATCTGGGTACACAGTAAACTTTCATAAAATCACAGCGTGTTTGTGGGTAGAACTAGCGAGGAGTGAACTTGTATTACTGATCACCTACTAAGTGTCTGGACTGCACAGCTAGTTAAATGTATACTGCATCAAAACATAAGAGCCCCCAACTAAGATTCCTGGAAGCGGTGGATACATAGCCTGAACTGGCCATGCCCTGGTATTGGTATGGTGACAATCACAGTTGTCATCGAAGAGCCTTCATTCAGTGACTGATAGGGGCGGATTCAGAGACAAACTGCTAAGCATTGGGCTGAGCTCTGCTAGTCTGGTTCATGGGAACTCACAGTGTTTGAACCAACAACCAGGAAACTTGCATGGGACTGACCTAGGCCCTCTGCATATGTGTGACAGTTGTGTAGCTTGGTCTATTTGTGGGACACCTGGTCACAGAAGCAGGGCTGTGCCTGGTGCTTTGGCTGGCTCTTGGGAACCTATTCCTCATGTTGAATTGTCTTGCCCAGATTAAACACAGGGAAGGTGCTTGATCTTAGGGCAGCTTAATATGCCATGCTTTGCTCCCTGCCCATGGGAGGCCTGCCCCATTCTGAGCAAATACAAAGGAGTTGAGTGAATATACCCTATGATGCTGGTCACCGCAAATGGTTGGTATAACATAAGGCCCTTTGCAGCCAGCATCCTGCCCTGACCCCTGCAGGCCACAACCTTATAAAGCTTTGTGGCTTTTTGGGATTTATCCTACATTCTTCATTCCAGATATGCCTCAAAGTATCATTGTTTAGTTATTTAATGTTTGAGATTTGTCCTATATGTGCAGTCCTGAGGCATGGTTTTCCTTGATTCTGAGCATCCTTGCTTTAAAATGCTTTGGTTTGAGTACCTTCTTCTTCTGTATGGTTATGGGCAAGTTAACCATAATTTATTCCAGACTATGTAAGGAGTATAAGATATGTTTTAACAAGCTTTGCAGTGTCTAGAACATAGTGTGCACTAAACAGATTAAAGACAATCTGTTATCTATTACCAAATGGTTATCTATTAGCCAGTTGGTTAGCTATTACCAAATCGCTGGCCTGAAAATAACATTACATAGACTGAGAAGGTTGTACATATGTATTTAGGAACGTGTGTGTGTGTGTGTGTGGGGAGAGAGAGAGAGAGAGAGAGAGAGAGAGAGAGAGAGAGAGAGAGAGAGAGAGAGAGAACAATAAAATAGAGGTCATGATTTTTAAAACAAAAACAAAAAGGAGTACATGGGATACTTTGGAGAAGGAAAGGAAAGAGGAAGGGATGCAATTATATTATAATCTCAAAAAATGTAGCTTAAAAGAAAAAATCCTTAATAATGAGAACTTACTATTCCAGTTGCAGTCAGAGCATAATTATAGAACTTCCCTGCCACTGGGGAACAGACCCTAGAATCCCTCAGGATCTCCTCACATTACAGGTTTCAGGACACTTAGTAGCTGAAATTTCATCTTTCAAAAACAAAGTTACCCTGTCCCTCTGCAACTGCTAAATGCCAAAGGAAAGCAAGCAAAGGAAAACACTGCTGGATACATTGGTATACATGGGTGTATGCTATCATCATCAATAAAAGTATTACAGTAAGCCATCCCTGGTATACAATAAAAGCAAAATCAGCTTTTACCAGTCTCCATCCTGTGTCTACCCTCTTTAACAACATGACAGATGGGACTATCCCAAATAGAAAACCACATGGTGAACAGGCAAGAACACTTTAAAATAACTTTGGCTAAATTTGTTCTTTGACAATTTCATACATGTATGTGATACATTAGAATTACCCTCACCCAATGGTCCCTTCCTATCTCCCTCCCACCCCCAGAGCCCCCTCCTTCCACTAGATCTTTTCCCACATTCACCTCCTTAACCAGCTCCATCTGTGTGACTATGGCTTTGGAACTCTCCATTGGAGTATGGTTGGCTCCTCAGTAGATACACAGTTACACACAGCTACTACCCTTCCAGCAGGATCCGTTAGTAGTCAGCAGTTCAGCAGGGAGGGGTCGGGACCCATGAGCTTCTTTCTGATTCCTGATTGACTGTTGGCAGGCCAAGAATATTTTTTTCCTTTTTTTTGGGGGGGATTGCAAGTACGTAACCTTTCCTTTACCTCCCTCTGAACCCTCTCACAAGCTCCTCCCTGTTCATTTTCAAACTTGTGATCTCCTTTTTTATTATTATTAATTGTGGTTACCTGCATACATGCATGTTTCCAGGGCTGACCATTTGGTACTAGATAACCAGTAGCTATGCTCTTCCCTGGAGAAGGCTATTTTTCTCACTCCCAGGAATCACTGGTTTCCTGTAGTTCTTTGAGTAGGGTTGAGGCACCATGCTCTTCCCCTGTCCACTTTGTTATGTCTGTTTGTGTTGTCCTTGTTCAGTTCATGAGTAGGCAATCATTTGTCTTTATACACACTCCTCTGTGAAGGATACTTCTTTTTGAAACAGAAACCATTGCCTAAAACCACAACCAATCAAAATGCAGAGTTGTGGGTCCCAGTTCCAATGGATACATCGACACTGCCACACCTAAGGCTCAGGAAGCATTGTAGAAGAAAGAGGCTGTGAGATGTGAGAGTCAGATTATCAGGGAGTTTGCTGGGAGAGTGTCTCCTAGTAATGGTAGAAGCTACGCCCATTAAAGACACTCCAAGAACGTTTTGAACGACACAATCTTTATAAAACCAGCCCATGTGTAAGATGATCTGAGAAGTACGTTGTGCTGAAGGGCCTGCAGGGGGAGCCAGCTTCCTTAACTATTACCTTCAAATCTGTGATGCTGAGGAAAATACCTTCTACTTCATTCTGCTGGTACCCCCGACTCCCCTGGGCCCCGTCTTGGGAATGCATCCTCCCTTTGCTCTTCTTCAGAAGGAAGATTAAAGGTCAGGTTCACGAAGCTGTAGAGGTTCTTACCTTGTTGGGGGGGGGGGGGGGGGAGACTAGGGTAGTTTGCAAGAAACCCTAGAATTCCATCTGTATGCAACACTGTTAACAATCTTGCATCTTGCCCAGATTCAGAGACTTGTGGCTTACACAAGAACTGGTATTCAGTATTATCTGGAAATTTCTGTATAATTACTCTAATAAGTCTTCCTGTGTTGAATTTACTCACCAACCTAGACTCTACTTCTACCCCGACTCTAACTTTTTAAACTAGAGGTTCCAAGTCACAGAGAGTTGCTTTCATTATTTTAAGTATTTCCCCCTATCAAGGGCCTTCCTATCTGCCCTTCTCCCCTTTCTTTCCTCCAATTTCCCTTGGGGATAATAATTTATCTGGAAAGTTTATGTTTAGAGCAGCCATTCTCAGACCTGGCTCCCCTGAGGAACTTTAAAATTGTTCCAGGTTATGCCTGGGCTCAAACAGATTGGACGTGAATCTCTAGAGGGAAACGTGTGCCGGGAACAGTTTCCAAACAGCTAATTGAGAAGATTGAATTAGGCTAGCACGGAGAAGGAATTTAAGCAGCACACTGCCTTGTGCTCCCCAAGAGTTCTATCCCCCTATGACACTCACAATCCTGATCACAAGGCTTGCACGGGCATCCTTAGTAGTGGGGAAAATAATAGGAGCTTCTCTTCATCAGCCCAAGACAGGACAGGAAATGGAGGTGTCAGGTTCTCCCAGCAAACTCCAGTAACAAACGTCATGTTAGCATTTAAAGCCCACTTTTCAGGAGCTCTCTGGGTCTTATAAGGCCACAGAAGCAAGGAAATAATGGCCAGGACCGCGAGTATAATGAAGAACTGCAATAAGGAGGACACAGGGGACAAATTTTGAGGAGGTCCCTTCCTCACAGGTGCCTTCCCTTCGTGTGCCAGACTCTGAAATGTGTCTTCCCTAAGTTCTTTGCTCTCTTGTGTCTACTTCATCCTACTCCTGATTCTGAAAGGAACTAAATTAGAACTTTCCCTAGGGAATTCTGGGAAGAGAAGATAAGTGGAATCATGAAGTTAATGTAAAAAAGTTACCATCAAAACCCCAATGTCCTCAGCACATTTTAACAGTATGAACTTCCTCAATGAGCTTTGAGTCTGCAGTTGGCACTCTCCCCTGCCCCGGAAAGCAAGGCTGTGAGAAGCTAGATCTGTTCAAAGGGCGTTTCCCTTCCTGTTATGAGGAAATAAGAGTGAATGAAATGAATGAAGCACGCGTGGGCAGCCTGCACATGGCCGTTTTGTTGAACTTGTCCATATTGGGTTTCATGGTCTAAATTGATGAGAATGACTGACCAGGTCTCTTCCTTGGAAATAAGAGAAATGTTTATTAAATTGTAAGGACAACAATATTTTCTCTAGTAATAGACTTAATCTCCTCCCATTTTAATTCTTCATCATCCCTTTTTTTTGTTTGTTTTGTTTTGTTTTTAGGGTTTCCCAGTAGGTATGGAGCCAGTTCTAGAACTCACTCTGTAGATCAGGCTGGCCTTGAACTCACAGTGATCTACCTATCTCTTCCTTTCTAGTGCTGGGATTAAAGATGTGCACCACCACTGCGTGGCTCTTCATTGTTCGTGTTTAAACATTTATTAATGTTTAAATAGCACTGGTTAAGTTGAAGAGGTGGCTCGGTGGTTAATGTCCTTTCAATCCTCCAGAGGAACTGAGTTCAGCTCCCAATATCCACATTGGACATCTCATACCAACTCTAGATCCAGCAGATTCAATGCCTTCTTCTGGCTTCCACAGCATCTGCACTCATGTGCACCTACATGTAGACATACCTGCACATAATTCAAAACAAGTAAATAGTGTTTAAGAAACAGTCAGTTGAGGCAGATTCACACATTCTGTGTTCCGTAACCTACTACTATTTCTCTCGCCAGGAGAAAGATGGAGTCCAGGAAGTTCTCCTCACCCACGATGACCACATCTGCAATTCCACATCATTTAAAGGCAGAGTCAAGCTGGGGGCAGACTTTGGACTCCACCTCTCTCCGGTCCAAATCCAAGATGACGGCTTGACATTCTCTTGCCAGCTGAGCGTCACTCCTCTTGAAGTCTGGAAGACCTCCACTATAGTCAAGGTGTTTGGTAAGGAGTTTGTTGCCACCTCTGTCAATGCCTCTGGTCATGCTCTTTCCTTACAAGGGACTCCCCCTTTTACAGTGGATAGCAGCCACACAAGGGGACTCCTGCAATTCCCATTTCCTTGATGCCTATCATCCTCATTGGGGGCGGGACCAAAGGTGGAAGGCTAAAAAATAATTACTCAGTTAATAGAATAAAGCCACCAGAAAGTCACATATAGGTCAGCTTCCTGGTGGCCTCTGCCTTGTTTGCAGGCATGTTTCCTCTGGGTACTGGGAATCTCTTTAATTATAACTGCCAAAGTCTAATTGCTTGGCTGTCTAATTATCTGAGTTATTTTCTCACGCAAAGTGCCATAAGGCCACCAGCAGCAAAAGAGGCTGGTAAACACAGCCAGAGAAACTGCAGGAGGCCCCACACCATCCTGCAAGGGCCCCCTGGGGTGAGAATCCTCTGGGGTTTTGCAAAGATAGTGAAGCCTGCAGGGATGGCTCTCTGACCTGATCCTCAGAACACCTAGCTGTGAAATCCACCGTGACCCCATTCAGAATGTAGAGACTCTGCAGGCTGCAATTTGATGAGAAAATGTGTGTGTTCTGTTTGGTTTCCTGGTGCAAGAAAATATTACTAAAGAGAAGCTCCTGACTTTGGCTATTTTTTCATTTTTCAAACCATGACCTGTAGTTCTTAAAGTCATCCTAAAGGAGGGCAAAGGGAAAAGCGGCCACTTGGATGGCAATCAATTGTTTTTGAAAATGAAGTAAGCAAAGAGAAAATACACTTCCTAAAATCTAAGGGCCTGGGCTGCTAGATTGCTTCTCAGATTTCTTAATGATATGGCAGACAGAATAAAATAAAATATAAAAGGGGTTATTTATTTTTTATTTAGAAACATACTGCACTGAATTAGAGGTCAGAAAATGTGGTTGGTGGAAGAAAACACAGAGAAGTTTATAAAGACAGAAATGGTTGAGGCAAGAGTTTCATGGATATAGCTTTCTCCTGTGCCCTGTTGTCTTCCCCTGCCCCCTTTTCTTCTCTCTTCTCCTTACTTCTATGCTTCCCTTCTCTCCTGTGTCTCCCAGGAGGGTGAACTGGATCACAATTATCCGTTCCCATCAGCTCTCTGTGAAGCCTAGACAGTGTCCTGTGAAGACTTCCAAACAGACTGATTTGCTTTTACTGTACCCATAGCACCGTTCGTTCACTTCCAGGGTGTGACTATCTTAGCACAAACACAAACTGACTCATCTGGCCTTGCTCTTGGCAGGCCAAGGAAGGCAGACATCCAGGATGTGGGAAGAAAGATGCATTTTAACGTAGGTGAGATCTTTGTGCCACAGCATTATCTAAGAGCCTTGTCAACATGGACTCCATGGCTGCATGTCTTCGCCACCCTCAAACGTTTCCATGTTGGTCTGGAAGGCACATATGCTCCTACATCCCACATTTAGCATCGTCTCTGCTCCCCCATTGCTCTGTCTGGATACGTTCTTCTTTTTTAAGCTCCCTTTGGACGGTGCTTACAAATATGTAACAGCGGCTGCTTATTTTGCAATTAAGTTTGCATTGCTCACTGGAATTCTTAAGCAAATATACCGTTTACAGACACGCTGCTGGCTGAGAAGGAGGGTCTCCATGATTTCGCTCTACCTCTGACAGGCACACTTGTTTCGCCTGTAATTTGGGGCAACTTATTCAGGAGGATTACAAGTTTGAGCCCATGCCGCAGAATGAAACTGCCAAATAAAAGATAGATAAAATCTGCCTTTCTTCCATTAGTGTTTTTCTACATTGAATAAGCCCAAATGGAATATGAAAAATGTTGTGTTGACTGTGTCGCCAACCCATCCATCATGCTCTACAACACTTGATTCTTCTTCCCAAGCCATCACTGGCTGAGGTCTACTCTCTGCAGAGCAGGGAACAGAGGCAGCCTGCCCCTTTGCATCCACCACCAACTCGCCGCTGAGGCTTTGCTTGCTCCCCCTACTCAGAGCCTGATAATGTGACTGCTTCACATTCATAGACTGTTTCTCTCCACCACCCCAGTGACATTCGGGTTCTTCCAGGGCCTTCATTCTACCTGCATTTGTTTCTTATAAGCGTTCACAAATACTGTTTCATTTGTCAACTTCTGGGCTGTGTCTTGGTTTGGAATCCCCAGGAGCAGGGGAGTGAGGTGGGAGGTGATGGGAATTTAAACAAAACTTGGATTTAAATTAATTTATTTGAGAAAGGGTTCCCAGAACTGAGAGGTAGGAGTAGACATGGCCCCCACCCCTAGACAAGAAGCTATCTGTAACTGTTATCTGTTTGCAAATGGTAAAAAGTCTCACTGGTTATATTAACCATACTTAACGGCAGGCTGCCAGGCTCATCAGCAGAAGCCAACACAAAATGAACCCAATGGTATCTTTGAAGACTTGTTGTCTCATACTGGTTTGCTTTGGATTGTTTTTTTTCTCGGAGGGAGGATGCGTGGGAGAGTCTTACTAATCTCTTGTATATTACAGTTTCTGCTTTTGTGGCTGCATATGTATTTTTATTATTATTCATTATTAAATTCTGGTGATTTGCTTTGTTTATCTGATTGTTTTCTAAACAGAAAGAAAGAAAAACCTGTAGAGTTAGGTGGGTGGGATCTGGGAAAATTTGAGAGAGGGAAAACATGATAGAATAAATTGGATAAAAAAAATTTCTTCAATCAAAAAGTAAAATTTAAAAATCATTCCCAAATAAATTATATTTGGACATTAAAACTATTAACAGTCATAGTTTGTCTGAAAGGTCAATCTTAGAAACAGGATGGGGGTGGAAAGTGAGCCTAGGAGGAGAAGGAAGACAAGGAACGCACAATGGTCAAACCCCTGACTTCTTCAAGCTCAGAGATCAGTCTTGCTGAGAGCTCTGAACTGCGGCACAAAATACATATCAGGGGCTGGTAGGATGCTTCAGTGGAAAAAGCTCTTGCACACAAACTCAGTGACATGTGTTTGAACCCTCCCCCATGAATGCAAGGTAGAAAGAGAGGTTCAAACTCTTGAAAGCTGCCCAGTGATCTTTGATAGGCGCATTATGTTACTCAGGAGCCAGCACTCACACTTATCACACACACACACACACACACAGGCAGGCAAGTAGTACAGAATCCAATGCCACTAACTGTATTTCATTTATCTTTAAGCTAAGCCAGAAATCCTCATAATGATGGAAAACGGCACCATGGATGTCTTAGGAGAGGTGAGTCCCATAAACCCTGTAAACATCTATAATACTGCATGCCAAGCTGTGTCAGGTTGCATGGTTGCCAGGAGCATTCCCTCCAAAGACTTTATCCCTTGGCCCTTAGCCAGCTCACTGCTGCTCTGAAGGAAGGCAGGCTGGGGTGATTCTGGAAACTGAATAGAAGACCTTGCTTTGACTTACTGCTCTGAGAAGGTGTGAGCTGCACCCTTAGGCCTTACTTTCCTGGGGCGTGGGGGTATTTCAATTGTTTAAATGTCTCTGAACTGAGAGAAAGTGGGACAGAAAGCAGTGTGAATCCTGCTAAAAGAAAGAGTTCTGCTCAGCTGACGGTTAATTTGTTGTTCCCCTGAGCTGGCTTTCCCATTGCTTTGAGAAGAGGAATGGTACACTCCTGCCCTCCTCCTATTTCCCTGGCAACAGAGGGAGGGCAGGAGAAAAGGGAAAGTAGAGCAGGATGCTCTGCGTTCACCCTCTTCAGAATAGCTCTCAGCCTCCAGTCATTGGATCGGGACACGCTTACCAGCTGGTTGTCGCAAGAACAAATGACTCCATATCGCTGCAGTCAGTCAGGTCTCCACTAGCATGACATATCCAAGGGTAATATCTAGTTGTTGTGGGTTTAATAATGAAATCAATGCATGAGTAAGTCTTAAAAGAGCGTGCCGTGTGTGGCAAATGGCCAATGCATACTGCTGCTGCTATCCTTGCTATCCCTGTTTTTCATTTAGTTTGGTTTGGTTTTTCGATACACATTTTCTCTGTGTAGCCCTTGTTGTTCTGCAACTCACTTTGTAAAACATGCTAGCCTTGAACTGCCTCTGCCCCAGCACTGGGATTAAAGGTGTGTGCCACCACACACTGCAACACTATTATCTGTTTTATTTCAATGTCTTGCGACCTGTGACTTCACCTAAGCTTTTCAAAACTCCAAGGAAAATAAATATTCTCATGCATTTCCTGTTACACGCTATGGACAATTTATATTTAGCTGCCTCTCACTCCACAAATATTACGATTTTTGATCCTGCTGGATATCAGTCATTTAATTCCACAGCTGCCCATAAATCATGGCTCAGATTCTATGGGATGATTCTGGAGGACCCTAGATATCTATTATCTAAGTTTATGTGTCTATTTATGGTATCATAAATTTTAAAATAATAAGGACAGGTTTAGTCATTTATCCTCTGTTCCAACTAAGCTCCAAGTTTATCAGTGCACTTCATCCATTTTGGTGGTTTAAGTAACCCAACAATGCAGCTTTCAAAAGATGTATGCTCTTTTTCTTAGGCCCTCTTGCAGATTCTTGGTGCCAGAGTTCCTGAGTAAGATGACCTCAGTGCAGATATAAAACAAGAAAACCAGATCCAAGAATCCCAGTTGGAAATTAAGAAGGGAATACTTGGCTTCGCGTTCCACAAGTCATAAAATTTCCTCTTCAGGTCCAAGCAGGCATAGATGCCGGCTAGGGAAACAAAGGGACATGCATTATTCCCTGAGGAATTGATGAATATTCAGCTCTCTCCACCTCCATGTCACCATGGCTGGCCTGGAGATGCTTGAAACTCTCACCAAACGTTAAGGCTCCTTCACTCTAATATTCTTAGGATTGGTGCTGTATTGTTAATAACTCTCCAACTCTTCCAAGCATCTTGACATACTTATTTTGTTTTGCTTTCAACCAGCCTCTAAAACAGAGCAGCTGTTATTTTATAGATAAGATGTTCAAGCCAGAGAGCCCTGAACGTTTGGCTGAGTGCCTCACAAGGAACTGAGGTACAGTGCATGTGAGCATGACCCGGGGAGGATGAGAAGAAAGGGTGCCTTGCTCAGGGAGCAGGCATATCGAAGTAGAATCTAACTGTGCCTTGTTATCTACATCAAGGAGTTAGTCACTGTGAGTGCTAATTTCTGAAACTTCGGGCTAATAAATATTTCGCAAGATCCTTAGGAGAATTAAATGTATATACAGTTGCAGAGTCTGTGGCACACAGTAGACATCTCAGGCATGTTTTTCCCTCCTCCCTTACCAGTCTCTCTCTGTTTCACCAACCCCTCCCTCTGCTTGTGCCTTCCTGTACTTGTGATCAATTCCAGGAAACAAATTGAGATAGAGAAAAGGGAAGACTTGGACACAATATAGAATCTGCTGGAGTTGTCTTTAGCTTCTCCATCTACTAACTTGAGCAACTGGAGCCTTGCTTCCTTATCTTCCTTATACATGGAAGTGGGCAGTGAAGGATACCAGCCTCATAAGTGATGCGAAGATCAAATGAGAGACTGCTCGAGAAGCAGCTGCCATGTAGTAGCCGCAGGTACTCGGTTAAGTTAATTCCCTAGCCCCTCATTCCAGAGAGGAATTAAGTGACTGTCCATGTACCGGAGGCCTGAACTTAACAGCCCGCAGTTTAAGATTTTGCTGGGGACTCAGTCTATTATGAGCTGCGACCTAGTGTTATTAGTTAAACCTACAAAGCCTGTGACTAACGTGTCTTCTCTGTACAACAAACAAGACCCAGCATTATTCTAACGATGATGCCTCTCAGAATTGGATACACTAGCAAGGTCTTCAGAGAATAGTCTCCCTATGCCTACCATGATCTTATGTGTTCCCAAGGACAGGCCGTAACAGGCTGCCACACAGCATACAGGTTCTCTCCTGCAGCTGAGAGAGGCAAATTTAGTCTAAAGCTCAGAGTCCCTCCATGTGCATACTTTTGCATCAAACTAAAAGATGCCAAGCCACGTAGTCCACAGTCTGCAGCCGCTAATACAGTAAGGCGAAGAGACATGCATGGAATCCCCAGAGTTTATTGAGCAGTTTGAACTTTCAAAAGCCACGCTGTCTCCTTTATGCTTGGGCTTTCTGGTTTAACCTGGGCTCTCCTTGCCATTCTGCTCTTTTATTATTTTAATAGAATATAGAAAAATCATGTCTACACCAATTGACCAGACACAAAATGCAAGAAACAAACGCAGTTTAAGGTTGCGGTATCTAGAGAGGAAGACAATCTACATTAAAAAAAAAATCCATGGAAAACATACCATAAAGCAATCAGGGTTCCCTGTCCTGTGGGAAGTCCAAGGAACCCCCACCTCCATCCAGGTCTAGTAAGTTGAGCATCCAAACTGCCTAGGCTCCCACAAAGCCAGTGCGTGCAGTAGGATCAGAAACCCATTGCCATTGTTCTTGAGTTCTCAGTAGTCCTCATTGTCCGCTATGTTCAGAGAGTCCGGTTTTAATTGGGGGAGGGGGAGGGAAATGGGAGGCGGTGGCGGGGAAGAGACAGAAATCTTTAATAAATAAATAAATAAATAAATAAATAAATTAAATACAAAAAAAAAAAAAACATACCATAGCCCAAAATACTTGAGTGTGGCAGTTAGGGTCTTACGTTAGCAGAACTCTGGTAGTGGCTTCCAGAATCCAATTACTGTGTTTATTTAGTCTGAGTTTTGCAAAGCTTGAACCTTTATGCATTCCTCAGCTTTCTTAAGTCTCATGCATGTGATTTATTGATTTGTTTGTTTTTAAGAGATCAGATAGGACGGTCTCTTTTGTGACGTAAAACGGCTCTGACTCTGAGTGTATGTGACTTCCTGTAGCCATTGTCATCTGCACTGTTGAACACCTTAGAAGTCAACCTTGACAGACAGATACAGGCCTGGAAGTGGGGCTTAACCTTGTAAGGAGACCATGTAGGAAGGAGAGTTTCAATTTTTCAAGAGAAAACTGAAGACATAAGTCATAAACAATGCCACACCAGTTTGGAATTATGATTAATAGGGTGGTATTTATTTAAAGGGGAAAAAACTTACAGATCACTGTCAGCCCTCTGCGTAACCAGGAAGGAAGTCAAGTCACCAGCGGAGCAGGAAGTGAAGAGAGAGAGGAGAGGGAAGTGGCCGCTTTTTTAAAGGGAGAGAGACCACGCCCCAAGGGGCTGGTATTTCAGCAGCGATAGGCTGGAGGAGTGGGAGGATCTCCCGTAACAGAAAACTAAGGAGTATTATAAGGTCGCAGTGTGGACCGAGTTTCCACTAGCCTGGTGTTTAGACTTCCATTTGTTCCACAGATAGCTTACTGAGAAAGCAGGTCTCACTATTATCTCTACCTGATAGGTCATTAAGAGTGAGCCATGTGAGACCTTTCGTGGGAGAACAGGTCTCCATTGCTTTCAGAAAGGTTGGTGCTAGAATGCCTGTTCATCATTGAGAACAGAAACCACTGTCTTCCCTTCTTGTCCTTACTCTGCTCTGCTGTGATTAGCCACCCTTCTTGTTAGTCTAACACAATACCCGACAGAAGCATCTTAAAAGAGAACTTTGTGCCCCAGGTAAGAGGGGGATACAGTCATTTTTCAGAAAACCATAGCTGTTGGGGTGTGCTGGGCTGACCACACTGTGTCCCCAGTGAGAAAGATGAACGTTGGAGCTCAGTTTGTCCCTTTCTTCACCTCTCTTGGGTTTCAAATAGGCTAAACTAGCCTCAACCCCACTATGTAGCCAAGGACGATCTTAAACCTACTATTCTACTGTCTCTACCTCCAGAGTGCAAGAATTATAGAAGTGAGCATGTAGGCCGAGACTGCTCATTCATTTCCCAGCTGCCCAGACCCGAATAATAACACAGAAACTACATTAATTACAACACGGTTTAAATAATTGCTTAGGAATATTTATTCCTAGCTAACTCTTACATTTTAAATAAACCCATTTCTATTAATCTGTGTATTGCCATGAGGCTGTGGCCTACCAGTAAGTTCTGGCTGGCGGCTGGCAACTTTCTCCTTCGGCAGCTACATGACATCTCCCTGACTCCACCTACTCTCTCTTTATATCTCTGTTTGGATTTCCTGCCTGGCTTTACTCTATTAAGCCATTGGCCAAAACAGCTTCTTTCATAACCAGCGGTAGTAAAAACATATTCATAGCACTCAAAGGGGAATCCCACATTGTGAGACCAGCTCTTTTTCTCTTTTCATTCAGTCTGGAGTGTAGTAAAAAACCAGATGTTGTCATCCATATTCAGGATGTCTTCCCTCTTCAGTTAAACCTCTTTAGAAATACCCTCAGATACAGCCAAGGCACGTTTCCTATGAGATTCAGAATCCTTCCAAGTTGGCAATGAGGATTAACCAACCCATTAGAAGGGGAAAGGAGGAGAAGGTGCTGGTGGACCCATCCCAGCTAGCAGGAAGCCCCAGCACAGAAGCCATGTTCACATCCAGTTTTATTTTATTCTGTCCCTAAGTTAATATTTTAGACAGAGCCTCAGCAACCCAGAAAATTTGTCTCCATGTGAACTATTAGAATATTTTCCTTTTTTCCCCCAAAGCATCTCTGAACATTTAAAGATGAGCCTTTTAATAAAATATCAGAAGACAATGGATGGCCATGCCGCTCATATTTTAGAGGTGCAACAGAAACCTAAAAGCTACTTCACAAATGAGTGTCTAGTCTCTGGGCATGAAACAAAGTCAACTCATTAAAATTGTGCCTTTGGGATGAACAGGAATGTCCTCTTTCTTTAGTCACCCTGGCGAGCATGGTCTCTTTTCTTTATTCATTGTGAAACGTTCTACGCCACCACTTTTTCTCCTTCTTCACGCTTCTCTCGGTCACTTTTTTGTATAATTTTCTCTCTCCTCTTCGTTTCTCTTTATACTGCCTCCCTTCTTTCTCTGAGTTTCACTTGACTTGCATTTACCTACTCTTTCTCCCTTATACCTTAATGTGGAGTGCGATTAAATTTAAATATTTGTGAGCAAAATAGTTTTACTCTTTAAAAACTTTTATTTTAGGCCGGGCGGTGGTGGCGCACGCCTTTAATCCCAGCACTTGGGAGGCAGAGGCAGGAGGATCTCTGTGAGTTCGAGACCAGCCTGGTCTACAAGAGCTAGTTCCAGGACAGGCTCCAAAACCACAGAGAAACCCTGTCTCGAAAAATCAAAAAAAAAAACTTTTATTTTAATTGTGTGCGTGTGTGTGCGTGTATGTGTGCAGACACACAGTACCACGGTGCATATGTGGAGATCAGAGGACATCTTACAAGAGTTGGCTCACCCCTTCTGTGGCAAGTCCTAGACATGGCACTTAGGTCTTCGATTTGCCTAGCAGGTGTTTTTAACATCTGACCCATATTACCAACCCATTTTTTTTTATTATTCTTAACATTTAAACCCAGTGAGTTGAGAGGTATTGTATTTTCTCTGTCCTAATTATGCATTAATTAGTTTTAGTTAGGTTGTTGGAAATCTCACAAGACGCAGAAAGTCTGCACAGATGAAACAGTTTTAATGTAAGAGAAAAGCAAAGCATTCTGGCCAGAAGAGAAAGCTAATCATTGCTCAGACAGAAGGCTTTCGGTCCTTCCATCATTGGATCACAGAGTAGCCTGTGTGTGCTGTCTCAGGTTGCTGCCAGCATGAATGCGTTCAGTCCCTGAGCCTCTAGGGGTGAGCTGCTCAAGTAGGTGCATTCCATTCAAATCTCCCCATTCCCTGAAACCAAGTGCTGGAGATGCTGACCCATATATTCTAACCTGAAACGACTCAGAGACTTGCGACAAAGTAATTCATATGTCTCATTAGCGCACTTTGAAGTTCTAACCAAGGCTCAGCAAACACTGGAAGCCCTGGAGATTAAGTATTTGCTCTGCTCATACCTGTAAAGGTTGGCTCGCATGATTGCTCGTGTCTTTAGAGCACCCCATAGACCACTTTTGCTTCCTATTTGAATAAGAGCTAAGGGGAAAGCCACTGTTTTTAGAACGCATGCCCACAGTCAGCATTTAAGCAGAAGGGAAGGAATGTGCTACTGCAGGCGGCCCCTCTTCTGGCTGCAGGCACACCCAGCCATCTCTCCTCTCACTTTCTGCCTCATCTCCAGGATGGCTCTTCCCTCCTCCTCAAGTGCTCGCTCTTCCCTTCCACAGTCCTCTCTCACCATTCTACTCCCCTCTACACCCTCAGCACTTCCTTTTCCTCTGGCTGGCCCATAAAGTTAGGACATCTCCTGGCTCTGGGAGCTTGGCCCAGTCATCCTCCATGCCTAGCGGGATCCAGGGGGCCATGATCTTGGTGCTGCCTGGCAAGGCTGTGGCTGCTCTTCTTCAACTCCTCTCTGTTCATGCTTTGCAGATGCTTCCACGGGATGGTGGTACCCATGTTGACCCCAGGCCATGCCTCTCTTGTCTGACATTGAGTTGACAGACAGGTAGCATATGATCTGAGATGGGGCTCAGCTGGAATACTCCCAGGCCTTAGAAAATAAAGCACCTTTGTTCTGGGCATCCACTTTACTTACCTCCTCCTTGGTCTCTGAAGCTCCTTTTGGCAACATCCCAGTTCTGACCTTCTCCTCATCCTTTCCTGACCTCATTTTACCTCCTCTTCCACACTGTCTTCATAGTGTGCCTAGATATATGCAGAATGTTTTAGTTGAACAACAAAGTTGATGAACGGTTAGGAAATGTTCCAAAGCTGACCACATACGCTGCTGTGAAGTTTTCAATCTTCTGCTTTGCTGGAGTGCTGGGGTGAGTCTAGAGAGCCAGCTCACTCATTTGTCCTCTTCCCCAGACACTCACTGCTCTCCCCTCAACAAACAGATGTTCAGAAACAGAGACATCCCCTGCCTAGCAAATCCAGCTCTCTCAGGCGGACCCAGTGTTCCCGCGCCACCCACTCTTACATATTCAAACACCCAGGTTTCCTCCTTGACTCCCCCTCTTAGCAGCTTTCTGCCTCCATGCAGCTTGACAGCTAGCTGCATCTCAGTGGTAAGAAGAACAACAATGCCCGCTCTGGAGCAGTTCAGGAGGCTCACAATAGGGCCTCACGGATGAAGTGAACACGGCAGGTGGTGTGGGAGGGAGGAGTTGCTGCAGTGTGTTGTGGTCTAGAGGCTGAAATGCCAAACGTTCCCAGCATGTTTGACCCACAGAGGTCCCTCTGTTTGGGGGATTCTAAGGAACCTCAAGAACAAACTTAGCTGTTTTAAGCAGGAGGGTCTGGCATGCCAGGAGGAGAAGGACACGGGCAAGTCTTCACAGACTGGGCCTGCCTGGTTGTCTCCTGCCAGCAACTTACTGTATCCCACCTTTCCTGGCACAATGGCCTGCAAAGCCAACAGCCAACTGAATGTTCCCCAGGCACCTGACAGCAGGTGTTTTACTTCTTTGCCCAATTTCAAATACAGATAGGTAAGTAGGAAACCATATTGTCCCCTAACAACAGTCTGATTTCTCCATTCTTTCTGGATCATTGTATACATGAATAGGAAATGTATTCATCCAGCTTGCAGCCCGGAATGGTAGGGAAATTCTGCTCTCATTCCCTCGTCACCCAGCCCCAGCAGGCACTTAGAGGCAGGGGAAGCTCTGGACTCCTTTCTGATCTCCCTGGTGTTCCGTGAGCACACTCCTGCACACCTAGGATGATGATTATTAGCTCATACCTGATCCCAGGGGGAGGACACTTCTGGATTGAGCCCCTCCCTCTTCCTGGAGGTCTTTGTGTGCCGGTATGGAGTACCTGTAGGTGACTTAGTAGACTTGCATCCTGCATGGGTATCCAACTTCTCAAGCAGAGAACAGTGTAAGAAAAAGTGGAGAAGATGGAATACAGACTCCCCTGAATGCAAAGACCTCTGTGACTTGAAGTATTTTCCAAACTGTCAGATCATTAAGTTTTATACTTAGCTAAAAATCCACGGCTGCTGTGAATGTGGTCAGCAGAAAAGCCAAAGATCTCACAGAAAGGAAGATATTAAGTGAAAGAAAACTGAAAATACAAAGAATGCTGGTAAATTAAGATATGAATTCCGCAGTGCTTTCATTACATTATATAACTAGAGTTGGGAAAACCGAAATGCTCTTGGCTTATCTTCTCAGAAAGATAATCACCACTTACGGGAAATATATACTCACATTTGTATTTAAATCAGGAAAGCAAAGCCTACCACGAGGAGACAGGAACATTTTTAAAGTCAATGTCCACAGGAAGGGACGTTTACAGGATAGAAGAAAAGAGAGAAATGTCACAGTGCAGATGGTGGAGAGGCTGAGAGTTGCGTTTCTAAGCCAGGTGGCGTGAGCAGAGGAAAGATCCAAGTGAGATCAAGTATTGCTTTGGAAAGTTGGGAAAGGTTTGGTTTTTTTAAATTATCTTTCTGTTACTGGAGTTTTAGAATAAAAAAGCACCAACCCTGGAAGTCCCAACAGACGAGGCTCAGTGCCTATCCCAGCACACCAATTAAAGCGAGGTACTGGTGAAAGATAAATGATATAACCTACATAGCCACCCTGGGAAGAACCCTACGTGCATCTTCAGCGCACTGACGTGAGCTCTCGGTTTCATCACAGAGAGAACTGGGGCAGAAGGTGAGGGCAGCGGTGTTGCTCACGGTGTGCTATGGCTGGTGACTGCTCAACTCTGGCTCGCAAGAGGGGGTCTGGAAATGTCCCACCCCTGTTGTTACGTGAAAGGGATTATTTGGTTCCCATGAGCTGTTGACTCCTCTTACAGGGTGCACCCTACCATCTTTAGAATCAACCTCTTTGGGGGCTATTCCATCCTGTGACGCTCACTGACGCTCAGTCCCTGCTTGAAGCGGTGTTTAGCCAGTCAACACTGTCTTCTGGGATCCTAGGAGACAGCGACACAGAAGGGGAAAGTCAGATGCATAAACACATAGAGGGACACAGATTCAAGACAGTGACCAGTGCCTTTCTTTGTTCCTAGATTTAAAACCTTGATGTTTTCAAACTTGTTCTAAAAAAGCAAACAAATCCATTGGGCAAGGTGCTGTCTCGATGCAGCTGTGGTAACTAGCGATAATTCAGTATTTCATCTGTAGGTGAGGAATTGCTCCTTAGCCTGTCCACTCACCTCTCACAAAAGACAGTATTAATGGAGCAAGGAAAAGGATTTATTTGGTAAGTCAGCAAAGTCAAAAAGATGCTGATGGGCCGCATCCTGGAAGGCCATCTGAGCTTGGTGTGTTTCATACCATTTTTAAAGCTCTAGGCTGGGGGCAGCAGTGGGGATTTAACTTAGGAAATAACTGATTAGATGCGTCCCAGACATCTAATCAGCAGATATTGCAGAGTGTGGGGGTTGTTAGCAATCTATGAGTTTTGCATAGTCATGAAGCCATCACATTCTTGTAGAAGGTGAAAATTTTAAATCATCGGTCTTGAACTGGAGGAGACAATCTGGGGATTTCAGCTCAGTGCTATTTTGTGCTATTGTGGACCAACACTCATTGAATGATTAAGAAGAGCCCCCATGGAGCTGATTTCCAGTAATGAATCATAGACATGTAGTTAAATGCAGCGTGGAGGAAAGGGGGGCTATGTTCCTCTGTACTATAAGCCCAGCTACAAAAAAAATGAGCAGCCATATATACTGTATGTATATGCACATGTACATATAGAGTCATATACAGTCAGGGCTATATTTTTTTCTGCCTTGTTAATCTTAGCTTGTTATAATCATCTGCCAACATCTTCCAGGTTCCAGGACAACATCTCTAACTTACATCTGTTCCTCTTGGCTAAACAGCCCACCTTGGCTATCCAGATTTGAATCCTCGCCACTTTCCAACAGACACTACCAATACAATCCAGACCCATACTTCCCTGTCCATAAAAGTCACCTTTGTGTGTGCATTTACATTACTCTACATATTTACTCTATTTTTCTTTCAGATTCAACGTTCTCTTCTTGCTCATTTAAGCCAGGCTCTGAATGAGGACAACACTAACTCCTCAGCAATACCATATATGCTTAATATTTCCTGAAGCGTTTGACCTAAGATTGGATTATTATGGAAGTTATTTTTTTTCCTAGTTAACTGCAGTGCACTTAGGGGCAGGAAACCACACATCAGGAGAAGTCTACCAGAAAAATGTCTTCTGGCACCCTTGAGTTTGGATTCACAGCTTTCTAGGCTTGGCTTATTTGATGGTAATTAGTTGGTAAATCCCACACATCAGTATTACAGCCAGTTCACTGTTCCTTACCAGTTAACTACTGTTAGAGTCAACAGTTGTGGGAAACGTTTAGCTACCAAGATCAAGGACAAGGCATATCCAAAATTCACACATTGGTAGTAAGAAAATATATAGCTAGAAATGGAATTATGGTTTTATAGAGCATCAGATAAGCAAACTAATAAACATCATTGGATATGTTCACAATGCTATTTTCCAAAAGAATGAAAGTATTGAAAAGATCTAACTTATCTTTGATTTTATAACATGATTACCTGTCTTAATTACTGTTTGTAGGTCCCAGGTCTACCCCTCCTCCTGAGGTTCATCTTGAGGACAGTTTCTGGCCAGACATTTTGTTGCATTTCCCAGCTATCCTATGCTCTCTCTGCCCAGCCTGGTGATTAGCTACAGGGCATGTTTATTCCACCTCGGGTGTGGTAATTTCCCACCTACCTTGGGGGGGGGGGAATTCCATTGTGCAGCAGTTAGGTATGTAAGGTTTTTCCTAAACTTGAATAAGCAGCATTCAGTTGATCTCCTTTTGAATGACCCAGGTCTCTTGTGTGTTCTTTCAATCTCCACGCCCTTGCTCAGCTCGTGGATGGTACAGTGGTGTGCAAACTGTACTGAGAGTAACACAGAAATTACATCTATTCTCTTGTTGTGAAGAGACACAATAGACAAGGAAACATGAAATAATATACTTAATCGGGGCTTATTTACAGCTTCAGGGAAATATACTTAGTCGGGGCTTATTTACAGCTTCAGGGAAATATACTTAGTCGGGGCTTATTTACAGCTTCAGGGAAATATACTTAATCGGGGCTTATTTACAGCTTCAGGGAGTGAGCCCTGACCAACTTGGTAGGGAGTATGGCAGGAGGCAGCTAGGCATGACACTGGAGCAGTGGCTGAGAATTTAAATCTTATCCACAGGCAGCAGAGAGAGACAGACTGGGCCCGTGTGGGCTTCTGAAACACCAAAGCCCACCCCCATCAATATACCACATCAGACAAGGCCACACCTCCTAATCCTTCCTAAACAGTCTACTCACTGGAGACCAAACACTCAAATATATGAGCCTGTGGGTGCCATTCTCACTCAGACCACTATGCTACCCATCCTCTCATGTTCAATCCAAAATATTTTACCAAGAAATCTTTTGGGATGCAATACCATTGATTGCTTCTAATTCCGTTAACCATGTAACACCTTGGTGTTCCATATTTGTCACCTACCATAAGGAAGCATGCACTGTCTCCTGTAGAGAATCAAGATAAAAAACAAAGGAGGTTATGAAAAATTATACCCCCAAATGATATATTTACTTAAAATGATTTCCACTGACCTTCACAATGGATGGTCTTTCACACTGTTTTGGAAACAGAAAAATAGTGTCTCGATCCCATTTCCCTTTTAATCTAGTCACATTTTTCTCTGGCTCTGGGACTTTTTCCTTCTACTCTTTGATTTCTACTTAGTATTATCTTAATATTAGTTCTATTGCTCAGAGCCCATAAACTTCCTGCAACATTAGTAGAGTCTTGACATTCCTACACTGACCTAGGGTTCTAGCCACAAATTTGCCAAGGCCCCCAAAGGAAAACCCCGGTGTTTTGAAAGGTAGGCAAAATCATTTCTTGTTAAGTGTCTCATAGGAATGGAGACACAAGGAGCAGGAATTTCTTCCGAGTTTGAAAATGACCCTCTTTCTGTCTGTTGTAGAGAGTATTTACCTGCCTACTGAAGAAGGTGTTCCCCAGAGCAAACATCACCTGGTTAATAGACGGAAGATTTCTTCAAGGCAATGAAGAAGGTGAGGAAACAAAGCTGTGGGAACGTGTTTGGCAACACCAAGCATTAGAAAGCATTGTGCCCAAGTTAGTTTTAGCATTAAAACTAATTCTTGCTCTAAGAAAAAAGCATCGTCTTACCTACCAGGTGTCAGTTTCTAATACTTCATCTGATTCCACCAAGGGGGTAGAAGGTAATATTTCCAGAATAAAACTGATATAGTTGATTTCTTCAGATCATACAAACCATTCAGTTGGTGTTAGCAGAAGTAAATATTCTTTACAAGAACAAAAGCATTCAAATAAACATGTAGTTAATGATAATATCTCTGACTTTGTAGTGTTACTATCTGCTCTGCCTTGTTATTTTAACATATTGTGTTCATTTTTTTTAAACACCACTGCTTTAAATCAATTGATAATAACTTTCACTTTCTCTTGTGAATATTTGGGACAGGATTGGGGGTGTGGCCGTAGGGATGGATATAAAAGGTTCCCTCATAAGGAACAAGTTTACCGGGAGGATTTAGTTTCTGGAGCAGGAAACACACAGACAATTTCAGTAGAAAGTAGTGTTTCTCATAGGTGGTAACCATGGCAGCATTGCCAGAATAAGCTCGGGCATCTGCGCCTGGACAGCAGGCCTTCCACTGACTTTCCCTTCCAACACACGGAACAATAGCTGAATCACACAGCTCTTGCTCAATTTTTTCTTTTAATTTCTAAAATTAACAGCTTCTTCTGGTAGATGAATTTATAGATCCCTTGATGATTAGTTACTGGTTAATGGGGTCACTTTAACGGCAGTTCACTACAATAACACAACACAATCCTGAAAGTACATGTTAAAGGTTACGACAAGTATATTTTCCGGTTATGTGAAGCATCCAGATAGGATGTGCCCAGTACGTTCTCACACAAGAGGCCTGACAATGTGGTCAGAAGCCCACCAGAGTACAACTAATAGCAGCTGACTAGTACTTTGCTAACTAATAGCTTCAGAATTAGCAGGAAGAACCTTTCATGGGAGCCAGGCATGTTGACACAGGCCTGCAATCCTTGTATTTGGGAGGTTAAGGAAAAGTTCAAGGTCATGCTTGACTACATAATGAGTTTAAAGTCAGCCAGAGATATACCAGACCCTGGTCTCAAAAGAAACAAAGAGTCTTTAATGTCAGGACTCTGTGAGAGTTCAGAATGAACTGGCCTCTGAGGACAGATTTTTTTTTAAGTAATTTATTGCTACAATGCATGCAATTTGGAACTTATCCTAACAATGACAGATAAAAGATTCTAGAGAAGACTCATGGGACTAGAACTGAAAATGCTTATCAATACACAACTTATTTCAGGAGAAGGCTATGGTAGGGCATCAGGATTAGAATCCACATCATCTACTACATTTATAGTTAGGAGGAAATCTAATCCAATCAACACCCCCTTCCTTCTCTCTGGAAGGACCACACCTAGATGCACTTCCTCACATTGGGGAAGCTCAAAGCAGAACGGAGCTGTTTTATATTTCTTTGATATCCTTTTATTGCCTGGCCAGAGTCTACAGAAGAGCCTCCCCAGAGTTCAAGCCAATTCAAGAACAAGTCACTAATTTCTCCATTACTAAATGGCACTAATGAGTTGAAATAATCTACCCAAGCCTTTGAACCCATAGTCAGAAGAAAATAATATAACAAATGCATAGTGCAGCCCAACTATGGATCAGTGCCACACAGGGCTGGAACACCTGCCACGGGTTAATTCCAGCTTTGCTAGAACTGGACCTTGCTTCTCCAAAGCTAAATGCCAACTGCTTGAGTAACTAGCTGTGTGGTGCAGCATCAGTCTCTAGGCTCTCTACACAGATGGGGATGGAGGATGACTTGAGTCATGCGTTAAAGGCCCGTCTAAACCACACACAGAGACCCTTATCTCAAAACAAAGTAAAATCAACTTTTATTATGCCATGTCTCGGCATCTTCATCTGGCTGATACAGAAAATGTCAGGGACTAATCATGCTTCCATCTGTCCTGCAGGAATATACATTACGAATGAGAAGAAGACTGACAGAAGTGGATTTTGGGAAGTAAAGTCAGTTTTAACAAGGACGCATGTTGACAGGCCAGCACAATCAAACAACGTGACAGTTCAGTGCATGGCTCTGTCCCCGGGCCCCAGAAACAAAATGTGGAATATCTCATCACAGGCCATCATGCTTCCCTCAGGTGAGTTCCCTCTTTAGCAAAGTCAATAAGGCTTAGCCAAGAGTGCCACCAACTCAGAACATGACTAATTGGAAAGGATAGGATTTTTATTATTTCCACACCAGTACAATGCCAGAAAGCTCTCCACATAACCCGAAATTGCTAAATTTCAAAACATTAAACAATTCAGAAGTAGAATCTCAAAATATTTTCTCCAAATAAAAATTAAAAATAATTCCTTTTTCTATAAAGATTTTCTCACAGTATTTTTTTATTGTGATAATAACTCTTTCTTCTTGTCTTTTCTTTTTTTCTTTTTTCTTTTTTTCCAGATGGGTGTTTCAGGTTATTGCCTCCACTAGCCTGGAACTCAGTATCTAGTACAAACTGATCTCTAACTCCTGGCAATCTACTGCTTCAGCCTCCCCAGTGCTAGAATTAGAGTCCTTAGTCACTACAGCCTAATCATGATGTTGAGTCAACTAGCATTCTGGTTCACTTATCATCCCATGCAATTAATAATAACAATTAATAATAACACCTAGGATTAGCTGAAATTTAAACTATCTTAAAATTCCTGAGTCATAAACATATTTTGAACTGGTGAATGACTCAGCAGGTAAAGGCACTTGCTGCAAGCGTGACAACAGAGTCCCATCTTCGGGGCCCACATGGTCAGAGAAGAGGACAGACTCTAGAAAGTTGTCCTCTGATTCTCAGGCATGTGCTATGACATATGCACTCAGGCGCACACGCACAAATAAACAAATGTTCAAATGAAGAAAAGAAAACAGAGAAGATTTAATTAGTCCCAGCATGTGTAATCTCACTGTTTAGAGATGGGTGTGACCTTGCATAATAATAACTTCACTGCCCTGATTAAACCATAGTATCTAGCTGGAGACTTTTATGACTGGAATAAGTTGATAAATTCAAACCACCCTCGCTATTACAAAATTTGAATAACCAAATTTACTACCCAGAATCATACAAAAATAATTGAGATTTTACTATATAAAATATGACAATGGTCTCAGGAAATGTGGTGACAGCAGATATGTGTATTTCTAAAAAGCTATAAGGATGGCTGTCAAGTGTGCATATTCAGTAGCACTCAGACAAAACCAAACAGATTTGCGAATCTTTATTACAGCGCTATAGAGCTATTAACCTCTTTAACTGTTATCCTAGCTTCATAAAAGTTGTCTATAACGCATCCATAAACATATACTAATTTATTCCGGAAACCATTTATACAGGGACAGTTTGCATTGCACTCTGGCAGCCTCCTAGACACAATGCTTGGTTACTGGATCTGCAGATGAAGGGCTATATATCTTGGTACAAAGCCTTTCCCACTACTAAGAAGCAGGTGACATTCCATGCTGGGCCAAAGGCAATATCGCCCGAGACTCTACCTGTGTCCATATAATTAAATATGAAAAAGAATCCCTGTCAATTCGGAGTCACTCATTCAGACATTTTGATGGACTTATATGAAAACAGCCTTACTCAAGTTCAGTCAGCTCCCTGAAGAACGAGCACAACTCTTTCCTAGAAGGTGTCACATGGGCAGGGCTGCAGTCTAAGAACAGTAGGAAGTTTATGATGTCTCGTACAGAAGTGCCAGAGCTGAGCTTTGGCAGAAGCTGAAGCTGTGAGCTAAAGGCTCTAAGATCTTCAGTTCTTAAACAGAATACTATTCCCATGTGCCCCCAAACCAGTGCATTCTGATATCCAACCCAAACTTTGTTTCCAGATCAGAAAATAATGAAAACTTTTAAGTTGAAAAGGAATACTGATTTTCATACCCCGAACACACTATATTTCAAATTTTACAGAGAAGTCCCTCTTCTTTCATAAGTGTAGACTCTGAGTGAGCAGGGAAATTTTAATTACAAAATGAACTTTTAGTCTTCACAGCAAGATATTAAAGCTAATAAATCTTGGAGTTTCCCAAAATCTGGTTTCCAAAACTATCGCTCCCTTTCTGGCCCCATCCACACACAAATCAACAAATCAAATTGTGTTCTTACTTGTGTAGATGCACTCAGGTATTATTTCAGGGTGTGGAGAAAGTCAAAGGCTATCTCTATAGCTGAGAGAAGAGGAACACTAGGCATTTAAGTGGAAGATTCTAGACAAAGACTTCTTGCCCTATGACTTCCTACAATAAGCCAAAATTCATACTTGTGTCTGCTTCTAGGGATCCTGAAAACAAAAATAGAGAATCAGATTTGCACACAAATCACTAATACATCTTGTTAAAATGTAGATTCTAATTCAGCAAGTCTGGAGCTGAGTTCTATATTATTAATAAGACGCTGCAAGAAACTTCTCGCGGGGCTCCACTCTGAGAAGAAAGGATCTCATGTGCCCTGGGATTTGGCTCGTTTCTTAGGTGTACCTCGAAAGAACTGACAGCTCCTCATAGGAAATCTCAGAACTGACTCAGATGTTCTGGTGGGCCAAACTCATGGCTGCTGATGGGGTTCTGAGAGACTCCTTTGCCTACAATAGAGTTGTTGAGAGCCAGAAGCCCATCCCTTTCAACATTGCAGCAAATGGAGTTATCTAAAATGTTCGTGAAGCAACCCTACTTGTTTCTAAACCTGAGTGTTGGGAAATCACCTATGCCTGTTAGGTTGTAGTCATGTCTTTTTTAACAGCCCCGATTTTTATTTTGACCAAGGCAGTGTTTCTACTTTTTGGTACAATCTGAAGTCAGACAGATGGTTTATGAGCTCAGATTTCATGTTGAAATCTATGTGGGTTCTGGACATGGGGCAAAGAGCTCTTCTCAGTATGCAAATCTTATAGTAAAATCTCCAAAATGTACTGCAAGGCTGACCGCTTCACCTTCCAAAGATGTTTGTTTATGAAATATATCAGAATACTGTTCTAAAACAAAAATGTCCATCAGTAAAAAATAAATGCCTTACATTGTATCAATCTGGGACAGAACATAATCAATACCTTCAATTCCAGGAATTGGCACTTCCTCTATAAAGGGTGAGACAGCAAATATTTTAAGTTTTGTAGATAATATTATCTTTGTCCTAATTACTCAATTAAGAAATACAGCACAAAGGCTGTTATGGACAGCATATAAGCAAATTAGTATAACTGTATCCCAAAAATATTTCATTCATAATTTAAGAATGGGTGGGATTTGACTATATGCATTGACTTACAACCTCTGTCAAACCATCCCACAGAGATAACCATGTAAGCATTCGTCTTTCAGCCACACACCCCATCTTCACAGCATGCCATTTTAAAAGAGGATGCTTATTACTTAAGAGCAGTCAGAAAGGCATTTAATGTTGGTCTTTCTGACAATTTGGAAATGATGGTCTATACTACATCATTCCACATATCGACATCTGTAAATACAATGAGGAACTAAACCAGTTTTTCTTCGTTTGGAGGGGCATGAGCCATCAATAAAAATGACAAGTCTCTTGGTAGCATTAAGATCAAAGGAAGGAGGTATATCATGAAGGTCCCCTAGGAAGCCCCAATTTTAAAGAGGTCCATATGAAAATGTGAAAATGCTGAGAAACGCACAAAGACTAGGAAGTCTTCATGAGTCAACTACCCTTGGGTTGAAACACTGCCTTTTGGATAGAATGTGTGGTTCATGAAAGATGGAAAAGAGATGGTCAACACCAAGATATTAAGTTGGGAGTATGATGTTTGAGGACTTGAGACTAATCGTAGACTGATGTAGGAGGGTCTTCTGTTTTGTGTTGATTTCATTGGTTAAATAAACTGCCTTGGCTTTTTGATAGGGCAGAAAATTAGGTAGGTGGAGTAGACAGAACAGAATGCTGGGTAGAAGGCAGTGAGGCAGATGCCATGGCTCTCCCGCCCGAGACGGACATAGGCTAGAATCTTGCTGGTAAGCCACAGTCATCTGGTGATACACAGATTTATTAGAAATGGGTTAATTAAGATGTGAGAGTTAGCCAAGAAGAGGCTAGAGATAATGGGCCAGGCAGTGTTTTAAATGAATACAGTTTCTGTGTTATTACTTCCGGGGCTAAGCTAGCCGTGTGGGTGCCAGGCAGGATGAAAAGCAGGCCTGCTCGCCTCATCACTACAGTAGATGGTGAACAAGAAGAGTGTGATCATTTTCTTAATCTAATGACTCTAATCTAAACAGTGATGTTGTATCTAGAAAACTCACAAAATCTTTCAGGCTCAAACATTAATTAACCACATTTATTTATTTCATCTATATTTTTTTTCGAAAGTTAACCAATCCTCCTTATAGTTGTAATTAAAAAAACTCCTTCAGGGGCAGGAGAGATGACTTAGTGGTTAAGATATGCTGGTCTTCTGGAGGACCTGGGTTTGATTCCAAGCAAATGTGTGGTGAACTACAGACATCTGTGAGTCCAGTTTTGGGAGATCCTGTCCCCTCATCTGGTCCCTGGAGGCCTGGTGCACATGTCTGCATACATAAATGCAGGCAAAACTCCCATATACGTAAAATAAAATAATTTTTAAACAATTCCTTCAGTAGAACTATTTGTAAAGCACATGGTGGTTAAAGAAAATTAAATGAGTGCAAAACAACACATCTTAGCTTCTATTGAGAGAGAGAGGGAGAGAAAGAGAGAGAAAGAAAGAGAGAGAGAGAGAAGACAAATAAATATTTTAAAGTGTTTAAAGAAAATTAAAGACAGCTCCACACCTCACCCACTCACCAGTTAATCTCATTGCCTGGTCCATATCAAGTTCTCAATATTGATTGCTAGATAATGAACAAATATGCTTAGCGATGAATTTATATCTTTTACTAACAATATTTTATCCATTATAAACATCTGCCTTACACTTTCAGATTCAGTGAATGTCCCAACGGAACACTTTGCCAGTGTGACAAGATCTACCTTGGGCACACAACCTTTTCCAAATGACGATGTGTCTCCTACAAGTAAGGACGTTTTCACACTACTTTTAATTTATATAACTTACTAATGCTTTAACTAACCCAGTGGTTAAAACTAGGAGACTTGCAAGGTTCATGTTCTTCCTTGCTATGACCTTTGGCATAAACCAAAGTGCTGTTCTCATAGTTTTTAAGAGCTAACACTTAAAGTCATGGGCAAATTGAAGTCAGTAAATATTCAGCGAGGAATTTAAATTCTGTATTCATTATTAAATAGTAAATTGGCAGTCCTCCAAGACATCTTCTCATTGGGGAGCTTAAAAAAGTGGTTGCAAATGGGGAGACTGTGGGTCTAAAATAGTTGAACATGTTATGTTTAAATTTGTCTGGCCTCAAATTAATTGACCAGGATGGCTAGGGAGTGCTGTGAGTTCAACCCTCCCACCCACAGCAGCATTAACAGTGGGGAGCCATTGGTCAGTGTTGCTATGGTAAAGTCATGCATGGCAGGGAGTCTCAGAGGTTGGTATTGATGCGAAAAAGGCATAATCCTGATGCCCACGGCCTTTGTACATTTAGAGATCCATGGTGACCTTTAATATAAAAAAAAAACTAAAGTATATTTAGAGTAGAAGCATGGCTTTCATTCCATATTTAATTAAAACTATCAATTTTGCTGGAAAATGGAATAAAACAAAAGCAGTGCGCAGGAGTGAACAATTGCTTTAGCTGGTAGCCTTTTACATTTCCCTTACTGTCGCTGTCGCACACAGCTGCCTTGCAGAAAGTGAGAAGCGGCTGGCAGGTGAAAAATGCCTGCACACCAACCATCAGAAGGTTCACGTCTCCCTCTCCTGCTCCCCTCTCCTTCCTCTTTGTCATCACCCTTCTTTTTTTCTCTAGCTACCACTTTCAAAGACCAATAAATTACAACGGATATTTCCACTCAGCAAATATCAGCATATTCAATAATAATAATAATAATAATGTTAATAATAATAATATCTTAAACCTCTGCAGTGCCCTATGTAACATTTGTACATTGCTGTGTGAAAAACTACTTTGGTACGTAATGCATTGTAAAACATCCCAAATGGTTCGAGGAGCCTGGAATACACAGCTTAGCTGGACAACACTAAGGATTTTAAGTGCCGTGAGTTTGAGTCATTGTCCTGTGCTTCAGTCATCTGAAAGATCGGCTGGAACAGTAGCACATACATCTGAGCCCAAGCATGCTCCCAAAACAAGATGCCTCAGTGCTCACTGCGTGGCCCTCAGTAGGACTGCATCTAAGATGGCTGTTGGCTTCCTCCTGACAAAGTACTTCAAGAAATAATGGCTAGAGAAAAGTAGCCTTTTAATGTCATTCTCTCCCACACTGCAGGTCACCTCTGCTTCATTCTTTCCATGAGAAACAAGTATAGTCTCAGGGGAAAGGCTAGGATTCCATCTCTTAAAGGGAAGAGTAGGAATTGTGATCAAATATAAGTCACTGTGCTGTATCATTTTAAAAGTTTTTTATATTAAATGCAATGTTGTTTTCCTTCCTTATTTTTCATAGTGGGGAGCACAAATATCCTTTCCCTTGTTCCAAGCAGGACATTGAGACACTAAACGTGATCAGCACCTAGTGGTAACAGAGGCTCTATTTATACCAGTCTGCTACATGAGTCTTAGACTGCTTCTCATCTCTCTGCCCACAATACCACAGACCCTTTCGCTCTGCCTCCTATTTTTATGTCTCTACCCGGTCCTTTGACCCATTGACATTGATTTTGATATTGAGCCCTCATCAATAACTTATCTGGTTCTCACCATCTGATTTCCTACTCTGAACACTTAGCGCACAATACCGGGTCTGCTCTGACTCCAGACCTTGGCCTGTTCCTCATGTGGTAACAGCTGGTCTGAAGAAAGCAGATGATCATGTCTGGGAGGGAATGAGTGGGAGGTGGCAACAAAACTACAGACTTACAAATAAATATGCCAGACATGGATGGAGAACAGACTCAGGAAATGCATTATTGGATCGTATCAGAAGGAAGACGCACAGACAAGCATCAGCAGGTCAAGACACTGGGTTCTAGAGCAAGGGAGTCCCAGAGAGTTGAAAGGAGGTAGAGGATGTTGCTGATTTGGTAGTGATGGCAACTCCATTAGTTTCCAGTGTTACCATATATAGACATGGAAGAGGAGCAAGGCAGAAGAGAGAGCTAGGGTGTGGCTTAGAGGCAGAAAGCTTGATGGACATATGTAGATCCCTGGGCTCATCTCTCCAGCACTGTTACTATCACCACCACAACCAACTATGACAGCAATGCTCAGCACGCCACGGTGAGCATACAGTAGGCTTGGGGAAGGCTGCACGCAGTCTAGAAAGAGGGATCTGCTCAACTGGAAGAAAGACGCAAAATGGGTCTTCCAATTATTATCCTTTTAACACTTTTTAAACTTCATTACTTAAAAAGTTCATTACTTATTTAACAGTTATGCACCAAAATTAACCAGGGCCCCAAACTAAAATCGTCATCTTCAGCGCAGCTGTAAATAAACTGAAGGCATCTTTGAGAAGAGAGGCAGGAGTCATAAGGACCGGTGGGGAAGAGAGGTGTGATGGGGCCAGGTGAAGATGAGCTAAAACAGTGGGCTGTGAGTTTAGAGCGAACTGGATGCCAGCAGTCTCTGTGGCTTGTCATTGTATGAGGAAAAGGAAAGAGGAAGCAATGTGCTTGGAATGGGAGCTGCAAGAGCAGGCAGCCTAAAGACTGGGTGATGTTGATTTACAATGGTCTACATTGATGGCAGTCTCAACAAGGCATTTGTGGAAATGGAGAGTCATATAGCAGATCCTCACCAGGACTGCCTGACTAAATACGGGGACAAAGACAGGCTTTTAGAATACTGCCACACAAGTGCCTTCCGGCTTTCTCCTAGAAATTATCTAACCATTTTTTTCCCCACTGACATGGCTGTGTCACATAGCTGAACGGTGTCCCTGATATTTGTCGACTTCTCCCAGTGCATCTGGAATTATTCTCAACTATAAATACATTGTTTCATTTCATTCTGCCAATAGCACAAACTTGAAGAGTTATTACCACCCACTTCACAGGAAAGAATCCTGAGACACAAAGAGCTTAAATGGCAAAAGTAAAGTCGTGCAGAAGGTTGACAAGTCAGAAAGGAGCCTAGGTAGTCAGACCACTGCTTCTGTCAGTACAAATGCCTTTTATGGTGGATAAATCCCTGCTCATGTGAAGTTGTCATTGTGCCTGCTCACGCAAAACACCTGCATTAATCTTTCTCTTAGCTGGACCAGAGGTTCCTGAGAAATTTAGTCTCCCAAGAATGGAACTCACATCTTTTTTGTTAGAAATAATTCAGAGGAAAGAGCACCCTTCCCTTCTTTGTGTCTTCCTTACCCTTCCGTGCTCTGCCTCTGCCTGCAATCACCTTAATGCAATCTTTGTTGTGGGTCTGGCTCTACAACATCATGCTCACAAAAACGCCATGCTCTCTTTTAGTTCTAGAAAAATCCCGAGGCAGCAAGGCGGCTCAGAGGGTGGGGTACGTTTTGAGAGTCAACTCTCTTCTGCTCTCCACGCTACAAACTGAACTCAGGTCACCCGGATCGCATAGTAGGCCCTTTTACCTGCTGAACAACCTTGCCAGCCCCAGGTGACCAATTTTTAAAATTACTAACAATTATCCTGTCTGCAACTGTGCCACATAGGTGGAGAACTCTGCCGTGCTTTCTGTTGTCTTTGTTGAGTTGGTCTTGAACCCCTTTCAGGCCAATAATCTGGTGGTATATGGTCCTCTTAGCCCTTCATTTAACGTGTTAGACAAGCAGGTTGTGACTAGAGTTTTGGAGTGTGTTTAGGACATCTCCGTGAGTGTCTCCTTCACACCAGCCTCAAGGTCAGTTTACACCTCAGCCTGACCTCTGGGACGGATAAGGCTCGTTGGAATGTGTCGGTATGGCCCAGATTCTCTTAAGCACAGGTCTGCCATCTCAGTACCACCGTTAGGGGCCCTTTGTGCTGTGGGTGGGGAGAGCTGATGGAGAGAAACTCTAAGTTTGTGCAGGAAATTGGCAGATTGATCCAAGTACATCCAGTAGATGCTATAGTGATACAGCGGAAGGCTGAGTGAAAACACTGTGATATGGAAAATAATTTAATTTTCAGGCAATATCCCTGGAATACAAGGGAAGTCTTGGATGAGTTGGCCTGACTAACCACGTCGTTCTGAGTGACCTTGCAAATCTTTTTTATTCTTGCACTTGGTTGATTATATAAGCTGGACTGCGTAGCAAAAAAAGAAAAAATTATTTTCTCCATCATTCTCTGTTCAAATGAGCTCTGTTGAATAGTTTCTTGGCTGCTGGAAGAAATTTCAGACAAATTACTTGGCCCTTTGGGGGGTGATTTTCATATAATAAATGTCGTCTGGTCTTTTTCAGCCACTAGAGCAGACATATATCAATAATTTAAAAGTCTTGTCAAATGAAGTGCCGAAACTTGAAAAAAATTAATTTAGTCCAGAATTTCTCTTCTATCCCTTCTGCAAGCATGGGTCTGCCTTGGCCGCAGAGGGCTGACACAAATTGACTTTGTGCTTTATGACTGTGTGAGGCAAAGACAAGGAAATAGCTTCACGATGCCCTGGTCTGACTTCAGCCTTTTGTTCCTGGCTTAGACCCCTCCCTCAGGGAACATGGAGAACAGAGAAGACAGAAGGAATAAGTAAGAAAGGGCTTCCTTTAACAGGCTAGCTCTAATCTAATCTAGACAGTTTAGGCTATGAAAAATAAAACTGGCCACCGTCATCTCATGGATGCGTGGGCAATTGTCTTATAAAATTTTCAAAAAGTTACCAAACTGGGAAACCACTGGCATTTTACCCATCTATGCTTTTCTCTGAGAAGCAGGGGGTCAGTCCCCGGGAAAGCAAACAAAGATGGAGGGTAAGAAGCAGTTGTCACAATGGCGTATGGCAACAGCCAGAACTAACCTTTGTAGAGCATTCCTCTGTCCCCTCTATTCAACCCAGACTACATGAATAGCCACAGAAACTCTAAAAAAGGACCACTTTCCTTCAGGTGGGATGCACTTAAAGAGTTAAAGTGAAATGGACTGGAACCTCATGGAAGGTTCTGAACTAGGGTAAACAAAACAAATTGGAAGAAGTGGCTGCTTATTTTTTTTCCTGGAAACAACAATCATGATGATGTATGTCTGAACGCTTGCAAAATCTAATAACAGTAAGTCTTCACATTGAAGGAAAAATAAACAGCCAGGAAACACAGCAATCAACTCTCTATCATCTGGGTTTTCATACTTTTTGCCTAGCGTGTGTCATAATGTAAAATCAATTATTGGAAAGCAAGAGGTTTTAGTGTGCTGGGATGTGGTCTTAGCCTGGAAACCAAAGAGACTAAAGCAAACTGCCCCCATTCCCATGCTAAGAATATTACCAATCTGAATGGTTCAAAACTGCAAATAAAATTCTTTTTAAAATTCTCTACTGCATGTAGAGACAATCAGACATGATCACTTTTTAAAAAAAAATATCATTTTAAAATTTTGGTAATTACATACATGTATACCCTGGAATAGGCAGCTACCTCAAACTTACTAAGCCTCGGAATGCAAGGAAGTTTCCACCTGTCCTTCCCTGGTCCAATTCTCCCCTGGCATTCCTGGTCTGAGAACACATAGCTTTACATGCTCTCAGATTTGGATTCTTTATTTGATTATCTGTCCTTTCCACGTCTCTTCTAATCATTCAAGTCTCCTCCATGAACATAGGCTGCAGAGGAGCAATATTCCAAATTTCAAGGTCAGCACCTAAGAGATACCAGCCCTCAAGTGTTTGTTGGACAAAGAGTGCCTGCAGGGGGTTGACTATGACTGGTCAAGGTGTGGCTGTGGCTTGTGAGCAGACCTCAATCCCGAGCCATGGTGTTAACCCGCAGGAAGGAGAGTGGTTTGAATTTACTTAGAAAACAATTGTTTACCCAGGTGGACTCAACTCTACTTCTCTGTGGTTAATAAGGCCCATAGTAAATGACTCATTCTTTCAATGACCTATGCGAAGTTGTACAGGCCAAGAATGATAACAAAAACCAAGGGGAAGACCAGTAAACCTGAAACCACATGGACAGAGAGACCAGGTTTCGCTGACTCTTGTTTCCTGGGGGCTTCCTGTGCTCTAAGCCCTTGACAAATGCCAGAGTTTTGCCTGTGAAAGATGTTGAGCTCTGAATGGGTTCAGAAACATTCGCATAAGTCAGTACACATGACTGAGCTGAGGTCCTCCCCATCCCAGGTCTTCCCTTTCTGACATTGCTGCCTATTCAAATCTCCAAGTAGCATAAAGCATCTCCTAAGAGCTCCCCTGTCAATGGCAGTTTACATGGAGGAATACATGACATTGAATCTCTTTGGGCTGCATTGCAGAAACATTCACTGTGGACATCTCTGCACATGAACTACGTGTAAACCATGCACCAATTTATTTACCATACACATTTTTTTTCAAAAAATTCATTATTCATTTTATCTAGTTAAAAATTTTTCCAGAGCTGGGGAGATGGCTCAGTGGTTAAGATAATTTTTCTAACATCGAGGCACTCTGGAAGCTGGCACACCGTTCTCTACTCAGAGTCACATGCATAAACACAGCCCGCTCTATCATACTGCAAGGGTGTTGTTGAGGACACTGTACAACTTACACAACAGTCATCATACAAGAACTTGGAAAATCTTTTTCTCAACTGTGGTAAAAAGAATAACTCTCCAAAACTGACTTATGTTGTCTTTTAATGTACATCAATCAAATAATATATGCTGTTTCTTTCCTATCATTTAACCTAGAAAATTCCAGCGAATGTGGGACTCTATCTGCTAAAGTAACAAAGTAGCAAGAGTTGCACACTGTGCTCTATCCCTATCCTGGTTTCGGCAGAGCCCAACTTTCCCTGTTTGCTCCACCCTTATTTCCTCTTTTTAGTCACTGTTTCATTTCTTTTACGTGTATTTACCTAAGACATGTTAGGTGTGTGTGGGACCAAAGGAGAAATACACACACCCAAAATAGACTAAAAATGTGTCTCCTGAGAAGATGTAGACAAGTTTTCAACAGAGTGTGGTTGGAAGCTCTTCTTCCTTCATCTATCTTGCCTCCTCTCCCGAGAAGCATTCATGTTATAAGCAACCGTAGGCCATATTTTCATATGTGACCAGGGAGACAAAAAGGAAGAAAAGGGTGTGTTGTAAATACGGAGACGACTTTGTAAGCTAAGAATTTAAATAAATGCAAAATGTAGTACGTGAAAATATATTCTTACGGAAATTCATTTTCAGCTAAAAATCAAAGTCAATAGGAAACCATCGTTAGCAGGTGAAAATATTTTATCCTTATGAAAATTCACTGTAAGGTAAATTTTGTGAAGCAGAAACCTTGACTTCACTTATTGCCACAACCCTAGCACCTAGAATTGTGTTCGCTACAAAGCAGATATTGAATCAATATGTGTTTGGGATATGAATATAATAGATTTGAATTTAGAACTGTGTTAGTAGCAAAGGAATGATCTGAATATTTGTTGTGTAACCTGTTCAGATTTTTTCCATATTTAAAATGAAGCCATTAGATATGTGCCTTCTTCGATTCCTCCCAAAGACTCTCTTGTTTAGTGTCGTCATTGAACATGTGACTATAAATACTTAAAGCAATTTGGAAATTTTGTTTTACAGACAGGATATCCAGGTATGTCTTCAATGGCCATTGTAGGTGGGGATGTGTCAACACCAGATGCAACTCCCCAGGGAGAGTAGCGGGCTTTTTCCCATGCTTCATGTTCAACAACTCCTCATCTTACTACTATGTCTAAGACCTTGAGGTTTGGGAAAAAGCCATGTTTTCCAGCTGATTTAGAGTTACCCCGCAGTGGCCACATAAGGATGTGATGATCACTATAATCTTAACAGTAAACTGGGATGGCCTGCATTACAGCATACCTTTCATTTGTCAAGGGATTTTAAGGTAATAATAAAGTAACCCGGTTACAAGGTTAGAAAAAGGGAAACTGCCAATAAAAAGTTGACATTAAACATGAATCACAGAGCGTCAGCCTCAGAACAGCCAGTGTCTGAGGAGGAAGGACATTTCACGTGTCCCCAAAGTCACACAGATAAAAAAACAGTGCATCAAAGCAAAATTACAGTTTCATAAGAAAAAACAGTTGGATTCTGAAAATAATTTTATCTTTCAGCCAGCAATTCCAGCGTGACAACTAAAGGCTTCAACTATGTCCAGACATCCAGTGGAACAGACAGCAAAAACTGTTGAGTATACCACGGGTCCCTTTGTCTGTTCTATTCAGTCACCCAGCACACGTATTGACAGGCACCATGTCCCATGTTTATAACGATATTCTTGAAAACTTATAAAGCATTGGCCATGTTTAAAGTACTGTTGCAGATGATTAAAATACATATATGAACAAGATCTAAGTTCCAAATTTGCTGTGTGAGGAGAAACAGATACATGGTAACTAATGATACAAGGAAAAAAACTCAATACACAGACATGAGAAGAGTCAAGGGAGGGCAGCAGGGGCTGCTATGGTAACTGGGAAATTGTCTGGAAAATGAGGAGTCAAAAGTAAGATGTGATGGTACACACCTGTTGTAAACGGAGACTGTACTTTTGTTTTCTGGCCACCCAGACACAAATAATCACACACAAAACTATATTAATTACAACACTGTTTGGCCAACAGCTCACGCATATTCCTAGCTAACTCTTATATCTTAAATTAACCCATTTCTGTTTTTCTGTGTGTCGCCATGAGGCTGAGGCTTACTGGTAAGGTTCTGGCATTTTTCTCCTTCAGCAGCTACATGGTTTCTCCCTGACTCCACCTTCTTTCCTCCTCTGTCTCTGCTTAGATTTCCAGCCTTGTTTTTCTCAGTGAGACATTCTCATCTTGCTTCCTCAACCTGTAATCCCAGGATTTGGGGAGATGAAGAGAATGGATAATGAGTTCAAGAACTGGCCATACAGCCAGTTCAGGGTCATCTTCTGATGCATAGGTAGTTCATGGAACTACTGCGTTCTGGAAGGAGCAGGAGGGGGATGGAGGGGGTAGAGAAGGGTGATAGATAGAACCAAAAAACAATGAAGATGTCAGACTAAGTTCTGAACACGTGTAGAAAGTGCAAACTAGCCAGGATATGTGTATCCATAATGAAAATAAAAGAGAATGAACTGCCACCCCTAGCTGAAGAGCTATTGACAGTTGATGGCTGCTGGGGCAGAGAGACTTGGTTTTCTCTAAGGGTGTGGTCACTGACAGGTTGACCATGTTCCTGTGGGTGGTCCATACTCATGCATAAATGGGCAACACTAATTAGACTCAGTGAGTTATGGGAGGCGGGGAGAGAAAGGAAGGAGTAAGGCAGATAGATATATATAAAATATAGATAGATGAGAGATAGATAGATAGATAGATAGATAGATAGATAGATATAGATAGATGATAGATAGATGATAGATAGATAGATGATAGATAGATAGATGATAGATAGATAGATATAGATAGATGATAGATAGATAATAGATAGATAGATAGATAGATAGATAGATAGATAGATGATAGACAGACAGATAGATAGACAAATAGATAGTAGGATAGACTGAACATGAAGGGAGTGCATGTTGGAGAGAGTCCAGAAGGAGCTGGAGGGACTCAGGGAGAGAATATAAACAAAGTGTGCTGTATACATGCATAAAATCTTAAAGAATACATTTAAATATTATATTTTTTTAAACAGAAGAGACAGTCAAAGACAATGTAAAGGCACCACTATAATGTGGAACCGTGCCAACTGCAGGGCCCACCTTAGTAGATATTAAGAGCCTGCAGAAGACACTTACTACTTCTGTGTGGCAGAAGACAGAGCTGACAGGGGAGGTCACATGTAGAGTAGAATAAAAAGAAGCGAGGACATCGCTGGCTTAAGATTCAAAATCAGACATACCTGCTGAGCTCATCTGTACTTGCTGGCTCAGTCACTGTGTCACTGGAAGGCTGACCCAGGAATTGGGAGAGAAAAAAGAATTCACATAGTACAGGTCTTTGTAATATTATTTATTGCTTTTATCTCTTTGGTGGACCTAAGTCCAAAAGTTAGATCAATCACAATCTTTAATTCATCACTTACTTTCCTCATTAGCCAATGGAATACTCTTCATAATTTAACATAGTCCCTTTGTTAAATATACTAATAATTGATACCTATGTTTAAACTCAGTACCCCAAAACGGGATGAAAAGGCAGTGCTCAGAAGAGGGAGCATTGAAGGAGAGGCACAGATCAGTGGAGTTTAGACACAGAACAGAGGTAGCGTGGCAGATGATGGTGAAAAAGAAGGGACCTTTTCAGCCAGCTTACCTGAAATATTGATTATTTTTAAGAAAAGCATTCAAATGGACTTTTATACTACACATTATACCGAAACAAACTGCGTATAGTTTAAGACCTATTTTTATTTTATAAACTATATTTTTAAAAAACTTACAAATAAACAATATCCTCACACATCAAAACTAAACTGATCAAAGTCTGTGCAATTCAGTGAACTTCTTTACAGCTAAAATAAGCATAGTTTAAGATCTTGATGTCAAAATGCAAAATTTTAAATATGAAATAAAAGTGTGGTTTTTGTATTGGTTCTAAGAGGATTGATAACTTACATGGAATTAAGAAATCTGGTTCATGAGAAGACAATTTTTTTCTTTTTCTTTTTTTTTTGTTTTGTTTTGTTTTTTGGTTTTTGGTTTTTTTTTTTTTTTTCTGATACAGGGTTTCTCGTGTAGCGTTGGGGCCTGTCTTGGTACCCACTCTGTAGCCCAGGCTGGCCTCAAACTCAGAGCTGCTTGCCTCTGCCTCCCAAGTGCTGGGATTAAATGCATGCACCACCACCTGGCAAGAAGACAAATTTTTAAAAAGTTTTAAAAGGAAGTTCTACTTGGGGGAAGATATTGGTCACGTATTTCACAACTGAAAGGACTCAATACCCTTACATCTATGTAAGGAGGGACTGGGGAAATGGTCCAGTGGGAACTGGTGATTGCTCTGTGTGCAAGCATGAGGACCTGAGTTCAAATCCCTAGCACCTTAGCCAGCATAGCTAAGCATGTCTGCCAGCCCAGTGCTGTGGAGTGGAAAGGGGCCTTAAAGACAAGAAGATTGCTGAGGCTTGCCAGCTGTCCAGCTCTCGGTTCAGTGAGGGACTGTATCTCAGGGGGATGAGGGAGAATGTGATAGCGCAGGACAGCTGGCTGACATCCCTCTGTGAGAAACAAGATCCTCACCTCCTTAACTACAAACTCAGGAGACTAGCAAAAGTGAAACAGCTTTTGGTTCTGCAGAAAGGACAGGAGCATAGAGATGTTGATTTGGCCGGAAACAGACAGTGATTTTACAGTCCCTGGTCCCAAAAATTTTCTGCCCTCAGACTGGTACTCTAGTGAGTTACAATCTTTACCCTCTATGAGCGTCGTATTGGTTCAGGATGCAAAGCCTTATCCGATAAACATCCTGGGGCTTAAGACTACACCCTTTTCTTTTTTTTTCTTTTTTTAATTAATTAATTTATTTATTAAAGATTTCTGCCTCCTCCCCGCCACCGCCTCCCATTTCCCTCCCCCTCCCCGCCATCAAGTCCCCCTCCCTCCCACACACTGAGACAATGGGGATGTTCTATCTGGAACCCACTAAGGCCAGCTGGCCTGGGTCTGAAAAAGTCTGGGATAAAACCGGACTTGCTGAACATAGCGGACAATGAGGACTACTGAGAACTCAAGAACAATGGCAATGGGTTTTTGATCCTACTGCATGTACTGGCTTTGTGGGAGCCTAGGAAGTTTGGATGCTCACCTTACTACACCCTTTTCTTAATAAGGATGTCTGCCCTGCAGTCACGAAGCAGACTGTCTGCCACTTCCAGCTCTCGGGATGTTGAGACTAGCCAGTGTCAGTCCCAGTGAAGGCAGAAGGGAAGCCTCATTTTTTTTCTGCTTATCTGTGAGTCTTGGATGAGTGAAGCACACTTCGTACTAAAAATTTACCATAATGATTTATTGCTTACATTTCTTTGGCCTCTGCACGCATGTATATGGGTGCATGCATGCACACACATGCATCCACATGCATGTACTACACAAATACGTGCAGAGAGAAAGGAAAGAGGGGGTGTACAGAATGCTTACAGCTCAAAACAACAACAAAACAAAGGACAATAGAAAAAGTATGTAAGGAAAGCTTAGAACTCCAACAAAAGCCAATAGAAAATGGAAGCCACCCTTCATTTCAAACTATGAAACACATCAGCTTAGAAACATCTAAAGAGTTGTTCTGACTCTAGAAATCAAGAAAGGTGAATAAAAAATGAAATCAGAGTCACGTTTTCTGCATTGTCATTGTCAATTGCTATGCTATAATTACAGCTTATATATACTGTTTATGTGAACACATGTTGTTACTCTCTCTTCCCACGGTCCCAGCATGATGTGTGAAAGCTGAACGGAGCCAACCCTACTCAACAATTGTATTCCTGGTTATAGACCTTCTCCCACAATTTACTGTGCACAGGAGGAATGAGCATAAATACTGGCAGAAAACTCCATTTATACAGCAAAAATTATGAATAATCTAAATGACAGTAGTCAATAGAACAGATAAATTGCTGTATGTACAAAGAAAATGTTACAGAGGAACAAAAGATGAGTGGAGAGTAGCCATGAGCAGCAGCATGAATAAATCTTAATGAATCTGTGCTCAGTACAAAAAAATTCCAGGGGACAACATATATTTTAATTTTTAAAAATAAAATATGTAGCCAGATGTGGTGGTTACATCTGTAGATCCAGCACTCTAGGGACGGAAACAGGAGATTAGCCATGAGTTTGATGCCAGCATGGTTTACATAGTAAGTTTCAAGTCCATATGAGCTATAGATAAGATTCTGTCTCAAAAACATAACTAATTATAATAAATATAATTTAATACACAGATTAGTCATGTGATAACATTCAGAACAGTATTGTTAGGAACTTTAAAAGACAGGACAAATATACTGTTGTTTATAACAACCCAAAATCTATGTGTATGAATAAAAGTGAGACAAAATTAAGAGAAGAGAATAACCAACAATAAGAGGATGTTGAAGGGAATGAATTATTATGAAGCCATCAAAAAGTATAGACAGGATGTACTAATATACTCAATGCACCTTATATATGCAAAGACACAAGTTCGAAAGGCTTTGCCCAGTGGACAAATTGACAAGAAAATATTAGTGACACAGAGGAAGATGTCCACACTTATGTTGTGTAATATAAAGGAGAGTTGTTTGCAATAACTGCTAAAATTCTCTACCTACCTTAGTGTCTTCTCATCCTTTATTCTTTAGAGTGTTGTGTAAACAAGTACCATGAACCCTTTATGTTACCTGTACCTTGTCCCTAAGGACAGTCTGGACAAGTCAGTGAAACACCAGTGAAGGAGCAACAGTCAGGTAAACGAAGGGACTCTTGTTAATTATGGAGTGAGAACTTTGTAGCAGTAGAGATAAAGGTTTATTGAGGGTGTTATTGGAAAAGACAATCCCAAGATAAATTGATATTGTGCATACAAAACATTTCATATTTTAATTCTCACCATAATACTTTTCAATGTGTAATCTTTTTCATTATTTCTATTATTTTTTAAGTTGTACTAGGGTGTGGGGTATGAAAAAACATGACCTAAAACTTTTGACCTCTGTCTCACTGCCCTATGTATCCTAACATCTACAACAATGACCGGCACACAGTCTGTGCTCGCCGGAGAGTGAATGAGTTGAAAGATAATTGCATCTAGACAAAGAAGACGACTCAGGCAGATGCACAGTAAAACAAAATGATTTGCTTAATTGGACTTTGGAAAATTATTTTTTGAGGCAATTTCATGTAGCCTATGCCGGCCTCCAACTTACTCTGTAGCTGAGAATGACTTGAATTGGACTTCAGATCCTCCTGCCTCTACTTCCAGAGTGCTGGGATTTCAGACACACACCACCATACCTAGGTCTGTCCAGGGTGATGGGGATCCAACCCAGGGCTTCATGCATGTTAGGTAAACACTCTACCAAAATGAGCGACATTCTCAGCCTATTGTTATTATATTGTGCTGTGCTGGGGCTAGGGGCACAGACAGAAGAAAAAAGGAAAAAGAGGAGGAAGGGAGGAAGGGAAAAGACTGGAAATATTCTTGGCATCCTGTACATTACCATGAGGTAGGGCAGAGAGGTTATTCATATGTTTTTAGCCAGACAATAGGTTTCCCTGCTGATTCAGTAAACCAGATCAAGCCAAATTACAAGTGTGTAACAACATACTTTTTCAGAACAAAGCAACTCCCAGGTACATTCACTGGTTTCAGGGAACAGGCCAGAGAAGTCTCACCTAGGAGACCTTAGGTGAAGGATGATGGGGTGCTAGCCAGCAGCTGGGACTGTCCCCAAGTATGGCCAAAGGCTAAGCCCGTGGGCAGGAACTTGGGCGGGCTGGTCATATCAGGAAACTGGGCTGGACTGGCTGCCAGAAAGATGGAACTGAGCTTTTGGTTCCTTTCCTTTGTTTAGAGATTTTAGTGTGGGCAGGGTTGGGGGAAGTGGAAAAGTAGGAGTTTTCCCGTTATCCAAAGCAGTTTCTAGCTCAGAAACTAGGAATCAAAGATTCCCACGCCACATAGTCTTGCCTTATTGTTTATACAATACTGCCACATCTAGTATTGCATTCTTAGTCTCTTTGATACAGTTCATAATGAAATGAACTATTATGATCTTCCCTATTTTCTGTTCTTTACCATTTGAAAACTTCATTTGTCCAAGGGCATCTCATCAGTGGTCTTATCCTAAAATGGTCTTAGAGACAATAAGGTCTAGGAAGGGACTCTGACATCCATCGAACAAAGGATGTCTCACTGGCAGTGAAGATTCACCTTCTCAATACCATGTGAATAAGATGTGACCATTTTCTCTCCATAAGTTTAAAAGAAGAAACAACAACAAAAAAATCCCCTGCCATGGGTTGCTATATTTATAATCATTCGCAGAAATCCATTAGAATCTAACAAGCTGAAATTGAATGCTCACTCCTCAACTGTTTTGAAACACATTGCTGCCAGTTGAATTGGGCTGTAGTGCGACATGCAATATTGGATGACGCATTTGGCAAGATTCAGGACAGGCGTTGGTAATGAGATTTTTTTCTCTCTCTCCTCAATATGCTTATTTCAATAGATTTATGAAGTGCTTACGGGCGAAGAAAGAATGATAATGGATGGATTTCTGCATTTCAGGGTCTTTTGCTGCTTGTGAACATGGTCTTGGGAGATTCGCTTTATGGCCCTCATGCATATTTAAATACCTCTGCCACTTTTATTGCTTTGCATTTATCCTCATTTATAAGAATGTTTGAACGCAGTCTTTTGCTGTCATTTTGTGTATTACCTTATCGAGATCCAGGCTGGTATTAAAGACATTGGAATCTAATCCTACTTCAGCTTCCAAATTCCCCAGAATCTGGAACCAAAATGTATATTTTACTTTAAGCACCCATGCAATGGGAACAGTCTGCCGGGACATCTTCATACCCCAGTGGGTGAGGTTAATGACATCTTGGAAGACATTTTCATCTCAGTGCTTGGGTCATCAGGCCATGGAGAAGAAAATTGAATCTTAATTACTTTCTTCCTGATTTCCCTTGCCATTTACCTGGTCCAATGAAGCCCGAGGCTACATTGAAACCAGCCAACCTGAGGTAAACAAGCAAAAAAAAAAAGCACTTCAGGTCCCCAGAGGCCTGAAGCCTCTCACTCTTCCAAGTACATCCATACATGACATCTTCATGACCTGGGCCTCATAATTGCCATTACTGACCTTAAAAGGAGATTTTTATTGTTTTAGGATTTTTTTGGTTTGTTTATTTTGGAGGCACTGTCATTATTGGGGATCACACTAGGAGTCCTTTAGTCTTGTGGACCTCAGTGAACTTGCTGACTTGCTTCCTCATGTTCTTTTCTGCCTGTGTCTGTAGCCTCAAGAGCTACTTCCTCCAGTAGTGCATCTTGGCCTTCTCCTTCCGTTTCGCCTCCAGAATGGCCGTCATTGCCTGGTACTTCTACCAAACCTCTCCAGCCAGATGCCCCAGGTAAGCAAACTTCCTCACAGACTTCTGCCACACAACCTTGTGGGCAGCAGGGACCGCCACGTGCTTCCATATATATATTAAAAAGAACTTCAAAAATTCTGATAATAATGAACTTTGATATAATTCTAAGTAGATTTAGCTGCAATGGGAAACAGTTGCTAATATGCTATCATTTTCTGGACAACCGTCAACAGTACTTAAGTGAACAGGAAAAGTTACTGTACCCAGTGGAGAAAAGTAGGGTACACTAGGATCTTTAAGCCCTCTCTGTAGATAAGAAGTGCCCTTTCCTGCTGAGCACAGTTTACCAGGAGCCACCCAAGGAAGAATACAGTAATGTACTTGGGATTCTACGACAGTCTCCCTGTGTTCACAGTTGTGGCTGATACTGGTTTCGTACAAGAGAATGCTATTGGCTACCCTGCTGTTTGCTATTCCCATGTCAAAGCCATGCTTGTTATAGATTTTGATGAAAACAGATGCTCAAAAGACTTCAAGGAACATTAACTTATGTATTTAACAAACATGGTGAGGCCTCAACACAGATCATTTCCATCCAACCAAGAACTCGACATCATTCTGCTTGGAGACTCCCTGAGTAATTGAAGGATAGAAAGTGGGGTCGCTAAGAATGGGGTATTTATAAGGGGAGACTGAGTGAGCTTTCGGAAAACTGCTGGGTAATGAAAGATAGGTCATTGGAGGTAAACAATTTTACCTTGCAGAGAATTCTATCCATAAGCATGCTTCAGGAACACGGCTCTCCCCTGGGAGCAATCAGTATCAAAACTACTCATAGGGGCTGGAGAAAGGGCTCAGTTATTAAGTTATTGCCTTGCAAGCAGGAGGACCTAGTTCAGACTCACAGAATACATGGAAATACTCGTGGGTATGCAGCCTGCCTGTAGTTCCAACTCGGGAAAGAAAAGACAGGGGTCCCCCACCCCAACATGCTGGCTAACTAGGCCAGCCACATTGAGAGATCATACCCCAGTAAATAAGGTGAAAGAGTAATTCAGGGCGACTTCAAAATGAAATCCCAAATCTCTGTATGCGTGCCCATGTATGCATGCATCCACATGAACATGTGCCCACACCACACAGAGACACAAATACACACGGAAGTGAGCAAAGAAAAAAAGAGAGTCATCTCGTCTTACTAAAAGATTTCTAACATGTTTTTGTATTGAAATTCCTCCTTTTACTCATTTGAAGTTTTTAAGACATGTCAAATCAAATGGGAGCTTGTTTCTCTTCACTTCTCTCCCTGCCACTAAATTTTTTGCTGCATGTAAAACAATAGCTCTTAAAGCAGAAAAGAAAACAAGTCAGACTGGGGGCACATGCCTGTAATGACAGCACTTGAGAGAGGTGGCAGCGAGGCAACAGGATCACCACAGATGTGAGGCCAGCATGGTTTATGCAGAGAGGCCCGGAGACACATAAGGAGATCAAACAAAATGAAATGTGTAAAACTAGCTCCCGCCTTTTCCAAAGTGGCTTTATATTTTAATTTTATTATATAATATGTTTTATTCTAAGAAATGTTTCAGCTGTATAAAAAAAATTTACTAAATCATCAATTTGCAAAATTTAAGTGTTGATATTTTTATAATCTGTGTGCATTGTGGCAATTCTCCTTGCATTGTATTAAGCTTGATTTTTTTTTTAATTTAAGAAAAAATCAGTACTAACAAGAAAAAAATGCTCTCCCACATTTAGGACAAATCCTATTAGTGTTCATTGGCTACTAATTATAGAATTTTCTTCATTGGTTCACTGATAATAAACGCGCAGTGAAAAATATTTTTGCTTTAAACACAGATTTCTCCTAAATAGATAGTAGTTTTTCAACCAGTTTTACCTCAGCATAAATTAATATATTCCACCCTTCCTCACAAACATACTATGAAAGGATACTAAAAGATGCCAGGCTGTGAAAGTAAGACAATAAAAGCAACACTATATCAAGCAAAACAAAAAAAAAAAAAAACAAAACAAAACAAAAAATAAGTTTATCCAGAAAAATCTACTGCCTTCTTTATTTTGTCCAAATCCTGGCCTGTTCACAACTGATTTTTAATTAGTCATTGCTCTTTACTCAAGGCAAAAACTTGCTTCCAGGTGTTGCACAGACTCTGTACCTGAACTAAAAAGACTCATGGTCATGCAGGTTTGCTGATGCAGTTCACAGTCCACAGTTGACTAGAAATGCCAGGGACCCACAAGCACAAATGCCTTTCTTCCTTCTCAAATGTTCCAGCAAGGTTTTCAAGGTCTTACTTATCTGTTTACTTGACCATAACACACGAGGGCTTTCATTCTCTTGCCACCTTTCTGCTTCTCTGTGGGGCGGGCGTGAAAGCAAAGACGGCCTACTATCCATGTCAAAGGAGCTTTCTTCCGTTCTTATTCCTAAGAGACTAAGTCAATCTACTTTCAGGCTTGTGGCAGAATAAGACCACATATTTTATAAAGAAAATGCATGTCTTTTCTTATAACTCTAGAGACTGGAGGATCAAGATCAAGATACAGGCATTTGATGAAGACCTTGCTAGGACCTCACAGAGTACAAGGTTAAAAGGCTGAGGAGAACACTATAAGAAGCCTCTTTCGTGAGGATCTTAAGACCATTCATCAGAGACAAGCTCCTGTAGTGTACTGACCTCTTAAAGACTCACTTCTCAGTGCTCTCATGTTGTCAACATCCTTGAGAGGAGGCACCTTCAGACCTCAGCAGTGACCGTCACCGAAGCTTTCCCAATCAGAGGTGTTAAAACCATATGCACCCCCTTAACTCCCACTGTATGTGGGATAATCTAATGTCCGCTGCAAGGCTGCTGAATAAGATTAAGTATTTGTTACTGTACCTCTTCCCAGTTGTTAGATACAATTCATGATGAAGGAAAAAGTCTGACTAGAAAAATGGACTGCCTATCTTCTTCCGTTAGCAGATTCATTGATACCCACTGAGATTCACACTTCAGTCCCCTCAGAAGCAAGCTTGGCTCCACACGGTGAGTACTTGGGGAAGATAGAGTAACACAGAAAACAGTGGTATGCTTAAGTAGGCTCAGACAGAAAACAAGGACGATGAGATGCCAGTTGCAGGCAGGTGCTTTAAAGAGCTTCCCCATGAAAATAACAACAAGAGGGGCAAAAATTCCTTCAGTCACTCGGACAAGATGGACATAGCCTTTTATGTTTGCTTCAGATGAAATATATATGACAACATTTTGACCCCTGAAAATCCACCAGGCATGCAATGATGAGGCAACATGGTTTTGTTTATTTGTTGCAAAAGAATCTATGATGATATCCACTGTCTCTGAGCATGGAGAATCAGAATTTTAATTACCTGAATCTTAACTAACCTGTGAGAGTATGGCTAGAACCATATCTTTCCATGGCCTCACCTGCAGAATTTTGCAAAGCTACTTATATTTTGGGTGGTGTTTCTTCAGCTGTCCTTGTTTTGTTATTCAGAAGTGTAAAGGTTCTGTTCCCTAAACCACCAGGAAATCCCAGTCATTTGGTAGCCATTAGACGGATCCCCAGACACCAGCCTTGCTGTACCTAGGTCTTTAGAATTAAATTTAATGTAGAAACATCTCTTTAGCCATATCAGATTTAGCATGGCTATGCTGAGGCCATTCACATTGAAAATTTCCCAGTAATACTTGTAATTCAATTATGAGTTTATGCAACTTGATCATATTGAGATGGCTGTAAAGATGAATTTGGGTGTTGCCTTTACATCTCTAGATGTCATCTCTAGCACAACCAAAGGATTTCCAGATGTCGCTACAACGGCAAGAGGAATGACTAAAAATGACCACAACTATATCACCAGTGAGTAGTCTTTTATTTTATGTTTAGTTTACTCAGAAATTATTTTTCAGAGCCTTTCCAGACACTCTGACACATGTTGGGTATACAGGGACACTGGCATCCTAAAGATTATGGTCCATTGGAGATGACATGTGAAAAAGAAGTAAGCAGACAACTGAACTTGTTTGTGACAAGAATTATGATAAAGTGCTCTCAGAATCCAGAGAAAGACCTGATTCCAACTGCAGAATAGGAAATGTGATGAGGTGCTTATATTTTAAATTAAAATCTGAAAGAATAAAATGGAATAAGAATCAGCCAGCCGAAAAGTAGAAGAAACATTGCGGGCTTGTGAAAACATTATTTGAATCAAGAAAGATGGTTGTAATAAAGAGTACTCCTGCAGCTCAACTAATAATAATTATGTCAGTGCAAAATGAAGATTTTTGTTCTACATCTTGAAAGAGCAAGGGACTCAGTAGAGTTTGTCCTTCACAGAGATCTTGGTTAGTAAGTCATAGGAATAGTCAGGAATTTCCCATGGTGCGGAGCATGCTCAGCTGACCTGAGAGCCACACAACCTTCCATATGGGTGGCCATACAATTGCCCATCACTACAGTATCATCCCACGTACATCGTGGGGGAAAAAAAGCTGAAGGCAAAGTTCTAACCAATAGCTTCATCCTGGCTTCCTAGCTCAGAGAGACTGGAAGGTCAAATTTCCACTATGCAAACTATGTTCAAATGGTGATTCACCCGCCTTGATGCAAAACTTGTTTTAAACCTTTTCTTCTTTTGTTTTCTAAAATGCTGGTTGTGAAATGTTGGCTCTTATATAATTTCCAGCTATAGCTTAGTTAAGTTTTGACTTGATGAACTGAACTCAGCTCTAGGCTCAGTATGATGGTTCTCTGTTTTTTTTTTCTCATGCTACCCAACAAGTCTATGCTATGAAATCTCTAGCCTTTGTAGAAACAAAGCAGCATGTAACTATGAATAGAACATCATGAGCTTCAATCATACCTTCAGTGTCTCCTATAGCAGGGTGTGGTGGGAGCGGCCATCAGGAAGATCCAAAATGTGTGCTGTCTGAAAAGGATGAGCCTCTAGATTTAATCATACTGATATACATGGCAATAGCATGAGATTGCAGTCAAAATTATGTAAACATGCAAAATATTGATAACACTAATTTTTTAGTGATGAACTCAGGGCTCCAGGTATATCAGTTAACTACTCTAGCACTGACCTACAGCCCCAACCTCGTGAAACTAATATTTTCAGTCAGTCCTTTCATTCTTGATTTTTGAAACTTTACTATGTAAAAATCAATGATCAAAACTAGGAAACAAAAGAAACATAAACTTTATCACCACCCACAAGTAATTTATCACCCAAATTGAAATAGTCAGGAAAAACAAACAAACTAGATAATTTTTATTATCTAAATTAATACTGAGTATTATTTTCACAAAATAATATTAACTGTGGCTAGAGTATGAGTGCAGGTACACCCAAACACCAGAAGAGGCAGTCTGATCCCTCTCCAAGGGATCAGTAATTGAGATTTTGAGTTACTTGCCGCAGGGCCTGGGAACTGAACCTGGATCCTCTACAAGAGCACACAGTGCTCCTAAGCACTAAGCCATCTTCCCAGCCCCATGATCTGTAATTCTCATTACATTTTTTGTGAATGCTTCAATGGAGGCTTAGAAATATATCAAAAGGTGGATTTGAGACCAAGAAATTTGAACTTTTTTCAGAAAAATATTAATTTCTTAAGGTATGGTAGAGTCTTTGCCTAAGTATATGCAGGGTTCTGAGTCTGACTCACTGAATAAATGAACAAATGAATGAATGAATGATGTCTGAGAATTGTTGGTAGAGTACTTAATCCACATGCAGTAAACCTTTGGTTAATCTTCAAAGACTCATAAGAATGGAAGGCAAATCTACAATCTTCCACTCAGGGGGTAGAGGCAGGAGAATCAGAAGTTCAAAGTCATTCTCAGCTACATAGTGACTTTCAGGAAACCTAGACTACATGAAACCCTGTCTCAAAAACAGTAAACTGTATGGCTAAGAAATTTTGCTCAAGTATTGTTAGAAGAAAAAGAAAAGCTTGAAATAATTTGATCATCTAACATTATGAAACAAATTAAATTAACTACAGTACTGTAGAATTAACCAGGGATGGGACAGAATGAGATGTACCTCTATACATTACTATGAAAATAACTCAAGTGGGCTCTAAGAGGCCTGAAACAGAATCATATATAAGAATGCACCATTTATAATACATGGGATATATGATACCTGTTTACGACATACACATATACATATATGTTCTTGTAGTCATAGAAAATTGCTGACAGGATACTTAATCAACTATCAAGTTGTCATCTCCTATACAAAAGAACATATGGTCATAGTCAGTGAACATCTTGGGAAAAACATGTCTCTTCTGTAGACAGAAGTTTTTGTCTCCACAGTCCCACAACTGTTCACTACCAAAGAAACACACAGAAACTTATATTAATTATAAAACTGTTTGACCTATTAGCTCGGGCTTATTACTAACAGCTCTTACAGTTTATGTTAACTCATAATTCTTGTCTATATTTAGCCACATGGCTTGGTACCTTTTTTTCAGTGAGGCATTCTTTTCTTGCTTCCTTTGCATCTGGCTGGTGACTTACTCTCTGCCTTTCCTCTTTCCAGAATTCTCCTGGTCTGGTTGCCCTGCCTATACTCCCTGCCTGGCCACTGGCCAATCAGCATTTTATTAAACCAACATGAGTGACAAATCTTTACAGTGCACAAGAGCATTATCCTACAGCATTCCTCCATATAAAAAGTTAATGTTTTGTGACATCAAGGGTCACACGAAACACTTCACGCATGCTGAGCAAGCGTTCTACCACCAGGCTACAGTGAACTACAGAAATCCCTGTTTTTCCCCAATGCCAACATTTAGCAATAACTTTCATCTTTTTCTGCTCTTCTGCAGGTATCACTGTTAATAAGCCCAGAGATGGAATGTCTTGGCCTGTGGTTGTAGCAGCTTTGCTCATTTTCTGTGCAATATTGTTCATGCTAGGAGTAAGAAAATGGTGTCAGTATCAAAAAGAAATGTGAGTATTTTGAGACATGTAGAGACATATACATTTTCCATTATAAAATATTTACTTGATATAAAGACTACATTGCATTCATCTCACAATTTAATGAGCAATCCAGGCTTCTAGAAGCTCAGAGAAAAATTTCCCAGGATCATTCAGTGAAGGCTCAACACAGAGATCTTGATTCAGTCCCCCTGTCTGCACTAGCTCGCTCAGGAGGAACATTAGAGGTTATGCACAGGTCAGTAGGCATGAAACGAGAACTGAGCCCACCTCACCATGAAGCTAAAACTGACTGTCTTCTTTTAATCTTCATTATTTTTTTCATTTTCCTGAATTTTTGACCTGACTGGGATCAGCTGGGCCCAGATGCTCAAGTGTGAAATTGAGTAAGAGAAGTAATTTTTCTGAACTTCCAGTTGCTCTCCATCAGAGAGGGCTTCTCCCACCCTTTTCCTTTTTTCACAGAGGGGGAAAGAGGTACTTTATTTTCCCAAATTCTCTAAGCAGCAATCTCATGTAGGTGTAAAGGTAAACCCCCTTTTTCTAATTCAGTGATGGAGCATGAGCCTGGACCAGGCTGTGATCACAGGATACACAGTGCTGATCACCGTGTGTTCGCTCTCTAATGCAACAGTCATCACTGCAGGGCATCCTCTTCCCAGAGGATCCCTTAAGACTGCGATAGGAGGGCCCAGCAGACATCCTACCTACCGCATGCATCCCAGAAAAGCTGTGAATGTGGCCCAGTACATTTGAAGATGGGGAAGATGATGTCACCATGTCAAAAGTGAATGCTCCTGTTTTATAACTATGAGCAACAAATATTTCATGTTAATGAAAAAACAAAAGCAATATTCTGGGCTTTTTTTTATCCAAGGACTGGATTTTGGACACTGTATTACCTTAACAAATTCATAATATTTTTGAAAAAAAGTACAAGTTTCTTAGACTCAAATCTACATTTTGGCATATTTTTAAATATTTACATACAGGGTAATAAGAATTACAGATTATGGAACTGGAAAGATGGCTCAATGCTTAAGAACCCTTGCTGCTCTTGCAGAGGACCGAGGTTTAGTTCCCAGCACCTGTATCCAACAGCTCACAACCTCAAGTAACAGTTGTTTTAATTGTGTCTCCTGGTATCTGAGGATACTTTCTCTCATACCTGACATACACACAAATAAACATAATTTTTTTAAGTTTAGTGGTATTTATATTAATATAAATGGAAGTACAAAAAAACTGAGTTTTCAATTATTCTCTCCTTAAATATTTGTATTATGTAAAGATAAAAGTAAACAAAATATTCTCTTTCTCTCTCCCCTCTCTCTTTCCCTCCCCACTCTTTTAACTCATTCTTTCTCTAAATTGAGATGCTATTGATTGCCAGAACATAGACACAAAAATTCTCACAGAGATATCCCTGTTTCCTGCTATCAAAATGTCTTGAGCATTGGCACAACAAAATCCCTCATGAACCTGGATGCTTGGCGCACATAAGACAGAGATGCATTGTGCTAACATGAAATAGGGCTTTGCACAAAGACAATGTCAAGCGTGCATTATCCAGCCAACCAACCCAGGAGTAAGGAATACCTTGCTTCCTGCTTGTACCAGATCCTCACCATGTACATGAGTGTCTGCATAAAAATCGAGGGTAGAGTCAGCAAAGTTGCTCTTTCAAAAAGTCCTTGAATTTTATGTTTCTGTCTCTGGAGGGATGTTCTACCCATGTAAGAGTAAAGTTCCTTCCATTAGGAGGTAGTTGCCATGGAGATTATGGGATCTCATTACAAGACTTCTTTTGCTGGCCTGCTTTCCTTAAGCAAGTGACTTAAAACCTCTATGCCTCAAACTGTCAAACAGTGATTATAATAATCACAGTTATTATATATAGTATAATAATACTGTATATATAAATATATGTGAATGTTTTATATATATATATATATATATACATATCTTACACAAAATAAGTGATGCCAGGATCAAAATCACATTGCAAACTATAAAATACCACATTAATCATATATGTGTATATATACATTCACACACACATGCATGCATACATATCCCTATTAATTAATGGTAAGATCATTTGCAGAGTTAAGCTGTCAAAAATTCTAAATAAGATAAGAGTGTATCTCTTCCTCACCCGTCAGTATATCCCTAAGTTTAAGAAACACCACCCCACATTCTCAGCACTGAAAGAGAAATGTTTTCTTCTCAGCATGGAAAGACCCCCACCTTTCAAGCCACCACCGCCTCCCATCAAGTACACGTGCATTCAGGAGTCCACTGGACATGACCTGCCCTGTCATGAGATGGAGACACTCTGAGCTTCTGAGGTTTGCCATGCAGTAGAGCGTTTCTGTCATCCTATTGAAAGCTAGATTACTGTCATCACCAGCCAGCTGAGCCTCGGCTGCAGCTCAAATGATTGTGGGAAATAAACAAACTGCTTTACCAACACCTTGCCCTCTTTCATCTGCACACACTTGAGATGTAAATACGAGTTATAGCGGTGGTTCTCAACCTGTGGGTCTCGACCCCTCTACCTCCAAAAAATATTTACATTACTATTCATAATCGCAGGAAAATGACAGTTATGCAGTAGCAATGGAAATAGTTTTATGGTTGGAGTCACCACAACATGAGGGACTGTGTCAAAGGGTCTAAGCATTAGGAGGGTGCCACTGTGTCCAAGGAAGAAGCAATGTTTACACCCAGTGCAAAGTCTAAAGACTCCCTGTCTTATGTAAGAAGTGCACAAAGGCTGCTGTCATTTTTAAAAGTACATTCTTTCTATTTTGTATCTCAGTGCTCTATTGGGGGAGGACAGTGATTTCCAGCAAATTGGTTAAAGTTTTTGCTACGGTGTCCAAACACCTGAGCGTAAGCAATTCAGCAAAAGAGGAGCTCTGCCAGCTTACGGTCTGAGGGATGCAGGCCATCATAAAGGGAACATCAGGTGACAGGAGTATGTGGCAGCGGCTTGTTAAACGGCACTGGCAGAAAACAGAGCTTGGGCTGGAAACAGCCAACCTGGAACCCCTCAATCCCCCCACCCTCTCTTTACATCTGCCAGCCAGATCCCATGTCCAAAAGGTTCCATGACCTTTGGACACTGTCCGCAGCTGAGGACCAATTGTATAAGCATGAGCCTGTGGAGACCATTTTACCATCAAACTGTAAACATTCCCACACAAAATCTTCTCGATTGTTTCCATCTTCCTAAACCATGATCCTCTCTGACTTTTGTCCCATTCCCTGAGAATATTCTAAGACAAAGATGTGAAAATTATCATAGTAACTCCAAATGTTTGTGAAAGGTCTTCGTCCTGAAATCTGCCCATCTTTTCCACTGGAGGAAAATACATCACCCTGTACAAGGACTGCATTCCCAGTACTCCCTAGCCCTTTCCCTTCATCCTGCTCAACCCAAGTGCCGGCCACATGCACTACAATGGAGAAAGAGTAAGAAGATACGTAGCCAAGAAACCTGTTGCTTTCTGGATATGAATGAAATCCACTGATTCCTAGGGCTGGGTGGTTTTATCCTCAGTTCTGACTGTCAGTGTATGTGTGCCCAAGTACACACATGCACACATGCACCAGACTCTGTGAGACACTTACATTAAGTCTACAGGCAGTCCAACTGGAGACTTCCCTGTTCTTCCAGCCCACTGCTTTGACCGGTTTTATAACAGATAGAGTGGGTTGGAAGTAACAGATTGACCCCATTCCTGCCGACTTTTTTCGAAACACTTCCAGCAGAATTTACAAATGAAGAGGAAAACAGTCTTGTTAGTCAGACAAACACTGTGTTTGGCAACACTTTGCAGCAGAATAAATTACAGCTCTTCCTTGTCACCTCAAACTCTCCCACACCCCTTGCCCCAGGAAGGAAGAACAGATGTTGGCAGATAGGATCATGGGAAATACTGAGTGGACTTTAGTCCCCAGGAGAGCCATTCTGTTCACTGGCAATGTGCTTATCCCTAACTGCACATGAAAACAGCTTCAAAGTTTGTGTTTTCTAATACTATCTGATACCACCCCTGGCCCATTAAGCCTTCCTGTCTGAGGAGTGAGGTGCCTGCATCAGTACATGGTCAGACAACGATAACAACTACAGAACCATTGCAAGTTCACAGACCAGACTCTTTCAGATACTTTACGCTTGTGTGGCCCTGTCCCATTTGGGCATGATCAACCTGTGACCCATATGCTGTATTCATCCCAGGATAGCTAGGAATGTGACCAAATGAACTCAGTTGTAGATCACAGTGTCACGTGTCACTATGTCAAAAGGTTGGCCACCTCTGCATCCCCTCCAACACTGAGTACAACTGCTTGTCTAAACCAGTCTTGAAGAGAAGCACCCGGAGTGGCATAATTGCATTCATTGTCACCGTGTTGCATAATCCTGAGAGTTATTGACCAGTCTAACTGGTCTAGACAATAAGATACCACAGAAGAGCCAAGGTATGGCTTCCAAGACTAGATCATCAAATACACTGTAACCCTAACCTTCGCCTCATTATAATCACTGTCTCTGGAGGAAGCCCAGTCTCATGTCATGGTGACATACATGATGATATGCAAGCAACCCTGCTGACACCCACCTGCCCCAGGGCTTCTGTTAGCAGGATCCACCAACTAAATCACCAGCCCTGCAAGCAAGCCACCACCCTGGTACCAGATTCCCCAGCCATGGCTTCAAATGACTGCAACTTCAGCCGATGCTGTAGCTCATGAGAGGCACAGTACCAAGCTGTGCTTTATTTTTTTAATTTATGACCTGCTGGCACTATAAGAGGAATAAATGCTTGTTTAATACCACCAAATCTCGGTATAATTTACCACATAGCAGTAGATAACTAACACAGCTCAACAAATGGAAAAATAAACTAAAGTTTGCCTCCTTTAATTATTCTCAACTTCTCCTTGGTTCCCAAGTAACAAAGACTTGCCTCGTACACATAGCTGTTGTTTAATGAGATAATTATTTTTATTTAAACAACTTAATCATCACTGATATGTTTACATTTTATTATGGATTTAGTTTGTTGTTTTATTTGGAGACATGAATACAAGCAGAAACAGCAAGATAAAAAAATGGCAGATTTTGAGACACAAATAGTTTCAGTAAAGGGAGAGATGATTCTACAGTACAATGTAAGTCTATGTCATTTTTAAGTCTGTGACGGGTGTGCTGGTGTTTTAACGTTGGCTTCCTTTGAAGAGCTTTATTTGGTCTTTTTTGGTCTTGTTCTGGTTACCATTTGCAATTCATCTCCCATTTGACTAGAAAATCAGTCATTTATCTGCTGGTTCAGTCAGTGACTCAGAGGAACTTTTCACAGAACTACAAAGTAGAGGGGCTAAGACATCTTTTAGGTAGTGTTGTGGGCTTGAAATCCCTTGTTCGAGCAAAATGAAGGTATCAGATGCACCTTGAGGTGGGTACCAACGAAACCCTACAGCCAGCCTCAAATAGCATCTCCATTCTCTTGTCATGTGGGCAGAGACTGTTCATTTCCTGGCCACTCAGAGCCAAAACAATTGCCCAGAAACTATATTTATTACAATAGCTTAGGCATATTCCTGCTTAACTCTTATATCTTAAATTAACCCATTTCTATTAATCTGTGTACCGCCACATGATTGTGGCCTACCAGTAAGGTTTCATCTGCCTGGTATCTGTCTCCTGAGGTAGCTATATGGTGTCTCTCTTTGACTCTGCCTACTCTCTCTATATATCTCTTCCAGCCTGACTGTATTCTGCCTGCTATAGGCCGGAGGAGCTTCTTTTAGTAACCAGAGGTAGTAAAACACATTCACAGCATACAGTGGGGAATCCCACATCAGTAATAGACTCAGAGCCAGTAGTGGTGCTCTTACCTGTAGTTCAAGTAATCAGAAGGGGAAGGCAAAAGATCAGGTATTCAAGGTGAGCTTTTACTACATAGAGATTGGTTCTAGCCTGGGCTATCTGAACACCCTATCTCCAAATACGTGTGTGTGTGTGTGTGTGTGTGTGTGTGTGTGTGTGTGTGTGTGTGTTAGTGTGTGTTAGTGTGTGTTTTGACACAATTATGTTCTACAGAAATATCAATATTTTACCTTTGCAGTATACACGTCTTCACCACTGCCTTCATTTTCACTAAGAGGAATTTATATAGAATCATTCTGACGTACATGACATTGTTATTCAGACACAAGAATTTTCTCACCTACTTGTACCGTTATTACACTTTGATTATGATCTTGGTCCTGTGACTTCTTTGGATCAATGGCATATCATGGCATGACTAACTCAAGCTTGGAAAACTGAATGTATGTTGGAATTATACTCTTGTTTTTGTATTGCTGTGAGACATTTTCACACTAGCATGATAATACCAAGAACAAGATGAGAAGATCATGGTGTAGAACTGAACCGGCTAAGCCAAGCCAAAGCTACACCAGCCAACCCCATAACCTACGATCTCCTGGGACACATAAGTATTTGCATATCACAGGAATTTTATGATTACCATATAGCATTGCTGTAGTAATATTTGTACACACAGATCAAGAAACATGTATTTTTATTAATGGCAAATATCCACACTTGGGGATAAAGAACATGCCCCAATCATAAAATAATTCTTTCTCTGACTCAGCCTACCTTTTAGTTTTAACTGAAGAAGGTATAGTGGGCTTCACAAAATTTATTTTGCATTCTAAGTCTTTAAAATCATAGGATCCTTAACAAGGATGGACAGTAAAGGTCATTTTACAAATAGAGAGGTAAATCCATAAAGTTGAGTTGCCCAAGGTCATACAACTAGACGCAGCAACATCAAAATGGTGGCACAGCTTTCTCATTCCTACCTCCAGTGCTCCCATCTTTGATTCCTTCCATACCTCCTTTTTATTTTCACTACAGAGACGACCTGCTTAAGTTATTAGGGATTTTTTAACTGTCAAGGCAATATACTTCAAAAATTTTTAACAGAAAACAAAACAGAACAAAGGCAGAAATAATTGATCCCTGAGGAGGAGATGGCCTAGAAAGAAAGGGGAAATGAGTAGATAACGAAAAATAGAGTAAAATCGGAAGCTGAACAGAAAGTCTAGAGAAGTTTGCCAAGGTCATGGGCAACGAAAGGTTGTTTCTCAGAGGTTCTGAGCAGTGGAGGGCCTCGGAGGCAACTTTGCCTTGAACCTGGAGGCTGACTCTGCAGAAACAGACTATATCTCCTAGGCAGAGCTTAAAACTGCATGCTTTTGACAGTGGCACCCACTACTGTGCCAGGAGAACAGCGTGAGAGTCCTGGAGCAGGGGCAGCTGCACTGGCAAGCGAGAGCTGCTACCGCAGGAGAAAAGCCATCAACCAGCAGAAATGGGCTGATGTTCCAACCAGCAACACAGAGTGAGAAACTGGGGACAAAAGTAGGTTCTGTTCCAGCTGCCGCAAGGCAGCTTCTTTCCAGATACTGAGATTGCTAACAAGGCTGCATGCTGTATCAGGAAGGCATTGCCAACAAAGGAGAGAGTATGACCTCAGGAGCAGAGAAAACTTACGTAAGTTATTCCAAAAATATACCGAGTGCAACTATGATGGATCTTGACATTAGTTGCAGGAAGATTAACATAGGAACAACAATCTAATGCTCGCTCTTCAGCTAGCCTCTAGGAATTTTTTAATAACTGTTCAATTATTTGTATGACTCCTAGTATGTGTTCAAAAGCTCTGCCATTGTGGGAACTCAGGCTATCAAGACCCAAAACAACAAATCAGATATCAAGTTATAAACAAGAAACACTCAGATAAACCCCAGGAGCATATGCCCATTTTCCCTCAATTTTGTCAGACTATTTCTAATATACTGTCTTAGGAAAACATATCTAACCAAATAAAGCCGACTACAAGGGATGGGATGTAGTTCAGCTGGTAGAGAGCATGCTCAAAGCCCAGGGTTGAGTCTCGAGCACCACGTAGACAGGATTGTGGGGTTGCAGGACTATAACCAATACACTTGGGAGGTGGGGACAGGAAGATCAGAAGTTCAAAGTCATCTTTAGTATGGGATAAATTTGGAGCTAGCATAGAGTACTTTGAGATCCTGTCTCAGAGACAAGCAAAAGGAAAAATAATAACAGCAGTATCATTTTGGCACTGATTTATTAACAAAATTATTCAAAAGCACTAGAAAGGTGGTTTAAATGAGATAGGAAAACAGTGCCTTATTTCTTAATCTGATAGGGACCCACTAACCTGAGGATAAGGCACAGAAGTAGGTATCTGTGTGCTAGCTTTCTTCTTTGACACATAAACACTTGTGTGTGTGTGTGTGTGTGTCATATACACACATGTGTAGATGTGCATGCCCATGCATATGCATGTGTAGACCAAAGCATAACATCAGGTGTCTCACTCTACCACTCACTATCTTATTTTTTGAGACAGTCTCTTACTGTAACCTGAAGTTGGCTGTTTGACTAGTCTTCCTGACCAGCAAGCTCTTAAGATCTGCTTGTCCTCCTCCACCACTGGAAATACAAGCATGTGAAGTCATACACAGTGTCTTAGTTTGGTTTCAGTTACTGTGATAAAGACCATGACGAAAAGCAACCTGGGGAGGAAAAGGCTTATTTGGCTTACAAGTCCAGACCAGTTTATCACTGAGAGAAGTTGAAGCAGAAACTGGAGGTGGGAACCAAGGAGAAAGAAGAGAGACCAGAGAGGAATGTTGCTTACTGGTAGGCTTGCTCTCTGTGGCTTGCTCAGGATATTTTCTTATACAGCCCAGGACTACCTGCCTAGAGATGGCACTGCTCAGAGTGGGCTTGGCTCACATACATCAATAAGCAATCTAGAAAATGCCCCATAGACACGCCCACAAGTCAGTGTGATGGAGGTTATCCCTCAGTTGAGGTTCCCTCTTCCCAGGGATGTCAAGTTGACAACTGAAGCTAATGAGCTTCTATCAAGGTTGGGAAGGTGGACACATTCCTGTATTGCCGAAAATAATATAAAATGGCATAGATGCTTCTGAAAGGTACTTTACAGCACCAAACCAAAGCACCCTTTCTCCCTTGACCTGGCAATTCCTCAGGAGGAGAGACCCTCCTGAGGCTCTCCATGCTGACAAACTATATAGACCTGGCTTATTCTTGGCATCACTGTCTGTACTTGATAAGTACTGGAAACCATCTGAGTGCCCAAACATGAGAGATTGGTTGAATAAACTATTACAAACACCTAAAATGGAGTAATGTTGTGTTTGTCAGCTTCTGTTTTGTATGACAAATACCTGTGATAATAAACTTGCAAAGATAAAGGTCTGTTTGGCTCACAATGCTCATCATTTCTGGGCCTATGGTGAGGCAACACATCATGGCAGGAGCATGCAATATGACAAGACTGTCTACTCTTCAGCCAAAATCACAAGATGGAAAGAAAGGGGAACTGGGATACTAATCTTTTTTGAGGATACTCTATGAGGAGATAATTACCACATTTTAGAGGCCACATAGGTCATAAAGATTACAGGGACTATTCGTTTAACCCTTAAGCCTTTAGATGATATGGGAGTCTCCTCTGTTACCATTGGTTAATAAAGAAGCTTCCTTTGGCCAATGGTTTAACAGAACATAGCCAGGCTGGAAAAGATATTAGAGAGTGTAGGTGCAGTCGAGAGAAGCCATGTAGCCACCCACAGGAGACAGATGCCTCTGCTGGAGTCCATTGGAACCCTGCCAGTAGGCCGCACTACAGCCACATGGAAATACACAGATTAATAGAAATGGGTTAATTTAAGATATAAGAGTGAGCCAGAAATATGCTTAAGCTATTGGCCAAACAGTATTGCAATTAATGCAGATTTCTGTGCGATTATTTCGGTTCTGAGTGGCCAGGAATGAATGAACAGCCTCTGCCAACAAACTTGCACCAACCTGGTCAACTAAATCCACTTAAAAACCTGAAAGAGCTTGAAAAGGAATTCTAGACACACACACACACAAAAAAAAAAAAAAAAAAAAAACAGAGTTTAACACAGCTTCTTATTCTGTTTGCTGGCTTGTCACAGCTCCTTTAAGACAGGTCTTCCTGACTCAGCATTGACAAGGAAGGCTTCAAGGCTTATTTAGAAGCTGCCTTCCTGGTTCGGCAGCACAAATGGCTATGACTCTTCATAGCTTCTGGCTATGAAGCATTTAAATGGGGTTTGTGAGCAGCATGTTATAAACTACTTAATGGTGTAGACCCACTATATACCTGAAACAACTACATTACAGGCAGTGGGAATCCCCCCACACCTATTCATACTGTGCCAGATACCAGAGAAAATGGCAGCAGCAAAACCTGCAAAGTCACAGAGGTAGTGAGAGACATTCTGGAGCTGAAGCCCTTGGGGCCTTTCCTATCCAAGATCCACCCATCAGGGCTTTACCTCCTGGTGGGCCAATCTCTAGAAGCTCAATTGCCAACTGCAGCTCTTCCGACATGGCCACTGGCAGACAATGGTAATTTTTCAATTTTATCATGACAGGGAAGCAATATATATTCAGTTGGAACCTTATTTCAGATTTTGATCTTTTCCTGCACTAGTAATATGCAGTGTGCTGTTCTCTGATGACAGGTTGGCTCCAGTGAGGTGCCATGCCCAGTTAACTGAAATCCCCATCCGGCCAACAGTGAAGACTCGATAATTTGCTGTGTTGCCAAGGCAGCCTGTGGAGTATGTTAGATGTGATGAGCGCATTTGAAATTGCTTTATTCCAACTGATCATGGTAAACTCTTTATGTACACATATGTTAGCAAAAGGAAATAAAAAAAATAAACAAAAGATCATGGGGTTGGTTGCCTGTGATGGTTAAGGAGAGACGTGGAGTGAAATGGGAGGGAATGTGTATACTTGATGTAGGAGGTGATGTGTGCTGTGAATATGTTTTACCGCTATTGGTTAATAAAGAAACTGCTTTTGACCAATGGCTTAACAGAATATAGCCAGGCTGGAATGGAATATAAAGAGAGTAGGCAGAGTAAAAGAGAAGCCATGGAGCTGCCAGAGGGGAAAGATGCAAGCTACCAGGTGGAACCTTGCTGGTAGGCCATGAGCCTCATGGTAAAATATAAAATAATAGAAATGAGTTAACCAAAGATATAAGAGCTAGCTAGCAATATGCTTAGGTGATTGGCCAAGCAGTGATTTAAATAATATAGTTTCAAAAAAACATAATATAGTTTCTGTGTGATTATTTCAGGAGTCTGGGCAGTCAGGAAACAAACAAGCAACCTCCAACTACATATACTTCTCTGCATAATATTATCAGACAGAAATATGTTAATATCTGACCTATTCAAATAGCAAAATTGAACACAAAACAAGGAAAGCAAGCAAGAAAACTGAATGAAAACTAAAACAGACTAATTTACTTGTATTTCAGAAAAATACTGCAATCATAATGAAAGAAAGAAAAAAAACTAACCCAAGAACTTTCACAGGCTATAATAATTACATATTCTTATTTTGATGTAGGATAGAAGTGAGAGACAAATGGGAAAACTGTATACAAATTTAGAATTATTTGTAATAGGATTTGTTTGGTTGGTTGTGGTTATATGAGCAAAGTACTTCTTAAACTCCTCTGTGTATGTAATATAACTGAGTGAATATATAAATATATTATTGTTGAAAGTTCATATTCTCATTCTAGGAGAAGAAACAGAGAATTGTGAAATAAGGAACAGTATGAAAAACCCCTCTGTGTGAGCTCATTACTTCCTCTATAATGTAAATGTGTAGGTGTATGCATATTCATACATGTATGTGCAGAGTTGAAAATATCCAAAGATAACACAGCTGGAGTCCCCATGATGTTCGCCTATACCTCATGCTGTTGTTAAACTTAGCCAAATTTATCATGCATGTGTGTGTGTGTGTGTGCATGCATGTATGTGTGCATATGTGTGTATTCGTTTGTGTGCTGTGCATGTTGAAGGTCAGAGAACAACCTCTGGGAATCTGAACTCTCCTACTCCATGTGAATCTCAGAGATCAAACAGATCATCAGGCTTGGTACGAGCACCTATTCCTGATAAACCATACCACCAGCCTCTAATATATTTTTTTTCTGTAAGGATCTAAATTTCTCATAGAAATATCTAACCAAAGACAAAATGGGTATAAATGGGCCTAAAATGTCTGTTTAAAATAATATCAGAAAAAACATAGTCTAAATATGTTGGATTATATCAAGAGAAAGAAAGCAGCAGCCTGAAATGACTCTACCAGATAGAGCAAGGATCATTTGAACACCAGCATGATAATGGTTTTTAAAACACTGAATAAAAACAAGGGTTCATAAGTCTCTTGCCAGCCAGTTGGTTGGAGTCTTTGGCATTATTTCAAAGAAAATTGTGCATGGGCAAAGGGTGTGTTCGTCAGGGGTGGTAGCCACCTAGCCCACTAAGTAACAATGGGCTTGTGGACTAAACTAACAGACCTAGATGCTTAAGGCTCTGAGTCCTGAAAACCAGTAACAAGTGACGGTACTTAGTCCCTCAGAAGAGGCGGGTTCTTCTGAGATCTGCCACACAAATGGTTGCCAATAACAGGCAACAGACACGGAGGCCCAGAGTAGAATGCTGAACGGAGACTGAGAAATGTGGGTAGATCCTAGAATTCAGGGGTTCTCTCGTTTTGTCGTCATCATAAGAACTGTATCACTCTAGAATCGTTCATGGGCATTAAACCACGGAGGAGGTCCGAGGGAAGATTGGGGTGTTTGTATGGTTTCTGGCTTCCTGCAGATGCTCCTTAGTGACAACCAAGGAAAAAGAAATAGCGAAGACATCAAACAACCACCTGACCACAATAATGTCTCCATGGAATGAAACAAGGGCCCTGTGCCCCTCCATCTGTCTGTCTGTGCGGCACACATCCCCCACACAGTGCTAGGGCAGAGAAGGAAAGCACCATACCCAGTCACAAAGTAACATCAGACACAAGAAACAGTCTATTAAAAGGTGCCTTTGTTTTGTCTTTGTGATGACCAAATGTCCCATAGAACCTAACTAAAAGAGTAAGGATTTATTTATCTCATGGTTTCCAGTCTGCATGCATAGTCCTTGACTCCTATGAGTCTGGGTCATGCGAGGAAGAACTGTATGGCAATGGGAACCCTTGACTGAGGTCATACATCTCGTGGCAGACAGAAAGAAGAGCACCCACCTCCTCTAGCTAGTCCTCATATCCTGAAGGTTTTCGAACACCCAATAAGAGCACCACTGGCTGGAGACCTGAACTTTAATAGAGGAGCCTGCGGAAGACATTTCTTATTCAAACCAGAATAAAGGGGGATTGTATTTTTCAAAAATGTAGCTATCTAGAAGACAAAGAAAGACTCTAAAAATATTTCAGACCAAAAAAAGAAAAGAAAAAAACTAAAGAGACATTTTAATTGCAATACCTGATCCCAGACTGGATCTTCTACTAAAAGCGGAAAGATACTATAAGGAGCATGGGGAGAGAAGTTGAGAGCAGCATAATGTGGGTTGAAGACGTGTACTGTCAGCTCAGCTATTGCTATGCTAAAAGGGTATTAATATTTTCATGAAATACACGTTGAAGCATTGAGCATTAAAGGCATATATGCATGTACACAACCATCACACAGTGTGTTCATGTATGTGCCTGCTTACACATATACAAACATACATATTCACAGCAGGAGAAAGGGAGAAAACGATGGTGTGAGGGGGCAAATTATTAAAAAAAATAGCTTAATCTAGGAATGGAAAGAGTTTGCCTTACTTTCTTATGAAGTTTTCATTTTTCAATCTTATTCTAAGTTCGAAAATATTTTCAAATACAAATTTGGCTTCGTTTGGTTTTATTCCAAGAGATGAGTGTCAATATGCTACTTAGGATAGCCACAAACGTGTAATCCTCCTGTTTCTAGCTCCCAAGTCCTAATAGAAGAGGTAAATAAAAGCGCCCACGCAAGGACCTAACAAAAAATGCTTATTTATCTACAAACATCCTGTTTTTGCAACAAATGCCAAAGTCTGTTTCTTGGGGCTGAGCTCTCCAAGAGAGCTCTCCTTTTTTTCTCTGAGCATGGCTTCACAGTGAAGTTCAGAAGGAAATGAAGGTGTCTTTATCTGGCAAGTTCACTCTTTCCATTTCATTGCTGAGTCTTGTTTGGCCCTAGGTCCTGGCTGGGATCCACTAAAACTTCAATCAGTTTTTTTTTTCCCTTTCTGAAGGAAATGAATGAGGTTCTTTGATTTCCCTAAAACTCTAGGGCAGACTTAGCCTCCCTCCCATAAACAATTTCATATCAAAAGAAGCTGAGCTGCATCTGCCCAGACCTCACCCGTGAGTGAGACCTCCCTTCTCCCTCCAAACCCTGAGGCGGAGCTTTCTGTTGCAGCCTTAGTGGGAACTATGGAAACAGAGCCCACTTTCCCCGGCCCTGCAGAAAGAATTTCACACAGAGAGAGCAGTGGAGGCAACTGCAGTTCAGAGAGCCCGTGAGTGCCCGCGTGGCGCTGACAGGGCAGCCTCTGCAGTCACTTCCAGTCTTTTCCTCTAGACCTGTCAATACTCTATCGCTGTGAAAAGACCCCTGATGATGGCAGCTCTTACCAAGAGAGCATTTAAATGGGGCTGGCTAGAGTTTCAGAGGAGAGTCTGATCTCATTAGGCAGCTCACAGGCAGACACTGCTGGAGAAGCGGCTGAGAGCTACATCCTGATCTACAGGCTGCAGACTGAGAGAGCTGCTGAGCCCGGCTTGGGCTTTTGAAACCTCAAAGCCCTTTTGCAGTGACAAACTTCCTCCAACAAGGCCACACCTCCTAGTCCTCAAGTATCGCGACTCCCTGATGACTAAGCTTTCAAATGGCCCTGTGGGGGCCACTCAGCCACGTTACAAGACCTCTTTCTATCACCTTTATATTTGAGTGCAGGACTTGCCCATGAGTTATTTATTCGATAAATGCTTAACTTGCAGGGGCTGGGACTGTGAGTCAATTGACACAGTGTTTGAGCAGTTTGCACGAAGCCCTGGGTTTAGTCCCCAGCACCTCACAAACTGGGAATGGTGCTGCACACCTTCAATCCTAGCACTTAGAAACTGGGAGCAAAATAATGAGAAATTTAGTCGAGGCCAAATTTCTCAGCAAGATGGTTGAGACTAGTCTGGGATAGATGACATCCAGTCTTCAATAAAGAAGTCAGTAAATAGTCAAGAAACACTTAACTCGCATCTACTCAATATTCTACTGAGATAAAAATTTTGTTCACTGTTGTTGTTGGTATGAAGTTTATTTACTTATTTTTAAATATTTAGTTTCTTTATTTGTATCTATGTCCCTGTGAGTATGTGGTGATAAGAGGTGAAAGTCAGAAGGGGGTGTTAGATATCCTGGAGATGGAATTACAGGCAACTGTGAGCTGCCACCTGGGGTTCAGGAAACTGAATTTCAGTCCTCTAGGAAGCAGCAAGCTCTCTTAACCATCTAGCCATCTGCCCATCTCCAGCCATAACATCTCAATCAAAATTTGCAATGTCAGACCAACAAGACGATGCATTAAAGGAAGGCACTTGGCACCAAGCTGGATAGCCTGAGTTCAGTTTCCAGAAACCACATGGTAGAAGGAGAGAACCGATTCCAGCAAGCAGTCCTCCGACCTCCACATACACCCTGGCATCACCCCCACCCTAGACGTACACACTGAAAGAAAGAAATGCAAGAATAAGAACAATGGCTGCAGTGTCACCCTGGTTTGGGAAGATCAGGTTATGAACTCCTGGACTGGACTCCAGCATTCTGGGCTAAGGACAGCTGCCTTTGCATCCTTCAGCATCCCTAGCTTAGGGGTGAGACCGGGACAAGTCAGTGTTTGGTAGGATGCTAGGAGGGAGGGAGGGAGGGAGGGAGGGAGGGAGAGAGAGAGAGAGAGAGAGAGAGAGAGAGAGAGAGAGAGAGAGAGAGAGAAGTAGCCTTGTGATGTTTCTAACTCACACCACCAACACCAAATCCAAAGTCAACCAAATTGGCTGAAAGCAAGCGTTCCTTTAGAAGACTGAGCTTGTTAAATGATAACGCATGGGCAGGGACCCATCTATTTATAATTACACTCACTAAGGGACATGTTATTAAAAGTCTCTGAATAAGTGAGGTCTCAGGGTGAGGTGGTGGGGGGACGGGCTGAAAGTGGTCCCACAGGCCTATCATTCCAGCACTCGAGGCCTAGATGCAGGAGAATCTGGAGTTCAGGCAGGGCCAGTCGTGAGTTGAGTTGGAAACCGACCTGAGCAATAGGAGAGAATAAGAGAAAGAAGGGGGACGGGCAGGGAGGAGATGGGGGAAGAGGGAGAGGAGCAAAAAATAGAAAGATAAGGGGGGGCAGAGGAGCTGGGTTTTTTGCCAATTTAGTTTAGATGAACTAACAAATGTACTATTGCCACAGGTGCATTTCTCTATATGTAAATTGGTATGCAATGTGTAGAATAATTGCTTGCTCTATCTTTCTACCTGTTCTTTTTTTTTCCCCCACATAAGAAAATTTGGCCTTTCGCAGACAAAGTCTCAAATATTTAGGGCATAAAAATACCCAGGGGAGTTTTCTTAAAGGGTGGTAAATGTCACCCCACTCAAGAGGGTTGGCATTTGAACCAGGAGCCACAGAAACAATCTCTTCATTGTCCCTGGTGCAGTTGGTTAGACCTGTTGGAGTAATTGGAAACTGAAAGGCACTCTGCTGTAGTGCCAGCAGGTGGCGCTCTCGCCTCTGAAATCACAGCTGTTGCCTAAGGGCTAAGGGCTTTCAGGCGTGAGATATAAGATGGGTCTGACCACAGGAGTAAGATGGTATTGGAGGAGGAAATGGATGTGAAAACAAATGCTACCATAATCAATTTGGGGAACTCTCTTTTGGGAAATTCCGCAGAAATACTGCGTTGTTGCTAGGGGAAATTTTCTTCTTAGAGATCAAAATCGTGTTGCGCCATGCATTGTGAAGGCACAAAGGCTCTGACTAGACACGCGTGCACTAAACACGTGTGCTTACAAATGTAGCCAACCCCTGGCACATCCTCTCCTGTCTCCCTCTGCAGTCTCAGCGGTGGACCACGAACAGAGGGTTGCATGTGATAAGATGATTACTTCCTGCTAAGACCCTGCTGTCTCACCCTATTTCACGCATCCTGGTACAGTCAAGGCCCTGAGTCACAATAACAGCAGAGCAAAAGGTTGGGGCTCCAGCCCTGATCAAGAAACATGTGGACCAAACACATGAACGCTGCCTCATGGTCAGGTGTATGTGTGTTGTCTCACATGTTCTTGAGACTGTGGTGACGTGACATGACGAAACAAATAGTTTACATTACACTTATATGACATTCCATCTTCTACATTCTGGCTCCTCATTTTAGTACCCTTTCTACCCTCTCAGGGGAAAAGAAAGAAATAAGTATATGTGGCTGGGGGGAGGGGAGCAGAGACAGAGAAAGAAAGACAGGAGAGAGAGAGAGAGAGAGAGAGAGAGAGAGAGAGAGAGAGAGAGAGAAAGACCACCGCAGAACTCAGAGCATCATATAACGTCTCATCTCTCAAGCAACATCCCTGCATCAGATACACCTGGTCTGGTCGCTGATCCTGGTTGAGATCTGTACTTTTTTTACCTAGCACATGGCCCGGACGGTAAAGGCTACACAGTATAGTAGGCTCTGACTCTAGAGACAGCCCCAGTCCCCACACCTCTAAGACTATATGTTTGCTTTGAGGCTCTTTGAGTGCCTTCAATTAGAGAAATTTCAGGCTGGGAATCCTGCCAAACAGATTTAGGTGCTAAACTATTGAGGTGCTGCCCTATTACTCTCTTTCATCATTTATACCATGAATCCAAACAAAACAAATAAACCAGCATCAGAATATAGATATTTCGAAATATAGCATAGCCATTAAGGAAGGGCCAAATGCTATAGCTATCTTTTCAGGAATCCATTATGTTCCTTACTCAAGTCTTAGATAGGACGTTTCAGAAAACAAAATTTGTAACTGGATCTGCAAGAAGGAACAGGTTTGGTTTTATATATGTAAAATAAAAAGGGATGAGGAGTTTGATGGGGGTTTAACGTGATGAATATAAATTAAGAGGTTGTCTGGATGCCCACCCAGGCTCCAGAATTATAGGTTGAGAAAGACAAGCAGCAGACTTAAGGAAGGCCATGCATTTATTGCCTGGCTCTCTGACTTATTTTTGCTTAGACAATCGATGTTGATCAGTTACCTAAATTATGTTTGTTTTCCCATTATTTACCACTCTGCTGTAGGAATCTTCCTACAATACCAGGTAGTTTCATCTCCCTTGTTCTAAAAACTTACAATCGTTTCTCTTGCCCAAAGAAAAGGGTCAGCGCTTTAATACGCTTCAGTCATAAACATGCCTTGCCTGATTTATGATAATGATAGGTAGCGTAGAGCAGGGAGTCCTTGGCAGAGTCACGGCTCCGCTCCTAAAAACCAGGACGTGTTCAGCCTCTGAGCAGGAGAGCAGCAAGTGTCCGAGCTCCTGAGGCTGCTGTGAAAGCTAACCGAAAGCAATAGTGCCGCGTGTCCATTTATTCCCGCAGCCGCGCCGGTGTGATTGTCTGCTCCCACCTACACTCGCTCCCACAGCATTGCTCGTGTTTTCTCGGCTCTACCCGCCTTTCTACTCCACCACACCCCCACCTTCCAGGAGCAGACCTTCTTAGAACTCAAGGCCTTCCTTGACTGCCTCCCACGTCCTTTGGCCCTTCCCTTGTCACATTCTATGCCTCTTTATTGTGTCTGGAAACATGTGGGCTATGGCTTCATTCCAGGTCACCCCACTACCTACAAGGTCCTTTTTTCCTCTTCCCCCAGCCCCACTTTCTTTTTTTACTGATTATATACTGTCTCGGAGTTATTCTGCTTTCTCTCCGTTCCTGAAATCTGTCGGAACGGTTTGTGACTATTTATTAGCATTAATTTTAAATTTTCATCCCTTCTATTAGTTTCCTGTCTACTTGACAACTTTGACATCATAGTATCATGAACACTCAATTTCTGAATACTATGTTTTATTTGAAAATGATGTTTGTAAATGTCTGTAGTAGTTTTGTCGTTGTTGTTTTTGAAACAGGGTCTCTCCCACTGTCACCCATCATAACCTGGAAGACCTGGAACTCACTCTGTAGCCTGCTCTGACCTTGAGTTCTTGGGCGTACTGCTTCAGCCATACAAGTGCTAGGATTACAGGCATGGTCCACTGCACGGAGCTCATTGGTGCTTTCTTTATCGGCTCTTTCTTTCTGAGGCAGCATGGACAGACAGGGGAAAGTAGAAGAACCTGGGAAGGGAAAGAGCCAGCTTCCTGCACTTGTTACCAAGAATCAAGGGTAGGGAGCCTGCTAACTGGAGACTTTCTCAGAAGTCCCTATAAAAGGGCAAAGTCCAGGAATGGACTTGGCAAGGCCTGTCTGATGATGGAGCCAGTGCCACATTGGAGTCAAGGTTGCAGCTTCTGGGAACTATGGGGACTATGGTTCTTCTCGTTGGGCTATGGTTATATAATAGCCCTTGGGCAGCTAGGTTGGAAGTATACCTTGTTCTCTTTGCTGACATTGTCTGACTTAGCTCTCCACTAACCTTGACCATATCCCCCTGCAAGTCATAAAAATGGTGCTGTACTTCTTAATACATTTACTTGGCACAGTCATCAGCTCATGTGAGATCTCCTGGGCCCAGCTATTGCTTTCGTCCTCCTGCTTTAAAGGAGTTAATAAAGAATTTCTCATCTTCTTTATTCTCATCCCTGGTTTTCCTACCCAATACCTCACCATTCAGGAATCCAAAGTGCTATTTAGTTCCATAGTAAGTTCTAGAGTATGTTTGGTTCTTTGTGGCCCATTCTGCAAAGAAAGAGAAACAGAAAGTGATGGGAAACCTCCGTTACTCAGTGACCTTTAAGAGGTTGAACCAGGTTAAGGCATGACCTTTTGGGTACCTAGAGAAAACCACCAGCCTACCACCACCCAGGACTTGTACTCTCTGGCCACACACCTGAGGTTGGACTTCTTGTTCCTGTTTGGTGAATTTGCCCTTTATAATGTGTGTGTGTGTGTGTGTGTGTGTGTGTGTGTGTGTATTTCAATTATTTTGGTGTCAGCTTGGGATTCTTTGACTTGCATCAACTCTCCAACATAGTTTTTCCTCAGGGCTGGGGACACCATTTAGGAGATGACTATTACTTCTATAGGGTAAAGGGTTGGGGTAAAAATTATCTAGGCCCGGAGATCTCCTTAAAAGAGAGAAGGAAAATTGAATAAGATAATAGGTAACTTAGTGTGAACTTACTCACACTAATAATAATAATAATGATAGTGAGTAATAAAGTAAATACTTGTGAGCTATAATTTATGAACAATTTACATTGGTATACTTTCTTGTATATTGATACAAGTTCAAATTATATTTGCTATTTCTGTTTACAATATTTGTACACCTATGAAAAGTTATTCTGTCAGATTGTATGCATGCATGTTTCTACCTCTGTTTAGGACATTTTATATATTGATACATTTTTTAGGATATTTTATCATATTACATTATATATTTCTACCTCTGATTAAGATACTTATACATTATTTACATTCTGAGGTCATTGTCCTCATTTACTGCACAGTTATTTACAGATTATTTAATATTCTGATATAAAGTCTTAGTTTTTAAGTTATACATGTATTTAGTATTGTAAGTTAATAGTTATTCATGTTTGTTATACATTTAGTCAGATTAATTAGGTTCTTTAGATACATAGAGATTGTATTCTACATAGATAGGTAATCTTCAACCACTTCAAGGATCTGTAAAACATGGCATTTAAATAACTAAGGGATTTGTTGATGTGAAATACGAGTGTTCATGATAGCATCAATCTATTCCCGAGAAAATGTTGAGTACCAAAGACACTCACTCCACTTGGAGTTTGTTTTCTTCTTGGCACAATTGGCCTTTGTGCAAGAAATTGCCCATTCCTCGACCACTGACAAAATACATGGTGTCCAGGCTGGATAAGCAGGTCACAAGAAAAAAGACTGCCAAACCTTACCAAGACAGGGTAAGACAGTTCTAAAGTTTTTCCTGCCTCTAAAAATGGTCTGTCAGTTACTCTAGGCCTTAGCCAAAGTTGGTTGCTTCAACATTGTAAATGAGACTTTGGATGATTGCTCCAGTAGCCAGCTGTCTCTGTCATATACCACACATGTTGGAAGCTACTGGATTGCACTTCCTGCCTACTCAAGTAATATTATCTCCCTTCTTAGGCATTTGATGGATTTAAAGATTAGTTATTCGTAGTTATCTTCCTCATATAATTTAACCAAGCCATTTTCAATATAAGACTTAAACTCTTTAGGATAAAACATTTAACATGTGTTCCTTGCTTAATATTGTTTACGCTGGTTGTAATCCTAATTTTATACTTGATATCTGTTCCTAATGTATAAATTGGGTTTAAAACTCTATTATTTAGACAAAAGGTGGAGGTGATAGGGAACCTCTGTCAGTCAATGATCTTTAAGAGGTTGGCCAGGTTAGGGATGACGTTTTGGGTACCCAGAGAAAACCACTGGCGCACCCAGGGCTCGCTCTCTCTGGTTCCCATGTTACGCACCTGAGGTTGGACTTCTCATTCCTGTTCCGTGAGTTTGTTCCTTATAATAGACAAAAATAATAATTGAAATCTTTTGGTGTTATCTGGGATTCTTTGACCCATGTCCATACTCCAACAGGAAAGGAATGAATGGGGGGGGGGGAGAAAAGATGGGAAAAGGAAGAGGAGACAAAGGAGGGAAAAGAGGGAAGGAGAAAGGGAAAATAATAAAACACAGACAAACATGGTTGTAACCAGCCTGCCTGGAAGAAATGAATATGTAGCACAATTAATAAAAATCAGAGACAGATATTAGGGTTCAGCCTGAAGTCAGAAAAGCAAAACAGTCAGCCACTGGCTCTTACCTCTACCCCAGTCTGAAATGACGATCCTGCCTCCAGGAATCCTCAGAATGAGACCATGTCTGAGAGTTGTCTCCTCCTTCTTATATTCCTCTCTGTGCTGGGATTAAAGGCGTGTACCACTACCACTGGTATCAATGGCAAACAAGTGTGGCTACAGGAATTAAAGGTGTATGTTATCACTGCCTAGTTTATAAGGCTGACCAGGGCTGCTGTTTTATTCTCTGGAATCAGGCAAGTTTTATTTATTAAAATACAAATAAAATATCATTATATGAGTATAGTCTAGAGACATCTGTACCTCTCTCTTTGGCAATCAGACTATTGAAGCAATGGATCCAAAGAAATTAAATTTTCATCTCTGGATAAAGGTTTACAATTTTCCAAATGATCATGCAGGAGAAATTTGGAGCCAAAACAATTATATATATGTATATATATATATATATATATATATATATATATATATATATATAGTGATATCAATGCCAAGTCCATTGAAAACAGGGTCTTATTTAATGCAGACTAGACTGGATTCAAATCTGTATCCTCTTTTCTCATGTTCCTAAGTGCTAGGATTATAGATATGAGCCACCATGACCAGACTTATTATGTAGCCCAAGCTATCCGCAAACTCACTATGTACCGAAGGCTGGGGTTGAACTTCTGGTCATCTTGCTTCATCCTCTGGAATGTTGGGATCATAGACATGCACCACCATACTTGCTTTATGTGGCGCTGGGGCTGGAACCAAAGATTTGGTCCATGCTAGGCCAGCACTCTTCCAACTGAGCTACACACCAGTCCCATTCAGATCTTCTTAAATTCCAGCTTTGCTTCACAAGGACTATCCTGGCGTGATTTTCTACAGTGTAAATCAAGGATCCCTTGCCGGGCGGTGGTGGCACACGCCTTTAATCCCAGCACTCGGGAGGCAGAGGCAGGCGGATCTCTGTGAGTTCGAGTCCAGCCTGGTCTACAAGAGCTAGTTCCAGGACAGGAACCAAAAGCTACAGAGAAACCCTGTCTCAAAAAATCAAAAAAAAAAAAAAAAGGATCCCTGCTTCACCTACAGAAGGCGTCTGAACAGAGCTCCTCAATGCTTGGTACCACTGTCGGTTCAATACCAAGAATACAGGAGAAGTGGCAGAGCAAGGGACACTCCACAGCTGAGTTTCAAAAGCACATTTTATGGATCTTAGCTCCCAGAAGACTGTTTTTGTCTGGAAACTAAATACATACGTATATACTCAAAGGAAGACCAGAAATGTGGAATCTGCAAAACAAATCTTGAGATACTGCTCGAGGGACTTTTTGTCTTGTGGGGAGATTTTGTTGAGTCTAACAGCTAGGTGACATATTGGTAAGATCTTGTGGTATCATTAAAAGAACACTATATACTGCAATGCCCTTTAAACACCAGAAGATTCAAGATAAATATTATATACTTTCTTTTAATGAGCTGTCAAGCAACACTCCTCCATGGAGACTTAGTAAATTTATGCAGGGAAGCTAGTTTAAATGAATGTTAAGAATATCCGAGAAGAAGGAAAAAGTATGTCAAAAGGCACCACTGTGCCTCGGGAACTGTGGTTACGGAACAGAGATGAAGTTGGGTCATTTGGTGATTAAATGGCAGCTGACCTAGGGTTCTGGACGGGAGCCTCTGATGCTCTACTTGCCTGAGTCCTGGACTCGGTTTTCTTCTTCCCTAAGGCCCTCCTCGGTCTCCAGGGCCCTTCCTACCATCAAGGCCACCTCATTTTAAAATAAATTTGCCTGTTTGCAAATTACCAGTGCGATTCTTCTTTAACTGGCCAGATCCCTGGGATCCCCATCATGGAAGGAGTGAGGGGAAGCATTCACATTCAATCCGCTGAACTTCACATGGACATGCTCATAGATAAACACATACAAGAAATCTGCAAATGTAATATGAGTTCTAAGCAATCAGATCAGGTCATGGAATTCTGTACTACATTTAAGTACTATTTGAAGTGGGAACATTTCAGCCAGCAGAGAAATGGGTCTGTGCTCTACAGACCAGGTTAGGGGAAAGAGGTTAGGGAAATTTCAAAATGAGGTTTGCACAGACTGTCCCATGTGACCTGCCTCGGGCTTGTTTCATCCATTAGAAGGAAGTGTTTCAGCAACCCTTTCTGCTTTGTGGTAATACGGCGGAGAGCAGATGGGACAAGCAATTCAAAAGAAGGTTCCAAACATCGCAATTCAAATGTAAAGCACCATTTTTTGCCCCTCTGTAAAGTGGGAATAATGACACCGACGGGCTGCAAGCCGGCTGCGTAGGGGAACTGTCAGTTTGTAACGTCTCAAACACAAACCGTCCTTTGATAGCTCTCATCCAAATACCAGCCGCAGCACCTCTCTAGCTCTCCCGTTCCGGCTGCTTTCGTGGTTTGCGGAAAATGGAGTGCTTCCTGGGTAATTTTCACCACAGTGAGTGCAAGGCGGAGGGAAAGGGGAGAACTATTTGTGGTCGCCTCAAAGATCCAGCTGGAACGATCAATCTGAAGACAGCCGGCACAGTGCACATTTCCCCTTAGGGGACAGCAGGCCGCAGCTCAGCCAGTCCACACGCAAGGGGTCTGGAGTGGAGAAGGGAGGAGCTAACAGGCAGGGGAGGCGTGGGAGCGGGATGCAGGGGCGGGCCCCCAGAGCGTCGACCAATCATAGCGCACTCCGTCGACGGCCAATCACAGCTCGCCTAGCCGGGCAAATCTGCCCGGCAGTGCGGGGCGGGGCCGCCAGAGTCCCGGGGCCGCCGGTTACTCTTCAGAGAGCCTTTCAGGAAAGCACAGGGCAGGGGGCAGAGAAGCTGGGGAGACGGGTGGCAGGCAGGCCCAGCTTGTGTACTAGCCCAGCGACACCCACGGAAGCACCCGTGAACTAGAGATGGTGCAACCCGGGCGCGCACGTGTGTGCAGCCCTCTGGCATGTCTCTATGCCCTGTGGGCACCTGTCGTGTGAGTAGCTGCGGGTGTGGCTGTTCCTGGATGCCGTGAGTGTCAGTGAGGTTTGTGTGTCTTCGGGCCTGCCTCCCCCGTCTCCAGAGGGGGACTAAGAAGTTTAACTGAACAGGGACACTGAGGAGATTAAAGGAGTGGATCTCAGAGGCGAGGCGGAGAGGGTGGGGACTGCGGGCTCAGCGGGTAGGGAAGCACCTATTTAACCCTTCTCCCAGGCAGAAAAGCATCTTGAAAAGGCTGGCGTGACCCATGTGGCTCTGAAATGTCTAGAGAGCCCCGAGTGGTGATGATCACAGAGTGACTGGCTCAAGGCTGAGCCTGTCTAATTCGTGGACAAGAGGGATGCTAGCATTTAGAAAGGCCAGGAGGAAACTCAGGATGGGGACCATCTGCTCTCCCAATCCCAGCGGGACAAAGGCGGCCTCGGAGGTCTGCAATGCCGACTGGATGGCCTCGCTCCCCCCTCACCTCCACAACGTCCCTCTTTCCAATCTGGCAATCCCAGGTACTCATCTATAACTACTTGTTCACATTGTGTTTAATTCTGCCATTTTAGTGTTTGTTAATGGGCTGGGTTGTTTGCTGTTGTGTTGATAAAAACAATAATTGTCAGTGATCTCTTTTATTTCCAAATAAAAAACTTAACAGGAAGGTTAAGATTTAAAGAGGGGCAAGCAGACTGCATCACTAGCAAAAGGGACAGACGGAAGAAAGGTACACGGCACTGCTGTTTTGTTGTTTTTATTCTGTTTATACATACAGCCTTGATCTAAGAATGCTAACCTTCTTAAGACTGAGCCCCAGGTATGTGAAGGGCTCCTTGTCTTGAATCATTTAAGGAAATGGGGGGGGATCAAAGATGATGGATAAAAAGTCGTTAATAATCTTAGCTCTGGATCAAAATTGAAGCTGAAAAAATATATCTTTTCTTGTTTATCTGCCCTTGTGTGAAAAAAAAAGTCAGATAAATGTTCGAAAATAGGTTCAAACTCGGGGCTGGATATGAAGACACATAGTTTTGTGTTGGGAAAAGCCAGAAATAGAGGATGCAAGCTGTCCTCTCAGGCAGTCATTAGGTGTGATGAAGTGATGGTGTTTGAAGCTTTGTCTATATATACACAGGTGTCTGCCTGGCTGGTCTAGAACTGTAGCCTTGAAAATTACCTCTGCTCCTGCCGCATTCCCTGCCAGAGGCTTTACAGCTTGACTCTCGGGCAATTGCTTAATCTTTTCACTAAATGCATTGTTAGGGCATAGTTATCTTGGGAAGAATTTTGAGACCACACTGAGTTTGGCTTGATGAGATGAGCCCAGTCCTGTGATGCTGGCACTTAGAAGGGACTCGAGGAGCAAAGGATGGACCTGTTCTTTCTCTTTCCTGGACATGTAGCAGTTAAAGTTCACCTTTAGAGTGTAAGACAAACTCACAAGCATTCCCTGGATCGGTCTGCTGTTGTCTGCCTTAAAAGATGACCTCATGCCACCTCCGTCTGCTTTCTATGCACGGGGAAGAGGAATGCTGGCTGTGGATGCAGGTTTTGCTTGGCTCACCTCTTCTTTTGGAGCTCTTCCAGGATCTTTGTCCTCATGGGCCTTCGCTGCTGCTGAACAAGGGAAAGGTTGAAAAATCTTGTTACAGTTACGATCCCTTCTGTTTTACTGGCCCTTAACTACAGTTCCTTGGGAAATGCCAGATGGCCATGCTTTAGAACATGCCTTTTCCATGTTTAATTGATGCCTATGGAGTCATCTCCAAAACGATGCATGGGACACTTTTAACATGACTCATTTGCCTCTGGGCTCTTCCATGGAATTATTTCTTCTGTGTGATATGGCAGGTGGTTCATGTTTGCAAACAGAATGGCATCTTAGGCAGGTCCTAAATGACCCTGTCACTCAGCGCATGTCCAGGTAGGCTGACTTCCTTCTTCCTTGTACTTTGGACAGTTCAAACTGTAGCTCTACTGGGCTTGACTGTGCATTCCGACCGACTCTACAAAGAATCTACGTGTTAGTTCCTGCTCTATACTGTATTTCAGTTACTAGAATTGCCAGAGGAAACAGAATTCTTGAGAACCGCCACCATACTGGGAACTCAGTATTAGTTCTGTGAAGCACTCAGGGTTTGTTGACCCTACTTTGTGAAGCTAAGTGGAAAAAGAAAATAGTGCTCCCGACTCCCATAAACACGCCACATTTACTACCATGAGGTGTTTTCCCCCAGGAATGGAAGAAACATATGTAGGTAAGTCAGCTCAGAACAGGAAACTGAAACACTAAGTACTATCTGTGAACACTCCATCCCTCATTGCAGGTTATCTTTACTGTGCCCTGATTTTAATACGTCCTGGAGAGAGGCTGACGAGAAATTAAAATATATGGAAGGTGTTCAGGAAGGAGCCATCATCTGCCCCTTTATCTGCATTATTGCTAACTTCATCATAACCACCACAACCCCCAAAACATACACACTTTTTTTTTCTAGCCTTTCTTTGTAGCTTCTATGTAGCTTAGCCTAGCTTCAACCTTGATGGCCTCCTGTTCTGCCTTCCAAATTGCAGCCTTGGGCCACCATGCCTGGTAATAGCTACCCATTACTGAGTTCCACCCTGATATACCCACTGGCATACAGTACCTCAAATACTAATACTTCCCATGAAATCAATAGATATTAATAGCACCATTTTTGAAAAAGGAAATTAGGGGTTGGAGTGTGGCTCTGTTGGTAGAGTACTTGCCTAGCATGGATAAAGTCTGCAGCCTGATCCCTAGCAACATAGAAATGGGGCAGAGAACAAGCAGGAAGATTAGGAGTTCAAGGTCACCCCCTATCTATTGCATAGTGAGTTCGAAACCTGTCTCAAAAAAAAAGAAAGAAAGAAAGAAAGAAAGAAAGAAAGGAAGAAAGAAATTATCATCCCGAAAATTTACCTTTTTTTCCCCCATGTATGCTGAGTGGCAGAACTAGTATTTAGACGCTTATGTAATAAAAACACTTGCTCACTGCCTCAGTGCCCTTGAGGGGCCTCGGAAAGTACAGAGCAATAGAGATGGATTCTGGCTGGAAAGGCAGATTTCCCAGCCCATACTCTGCAGGATGGGAAAGGAAACTGGGTGGGCTTTTGTTGTTGTTGTTCATTTGTTTGCTTGTGACAATCTCGTGTAGCCTTGGCTGACCTGGGACTCCTGATCCTTCTGCCTCTCTCTCTCAAACGCCGGGGATGCCAGGCCTGTTGCACCACACCCAGCCTGAATTCACTGCTTCTCATCTGAGCAGTCATATATCAGTTTGAATGTGAGCTAGATGCAGAGGAAAGCTGTCTAGAGAGATGATAGATAGATAGATAGATAGATAGATAGATAGATAGATAGATACATACATACATACATACATACATACATACATACATACATAGATGGATACATAGAGACATAGATAGATACATAGATAGATACATAGATGGATAGAGACAGACAGACAGATAGATGATAGATTGAGAGATGAATAGAGGTAGATAGATAGACAGACAGAAGGATAGACAGACAGATTTGTTTGAATTGGAACCCAGTAAGACTGAAATTCAGAACTGATTCTTTGATCCCATGTGTCTGAATGCTGAGCCAGATCCATCAGGAGGGGGACATTAGAGGACAGCTTTCCTCTGTATCTAGCTCACATTCAAACTGATATATGACTGCTCAGATGAGAAGCAGTGAATTCAGGCTGGGTGTGGTGCAACAGGCCTACCATCCCCGGCGTTTGAGAAAGAGAGGCAGAAGGATCAGCAGCAGTGATATGGGAGAGGTCAGGGAACGGATGAGGGATCTGGTGATCATAGATCTGGATGGTTTTAATTGTGTCAGATGTGGGAACTGCTGCCTTGCCTAGGCATTGATGAGAGACCACACATGTGGCTGTGTGCTCTCAACAGAGCCCTGGTGGATTACTACTCTTCCGAAACTGTGAGCCCCACCTGTTAAGCCCCACGGTCACTCAAACACATTGAAATATCTCAGAGGAGAATCTCAGAGTTATTCTCATTCCCAACTGTATCTAGTCATTTGATCTCTACAAAGTAAAAGGTCTTAAAATTATAAATGCTACTTTTTAAAAATTAAAGTTTACTATACAAATACCTTCCTTGATGTTATTGACATTTTCTGAAAGGGAAAAGGTTTTTTTTTTCTTTTTCTTTTCTTTTTTTTTTTTTTTTGGTTTTTCGAGACAGGGTTTCTCTGTAGTTTTGGAGCCTGTCCTGGAACTAGCTCTTGTAGACCAGGCTGGACTCGAACTCACAGAGATCCACCTGCCTCTGCCTCCCAAGTGCTGGGATTAAAGGCGTGTGCCACCACTGCCCGGCTTTTCTTTCCTTTTTTAAGTATATAATGTATACTGTTTTTCTTTCCTTCTTTTTATTTTCTTTTTTTCTCTTTATAAACATGGTTTCACCCTGTAGCCCAGGCTGGCCTGGAGCTTACCAAAATCATCTTCTGCCTCCCTTCTGGTTGGGACTACAGTGTGAACCACCACACTTGGCTGTATACTGATTTTGAGTGAATTCATTTTCTCTGTGTATATTACTGCGCTACCTTTTTTTTCCTTTTTTTAAGTTTGTGTTGTTATTTAGTTTTTAACAATGTTCTTTCTCCTTTATTCAAGGTAAGATATTTGGTCTATTGGGAAGAGCCTTCTTGAGTTTAAAGGTCTTAGGTTGTGCTGTTGATTCTGACTCTGTGGTACAAAGTAGCAGTTTTCTACTTGTGATTAAGGGACTGGGTGTGGTGAGTCACGTTTATAATCCCAGAGTTTGAGAAGTTAAACAGGTGAATTGCTGCAAGCTCTAAGTCAGTCTGAACTACATAGTAAGTTTCAGGCCAGTCTGGGGTACAAAATGAGACTCATCTCAAAAAGTAAGCATATTAAGAAATATACTAAGTTCAATGAAATACTTAATCGTTTTCAGATTAAAGATTAATTTAGGGTTTGGGGTTCTTTTGTTTGTTTGTTTAGTTGGTTGGTTGGTTTGTTGTTGTCGTTTTTCAAGACAGGGCTTCTCTGTGAACCAGTCCTGGCTGTCCTGGAACTGGCTTTGTAGACCAGTTCTGAGCTGGAACTCACAGAGAACCACATGCCTCTGCCTCCCGAGTGCTGGGATTAAAGGTGTTGTGTTCACCACCACAATCCAGCTTGATTTAGGGTTTTTAAAACCTATTCTTTGTTAAAATAGAACTATTGGAAAGGATTGCTGAGTCCTTTTAGGTCTGAAGAACATTTTTTTATATCCCTTTAAAACCAGAAATTAATTTTGGTTTCAACAAGAACATAGTTGTTTAAAAGAAGCAGGATCCACTTTAGCCTCCTCATTTTCACCTCATTATATCCCGAGTGTATTTTAAGAAAACCCTACTTCTAAAGACGCTTATAACCCAGCAATGTCTAGCTACTTCTGAGGACCTCCCCACCATACACAGTTCAGAACAACCAGCGATAAACGTCAAAATAGATACAGAGGATGTGTCGCAGAGGCACACAGGATGGGCAGAGCATTCCCGTCTCGTATTCTCAGCTTTGTTGGGAAAATGGTATTTAAGAATTGGTCAGAGTGGGGTAGGGTAGCTCCACCCTCTGACTCCAGCCCCGGAGAGGCTGGGGTACCAGGAAGGTCTCTGTGGATGTGAGGCCACTCTGGGCCACAGAGTGAATTCTAAAATTCTAAGCCTGGGATAGGGAGAGAGAGAGAGAGAGAGAGAGAGAGAGAGAGAGAGAGAGAGAGAGAGAGAGAAGGTTAGTAAGTGGGTCAGGAAGAGACACTACTCGAAGATTAGGGCTGGGAAGGGGTAGGTCTCAATAAAATAGTCTAATTGAGCTACGTGATGGGGGAAGTGGATGGAGGCACCTCCTTCTTCCACCCCTATGGCCCTTGACAGTCCTGCCTTGTGAAGTTCTCACCGTGCTGTTTTTCCTACGGTCTGTGAATTCCTAAGGTCTGTGAATTAGTTGCTGGAAGTGTCTTTGTCTCCATTTATGACCCCAATTCAATGGAGTCAGCAGTAGAGGAGCAGACACTGGTGACTGGTGACTGAATAATTCAGAAGGCGGCAGAGGGAGAACGTCGGTGTCCGATTGATTGTCGTCATTTGCTGCTGTGTTGTGTTGGTCGTTTTTACTTTTAACGTTCTGAGACAAAGGGCTCACACTGTACCCCATGCCAGACTCGAACTCACTATATAGCCAAGTCTGACTTCCGTTTGAAGCTATCCTCCTGCCTCAGTCTCCAGAGCCCAGCTCCTTCTCCAGCGTGGTCAGAGCTAAACTGAATAGACCGCCTAGGTTTGCCTTTGGTGGAAAGCCACACCAGGCCATGTGGAAACTTTTGAACCCATTTCTTGTTGGTATGCACTGTATTCCTGAAGTCACAAGCACCCTAGCAAATGAAAATTCTAGGCCAAAGAGATGGATGGGAGAGTTAGAAAAGAAACAGGCTTTGGGCCCAGCACCCTTTCTGCTTTCCTTCTTCCCTTGCCAGCCTGGAGCGTCTCACCTTCCCGCTGCTGTCTCTCCCTGCTCTGGTTTCTCCGTCCCCTTGTCACCTTTCTCCCACTGACCTGGTCTGCCTCTGCCTTACCCACCTTCCTCGGGGCCATCCTGTCTTGGGTGACTGTGACAGTTCCAGTTTCCAGATGGCTCTGTTTTCTCGGGTTGCTGGCTTCTCTTGCTTCCTACCCTTGTGGGATCGTGTCCATTTCCATGAAGTTGAGCTAATGACCACTTGGTGATTTCCGTAACTCTCCTCCCTGTGGGTACACACTTTCTTCTCCCCTGGGTGACACAGAGATGAAGTCACTGGGGATGAGAGGGACCAGGATGAAGGGGTCATTGCTCAGATTTGGAAGTCACACCAAGTGTGGTGCATCTAAAAGAAATTCAGCGATCATTTCAAAAGTGGACAAGCAGACTGTGTAACAGCGTTGGGCTGATCCAGAGCTCTGAGTTAAACCCAGAACCCATCCATTCTTCTGGTAGACTTGAGGCTAAGGAAAAGCAAGGGCATAATCAAACCAAATAATGCTGATTCCATAATTAAAACATATAAGAAAAAAAGTGATTTCAGCAGGAATGCTTTTTGTTTGTTTGTTTTGTTTGTTTTTATAGTTCTGGAGAATGAACCCAGAACCTACACATGCAAATAGGCACTTGGCCACCAACCTGTCTCCCCAGCCATTTTTTCACTTCTTATTTGGAGAATGGGTCTCATTAGATTGCCCAGGCAGGCTTTGTTTAGACTCGCTATCTTCTCGCCCAGCATCCTGAGTAACTAGTGTCACAACCCTGTGCCACCAGTCTGGCTTTGTTTTCACTTTGGGTGGTCGTGGTGGAGACAGAGCAGCTTCAGCATCAGCACCTTCAACTAACAGTCTTCTCTCCCGAGATAATTCTTCACTTCCTGGATGCCTGTCCCAACATCACAGAACAGGGGCAAGAATTCAGCAATCTCCTGTATGTTAGAAGTGGGATCCCAGACAGTACCTGCAGTGCTGAAGACCTGCAGATCATAGCAACTGTAAGGAAGTGCATGCGTGGAGTGTGTGGGAAAGATCTCAACATTATCTCAATATTAAAGAACCTGAGAAAGGAAGCGCTTAAGTTTAAAGCCATACTGGGCTATGTAGCAAGACACTGTCTCCAAACACCAAAAGCCGAGAGGCTGTAACTGGTGGAACACTGGCCTAGCAGACACCAAGCCCCAGGTTTAGTGTCCAATAGCACCACAAAGTAATTATAAATAAAAATACATGCATACATACATACATACATACATGCATGCATGCACACAGGCAGGATTGTGAATTGGTTAATATAAGTACCCTGCCCCACTGCCTGAATTTACCCCTCCCAAGGACTGAAACCTTGATAAAAATATCCCACTTTATTTGCTGAAGGTGAGAAGTAAGTCATACGGTATGCCTTCTGGTACAAATAAATTCCATACAATTATTATTATGTGACTTTTTAAAGCCACTCACGAGATCCAAAGCCTGAGCCTAGAAGGAACAAGGAAAAAGGCCTGAGTTGCAATCTCTACCCTCAGGTAATTTACAGTCTAATTAAGGAGCCCACTATCCAATTAAACCCTGAGAGTCCCTCTGATCAGATTACCATAATTTGACAGGCCATGCCCCTAGGAGGGTTAGCCTTAGGAACAGGATGGAGGCCAATGGCTGCCTACCTGGGAACAGCAAGGGAGTCTTAAACACCACATAAACAACTGGTCAAGAGAGCTGGAAAAGTCTCCTTTAGCTATTGGCTCTGTCTTGTCCACCTATTCCTAACTCAGCTGCCAGACCTTGTCATCTGCCGACGTCCAAAGCCTGTGGGAAAGACTCTCTTGGACGAACCAGGCCATGTTTGAGGTGCTTCTCCTGTCACTCATTCCCTTAGCCCTCACCCTCCTTGACCCCGCAATATTGCTTCCTGTCCTGGCATGAAGTATTGCAGAGTGCGTTCCTGTGAACTTACCTTTCTTCGCTTACAGCCCCTGCCTCGTGACTGTAGAGTGCATACACCATCCACTCAAACAGATGCCTCAGCCTCCACACACCACCACGCATGCACTCCCCCACAGTTAACGCACAATTGCTATGATCTCGGCCTCCTCCTGAGAGGGTCCAAATTCTGATGTCTCTTACTGCTCATGCCTCATGAACATCCTGCTACCCTGCCCACCGACAGTTGCGGGGCTCTCTCCTGCATGCACCTCTGCCAGACATCCTTTGGAAGCGAGATTTGGTGTCTGACACATGCTTTGACCTGGTCTCTGCCAGGTGTGACAGATCACCCACCTCCACCTCTCTCCAGCCCCGAGGAGCTTCTGAGCACAGGCACAGTAAAGCCATATAGGTGATGTGCTTCAGCTTCCTGGAACTTTGCCTTTGGGAATGATCTCAAGCAACTCTACCGATTTTGACTCAGTTACAGCTTCAAATCAGGCCTCCCGAGATCAGTTATAGACATTATAACTCAAGGAACAAATTCAGGTGCTAGGACTCTATCACTAGATCTGTGTGTTTATAAATATGGCTAAGTAGGAGGCCAGCCATGTCCTCCTTGTCTCAATTGTGTTGTTAAAAGTTTCTGTGCTTTATGTTGCTAAACAGCCCTGCTAATCAAATAGTATGGGAGGAGTACCTTTGCAGATCTGCAGGGAACTCCAGGAGGAAACAACTTGGCTTACAGAGGCCAGCAGCGCTCTCTCAGTGTGACATCTAAGTCACGCAGTTCTTGAGACAGAGCCCCTCCTTTGTGAATACATTGTCTTCTGGGAACAGAAAATTTCTAAAAGAATAACTGTTGGTTTACATTCTCTGCTTGCTCTAGAATTTTGTGTGTGTGTGTGTGTGTGTGTGTGTGTGTTTGTGCGTGCGTGCGTGCGCCATGTGCGCGCAATCTTTATATTCTACCAGTATTTTTTCTGAACAGAAATTAAAATTAAAAAAAAAATAGAGCCAAGTAAGGTGGTCCGCACCAGTTGGAAGTCAGAAGTAGGTGGGTTGCTGCAGAGTTGAGGACAGCCTGGGCTACACAGTGAGGTCCAAGCCCGCAAAGATGAAAGAACGAGAGAATGAAGGAGCCCTTTGTACCCCATAAGTGTTCTGCAGCACAGCCATAGTCTGCAGTAATGGAGGAACTCAAATATTCAGGACTCTGTCAGACCTAGATGAATATTTTATGAACATGTATTATTTGAAGTCTTATGTTCTAATGCAATGTTCTTAAAGCGCGACTGGAAACGGGAAGAATGCCGATCAGAGTCAGGTGAAGACGGGAACTGCTCAGTCTTTCTTAGAGTTGAGTTTAGATCGAGCACAGAGAGTTTGTGTGGAGCCTCCCGAGTAGTAATGAGCATGCGCCATTAACTTGACTTGAAGTAGCAGCGTTTTTAACCATTTGTCTTTTCTGGTTCTCATTGGTTATATAGAAAAATATAACTCACTTAAAGGAAAGTCGTGAATTCACAGTATTTATCGTTGTGCCACATACTGTGGCATATCAGGCAGAATATTCTTCTCTCTATTCTTCATGAAATGATTATCTTACAAAAAAATCTAAAATTCCAACGTAACAGAGAAGAATACACAGAATCTATAGCACCCCGGAAGCTGGATCCCAGTCCTGTTCCCGGAAGGAAAGCAAGGCAGGAGATTGCCCATGGCTGGTGGAGCTGGGGTCAGGAACCATTACACACCTCAGAGCGTTCCTTCCAGAAACACTGCTCCTCACCAGCATCCTTGGCTTTGCCGCAAGATGTCAGGATCAGCCAGTATGAAACAGAGTTGAAGTTTACTTTGTTTTACTTTCTTATTTGGGTTGGGGTTGAGACAGACTGTAAACTCAGTGTACAGTTGAGGCTAGCCTTGAATTCCTGATCTTCCTTTTTCTGTCTTCCAAGTGCTGTGATTGAAGGAGGGGACCAAGAGTATGCCAATGTGCCCGACTGGGCTTTAGACTTTTGACGTAGACTAGAGTGTGCCAGTGTGCCCGGCTGGGCTTTAGACTTTTGACGTAGATTAGAGTGTGCTAGTGTGCCCAGCTGGGCTTTAGACTTTTGACGTAGACTAGAGTGTGCCAGTTAATAGGAAGAGAAGTGCTTAGGAAAAGAGTAAACATGGTCTTGATTGCAGGCATCTCTAGAAAGTCATAATTAAATGTCTTCACAATAGGCATGTACGTGATTTAGTGGCTCCTGAAGGTACATCGCAAAAGGTTTCAAGGACATTAAAAGAAATCATAGTGTGGTTTCTGGAATGTATTGGCGAAAATCACAACTGAGAAGGTAAGACTTGTTATTGCTATAAAGACAGGTTAGTTTACAAGTCTTGTTGGTGAAAAACATTCAAAATTACATGTTTATGTCTGGGAAAGGAGAAAGGCCCCACTCAAAAGTCATAAATGCTTAAGTATCTTTGGGGTCTATTTTAACTTCCCATCTGAAAAGGTCTACATATAAAAGGAACGTTGTGTAGACAACTTTTCCAGCAAATATCAAATATGCTGAAACTCTGAACCCTCAGCTACTAGGAAACTTCAGCCAGATTCTCCGATTTGAAGTCTCCTCTCTCTTGCTGAGTCCCTCAATCTTTCTTTTCTTATTACCCTACTTCAAGGTGACCTTTGAGTAGAAATAACAAACTGGAAGGTGTTGCAGGGAGAGGGAGGAGAGTCATGTGCAAGAGGAATTGAGGGACAGAAGATGATGATGACCTTGAAGAAACCTAGACAATCTGCTGTGATCAGAATAGATTTCATTTAAACGAAGGGATGGAGATGAGGCTGGAAAAGCAGGAAGAAGCAGGGTCCTAGGAACTTGGTATGGCATGCCGAAATTGAGCTCTGTGCTCAAGTCAGCCGCTGGAATTGATGGAAGACCACTGACTGCATTAGTACGAAATGAATCAAAATGACTCCTCTGCTGTTAGAGCTAGCTGGGCAGGGGGAGGGAGGGGAGAGAAAGAAAGAAGGAAAGGAAGGAAGGAGGGAGGGAGGGAAGAAAGGAAGGAAGGAAGAAGGGAAGGAAGGAAGGAAGGAAGGAAGGAAGGAAGGAAGGAAGGAAGGAAGGAAGGAAGGAAGGAAGGGGAGAGAGAGAGAGCAGAGAAAAGCAGCTTTGGCTTTGTTTCACTTACTATGTTCAATCCATCTGTTGATTACCTTCTGTACAGCAGGCTCTCTCCCAGACACTAGTAATCCCGTGACTATCAATAAGAGCATGGGCACTGCCTTCAAAGAGCTGGTTGAAGAAAAGCACATTTAATCAGCCCCTCACAGCATAATATGCATATAAGATAATAGGGGAGGCTCGGCTGCATCTGGAAGAGCATATGGCAAGGGCGTCCTAACAAGACCTGGGAGTTCAGAGAGGCCCATTGATGCACTGAAATAAATCATTATAGATGCATCTCAGTTGACAAAGGGGAAAGTATAGGGGTTGAGGTCATAAAGTACGTAGAGAACCAATAATCTGCGGTAGGGGCTTAACTTCTCCCTAACAAGAAGAATATGAAGGGGTCCTGGGGTTAGAGCTTAGTTGTGAGAACCCCGGAAAAGCACACACAATGCTCTAGTGTAGCTAGTGTGTAAGTAGAGCACAGTGGTCCAAATCTGTAGTCCCAGAACTCAAGAGGAGATCATCCTAGTCTCCATAGTGAGTATGGGGCCAGCAAAGGCTACCTGAGACTGTCTCAAGGAAGCAAACAGTGGGGTGAGGAGTGTACACGAAAATGTCAGCCCTGTGGTTCAAAAGCGCATGCTGCCTGCAGTTCAAAACGTATGGGAACAAGTGACAGCTGTAACCAAGGCACGTGTCAGGGGGTCATCCAAGCAGGAAGCAACCTGACCCAAGTGACAACGTGGACCACAGAAAGGGGACAGAAGCTGGAGACGCTTAGGAGGGAAACGTCAGCTGGACTTAGTGATTAGCCAGAAAGAGAAGCAGGTGTGAAGATGACCTGGATAGCGAGGAGGAGGAGGAGGAGGAAGAGGAAGAGGAGGAGGAATTCTCCAAATACCTGTTCTGGTGAGCCAGCAGCTGTGAGCATGGATGAGAAACCTGTTGAGCTTCAGGTAGGGGAGGGGCATTTCAGACTTGGTGTAGTGGAGATGATTTCAGAGCTAAGTCTTAACTGCACCTTTGGCCCATCTCCCTGTAGTCACCGAAGCTATTCTGTGCAATATCAGATGATTCAAGTTTTAAACTGCCATCCCTGTTTTGTTTTATTGCATTATTTTTTTGGAACAAATTCCTACACATTCCAGACTGGCCTTGAACTCTTTTTGCAACCAAGGATGATCCTCGGGGCTCCAGCTCTTGAGTGCCATGTGTCACCATGCTTAGTTTTATGCAGCCAGTGCTGGGGGTCGAACCCAGCGCTCCAAGGAATGTCATGAGAATGTTGTTACTGAGCCACATTCTTAGTGACCGCTCCTTTAGAGTATACAACTTTGTTTAGAATTTAACTAAGATTTTTACCTATTTTAAGAAATAAGTTCTGGATGTCAAGTCTCAGAGAGCTGGTTCTTTTGTGAGCTGATTGAGTCTTCTACCTGTTTTTCTTGGATCCAGTCATTTCCTGTTGAACTCTTGCCCCAACCACGCCTTTTGCAGCACTGAGGGTGGGAGTGGGTGGCAGTTGTCTCTGCACCGCACAAGCTTTCTGCAAGTGGAAACTGGGCTTGAGAAGGATCCCTTCTATGAGGGGTGACTCTCTTAAAGGTAGTGTCCTCTACTTGGAGGCAGAGTGGGACATATGTGAGCAGAACCGACGAGGATTTCTTTGAAGTGAGTTATTTAGACCAGCAGTGTTCCATCTGTAGCTCGCAACACCCCTTTGGGGGATCAAACAGCCTTCCACAGAGGCTGAATATCAGCTATCCTGCATTCACAGCATGACTCATAACAGTAGAAAAATGATAGTTATGCAGTAGTAATGAAATTAATTTTAGGTCAGGGGAGCACCACAGCCTGAGGAACTATAGTAAAGGGTCCCAGCATTAGGAAGGTGAGAACCACTGATTTTGACAGTGTTGATTTTGGATGAGTATCAGAGTCTACTGGACATTTGAAGACCAGGAAAATCTTTTGAAAGACAATAGACACCCATGCTTGTGGAAAGAGCTTTACCATGCCTCTCAGGGGTGATATTGGAACCCCTTAAACCTGGGATAATCAGGATATGGGGGCTGCATTGGAGACCATCTGGGATAATGACTCCCTGCGGAGTCACTGGGACAGAAGGGTTGGTACAATCTTTCTGTTTCTTAGAACAGCTCAGGCAAAGACTGTAGCCTTTGGAGTAGTGCCTGTGGCCAGGAAAGCTCTTCTTATGTGTGTTTTACAAATAAACATTTCATTTGAAAATCCTTTAGATCTAGGGAACACCCACGAAACCACTCCTTCCTATGACTTCCTTCCAGCCAGGCACTGGTAGGCCAGATCCCTGGGCTATGTCTCTTCATAGACAGCGGGGAGGCCTCTTGGCTTCTCCACACTTAAAAGCAATGTGTTGATGAAGGCCTTCTGTTTCCAGGTTTCGGCTTTACAGGTTGCTTTGGTGTATTGTGACTAATTATGAATTCAATAGGCAACTGATTAAAAATTAAATTGGCCACATGGCTCGCTCAGATTTTGCTGGCAGTTTGATGGTTATTATTAACACTGTCCCACATGGCTCATGAAAAATAATCAAACTGGAGAGTTGAAGTTTATCCCCTTAGACTGGCAATGAGGTATAATGATGTTCTTATTATTGGGAGACTCCTAAATGGTTCCCCTGATCCCAAGTCTTGGCTCTGTTGGTTATCTCTGACTATCCTAAGGATGCCTAGTCCTGTGTACAGCTACTCCACAAATGCTGCATTTCTCCAGGGACCTACTGGGCGTGTGACATACATGGGAGGCCCCAGGCGATGCTATGAGGAACTAACTCAGGAAATCTAGTCTCTAGGACTTTTCTTTTTAAATTGTTCACAGCGGATTTTTTTTTAATTATAGCTGCCATTTTTGTTATCCTTTCCGGTTTATTTTTATCCTCTATGTCTTCTGGCACATTCCTCTTCGTTGCCCTAGATAAACCAGAAGGACCAATGGCGATAAACAGAGCCAGGGGTAAACAGGTGTCTGAGGTCAAAAGGTAGCTAGAAGAAGCTCTCTCTGTAAGAGGAAAATGAACAGACCTAAGAGAGGTTTGCAAAAGGGTCAGGGGACCAAAGCTTACTGGTATTAAGCAGGGCTCTAAGCATCTGTCCCTTCAGGTAGTGTTTGCATGTCCTCTGTTTACGTGTACTCGGTACCTTAGAGAATAGAGAGATGGATGCATATTACACATGACCCTGTCTTGTCTGTCTTAGAGGTGAGAGATGAAGACAGACATGGAGATTCTTCCCACGCAGTGACCTCAGTCCACCAAGGATGTGCTCAGTACCAGCAGGGCACAGAGGGAAGAGAGGGCACTTAGCAGGACATCCTGGTGTCAGATGAATTGGGTCACATGGAAGTAATTAAGATGGAAAGGCCAGGTACAATAAAATAGCTTCCAAGAATGGTGAGGAATTTCCTAAGTGAGTCTTTTGCTGTAGTTTCTAACCATAAGGCTCATTTCTCACATACAGCTTTGTAAATTGCTCTATTTTCAGCTCAGACCACTGAAATAATTCAACATGCAAATTGATTTATTCATATCAAATTTGTAGAGATTAAATGCCTGGGTTGTGAGACAAAATACTTCTCTGTAAACACTGTCTTGTCCATGCAGGATGGCTCAAATTGATACATCAGAGCCATCCAGGACTGACATAGTATGAGGTCATCCTGGTACACATAGAAAGTTCCAGGCCAGCCCAACCTACAGAGTGAGAGCCTGTTCCCAAAAATCCAAACATGGAACATAATGAAAGTGATATAATCTGTCTTAGTCTCAGCACTGAATTAAGCCAAGAGATTCCAAACTTGAGGTCAATCTGGTCTACACTGTAACACTTTGTCTTATCTGTTTTCCATCCGAAACACCTGTCCTAAACACCACCATTTAAGAATATACGTTCATATTTATATGTTTTAAATATTTTTGTATCTTATGCTATTTTCTTATTATTTTAACTGCTATATAACAGTTGCACATATTTTCCAGGCACACTGTGATACTGTATACATGATGCTACATGTATACATTGTGTCCCTCTTTAGGAGTTTGAAGTTTTTTTGTTTCAGTTTTGTTAATTTGCCTGTGTACCTGTATATGTATGTGTTGGGGTGTGGGAGGGTTGTGTTTTTGTGTGTCTGTATGTATATGATATGTGTATGGGACTGTATGGGTCTCCACTGGCGTGTGGAGGTCAGAGGACCACTTCATGGAGTTGGTTCTCTCCTTCTACATTTATGAGGGTCTCAGGCATCAAATATAGCTTGCCCATATAGAAGGAGCTGCAGGCAGGCCTGCTTTTCATCCCGCCCGGCTCCTGCATGGTTAGCTTTGCCCCAGAAATAACAACACAGAAATTGTATTCATTTAAACACTGCCTGGCCCATTAGTTCCAGCCTCTTCTTAGCTAACTCTCACATCTTGACTAACCCATTTCTAATAATCTGTGTAGCACCACGAGGTGGCGGCTTACCGGGAAAGATTCAGCATGTCTGACCTGGCGACTGGCTTCTTGGCAACTGCCTCATTTCCTTCTTCCCAGCATTCTGTTTTGTCTACTTCGCCTATCTAAGCTGCTATCCTATCAAAGGCCAAGGCAGTCTCTTTATTAACCAATGAAAGTAACACATAGACAGATGACCCTCCCACATCATGCCCAGGCTTGCTTGACAAGCCCCTTTACCCAGAGCCAATCATTGGCCTATTTTTATTTGCCTGTAAAGAGGTACAGCAGCATCCATCATTCAAGGTGTAATGTCTGCTCCTAGTGCCTGTAGGTTTAGCAGCTACTTGACCTTTGAGTGAAAGCTTTGTCTTTCTGCGATGTAGGTTACCTGTCTGTCAAATGGAGGGAATTATAATATCTGGGCCAAGTTACACAATCCAGAAGCTTGCCTATACCCTGACAATGCAAGATTCCCTTTTGCCTGATAATTTGCTAAGATTCATAGAACGCACTGACAGCTGTGTGTTCCTGTTTACTGTTTGTTTCCATGCAAGCGTATAGGTTATCGTCAACTCAGGAAGGGTTCATAGAACTCAGTATAAAAAGATTCCAAATGTGTTACTTCCAGTTGCTCATTCCCTATGGGGTCGCAGACAGCATGACTTCCCCAGGATGGATACGTGACAGTTTATGAAGCATTGCCAGACACCTGGCCTCCTGTGCACACATGTGACCGGGCCACACAGCTGAGGTCAATATTTAACCCTTTCAAAATCCCATCTAAAGTCACATCCTTAGACTTTTCCATGAGACCACGGAACCGCTAGGGAATGCAGGTCAAGACTATACTTCCTAGTAAACTCAAATTCTTTTGTCTGTTTGTTAGGGAAACAAGGTTTTCTCGTAGCCTTGGTTGATCCAGAGCTGATGATATAGACCAGGTTGCTTCAGACTTGAAATAGCATGCTTCATGCCTCTACTTATAAATTCTGGGATTTGGGGATTTTTGTTTGTTTGAGACTGGCCTTGAACACCTGATCCCCCTGTCTCTACTTCCCAAGTGCTAATTGAATAGATACCACCATGTCTAGTTGGGTATGGCTAAACTCTTTACATAGAAAAAAATGAAGGATTTAATAAACAGGACACGTCTATAATCTCAGAAGTCAGGAGGCTGAAGCAGAGCTGTCACCATAAACCTGAGGCCATTCTGATCTATATAGTGAGCAGTAGGCCAGTCAGGGCTGCATAGCTGGACCACAGCTCAAAAGCCCTCAAAGATGAAATGAGAATTAAGTGCAGTGTAATAGAACACTATCTAGCACCAAAGAAATCTAATATTTTATATAGCTACTATGAACCATCCTTTCCGATTACCTCATTTTATACCTAATGGCATCGTGGATGCTCTACCAAATTCTAAGTGAGAGCCACAGTTCATATACATGTAAGCAATATCCAGCAGTTGGAACGAGGCCAGCAAACTCAGACTATGGCCAGTACTTCCAAAATCAATACCAGCTGGGCCAGAGGATGTCAAGCAAGGGCGCTTGCTTCCTGGTACAGTCCGCTACAGCATACCTTTGAGGAAGTGAGACCCAGGAGCAAGATTTGACTCCTAGAAGGATACAGAAGGAAGTAAATGAGAGTAATTAGAAACAGGGGCACAAGGCACCTTCAGGAACTAGGAAGGGGTGACATGGTGAGATGCAGAAGTGACAGGTGAAAGAGGTGGGGAAATCGGGTAGAAATGGAGTCCAGCCTGTTTAAAGAGGTGTCCAGCATTGGATTTGTTTGTATCCTATATGGAGTCAGACAGTTTAGGGCCTAAAGAAAACTCCCACAGTAAGTATGATCATTTTATGACCCCAGTCTGTGAATTGCTCTTTTCTCCACCCTCCCACCAACACCTCTGCTTCAGCTGGCTAGTGACAATTCATCCCGCAGGAACCGCCTCAGGAGTGACTCCTTCGTGTATCCCCACTACATGTGTACCCCTGGGACTGTTCCCTGTTTCTCTCTCTACCACACACATGCCATGTTTCATCATCCCAGTATATACTTGGTGTCTGCTTCAGAACAGGCATCTAATTAAAAAGGTGGCAGGAGAGAGAGACAGAGGAGGCGAGAGACACAGAATCCAGAAATATCGACAGAACTTAGGCATGAGGGATGAGGGTTTCTAGTTGTCGTAAGGAGAAACTAGGACAAGCAGAAAGCAGGCACCAATGCCTAGGATGTGAAAAAACTTGTAGCTACACTGCCAAGTCTTAAGAGGCTCAACACTTGATATAACGAGTATGAAAAGGCCAGCAGGAGGAGAGGGATAACTTACTTAGTAATACTAATATAAGATTAACTAGGACTCCTGCATTGGTTTCCTTGTCTTACATAAGCCTTGTTAAATACTTTCAACAGCTCAGTGATGGAGGTGCATTCTCCCCAATTTACACACTAATAAATTGAGACACAAAGGAATTAAACATATTGTCAAAAACAAGACTCTAGATATCAGTGGTAGAACTGTGAAAACTGACTCTTGTCAAATTTGTTTTACCACATCTAAATAAAAGGCTATTATGGAGCTGGCGTCTGAACCCTGTTGGGCTAAAACTTCAGTTCTTTTTGTTGGATGTAATGAAGGCTAATTTTCTTTTCATCTGGGACTGTCTGATTCCATGCCAGGCTTCTAAAGCACGCTACCATGATGTTGGTGATGTATGAAGGACCACCCACTGACCTGTTCTTCTGAACAAGTTGCATTTTTTTCCCCTTCTCGAAGATCAGACATCCAAGAGGCTTTTTATTGACTCAGAACAAAAACAGCCTGTCGGTTTAAGTACTCTGTGTAGTGATCAACAGCAAGGCTTCTGCAAAAAGAAACTTTCTGCACTAGACAGAATGAGCAGCATGAAGCATTAGCCAACTAGCTCTTTAGAGAGCCAGTCTTCAGGGATGAGATATGTTTGCGTTCACTTTCCCTGCTGAGGTGAGGGTACAGATTCACTATAATCCTACCATTTGGTGTAATTTAGACACTTCTTATTGGATTTCCCCTCCTCCTTTATTTGGGGACCAACCTTGATAAAAAAAAAAATACCTCTTGCCAGGTACTTTTACAGCAGATAAATGCTGCTAGTGTTTTTACTAGAGGTATGGGGATTTAGAAAATATTAGTAAAGAATATGAAGATGCGAATGAAATAATAAAACAGAGAAACGTATAGAATAGTATCGGGAGGGAGTTGCATTGAGGTAGAAGCATATCTACTTCCCTATTCTTGAAATACGCTCTGACTATTAGCTACACCTGCTGACAATGACCTTGAGAGAGCAGAACTCTCTGATCTAAATCTAGATGGGACCTTTGTTTGTTGAGGTAGAAGTACAATAACCTTGAAGGACTAGAGGTAAGTTCCAACTCTCCCACCTTGATCAATGTGGAAACAGGCTCACATTTTTGGGCCTCCACATCCTTCCATCCCGCAGAGCACTTGTCTTAGGATTTCATTCGCAGAATAGAAGGAAGACCCTGGCTGGTCTTGGAAGAGATCTGGATTTCATTTGTGGGGAGAAGGCAAGTGCAGGTATGAATATGGAGGCCTTCAGACCATAAGAGGGCTTGGGATCTTCTGGACCTGGAGTTACAGGTGGCTGTGAAAGGACCAATGTGAGTGTTAGGGAACCAAACTCAGTTCCCCAGAGCAAGTGAAATGCATGCATGTTCTTCATTGCTGAGCCAACTTTGTAGTCCCGTCAAAGGAATTCTGCCCTACCAACCCTGTGGAAGAGTCAACTAACTAGATGACTAGGAAGGAGCTGGTTTGGGGGTTTGGAGTCTCCCCTCCCCCCAGAGTATTAATGCCAGCCACAAAGCTGTGAGACAACAGCCTTTGGAATGAAGGGGAACAATCACAAATGTTAGGAATTGGATGGACCACCAGGGGAGGCGAGGTGCTGTCCAGCCATTGTCAACCAACATAAAGATACTCACTGCAGAGCTGTAGGAGGGGACAGATTTCTCCAGCAATTTACCCAGTTCTCAGATGAACCAAAAATAAATGCACACAGCCTTAGTTTCAGGTATGGTTTGCTGTTTTGCAAAGATGGTTAAGTTAAATCTATAAACGTGTTTTCTGTTTAAATATAGTTAGAAATAAATTAATGTAGCTTAAAATGTTTATTTGTGTTGATATGTGTACTTGTGCAACACGTATGCGTAACACATGTGTGCAGGTGTCCATGGAGACCAGAAAAGGACAGCATATCCTTTGTAACTAGAGTTACAGGGGTTTGTGGGCTGTTGGATGTGGGTGCTGGAAACTGAACCCAGCTCTTCTGCTAGAGCAGTAAGAATGCATAACAACCAAGCCATCTCTCCAGCCTCAAAACCTTGTCTTTGCAATGGCCAATAGAGCCCTAAATTTCTTACATGAACAGCTAATGAGTGGAAGTAGCCAACTCTTGAGAGAAGAGATGCTAAGGCTTATTCCTCAGCCGTCCTAAGTTTAGGAATGGGGAGGCTGAAGTCCAAGAAAAGCATTTGTGCCAAAACTGTGAGCTATGAAAGTCCCAGAAAATGTTTCTTTAACTGAGAGAAGGTTAGAGTGCCCTCATGTGTTCCTAAACAGAAATGTTTTCAGTTCTATCCTTTTTGTCCTTTTTTTTTTTTTTTTTTTTGCTTGTCAGGAGAGGATTTCTCTGTAGCTTTGGAGCCTGTCCTGGAACTATCTCTTGTAGACCAGGCTGGCCTTGAACTCACAGAAATTTGCCTGTTTCTGCCTCCCAAGTGCTGGCATTAAAGGCATGCACACCACCGACCACCCAACTTCTTTACAAAACTTTAAAAAGCTTTCATCTCTTCCTTGATCTTTCGGCACTTGGGTGAGGACTCAGCAGTAAAGGCAGGCCAAAGGATGTCACCAGATGTAAGTGAGCAGCATATTTGACTTGCTTAGATGCTCAGGCAACAGAAGCAACAGTGTCATCCCTATGATATCCTGGCGTAGCACCAATTATCAAGCCCTGGATCTGTCCCAGGCAGCCATTTGCAAACTTTGCATCTCTGAAGCCATGGCAAAGCCAGTCTGAGGCTCAGTTTCTTCACCTATAATAAACTTATGGAACCGCTGCCTTCAAGATTATGACAGAGCATAAATGATAGAAGCAACATGTCTAAGCCTGCCATTGGCTCAGGAGAAACTGAAAAAGTTTCTTTTCAAACCAGAGCCCGTGTGAGGGACCAGGGACAGGTTAGTGGTGAAGCCTGAGGTTCAAGCATTGCGGAAGTAACGTCTTTCTAGTCTTGACTACACGTTTTTCACAAGTACTGTGTGTGTATGAATGCCAGAGATGCTTTGACAAGCTATGTGGCCAAATACGTGATTTCTCCAAGATAAATTACTTTTCTTTTTCATTTTTCTTTTGTTGGTTGGTTTTTCGAGACGGGGTTTTTCCATGTAGTCCTAGCTGTCTAGGAACTTGCTCTGTAGATCAGGCTGCCCTTGAACTCACAGAGATGTGCTTGCCTCTGCCTCCCAAGTGCTGGGACTAAAGGTGTGCACCACCACCCAGCTAAATTACTTTTAAATAGGGAAATATGAGTGAAATTAGCCATGTGCCCTTTCCACAGATGGCAGCTTCCAGAGGTAGCATATACCTGATCTCTGGAACTAAGATCTGAGCAGCCAAAAAGACCCTAGAGGGCTGCCTTTATAGCCCAGTGGTAGAGCTTGCCTCATGGACCAAGACTCTGAGTTTCTTAGCACCACAAAATGAAAAAGAATAAGGAAAAGAGGCCTGCTATAAAATAAGATATTTGAAAACTGGATTTGATATCTGCCATTGATCAGTTCTTAAAGTTCTTACTCTGTTGATTAAGAAGCTGCTGGGCAGAGGTGGCTCATGCCTTTAATCCCAGCATTCAGGAGGCAGAGGCAAGAGGATCACTGTGAGTTCAAGGCCTGGTCTACAAAAGCTTGTTCCAGGACAGGACCCAAAGCTACAGAGAAACCCTGTCTTGAAAAACAAAACGAAAATCAATAAAAATCAGGGGGAAACAATAGTTGGGTGCGTTTATCCTTTTAGTTTATTTTTATTTCATTTATTTTATTTTTTATTTGTCTGTGACAAAAGCTTTCTCAGCTAAAGCGTTAGCAAAATTGCAGCAAACGAAGTCTTTTTAGCTCAATGAGCTCACAGCTATCCTTCTCAGATGTGTGGAAGGGAAATATCATTGTTTGTGATACAATGAGATCTGACCTTTAAATGTCAACACAGTACAGGGTCTGGCCATCTCTTCTGTATCTTCCTCCTGCCTATCAGAGCATTGAGGAAAGTGGTTTAATAGCATCTAAACTGAGAAAGGGTGGGGGTCAGAGGAACACCTCAGTAGAGCCTCTCTTTCCCTTGTATAACCAGGGAAGAGAGAAGGAAGTGTTCATCTGGTTCAGGGCTTCTAAATTTGTAGGCAGAGGCTGCTCGTTAGTTCCAAGCCTTTCAGACCTGAAATAATCATACAGAAACTATATTAGTGACAACACTACTTGGCCAATAACTTAGGCTTCTTATTAACTAACTCTTACATTTTAAATTATGCCATTCTTATTATTTTATATTTCACCCTGAGGTATCTGTCTCCTTTGGCAGCTACATGGCATCTCCCTGACTCTGCCTTCTTTTCTCCTCTATCTCTGCTTGGAATTCCTGCCTTGCTCTATTCTGCACTGCCATAGGCCCAAAGCAGCTTCTTTATTAACCAATAGTAATAAAACATATTCACCACATACAGAGGGAAATCCCACATCACATGAGGCTGAGGCATTTATTACTAATGGGAAGTTTCTCATCAGCTGCATCTGTGGGTGTGGAACCCCTGTTCCTATACCTCGAAAACCTGAAACAACTGCACTACCTCAGTATTCTTCAGGGCAGTGAGAAGCTTCCGATGGTCCTTCTCAGTGGTCAGAATTCTGTTGTCAGCTGCTGCAAAGAGGTCCCCTGCCTCATGCTTGGGCAAGTTAGTCGAACAATACATTTTCTTGGCATTGTGCTTACTTCAGTACTCTTCGTCCAATGTTGCTTCTGGTAGTTTCTTGTAACTTCCCACTTTCTCTTTGCGCATTTATGTTATACATTACATTTGTTCTTAGAGTGCTTCTTACGTCTCTATCAGTTGCTTATAATACATTGCTATCCTTTATATAATTAAGGTTTAAATTCCAGTATATCACAAAGAGAACTGTGAGCCTTTGAAGAGTCCGTTTTGACCAGAGGATCATTCTTCTTGCACGTTTCCCTGCATGTCTGCCCTGCCTGTGGCACTGCCGTCAATCTAAGCTAGATCTGCAGCTGCCCGAGGACTTTGGTTCCAATTCAACCAGCCAATGGTGTCGTCCCACAGAGCAAAGCTTCCGATAGATAGAGACCTCAGGCAGAGTTGGACTGAGACCCATGTGTGCTTCCAGACAGATTAATGTTTGGCCCCCCATGCACATGCTCATTTTCAAAGCCGTCTTTGCTTTATGAGAAAGGGAGATGTGAAATCATTGAAAGCTCTCCCCTGGGTCTCCTCTCTGAAGTTCTCTCCTCAGCCCCACAGACCTCTAGGATGTCCTCCCTAACCCTGACTCCCAGCATCCTCCGCTTCACTTCTCTGCTTTTGTCCGCTTCTTATCAGAGTGGATGAAGTCTTCCCAGTTTTCTTTCTCCCTCCACACGTGCCTATCCACCCCCCCCCCCATGCTGGCGTTGGTTATTTTAGCTATACATAGCAAATGGAAGATACCAGAGTTACCCAGAATCTTTGTGCTTGGAGGATTACAAATGAGTTGCTTTTCTTTATCACGTGTCTATATTCAAGGTTTTCTACGACTTTCCTCCTAAGTGTCTCATAAAATAGTGCTTTTTGTTTTGTCTTACCACTGTGCCCCATTTCATAAGGAGTCACTAGTGAAACCCTGCACCAACCAGCCCTAGGCTTACTTCAGTACCCTGGCCTCTTCTGTTGCTGCTCCACTGGTGTGCCTCTCCACATGGCCGGACCTAGAAACCCCAAACCCTACAGAGCTGACAGCTGTCACGAGTCAGGAAGATGCTGGAAAATGAAGTGGAATAGCCAGAGTCTCCAGAGGAAGTCAGGGCCTTACACACTAGGGCATCCAGCTGGTGCCCTCCGCAGGGTCTGCGATGCATCTGAGTCCTTGTTAGCACTTTAGTCTGAGAGTATAGGCACATGCTGAGGAGTGAGCACTTTCCAAATGGTTCTTCAACCCGAAGCTTAGCCTTGCTCACTAACTCCATACTGAGACATACTTGTTTAGTCATTTGTAAAACAGCAGTGTGTCCTTCAGACCTTAGAAAAACATTCAGAGCTTGGAATCAAAGGAGATTGCATAGAAACATTGGGGCCGGGAGCACAGGACTGATAACTGAACCTAGGACCTCATGTGTGCAAAGAGAGTGTTCGGCTAACTCTACATCCCCAACGCTGAGTGGGTACATATGCTTAATACTTAAACTTTAATATGTTTGAGTTTTGGAGGAATTTCTTTAAAACAATAGTCCCTTAAGCACTTTGAGTGAGATAATGTATTGGAGGACATGAACCTCCTCTTATGTCTTGCAGTTCTGGGGCTCAAATTCACAACCTTGTACCTGCTAAGGCAGGTACTTTATCACTGAGCCATTCTAGCCCTCTTAGATTTTAGAAACTGATTCTTATTAATAGCCTAGACTCACCTTGAATCTCAGACCCTCCTTCCCCAGCCTCCTGAATGCTTAGATCACAAGCACTTCCATCGCTCCCATCATGAGATATTTTTAATGGAAATTCCACATGGACACTGTCTTCCAGCCTCTGTTTGAATCAAGCATGAGCCCCAAGAAACCAAGCTATCAAAACTTCTGAAACTTGGCATTAGAACATCCATCTGAGCTAGTGTTCAGCTGAATCTCTCCTTTTCTGATTCCAGTTCCAGTTAGGGTCTATTCTTTTCTCCTTTAAGAGATGGAAGCAAACTACTTGTCAGTCTTTGGCTTAGACCCCAATGGCTTGTCTCTGCACAGTATGTCACTACGTTGTCTCTTACTGTTTACACAAAGCATCAGAAAGCCCAGCTTTGTCTTCATGGCTACCCAGAAGCCAATGACTGGCCATCAGTATCATGTGGCTGATGTAGCTTAGCTAAGATAAAGTATGAGCAAAACTTTTGGTCTTCTGTGTTTGGGCATTTTTAAGATTTCTTAATTTTGTTGGACTGGGACAGAAAGAGGTCCCTGTGGCTAAAATCTTATTAATTTTCCTAGGACGTATAACTTGTATGCTCCACATTTATTTTAGAAAAAAAACACTTGACATTCAGTTTAATTTTTGAAAGTTATCTGTAACCAGTGGGCTTTTTATATGGTTTGACGTGGAGTTTTGTTCAAGCTGCTTACATTACTGTGGCCTCATATGACAAGGTATAGATTAATAGTCGGGGAACGAACATCCAAATCACACATCACAGAAAGTAACATTCAGACTGAGGTAATATAGCTGAGCCCTAACTGAGTGCTGCAACTGGACCAGTCCGTCTTACTTGCAATAGAAATGATATGCTTCTGTTTTATTCTGGCTTTATGTTTGTTGTCCTGACCAAAAACAACTTAGGGGAGGAAAGGCTTTATTCCCTTCCCTCATTAAAGTGAAATCAAGCCAGGAACCCAAGCAGCTGGTCATACCCCATCCACAGTCAGGAGTAGAGAGAAGCAAATGGAAGATTTCTTGTTTGGTTGCTTGCTTGCTTGGACTACTTAGCTAGCTTTTTCTATCCCTACACAAGCCAGAGGGTCAGCCCTTGAAGTAATGCCACCCAGTAGGCTGAGTCAATTTAACAAGCAAGAGAAACTTTGACAGACTCATCCACAAGCCAGTCTGATCTAAGCAATACCTCAACTAAGACTCCCTTCATGAGCAATCCTAGTTTGTATTAAGTTGATGGTTAAAAGTAACCAGCACAAATTTCAGTAAGAATGCAGCTTTTACATGGAAAAATGTAACTTAGTTAAGTTCTCAAAAAAGAACTTAACTAAGATTGGCTTTGAAATACTGCTTGTAACGTATATATTCCTATACCTTACTTTTGTTGGTGTTAGTAAAAATACTTCCATGAAAGTGGATTTTACTTTAAGCCTTTTAACATATTTTCCCAACTGAAAGGGAGGTGGTTTCTCCCTCTTTGCATGAGGATTGGTTTTGTGTCTCTGTCATTCAGGATTGACCAATCTGAGTGTCCGTTCACAGACATATATGCAGACAGGGAGGTAACAGAGGCCATTAGATGTCAACTGACATATCAATATGCAAATATAACACTACAAAAATCTGATGAAAAAACACAAGATTTTTTAAAATTTGTTTTTCCATAGAATCACTTGAGGATGTCTAATTCCATCCAGCTAGAAGCAGAACATCCCTGGAGTTCTCAATAGCCTGCTTTCACACTGGGTTGTCAGTGTTTATTGACGACTGTTGACGTAAGAGCAGACTGGAGATCACTAATAAGTTTAGTTGGTTTTATAAGTTTAGTGCCGATTTGGGCTCAGATCATGTAATACTGTAATCTAAAGTGATTAGTTTTGTATATAATAAAAACTACATCACTTATACTTGACTTCCTCCCTCCCAGCTTGAAATATTAACCATTTAGAAGCTTGGCAGTTCTCCCACTATAAATATTTGCTGGAAACTCAATGATTTGGTTCTCAAATATAATTGGCAGAGAGAAAGCAATAAATAATGAGTAATGATGAATTTGAGCTGATTTTGTTGTCAGGGACCCCTCTCAGTGCTCACTTAGTCTTTGTAACAAACTAATGAGTGTTGCTAATGTCATTCCCATTTCACAGATGAGGAGACTAAGGCACACCATTCCTGTCACATAGCAAGTAAGCAACAGAGCCAGAATGATGAACGCAGGCATCATGTTACCATGTGGTTACTCTATATTACACTTACTCAGAGCTATGGCTGTTTTCCAAATTAGTTTTTATCATCCATCGCTTGTAAATATCTATGGCCTAAATTAAGAGCTTGTAAACTTTGGTCTTTGAGGTTGAATAGACATAAAAATGACTTATTCTTGGGAAAGATACCTGGGAATACTTTTAAAAAACTGAAGATGAGAGATTTAAATGGTTATCTATTATTATTCTGGAACAAGGGATGGAGGACATTATTTTCCATATAGGGTCTTCTGAGGGATGACCACTGGGAAAGGTTTCTGAAGGGACTGGGAGCATGCCCAATAAGAAAAAGTAAGACAGCCAAGGTGCTATCCAGACAAGCAGGGGTCTCAGTCTAGGGCAGTATTCCTCAGGATGCTCACAAGAGCCTCCTCACCATTGGTCTTTCTGAACATTTTGGTTCTGAACATGTAATTTTCAATACTAAAGCTCTGAAGAGATGGCCAATGAGTGAGAGCTTATACTGCTCTTGCAGAGGACCAAAATTCAATTCCTCACACCCATGTTGGCATCTCACAACTTCCTGTAACTCCAACTCCAGGGCATCCAATGTTCTATTCTGCTCTCCTTGAACACTGTCCACACATGGCCTACAGACACATAAACACAAAAAGACAAAAGTAAAATAGGTTTTTAAATTTAAAAAGTTAAGATTAATGTATATCTGCTTGTGTGCTACACATACAGCTGTGCTTTGAAATAGAGTAAGTTGTTGTTGTTGTTGTTGTTGTTGTTGTTGTTGACTGTTCTCACTCCCTCTAAGAACCAGTTCTTATGATGTTGGGACCTTGAGGCACACTATCTCCAAAAAGAATGGAGAAATCAGACCAAGGGAGGTAGGGCCAGTGAACCACCCAGAGGGCCTACTCAGCTTCAGAATTAGAGGGCTCCCAAAGGCAGAGTTGTGCCTATGGCAGGTGCGAGCAGAGAGGTTCCTAAATATATGAGGTCAGGAGCTCTTCATGTGGGTCACCATCCTTCTCTCCCTGTTGTGGCCCAGAGGTGTGAGTGTTGTAGGAGAAAGGCTGCTTGTTCGTCCCAGCTGCCCTGCTAGCTTAGTTCCAAAATAACCACACAGAAACTGTATTAATTAAAACACTGCTTGGCCATTTGCTCTAGCCTCTTGTTGGCTAACTCTCACATCTTGATTTAACCCATTTCTAGTAATCTGTATATCGCCATGTGGCAGAGGCTTACTGGAAAAGATTCAGCATGTCTGACTCTGGTGGCTCCATGGCAGCTCTCTGACTCTGCTTTCTTCCTCCCAGAATTCAGTTCCATCTTCTCCACCTACCTAAGTTTTGCCCTATTAGGCCAAGGCAGTTTCTTTACTCATTAAGCAATGAAAGCAACACATAGACAGAAGGATGATGAAATTCATCATCCTCCCAGCTTCCTCTTCCTCCATTCTTGCTTCTGTGTCTATAAGGAATGTCACTTTGTTCTGAAGGCCACTGTGGTACAATGTGATGTCTCACGGCAGACTGTGTTGTCTGGATCATTTATGTGTTATTTAGAATGTCTCAGGACATTCGCTTTAAATTCCTTTTAACTGAGCTCAGAAAATGACTAGTCCTCCAATCTGTGAGGACTAGGGAAGGGCAGTGCATTAACTAAACGCTGCTGGGTGCTCATCTGAGCTCTTGAATCCCCAAGAAACAATCAGCAGAAAGAAGGGAGCAGAGATCTGTGTTCCAGATAAGGAACACACTGGCTGTCTCCGGAACTCACACGGCCAGCTCATTTTCTTATTCCTAGCCTCTTAGATGATCCCGTCCAGCAATGCTGTCCTAGAGGGAGTAACCATGAGTCTGATGAAAGACACGGCCAGCCTTTCCCCCATTCCATTCTCTCTTCCTCCGTGACTTGGCTTGCTCCACTGTCTCTGTTGTGAACTCACACAGGCCATAACCAAACTTAAACCACCTATCCAGTCACCCCTAGAAAGCACAATAGTGAATGTCAGGCCTCCTGATAGCCTCTTCTCCCTAGTAAGCTGTAGCTATTCAGTTGGTCAAAGGGGACCTTCGTGGGTCAGTGACATAATAAACGAGGTATTCTTAGGTATAAGAAAGCCTAGCCACCAGAATAGTGCTTCAAGATTTGAAAGCATTCTAGGAACAACCTAAACATGTTAGGCAAGGATAATCTTACGTTCGTGGCAGTGAATGCCAAACCTGGGAATTCAACAGCATCATTTGGGGGGTTTTTGACCCCCACATCAAAGAGATTCTGAGTTGGTGTTTCTGGGGTGGAATTCTGGCGCTGGTACTTTTTAAAGCCCTGAGATTCTGCTATATGACCCAAACTGAGAATCACGGTTTACCTTTATAAACTAGCGTTACATATATGAAGGAGTCCCTGAAGGTATCATAAAGGGATTCAAACCACTCGAAGTGATAAGAATAAAAACCCCATGCAGACTGGATCATACTTCCAGGAGTTTAATAACAAGTGGTTTATTCCCAATGTATTTAAGACCAGTATAATTTGGAAAAAAAAAAAAAAACTTCCCTGATATAAGACAATCCCTGTCTCACAATGAAGTGTAATTACATTGAAACTCAACTCAGGGTATATGTCGTTTCTTCCAAGAAGATGGGTTCTGGAGATACACTAGCTGTACTAGCTTAAGGGCCTAAGGGCCTGGTCTTGGTCATACAGATAGCAGGAAGGCATTTGGGCTATTAGTTACATCTAGTCCTTGTTGTGGGAGGGAGCTGGGGGGAATGTCTGGCTATCAGGTCATTTAGATTACCTGCCACCTCCAGCCTTGGCTGTAAGAGCTTGGTACGGCCTGGACCAACAGGTCACCATGCTGTTTATCACTCCCTCTTCTCAGCTTTCTGGATGGAAGTGCAGGTTTTCAACTTTCCCATTGGAATGACTGTCCTGTGTGCTTGACATCCTGGTTTCTTCAGAGATCTGTGGGCGCAAGGACCTCTGTGCTATGCTCCCAACACATGTACGTTCCAGGGTTTCACATACATGAAGAGGAAAATGAAACATAAAGTGATGTGGTGTTATAAAATAAATAAGAAGAAATGATTATAAAATAACTATAAAACTAAAGAAATTGCAGACAACTAAATTTTTAGAACTAGGAGAAAAAAATCTTCATCTTTTAGAAATGACTCATGTATTTTTATTTTTATGTATATTTCTGTAAGCCTGCATGAATATGTGTGTGTGTGTGTGTGTGTGTGTGTGTGTGTGTGTGTGTGTGTGCAGGAGCCCGTGGAGGTCAGAAGACGATGTCTGCTTCCTTAGAACTGGAGCTGCAGGTAATTGTGAGCCACCATGTGGGAGCTGGGAACTGAACTCTGACTCTCTGCAAGAGCAGGAAGAGCGCTTCATAACTGAGTCATCTCTCCAGCCCCACCTCTCTCCTCTGTAAAGGCTAAAATTAGTCCTGGAAGGACAGACCATGAAGGAGGGACTCATTTATCCAAAGATTTTGCTATGCATTATGTAGTCCAGGTGGCATGAAACTGGTGGCATCCTCCTGCCTCTGCCTCCTGGGTACTGGGATTACAGGTGTGAGTTCTATGGTTCCAGTTTCCTGTGGAAGGCGCCACCTGGTGGTCTGAACACTCAACGAATGACTTATTTCTAAAGCCTACTGTTGATGTCACCCTCAGGAAGTATTTGTTAGTTCCCCCATTTCCCCACCTCCCTATCCCCTACAAAGTACTCTGGAACTTCTGCCAATAAAAAAATCGAGTCACAGGGACTTGGTGTTTGGGACTAGATTTAAAGTCTTTCCTCCCCCTAATCCCGTCCCCTTTGCCTGGCCAGATACCAGAACTTAACACTGTTTTCACTGTTATTTTATCCACTCTATGTTAACAAAAGTTTTCTGGGGTGGGGGGAACATAAGTAAAAAAAGCAAAAATATTGAAAATACGTCGTAATGGATGATGGTTGCTTTTGACTTCTGGGGACATAGGTGAGACAATCCCTGAAAAGCATTGGGCCGTCTACACCAACACCATACGCTGCAGACAACAGGTGGGGTGAAGGACAGAGCACTGGGTGTTTGGATGGTTGGGAGATTGAAACGAAGACAAAGAGTCAAAGGGAGACTGGCTGTTCTGCTGGCTCTCACTCCTGTGGGGTGGGCTTCTCTTTCTTCGGTGGAGTGGACTGGGAATGGTGTGCGTCCTGTGCAATCAGAAATGGCCCCTTGGGTCCCATGGCTGTCACATTTCTGCACAGTTCTCAGCTGAGCAAAACACTGGAGGTTGTTAGCACATCTCCCTGCGGAGCTAAAACTGGGCTCAGCACCAGCAAGCACACTCCAGAGGAGATTTGCCTGTCCTCCCTGCTTGGCTAACAGCTATTCCCTGGTGCCTGGGCAAGAATTAAGTTGACTGTGTGCCTTGCACTCTGTTATATGCTGTGTCCCAAACAGCTGGCTCATTAATGCAATTTAGAAGAAAGACAGAACTAGCTGTTCACCGTTATATCTACGGGATTTGTAATAAATCTCTCAATAAGGAGGTATAAAAATTCCCTGTTTCTGCACAGCCAAAGGAAGCAGAGCATTAAGCAGAACTCAGTGGGCCTCATTAGCTACAGGATCCAATGCAGAAGGCCCAGAGGGACTCGCCCCACATTCCTGTTAGCAATCGCTTCTCTTTAACCTGAAATATGCTGGGAATTTTCTCACTTGTGAAATTCGGTTCATCGAAAGGTTAACAAATGTACTGTTCCTTAATATTTGACTGAATCTCTTCCATGCTCCGGATGCAACAGACAAATAAAGCACCATTTCTGTCCTGTCTTTCTTTTGTTCACTCTTACTTCTGAGACATTGGGATAACGCCTGTAGAGGGTAATTCCCAGAAGAAGGAAATAATGTCACCAACTGTCTTTGGTTATTTTGTTACATGCATGTATGTGTATACGTATGTTCGTATGAAACAGTTGCTTTAGAATTCAGTCCCATAGAGAGCTGATGACAACGCGGTATGAATAAAAGCACCCAGGTGGGATAGTGAAGGACCAGGTTATCATAGAGAGTGAGGGCCTGCGGCCAGGTGTGATAGTCAAGGACCAGGTTATCATAGTTAGAGTGAGGGCCTGCGGTCAGAGGATTGCAGGCCTTGCTGGTCCCCAGCCTGGGTTCCAGGTTCAGTGAGAGTCTGTTGCAAGGTTCTGGCCTCTGTGCACACAAATAAGCAAATTTCTCCATCCCAACACACACACATGCATACATGCCGTGTATTTGTAAGCCTTGTGTTCTGTTTTTATGCCCTAGTCCTGGTGCCTTCTGGTTAAACACAAGGGCTAGCGAGTGCAATCACTTTTAAGGTTACTTTGTTTTGAACTTAAGATAAATTAGAATCAATTAAGTTTTTAAGGAAAGTCAGATTATAGAAGATCAAAATTATGGTTCCAGTCATACACAAATCAGTGTGAGATTAAGTACAGCTTTCTTTTATATAATAGCATTGCATAGTGAAAGACATGCACACATTGCTTAGAGATATATTCCTTTATATTGTATGTACTGTATTTTAAATAAATAGGAAGGGAGAGCCTATTTTACTAGTTCCATCAAAATATTTCAGGTGATTATACAAAACAATAGTGTACTGTGTATTTGAGACAGGTCCTAGAGATTTTCTGTTTTGGTGAACAGTACCGTTCTATACAGGCATTTTCATACATGTATATATAGTACACTGAGCACACACAGTCCCTGCCTCCTTATCCCCCCTTTCTCAGCCCTCCCCACATTAGTCTCTTTTGTCCTCCAATTCAGTTTTGTTTCTACTCTCATGTCCTGCATGCGTATTTCATGTGTTGAATTAAAATCTAGGAACCACAAACGAGAGAGAATGTGTTGAATGTATTTTGGAGACTGGCTTAATTCCCTTACTGTGACTATCGCTAGCGGGCCTTGTTTTCCTGCAGACGACGTAAGTTCATTCTTCCTTACGGCTGGAAGGTGACATGTTCACCACATGGCATCCACTATCCCTCTGCTGTTGGGCGCCTAGATCGGCTTTACGATGGTTGTGTACAGTGCTGCCGTGAACACTGTGACGTGTGTCTGTCGTGTGTTGACTTAAGGACCTTTGGGTAAAAAATATGGTGGCGTTGGGTCATATGGTAGATGTGTTTTGAGTTCTTTTGAGAAACTTCTTTCTGATTTCCATCATGGCTGTACCAAATATTGCTACAATAAAGGCACACAAAGGTTCTATTGTGTCTTTATACTTTTCCAGCCTCTCTTGCTGTTTTCTTAGTGGCTGTCATTCAGACTGGAACATGATGGAATCGCGATGTATTTCTAACTTGCTTTTCTCCGATGGCTAGTGAGCTTAAACGTTCTTCTGCTTATTGGCCATTTGCATTTCACTACTTGAGAGCTGTCTGCCATCTCGTTATTCTGCCAATCTGTGAGCATGAAAGGGCATTCTGTAGTTTAGTATTTTCTTCAGTTTTTCAGCGTTTTATATTTTTCAGTGTGAGCTCCCTTATTTCTTTCATCAGGTTCACTTTAAGGGTGCCTGTGTCCTTGTTTATTTTGAGGCTACTGTAAATATTCTTGTTTCCCTATTTCTTTCTCAAGATATTTGTTATTGGCATTAATATTATCTGTTAATATTATATACTGCCATTCTGCTGAGAAAAACTCTATCAGTCTAAGAATTTTCTAGCAGAACCGTTAGGGTGTTTTATGAACAAAATGACATCATCTGCAGATAAGGTTATTTTGGCTTTTCCCTTTCATATTCCTATACCTTTTATTTCCTTCTCAGTTACAGTGGGCCAGCTAAGACTTCAGAATAAGAGCTGCTCTCCATTTGGCGTAGCGGTGGCTGTGGGTTGCTGTAGACAGCCTTAACTGTGCTGAAACGTATTCTTCTAGTCCTGGTCTTTCCAGACTTTTATTATGATGGCATCGGGAATGATTATTATTCTTTACTGAAATGCCTGCCCCAACATTCCTGAGCTCAGCACAATGTTCCTATACCCTTCCACACTTCCACGGAATGAATACCAGGGACAAACAGTCTATGAGAAACACTTAAGCCTCCCCCTGTTCACGTCTATTGTCATAGCCTCTGGCTGCCATCTTTGTTTCTTCCAAAGGTTTGAGTTTATTTCCTGCAGAGTAGCTTCCCTGAAATGAAATTACTAGATCAAAATGCAATGAATATTTTAAAGCCCTGATTTCTAAGCATATTTCTAAAGAGCTTTCTAAAAAGTTATTAATTTACCTTACACTAGCAATATGTGAGAATTATGGTATTACCCTTGGCTTAACGAGCTGCTAATAAGACTGCATTACTTTCATTTTTGTTTATTTCATTCCCAGCAGGCCAGAAAGTTTTTGCAAGTGCTTATTTATAATGTATTTGCGCTCTTGTTTCTTATCTGTTGTCTTATCAGCTAAATAGTCTCAACTATGGTTTTCTCCCTTTATTGCTTTATCCAGGCTCCCATGATTCATTCAGTTACTGGGTAGATGAAAAGTCCCCCGTGGGGCCTGACCAAACCCAAGCTGTCAAACGCCTCGCCCGGATCTCCTTGGTAAAGAAGCTAATGAAGAAATGGTCTGTAACTCAGAACCTGACCTTCCGGGAGCAACTGGAAGCTGGGATCCGCTACTTTGACCTACGTGTGTCCTCCAAGCCAGGGGACACTGACCAGGAGATCTACTTCATCCATGGGCTCTTTGGCATCAAGGTTTGGGATGGACTGATGGAGATTGATGCGTTCCTCACTCAGCACCCTCAAGAGATCATCTTCCTGGATTTCAACCACTTCTATGCCATGGATGAGGCCCACCACAAATGCCTGGTTCTGCGGATCCAGGAGGCCTTTGGGAGCAAGCTGTGCCCAGCCTGCAGTGTGGAGAGCATGACGCTGCAAAGCCTGTGGGAGAAGAAGTGCCAGGTAAGAGCGGAGGAGTGATGTGCTTCTGAGAGCAAGAACTTAACTCTTTGCTCTCCTTAGGTTGCCACCTGCAAAATCGTTCAACCCAAGGGTTAGGGGCTGGAAGAATAGATTGGTGGAAGTATTGAGCATGTGTAGAATAGTACCTGGACTCTGGGGTAGCTTAGTGGGGCTGGTAGAAGTGGAATTAATGTTTGATGTCTTTGTTACTTTTTCATTGCTGTGATAAAACACCATGACCAAGGCAACTGATGGAAGAAAGCATTTAATTTGGCTCATGGATCCAAAGGGTTAGCGTCCATGACAGCAAAGCAAAGCAACAGCTAAGAGCTCCCATCTTGACCCACAATCATAAGACAGAGAGAGAAAGCACTGAGAATGGTACACATCTTCTGAAACCTGTAATCCAACCTTCAGTGAGCACTTCCTCCAGCAAGTCCACACATCCTAATCTGGCCCTAATATTTTCAGCAACTGAGGACCAAGAAGGCAATAGGAGCCTACATTAGTCATTCTTATTTTGACTACCACATTCCCCCTCCCTGGTCCTCCCTGGTGACTTGTAGCCACATCATAATGCAAATTGCATCTGATCCGAATTCAAAAGCCCCATAGTCTTTCACAGTCTCAACATTGTTTAAAAGTCTGAAGTCTCTTCTGCGACGCAATGCAATGTCTGAACTATAACCCCTGTGAAATCAAAAGTACAAGGCAAATTACATGCTTTCAACATGCAACAGCACAGAACCTACATGAAGTATTCCTAAAGGGAGGAAAGGAGGCCGGTGTAGTGAAGAAGTACTGAACTAAAGCAAGGCTAAAACCGAGGGGAAAAAACCGTTGACTCCTGTAGCTTCATGTCCAATGTCAAGGGACCTACATGGTTCTGCCCTTCCAGCTTTGCTGCTTGCAGAATACTTGTCTCTCTTGAGCTGGTTCCACTGCCTCCATGCAGCTCTCTTTGGCAGCCATCCTGTGACTCTGGCACCTCTAACACTTCTGTGTCTCTACCACAATCCCAGCTCTACTTCCTCAGCTTCGACCTCTCAGGGCCCCCATCCAGGGAGTCCCTCACCTGGTGCCAAAGTCAGTGGCTCTCCTTCCACATGGAGGAAGATTCCCTAACCCCTTCCACTGGCATCTTTCTTGACTCTAAAGCCAGAACCCCGGGGATGACAGCGCCAAGTCTGACTACCAACTTGGCACCCTGGAATCATATTTGTAGCAGCTTTGATCTGATGCTGCTATTCGGAGCAGAAGCTTCCTTTACATGAGTTGAAAGCTTATCTGGGTGAAGTCACACCCAGAAGGCTCCCCTCCCTTTACTCCACTTCAGATCAGGCCTCTCTTTAATCCTCTTATCTCTGTCAGCACAAGTCTTGGCTCCAACAGTAAATTTCTTGGTGCCCCTTTTCCTCTCTAAACTGTATTTTCTATTTCTCTTTGCGCCAGCTGCTCTTTTCCATTGTAGACCTGTAGAAGAATGATTATCATATTAGCGTGATAAGCACACGACAGAGTCAATATTAAGCTGTCTTGAAATCTCCCCTGCCAAGGAAATTATTTTATTGTCTTCTGTTTAGCCTCAAGAAAATGCACAGGATAAGGTCAAACAGCAGCCACATTCTTTACCAAAATACCAAAACTGGGGCTCTAGCCTAGTTGTTCATATTGTTTCCCTCTGAAACCTCTTGAGCTGAGACAAATGTTTCCACCAACTGGGGACCCAGTGAGCCTGTTGGGGGGCATTCTCATTCAGACCACCACACCTGCCAAATAAAGTTTCTCTGCACTCTAGTTGGCATCTAAATTTACTTGTAGTGCTTGGCTATTATCAGCCCAAGAGAAAACTGCGAAATAAGCCAGTTGTTCAGTAGAAAATCATTCCATCTGCTCTAAGGGCTTAGTATCCTATCCATGTTCCCCAGTAAAGATGGGATTCCAAGCCTACACCCCTGAGGAGCACTCAGTTAAACGATGGGCCCCAGATGCATTCCATTCTGATCCCAGAGCGTGGTAGCAGCAAACAAGAGCTTCAAAAAAACTGATTTGAACTTTCTCTGAGAAAAGCAAAAAGCACACATTCATTCAGAGTTGCTCCCTTTCTTTCAAACGTTGGAGAAGGACCTCAGGCCTTTACACATGCTAGGCAAGCGGCTCCGCCACGGTACAGCCCCATGCCTGGCCCTAAGAACAACTTGGGAAGGAAGTATTTTGGAAGGGCTACAGATCCCAACACCAGCATAAGGAGCAATATGTCCCCCCACAAGTGACTTTACCTCCAGCTCCGGAGCGGGTGGCTCAGGTGGGTCACTGGGGCATGTGAGCTTCCAGCTCAGCTAAGAGTATGTGAATCTCAGGTTCAGGGAGAGACTGTCTCACAGGAACAGGGGAAGAGTGAGTGACAGACGACTCTGGTGTTCTCCTCTGGCCTCAGTGTGCATGCACGGCTCAAATGTGTGTACACTCACAGGCAGGCACACACAGAGAGGCTCACATCTGTGTACACTCACAGACACACACACAGGCTCACATGTATATACACTCACAGGCACACACACACAGAGGCTCACATGTATATACATTCACAGGCACACACACACATGCATAAACAAATAGAAATTTTAAGAAGAAACATTTAACTCAAAGAAGTTTTGTGTTGGAAATAAGCTCAGCCATTTGTTTATAAACATTTGTCCTGCCACACCTATCTTTAATACTGTTCAGACTCATGGGTTTAATTTTGTTTATTTATTTCTTTGTCATGAAGTCTCACTATGTTGCAGCCCAGTCTTACCTGGAACTCTTGGAATACCAACCCAGTTTTATTAATACACCAGAATGTGCTGGATTAGCTTGCGTCATCTTCTCAACACTATGAGATAGGCATTTACCGTTTTGTATCCCTCACCCCCATCCCCACCTGAAGCTGAAGTCCAAACCCAGGGCCTTGTGCTTGCTATGCAAACACTGAGCTTAATCCCAAACCCAGAGATAGCCATTTTACCCCCCCCCCCATTTTACAGATGGGAAAATTGAGAAATGGAGGGTGAAGCAACATGCCCAGGAAGCCCTGTGGGTGGTGTGGCTCGGAACTCCTTCACTGGCTGGCTCCTCTCCAGTATTCCCAAAGCTCCTGCTACTCTCCGAGGATTTGCCAGGGGCCTTGATTTTCACAACTGCTTTCTGGTATTGTGAAACAAAAACACTTTCTTTTCATTAAGAACCTGTTCTCAAAGGGTCCCAGACTGTTCCCATTGAGAAAAGGAGGATGGCATTTGAATGTGGGGGTCAGATAAGGTTAAACTGAGGTCGGGTAACATTGTATAATTTGGTACACAGAAGATATACTCGACGGTTGGCAGATAGGAACAGGCAGGTCCCTGAAAGTTGTTAGTCTGCCAGTCTGGCTAAATATAGCTTTAGATTCATCAAGAGACTCTCTTTTCAAAAAAAAAAAAAAGAGGGTCCCGCACATAAAGGAACTTGCTTCCAACCCAGGACGCACATACAGGTAGAAATAGGAAAATGAACCCTGAACGTTGTCCTCTGACCTCTACATTAAAAAGGTGAAAGGCTATCAAGGAAAGAAACCCAACCTCAAACTCTAGGCTCCACACGTGTGCACACTCAAGCATGTGCACCTGCAAACAAGTACATATGCATGACACGCACGCACACACGTGCACGCACACGAACACACACACACACACACGCACACAAACACACACACCATGTACATACACACACACGCTGATTTAGCTGCATTATCCACTACAAACAGTCTTAAGGTTATGGGGAAAAGAGAGTAGAATGATATATCAGAAAAAGGGACAAGGTCTCCATTGAAATTCTGCGCCTCCCCCATTCCTGTTTCTCCGGTCATGTCTCTTTTTAACAGGAAACAAGAGCACTCAAAGACAGCCACCAGTCACTGGCCCCATGCTGGGCTCTGACACACTTGTGGTCAGGCTTTAAATATTCATTACATAATGAGCTGTCTTGCTCACCCCCCCCCCCCGTGTTTGGTGTTTTATTAGTGGAATTTAATGTCAGGAAGGGCTCTACCACCGCCCCAGTTCATGTACTCCACATGTAATTATGCCCCAGCTCCCAGATTCTGTCTGCATACTTTAGTAGATAAGGTTTTAAGGGCACGGAGAATTAGAGGATTTAGCCTACAGTTTCGGAGTATTTGGGATCTTAATGAGAAGGGAAGAAATACATAATTCTAGGAAAGTACAAAGCAATCAAGCTGGACGTGGTGGTGCACACCTGAACCCTCGGCACCTGGGCTGAGATAACAAGATTGCTCTGAGCTGGAGCTCTGTAGCAAGCTCCCAGTGGAATAGTAAGACTTGTCTCAAAAATCCCAAACGAAAAGGACAGTAAGATGGTTCATGGGTTAAAAGCACTTGTTATGAAAACCTCATGACCCAAGTTCAACCCCTGGAACTCATATTCGAAGGAGAGAACCAATTCCTGAAAGTTACATTCTGATGTCCACATGTGTGCCATGGTAGGCACACACCTGCAGATAATAATAAAAATAAGTCCTAAACATAATTTATCAATCCGTGATAACAATAAACAAAAAGGATCAATATGCAATTGCAGGATAAGATAGCATCTGTTTTTCCGTATGGTATGAAGAGAGGGGTTTTTGGTGTGTGGAAAAGTAGAGCACACGGGAACCTGCATCCCAGAGGCTCCCAGTCAAGCAACCTCTGCAGTGAGAAGAGGTTACCCAAAGGACTGTTCTTAAAGGAAATGAGATTCTCCATCTTAGTCTCAAGAGAAAAACTGAACATGAACTGCTACTGAGCTGGAGGGGAGAGGTTTCCAAGAAAAACAGCACAGGGCGATGGGGAGGGAGGTGGGGAGGGAAATGGGGAGGGGGGTGGGGCAGGAGATGGGGGGAGATGGGGAGGGAGGTGGGGAGGGAGATGGGGGAGATGGGGAGGGAGGTGGGGAGAGAAATGGGGAGGGAGGTGGGGAGGGAGATGGGGGGAGATGGGGAGGGAGTTGGGGAGAGAAATGGGGAGGGAGGTGGGGAGGGAGATGGGGGGAGATGGGGAGGGAGTTGGGGAGAGAAATGGGGAGGGAGGTGGGGAGGGAGATGGGGGGAGATCGGGAGGGAGTTGGGGAGGAAGATGGGGGAGATGGGGAGAGAAATGGGGAGTGAGTTGGGAAGGGAGATGGGAGAAGAGATGGGGAGAGATGCTCTTAAGCTCCATGAATGCCCCTACACCTGTATTCTGTAACCTTAGCCTTGGGGCTGGTCTGCCAGCCCCCCACTGTCAGGAGAGAATCCCAGGAAGCAACCATCAGATCAGACTTCCCAAGAAGCACACCCCACCCCCCAAAGAGGGAAGGACAGAAAACCCCTTTTGTGTCATTTGTACTGAAAACACATTTTCTGCCACAGAGTAAAGTTGTTACTGTCCTCTAGGGCACCTACCCAGGGGCAGATGTCTTGGGTACCACCTGCTGTGCCAATCCCAGGGCTGCCCAGTTTCCTGCCCACCTCCTGCCCCTAGCCCATTCTTCAGGGCAGCTCTCCTTGTGGGTGTCAGCCTTCCAAACCAGCTAGTTACAATGCCAGGAGGAAAATCTTTGGTTCTCCCCAGCAATCTGCTTACAGTGAGCCTGTGATTAACCTCATTAACACCACAGTCAGCATGCTGCTCAGCCTTACTCAGAACATTAAGAACCAGGAGGGTAGACATTACCCCGCTGGCAGCCCTCTGCCTGGCACTCCCTACCTCGGGGCCTTCAAAAGGTCAGTCACCGTCATCATCACCTGAACAGCTGGAAGTGAGAGGAGCAGATGGAATCCCTGCTCCTGGGTGCCTGCAGGACTACTCTGAAGATTACAGTCTACCGTAAACATGAGCTGGGCATTCCTCAGGGAAGAGCTCACCCGTGCCCCAAAGGGGAAAAATGCAGCTCTTCTAGAAAGCCATACAGCAGAACTCACAATTGGGACAATCAGAAGAGCAAGTCTGTTCCCCAGCTGCCTCCCAGAAACTAATTAATGCTATGGATACAGCTTGCTAATTATTTTCAAAATTACCACCATCTCGAGTGGCCCCGCTGGAGGCTCATGGCCTCTGTAAAGTCTTCCCTGATGCTAGTGGGGCATTGGTGCCTTCCCCTGGGAAGGGCAATTTCATCACAGCCAGGGCACACAATTGGAAATCTATTCACTCACAAATGAGTTCACACTGTTTATCTAAACTCCAAGAGCCAAGTGTCAATTCCATGAGCACAGAAGACATGATTTCTGGTACACATGATTTCTGTCCGGGATCTAGAGACTTCCCAGGGAGTATGAGATGGAATTTAATGAGCATGTGTCTGGTTGGTTAAGACAAACAGACAACCATAACAAAAAACTACAGGTTCACTTTTACTCACCTTGAGCTGAAGAGTCCGCGTGGCCACCAGTCACGCGTGCTGGCGGTAATATCCTACTTCTGCAGGCTTGGCCCTGCCTGTCAGTTATCGCAGTGATATAGCCATGTCAGGGTCTCTGCAGATTGTCTTAAAATACATTCATGCTTATCACTAACGCATAGTTAATGGAGATTATTAGACTCTATCAAAATAATTTGATGCATTTATCGTGAGGCTCTACATTCATTTCTTACAGATGTATTTGTCATATGAGTAGGTACAATTCCTTTATATTATGTCAGTTTCCTTTATAATGTTGTCTGTTTTGTGAATTTATCCGAGACAAACTGTGAGGAGGTGGCCTGTGCTTTTCCCACATGCACAGACAAAAAGGAAGTCATTCAATTAGACAGCAAGTTTTAAAAAATAATCAATAGGACCATTGAGATGGCTCAGTGGGTAAGGCATACCCCCAAGATGGATGACCTAAGTTAAATTCCTAGGTCCTATTTGAAGGTGAGAACTAATTCCCAAAAGTCACCACCCCATCCCTCTGCCACGTAAAAATAAACAAATACATAATAAAAAGAAAAATATGACCTGTGCAAAAGACAGCTCTCACTTCAAAGAGACTAAGAAATAGTTTGTTTGTGAACCAAATTGGAAAGGTCTTGGAACACAGACTCAGGTGGCCTGGAATAACATGTTCATTGTGGAAATGGTCACGTGTGATTTGATTAGCCTCGGAAGTAAAGAAAGTCATAAGGCAATGTATTAATCAACGTTGGTAGGTACCACAAATAGGTGGGTTATGGTGGGAGAAGGTACTATAGGTCTCACATGCAGTCAGTGGACCTTTCTGGTCTTGGAAGTTGGTGTTCTGCTATGAATACAGACCAAAGGTTTTAGCCCGTTGGTCAGAAGGATGGCAGGTCTGATACCCGTGTGCGCAGTGAATGGCTACTGAGAGAATCAAGGCTAGCACTAAACAACTCGACTCCAAACTTCAGCATTCTAGCTTCCCACAATCATGAGGTTATACTCTCTCATCCAGCTCCACAAAACCTTGCACAGAGAAGTGACTTTCCTTTATATTTCAGTTTACATGAACAATTCTGTTACTTCTGCGCATGTTTGTCCTCCTCTCTCCCCAACCCCCCATCCCCAGTATTCAGCTTTTATATGTTGGTGACCTTTATCTGCTCTGAACATTCCAGGTTCTCATTTTCTACCACTGTCCTTTCTACAAGCAATACCCATTCCTGTGGCCAGGAAAGAAAATTCCAGCACCCTGGGCAAATACCACAAGTGTGCAGAAACTGATCCTCTTCTTGGAGACCACCCTGAGTGAGCGAGCTCCACGTGGAGCCTTCCATGTCTCCCAGGCCATCCTCACCCCAAGAGTGAAGACCATTGCCCGAGGCCTGGTGGGGGGCCTCAAGAACACACTAGTTCACAGGTAAGAGGTGACTTCACCCCACAGGTAGGGGTTATGTTATTGTTTCATTGGTGGTGGTGGTGGTGGTTGGTTGATTGGTTGGTTTGGTTAGTTGACTGGTTGGTTGGTTGGTTGGCTGATTTGGTTGGTTTCCTGAGACAGTTCAGGCTGGCCTTGAACTCATAACCTACCCTTCTTTGCTTCCCTGATACTGGAACTATAGGTTCAAATGCCCAGCCTCTTCCGGCCTCCCACAGAAGCACAGACACGTGCACTTAAATGAATACACTTGCATGAACACACACACACACACACACACACACACACACACACATTTATCTTGATTTTATTCTAAACACACAACAGTAAAATTCTAGACTTTGAGAATTACAAAAACAAACAAACACAAAACTTATAAAGTATACTGTTGAAAGCTGTGGGTTCTAGGAGGAATTTCATGAGTAGTACCCAAAGAATCTTGGGACACTTTGCTAAAATGTTTGCATTATTCCATAAATACTCACTCTGATTTGATACCATGACAAACACTCTGAGTCAACGTCGCTGTGTGTTTACTTTATGATGCACACCCGTGGTCCTGTTACAGCCCGTGCAGTTGGCTGTTTAAGCAGTAAACAAGCTGCTGCACTCTGTGCTCGGGACTGAAAGCTGGTCCTTCGGGAATTGGTTCTTCTGTGGTGACTGTGAGTCTCGAGATCCATGCCACAGCCTCCAATACTCCCTTGAGACAGAATTAGGCTTGATATACAGTTAAGCAGGGATCTTGTAGTCATTTTGTATGAGATGATGTTCTTTGTCCTGGGCACCAGTGATTAATGGATAGAGGATGTCAAGAGAGTATATTACATGTCTATGCACGTGTGGGTATATGATGCAGGCTGCAGAAACTAATGTATTTGTGTCTTCGAAAAGTTATGTTCACAAGCATCTGTTTCGAGTTCTGGGTGGTGACTGCAGTTCAGCTAGTGAAAGCTTTGGCCAGTCACGTGGCCAGTCACATGGCCAGTCACATGGCCAGGTAATCTCATCTGGTTCTGAGTTTGGAGAGCACGGTTTCAGATACGAGTCATGTGCCTATTCAGTAGTTTAACAGGCAAACAGCAACTGTGCTCCTCCTCCCTGCCGAAGACTCCTGATAATGGCCACCATGGACATTCTTAGGCAGTTCTTCCTAGTCTCAACCAAATCAGCTGCATTCAGCACAAACAAAGAAATCTTTGGGCTGGCCATGGTGCTGCACACCCGCGATTCCCAGCACTTGGAAAGCTAAGGCAAGAGGGTTGTGAGTTCAAAGCCAGGAGAGGCTATGACTAGGATAAATGGGAATACTCTCTGGCGGGGATGTGGGGGGGGGCGGTGCGGGGGCAAGGGTGTGGTAGAGGTAGACAAGATCCCACTCTGGAGCCCAGGCTGGCTTCAAACTGACACTCTGCAATCCTCCTGCCTCAGTCTAAGAGTGTTGGGAATATAAATGTGAGCTACTATGTTTAACTAAAACAAAACGAAAGAAAAGAACAAAACAACCCCTTAAACCAGTGTGCTATCTCTTTAAAAGATCTGGACTCACAAACTCTCCTTTCCAAATATTGTACACTCATGTTCCCATTCCATTTCCCTCCTTCTTTTGGTAAATTTGCAGTTTACCACTATTTATTCATTCATTTGATAAACTTTGAAGTGTCAGGAGAAACGGAAAGAGTGCCTAGGAAGAGGCAGGTGTAGAGCCCTGGTGAGTCCTGTAGCCTTGGCTCTGTGGACAGTCTTCCAATAAAAATTAGCATGACCGTTTCTAGAGCAGTGTGATGACCGCCCCACTGCAAACCTGCGTGGGCAGCTGTTCTAAGGAAGTACTTCAGACTCAGGATAAAAGTCCTTTACTCTGAATAAAAGGTGCCTTTTGCAAATGATTGAATCTGATTCTTTTGGACAGCCTCTCAAAGAAGAGCAGGGGGACACTATCTAAGACACTTTTTGTCTTATGTAGGACAGTGTTATGCCTAGATCATGGAGTTCCCTCCAAAACTAACTAGGAGATTGAGTCCTGTATGTGTTAGGAATTTTTCCTAACGCGAGCTCTCTGCCGACGCAAAAATCCCAATCAAGCCGACTCATAACAAGACACATTAAAAAAATATCCAGGTTTAATGGGATTCCTGCGCTCTCAGGTGGCCCTGAGGGGGAACCTGGAAGCTGAGAAGGCCACCACCGAGAAGAGAGGAAAGAGATCATGAGGGGACCTTCATGGGAGCAGTTTAAGTAGATTGGGGGAGTGGTCAAGATTTTAACAGCTTGTCTTGACTCTCCTCTGTGGAGGGATCAAGGCTTGGCGGCACAGGGATGAAGCCTCCAAAGATAGAGGCCAGAGACCAGGACTTGGGACTTACAGTATGTAAAAGCAAAGAGCCTTTATTATTACATAAGTTTGCACACTTGGGCTCTTCATGTGTCTATTGTATTGGAGTGATCGGAGAGCCCTGACATCAATTATGGTTTGGTTTTTGTAGTGGCAAAGGTGGGGGTGAGGGATTGCTAAGGTTTAGCACCCCTGATTGGCTGACATTTGTCTAGGGGTGTCCTGGTGAAAAGCGATGGGTGTGTGTTGGCAGCTGTGTGTTTGAACGTTAGGAATTCCCTTTGGATGGTCTGTTCCTGGGTGGTGTTGTGGTAGTTGCAGTTTGTGGTCTTTCTTGGAACCAGGTATCGCCTTCGGGAAAACTACTGAGACTCAGGCTGCTATTGAGTTTGTCATGGCTGGGTCCTACATTAGTCCTCAGGGAAGCTAAGCGAGGCAGCCCAGCAGAGCTTCCAGGAACCAAGGGTCTGTGGGGACTTCTGGGTGTCAGCCAGTGTAGTGTGAGCACTGGTATGAGCACAGATGGTGCCTGTGCCCTGTTTCTTGGGGTCCCCTTGGAGCCCATGACTGAGTTAGTAGCCTGGATCTGGTCGGCTCACACTGGTTGTAGCTGTTAACCCACAATAGTGCTAGACTTTGTTGCTGCCTCAGTCTGGCTGCTCAAGAATCCCAGCCTCTCTATTTGTTGTAATGAAGATAGCATGAGCCCAAAGGCATGGTCTCCTTGCTGGTAGTGAGAATATCCCTTAAAGGAGTAGCCATGTTGGCTTCCCAGCCCTTTATGGTCATGGGAATATTAAGGGTATGATCCTACATCCCTGTGCCTACACATCAACTGGAAAGAGAAACGTGACCCTGGCCAGAAACCAAATGGCAGCAAATCACATGACTGTCCTTTCACCACAGAGTAATCGTAGGCTCTCCCTCCTGAGCGCCAGCACCCTACGAGGCTGTCCTACCTGACTAACTACACAGGGATCCATGTTGTCTAGTTGATCCTACTGATCCGCAGCTCAAACCTGGGGAAGACTGGGAGTGTCTTTCTACTACAGGAGGTAGTTTTCCTCAGTGGGAAGCTAATCCCCAATTCTCAGATGATCTTTGGACGTGAGATTCTGTTCACTGTGGTTCATCATTTTGGAAGGAAGCCACAAACATACATTGCCCATTTACATTGAACTTCTGGCGTAGTTTTGACTAGAAGAATCCTGAAGTTCGAACTTATAATACTCATAGTAATATGAAATACAGGTAAGTTTTGCCTAAGACTGAGGACCAAATGATCACTGAAACTCTGGAAGATGACAAGCTGAGTCAGGAGGCCTGGGGTTGAAGCTTATAGGATCCCTAAAGTATGTTCCCTCTTTACAAATCCTTGCATTAAAATTCTAATCCAGTCAGTTTGTAATTGTGCCCTCAAAAGGCAGAGGCAGACAGATCTTTGTAAATCTGAGGCCAGCCAGAGCTATATATAGTGAGCCCCTGTCTCAAATTGTAGCAAGTTTTCTTGTTAGACTTTATTGGGGGGCAGCTAGTCAGTCCCCCAGTTGTGACATGGAGACTTATTAATATGAAAGCTTGGCTCTTATAACTTAAATTAGCCTGAACCTATTAATTTATGTTCTGTCATGTGGCTTTTTACCTCTCTTTCATTCTGTATGTCTTCCTCCGCGTCTCATTGGCCTTTCTTGGGCACCTAGCTTCATCTGGAGTCCCCTCTCTCTCCAGAAGTCCCACCTGTTCTCTCCTGACTAGCTATTGGCCATCCAGCTTCCTATTAAACCAATCCAGAGGCACATCTTCACGCAGTGTAAACAAATAAATATACTGTAGCATCAAGTAGAATAAAACCCTAATCCTTTCTCCTTTGAATATGAGTTATTTGAAGAAATGGCCTTTTAAAGTGGTAATTAAGTTGAAAGGCCTTTAGGCCCAATCCCGCTGTGCCCACACTGAAGTCCAAAGGAAATGTAAACCAAGGGGAGACAATAGAAACTAAACAGGCCGCACCAGCCAGTAATCCTGAGACTTCAAGAGGCAACGGATAAGCAGACATTCAAGGTCACCTTGGGATATACTACGCTGTGTCCAAAAACAAACAAAGAGGTCCTAGAGGTCTGTGTAGGTACACTGAGAAAATACCACGGGGTGAGGGGCAGTGGAATTTGGGCAGGAGGAAATGACCTACAAGGCCTCAGATAAAGGCCACCCTGCAGGATCTTAATCTTGTGCTGACAGTCTCTAGAACAGGAGGGCGTAACTTCAGTTCTTTGAAATCACTAGTGTGTGTGTGTGTTGTTTCGGCACCCCAAGTGAATTAACACAGTCCCCCACGGGCAATGGGGTGACCCTGTACAAGTTCTTGAAATCTCTGGGTTGTGATTTGCTTCACCCCTGGGAAATCTGAAAATGCACGTGACGGTGACTGGTAAAGAAATGAGGTGGCCTCAAGGTCGAAGGGAAGTTTGAAGCCAGTGCTGCAGCCCATGGGATTGCTGTCAGCGGATACCTGGCCCAGCCGAGATCTGCAAAGTTCTCTGTTCCTGATCAGTGCCAGCGGGTTCCACGTTTCCCTTTACGTCAACCGGTTCATTTGATACTAGCCCTGGGCAAGCTTGACACACGCTACCCAAAGCTAACACAGACCTCTTTGTCCCTGGAGACCAGGGTTACATAGTTTTTCCCCAAAGCTCCGTTCATGCTCTTGGAATCCTCCAAAGTGTGGCTCTGGCTGCGATGGTGGCGGCGGTGGTGATGGTGGATCCAGGCTGTCGGGCATCATTTTCCCAGAATGACCAGCAGATGGCGTAGGATCTCCAAACATAGGCACTGACAAAGGCTGTTTTCAAATCGTGAATGTAGACAGGCTCACTACCATGTCCTTCATTTAGATTGCTGTGAATTATTGGTCTTTGTCTGTAACAGGGTTCTGTGTTTTTAGTTCCTCTTCTCAGCATTTTGTTGTGTGGATATAGTAAGGAATTTCTTACCCACACTCCTCAAATCTTTCTCTCTCTACTTTTTTACTCATTTGCTGAGGATCTCTTTTCCTTGGCCAAATACATAGCACATGCAGTAAGCGGGCATTTTTCTGAACACTTTCTGTGTATGTACTATTTTACTATCTTTCTGATGCACCCTGTCTCCCAGGGAAGTGGAGCAGAGGGACAAGCAATTTTAGTAAACTAAGTTCTTCAAGAGTCCCAGATAAAAATGAAGGACAATCGTGAGTCACAACCAGCTATTAAAATAAAAATGTAAGTTGATCTATAAGACATTTTTTTAAGTCCTTGGTAAAATGTAGATCCCCTCCCCTCCCCCCCCGAATAAGAGAAGAACTCAGTTTTTATCACCATAAGATGAAGGAAGAGGAGGTGGAAAATGCAGCCATAGTCTAAACATCACTTTAGAAGACCAAGAAAGGAATACACGCCATGGCAGAAGGGAGGGCAGCTTCAAAGGAGAATATAGACATGGGGCAAGTGGCAACCAGGGAGGGCATGAGTCACAGAAGAGAAGAGGCATCCATGTTAGTTAGAGAAATCCAACCCAAAGAATTCCCGGTCCCGCCATCAAATGTGAGCCGGTTTCCACCTTCCTTTGCTGGGGAGCATTTGGTGAGCAGAGCTGTGTTTACCAGGATGTAAGACAGTGAGTAGCCTTGGCTGCTCTCTTCTGCCCTTCTGTGGTTCTTCACATTTAGGTCACATTGGATTGAAAGTGTTGTTTACGTCACTGGCTCTGAGCCTCTGTCACATCGGAAGCCTTCTGTTTATAAAATAACCCCAGCAACTGTATTCGAGAGGCAGCTGATTAAATACTAGTCTGTTACAGGAGGCATGCACAGTACTGGGTTAACTCTCTGTGTGGAAAACAAACCCTGACCCTTACCTTATGCCTTTTGCAAAAATTGACTGCTGTCTTAGGGTTCCTGTCGCTGGGAAGAGACACAGGCCACAACCCCAGCAACTCTCGTAAAGAAAACATTTGATTGGGTGGCTCGCTTATAGTTTCAGAGGTTCAGCCCATTATCATCATGATAGGGAGCATGGCAGCTTACAGGCAGATACTGGGCAGTTTCTTGAGCATAGGAAACCTCAAAGCCAGCCCTCACAGTGACACACTTCATGTAACAAGGCCATGCCCCTACAATAAAGCCACGCCTCCTAATGGTGCTACTTTCTGAGATTATGGGGGTCAGTTGCATTCAAACTATTACACTGGCAATAGCTTTAGAAAGTAAAAGAAAGGAGAAGCCCCTGATGCTTTCAGAAAACAGGGGAGGACATCTTTGGGATCCAATTCCTTTATTTAGATTCTATGAACACCCCTACACACATGCACATACCCTAATAAGGACACAGCACTATTTTTTACATATTTTTAATTTTTTAAAACAATTTTTTCTCATTTTGCATACCAATCCTAGTTCCCACTCCCTCCCCTCTTCCTTCTCCTTCCACTTTTACCCCATTTCCCTCCCAATCCACTCCTCCGAGAGGGTAAGGTTTCCCATGGGGAGTTAACGATATCTGGCACCCAACTTTGAGGTAGGACCAAGGTACTCCCTCTATATCTAGGCTGAGCAAGGTATCCCTCCAAAGAGAATGGGCTCCAAAAAGTCAGGTCAAGCACTAGGAATAAATCCTGGTCCCACAGACTGCCTAAGCCACACAACTGTCACCCATATTCAGAGGGCCTAGTTTGGTCCTATGCAGGTTCCCCTGCTACCAGTCCAGCCAATCCCTCTAGACCAGGTCAGCTGTCTCTGTGGGTATCCCCATCATGGTCTTGACCCCTTTGTTCATATTCTCCCTTCTTCCTCTCTTCAAATGGACTCTGGGAGCTCAGCCCAGTGCTTAGCTGTGGATCTCAGCATCTGCTTCCATCATTTACTGAATGAAGGTTCTATGATGACAGTTAGGGTAGTCAGAAATCTGATTACAGCGGAAAGCCAGTTCAGGCACTCTCTCCGCTTTTGCTTAGGGTCTTAGCTGGGGTCATCCTTGTGGATTCCTGGGAACTTTCCTAGTGCCAGGTTTCTCGATAGCCCCATTCCTTGCTCTTCCTCTCTGCCCTTCTTCCATCTCAACTATCCTATTCCCTCATGTTCTCTACTCCCTTCCCTCCCCCCCCCAATTCCACCCCCACCCCCTGCCATGCTCCTGATTTTATCAGGAGATCTTGTCTATTTTCCCTTCCAAGGGCAATTCATGTTATGTCTCTCTTAGGGTTCTCCTTGTTCCCTAGCTTCTTTGGGGCTGTTGGCTGGCTTTATGTTCCTTTTATTATATTTAGATATGTTCCTTGTATTCCTGATCTCCCCAAGACCTTTGTTGGATTTTGACTAAGGCTTTTTCAGGCTCTAAGGAGATGATAATGTGGGTTTTTTTTTCTTTCAGTTTATTTATATGGTTGATTGCATTGACAGATTTTTGTGTGTTGAACCATCCCTGACTCTCTGGGATGAAGCCAACTTGATTATGGTGGATTTTTTTTGATACATTCTTATATTTGATTTACAAGCATGGTTTATTGAGTATTTTTACATCAATGTTTATGAGATCAGTCTGTAATTCTCGTTCTTAGTTGAGTCTTTGTGTGGTCTGAGTATCAGAGTGACTGTGGCCTAGTAAAAGGAGTTTGGCAATGTTCCTTCTATTCCTATTGTTTGAAACAATTTGAGAGTATAAGTATTAATTCTTCTTTAAAATTTTGGTAGGTAGAATTCTGAAACCATATGTCCCTGGGATTTTTTGTTTGTTTTTTTTTTTGTTTTAATTTTTTTTGGAAGACTTTTAATGACTGCCTTTATTTCCTTAGGGGTGATAGGTCTATTTAAATTATTTATCTGGCGTTGGTTTAATTTTGGTATATGGTATCTACTCAGAAAAATATCCATTTCTGATGTGGGAGTGTCATATATCCGTTGCTTTCATTGGTTAATTAATAAAGAAACTGCTTGGCCTGATAGGTTAGAACATAGGTGGGTGGAATAAACAGAACAGAATGCTGGGAGAAAGAGGAAGTGAGCTTAGACACTATGCTACTTTTCTCTGGGGCAGATGCGAAGAAGCTCCGACCCAAGATGGATGTAGGCTAGAATCTCCCTGGTAAGTCACCACCTCATGGTGCTACACACATTAATAGAAATGGGCCAGGCAGTGTTTATATGAATACAGTTTGTGTGTTATTATTTCGGGTATAAAGCTAGCTGGTGGCCAGAAGCCGGGCGGTGGAACACAGCCTGTAGCTCCTTCAACAGAATGGTGCCCAACGTGGGGCTCGAACCCACGAACCTGAGATTAAGAGTCTCATGCTCTACAGATTGTTTTTATCTTAGTTTTTTGGCTTTCTTTAAGAGATTTATTGATTTCTTCCATTTTCTTATTTTCCTCCATTTCCTTAAGAGAGCTTTTCATTTCTTCCTTAAGGGTCTCTATCATCTTCATAAAGTTATATTTAAAGTTGTTTTTTCCTGCTTCTGGATTAGAAGGTTCAGGTCTTGCTCTTGTAGGACCACTAGGTTCTGGTGTTGCCATTTTGTTCTGGAGGTTATTGAGTATGTTCTTGCATTGGTAGCGACCCATCTCTTCTTCTAATCAGTACAGGCAATGTCTTTGCCTTTTGGTCTAATCCTTGCAATTGGTGTCTGTGTCTTAGGTATCCTCTCTTGGACTGATGGTTGCAGCTGTCTGTGTCTCAGGAGCTGCTCTTGGTCTGTTCTGTGCAGTCTTTGTGTCTCAGAGAGCAGATGAGTTCTCAGGGGATGGGTGGGTTTGGGGGCAGAGAGGAACTTGTAGATTACAGGGTCTGATGGGGTGGTGCTGGAGCAGCCTGTCTGCAGGAGGCTTGCCAGACGACCAGCTAGCTAGGACAGGCGAGGTGGGTGGGAGAAGGGCCTGGGGTTTTGCCCAAGGGCTTATATAGCCTAGAGACTGGGCTGTCCAGGTGGGGGGGGGGGGGGCTAGTCACTCACATCTTGTCTGCGCTGTGCAGTAGCGGTCTGTGTCTCAGTGAGCCACTGAGGTCACAGGTGATGGGTGGGTTTGGAGTCAGAGTAGGACTTGTAGATTATGGGGTTCAAAGGACCACATCAATTTTTTTAAGAGAAAGAAAAATGATTAACAAATTACACTCCATCAAAAATTAAGGAATTCAATCCAATCAAAATATTTCATTGAGAATGTTAAAGGCAAGTTACAGGATAGAAGAAATATTTGCAAAATATTTCGTACAAAACGGTAGTATTTAGAATGTAAACATAATTTCTAAAACTCAACATTTAAAAGAACAAAGGGCAAATACTATCAAAACACATTGCATGAAAGTCTAGAGAACAAATGAAAATACAAAAAGAATATATGAAAATTAAATGGAAAAAATTGTCAAAGTGTTGGATAGGTATAAAGAAGGTACACAGTGGCCGTTAGACCTCCTGCTTCAACCTTCCATGTGCTTGGATTACAGGTATGAGTCCCCATACTTTATTTATAATAACGAGACTTCAAAACACTAGAGAGACCAATTTTTCGGGATAATATTAACTGTCCAGAGCTTTTCTTCTCTGTTGGTGGGACTGGCAGTTTCTTATAAAACTAAATATAAGTAAACCCTCTCACAGGCCAGTTTTGTCCCATGATTTTTATCCAAGAAAAATAAAATGATACCCATAAAAAGACTCATAGAAGAATGCCCATAATAGTTTATTCATAATTACCCAAAATTGAAAACAACTGGTGTATCTAACAATAAGAACATGGGTAAGCTATGTTGTAGTCATACAATGGGATAATATATGGAGCTATAAGAAAAAATGCAATTAATTACATGCACATTGACAGATTTAAGGGTTTTATATGTTTCTAAGTGGAGTATGTCAAAAATAGAAGCAACATTGACAGGAAGATAGTGATGCATGAATAGATATGTAACAAGCAAAATAGTAACATATTAGTGGTAAAAGATGGGGTAGATCCACTTACCACAACAGTTCTTTCAGTTTGCCATATATTTGAGATTTTTCATGAGGAATTCTAAAAACCTAACAACGAGAGGACTGTTGGACTTGGTATTGTGAATCCTGTCATTCTGGCTGTCTTTTGGATCTGTGAGTAGTTTCTTGCATAAGAGAAACCTTGGAAAGATAAGTTCTCAGGTGGGATGATAATTCCATATCCATATCCATGGGAATATAAGGCTTTTGTGAGTCTCACCTCAGGGAGTTGTGTGTTTCTGTTATACTTCCTGTAGTAAGAAAAACAAACATTTTATTTCCATTTCTGGAGTTGTCTAACGACTACTATCTCTCTGTTTTCTTTTCACCCAATACTTCCTCTATGTAGGAATCTCCCTGCCATCCTTGACTGGGTGAAGACTCAAAAGCCTGGAGCCATGGGTGTCAACATCATCACATCTGACTTCGTGGACCTGGTGGACTTTGCCACAACTGTGATTGAACTGAATGACCTTCTAGAGGACCAAGCTCTGACTAAATGTTGAATTAATGCTATGTTTAATTTCATGTTGAGATTGTTGATCTAAGGTAGGATTCTAGAGGGTTCCAGTTAGGATGGCTCACTCCCAGGCAGTCATGGTGAAGTGAGGAAGAGAAAGACACAGAGCCATTTGGATAGAACTCCCGGGATTTTCATGCATTTCCCCAAATGAGACTTTTAAAAACTTAAGTCTAAGGGAAGAGTGCGTATTTTATATGGCCAAGGTCAGGACCTACCTAGTGGCTTTTGGTCACAAATGGAAAAAGGAAGTATGGTTTCCAGGTTCCATGAGCTATGCAACATCTTAATCTAATCGTCCCAACTTCCTGTTATCTTCTGTGGGCATTTGCGCCTGTGTGAAGGCTACATTGGAAAGGCATTCCTGGCCAGAAGAATGGCAATGGCACATACAGGCACGGACCCCCCTCTGGGAGGTCTTTGTCATTAACCTAGAACTCTGAGGGGCTCCTAGGGAGACAAGCACAGGGCCCTCTCTTGAACTGTACAATATCACCACTTCTCTATGGGAGCAAGACGTGTTTATAATGTCACTCTTCAGCCACAGGCTGGCTCTGGAAGTGGTTCCCTTAATTCTTCATGTAAAAAGTACACACTACCCTTGGTTGGCATCAGAAATGTGTTTCCCTATCTGAAAGTATTGGTTCCTTTCATTTCCTTTTGGGCCCATTTTCCCATTTCCTTTTCTTTAAAATGAAAGGAACGGTGGTAGGGAATCTTTTGTGCGAGGGCCCAATAAGAGCTAAACATGCATGTGTGTTGCATGCCAGAATTCTTTGATTTAATCTTGTAGCTCTCTCCCCAAATGACTATCAGGCAAGCACCTGCATCATTTTGGCACTGTCCTATTTGTATGAGGTCTTCACGCAGATACCGGAATCCCATTTTATGGTGGTCTGCCTGGAGCCTGGTCTGCTGCGGGTCACAATGCTAAGCAGAAGTCTGATTGTTCGTTACACAAGGAGGCTGACACAGGACGTGTGGGACCGTGCAATGCATTACAGGAGCAAGCTCCAAGTGCGTTTGGAACTAATCTGCAACTCCATGCAAACAAGACTACCTCGGAGACATTTAGGGTGACTTGTAGATCGCCGAGTGAGAAAGAAAAGCAATGCTGGAACATTTCCACCTGTTTTTCCGTTTGATCTTTTTCCTGTGGATTGTTCTGCCAACCAAGCAGCACTGCATGAGAGCTTGGAAACTCAAGAGAAAAATTTTTTTTAATTGATAAGTGGTGTGTTTTTTTTATTGATAAGAGACCTCTTTCATTTCCTTTGCTTTGTACCTGTATTTATTCATTATTTATTCATAGAGTAAGTATCTGCAGTGCTTACTGCCTCAAGAGCACTCACACAGATGTTTACTGGACTTTTCCTACCCAGGACGGATGCTGCTGTGGTCTTCCACCCCTGCACTGGTTGGTGCACCTCAGGGCTGTGAATGACCTTGTTCTTTGCTGTAGATGTCCTACCCCACCCCCATCTTGATAAGGGTGGTGTATAGGTGTGGATGCGATCCAGGAAGCCACTGCCAAAGGCCTAGATGTAGACCGGGACAGAGGTGAAAGGGTCATGACAAACTACACAGGCATTTCTGTAGAGCATTGGCTAGGAATAACAGCCTAGAAGAAGCATGAGCATGTTTTGGTACCCCTCAGCCCTATCTGAGAATCCCTGAGGAGGTGTCCGATTCCCAGCTCCTAAGGAGGACTATAAAGAGGCAATCCTGAGTGGAGAGAATGCTGGACCCTGTCCGAGAAGTTCTCCTATCTCTACTTCGGTTTCCTAGTCAGAAGTGCATGCTTGCTCTAGTGGGGGTAATCTTGGGTGAGCTATTGAAAACACACGCATGCCCCTCACTGCTGATCATCTGGCCTTTTTTTCTTCCTAAAGTAATTTAGGCCTTGACTTTTTAATCTCCGTAGTTCATGGAGGCCACAGCACAAACACCTCTGGGAATACCTGCTTTAACTTCTCCTGTTCTTGCATACTAATCCCTCCCAGAGGAGGTTTCCAGAATGATCTTGTCAAATTTGATGGAGCCTTCTTTTCTGCACGGAGCTTCTTTAATGGCATTGGAATGTGTACCCTCATTATCTTAATTTTCCTCCAATTATGATACCGAGCCCCTCGGAGAAGCTCTGAAAACCTTGGCTTTTAGTTTTGTTTTTAATTATTGCATTTTGTTTGTTTGGTTTGGTTCGAATTCTCAATCCTTTACCAGGGACTAGATCATTCTCCATCCGTTAACCCTTTGTTACTTGGCAAAGAGGTACGAAGACAAAAATAAGAGGCATTCTGCTCTGTGTAATCGGAGCCTCAGCTTTGCCCAGGTGCTTGGTGCTATGTGGCTCAGTGTGACAGCAGGTATCTGCCCTGGATATGTGTTTCACTTTAAGGCTGTCGACTGTTCAGTGAATTTTTTACTTCATCCATTGTCTCGGTTCTGACATACATAGTTGTACTTCACTTCTGACGTCCACATGCACCTCCGTGTTTGCATGCATAACACAGAAACACAGCACACTTCCACGGCCACGTGCACAGGCCTCCTGCTCCTGTAGTGAGTGCACGTCCAAGCTCTTCCACGCTGCTTTAGGGGCTCAGCCTTGTTGATATGGGAAAGTCTGGGAGGTAGCAGGGAGAGGCTTATTCACAATCTTCCCTAGGAAGTACTCCAATCTCTGCCCTGAGACAAAAGCTTCTTATATGCTGTAAAGGCTGTGGCATGTATTCTGTTCCTTGACGACCAGGCAGAAACTTGGGTGAGCTGGACAGAATAGCAACAGAATATAGGCCCCATGTCTTATTCTGCAATAATGATCAGTAAGAATTCTGACCCAAACATATGACACGTTCTTGAAAATCCTGGGAATCATTCAGATCAAAATAAGGCTCTCAAAATGATTCAGAATCGATTTCAAGAGCAACTAGAATGCTGGTTTACTAACTTAGAATCTGGGCCCATTTTTATCTGATTCTCCGCACCATCCCAACACAGCCATATTTCCTTCATGGCCCAGACCTTTTTAGGTTTCTGTGGCTTGAAACTGTCTCAAAGCCTAAACCTATTGAAAGTTCCATGTATGTTATGGATAGAGACAATGTTCTCAGGACTGAACAGACAGCTCAGGGTGGACCTGATGGAAGGAACTGACGGGTGTTGAGGATGTGGTCTGATATCATGGCAGTCTTAGAAGTCACGCAAAAAAAAAAAAAATTCCTTGTATTTGCTGCTTGATATGCATCATTTCCTTTATTGCCAGGTCTAGACCCCTGATTTTTTTTTTAGAACATTTGATCTAGAATTCAAATCCAGGATTTTATTTACATGCAAAGAAAAGCACAAGATCTGAGCAGGGGCAATGACAAACCTTAAGAATCTCAGGCCTTTCATAATTTCATGTTCACATCTGAAAATTTATGTTTCTTTCCACGAAAGCAAGGAAATGCACATTGCAGCATTCTGAGGTGAAATGGAGCTTTCTGGTGTGTCGGGACAGCCGTGTGGGTTGTTTTCAGTCTTACCAGTAGGAAGTAATCCCAAAGAAACGTGATACAACCCAGTCATTAGCACACAGTGAAAGGTACGAAAGGTTGCTGCTTTTCTCTGAGAAGCAAAAGGGCTACAGAGTGACGTCATTACAGATGTTTTATGATGTACGTGACTGCCTATTAAGTTCTGGGAAGCAGAACAGAAGAATGAAAGGGTCACAGTCACGTGGTCTTTTCTCTTAGCTGAGCAACTGACCCGAGGCTAACCTGTCCTTTGTTCTTTCATCTTTAGTAACGTTGCCAATCTCAGTTTACTAGTTCATGGTGTATATAAGGTCCTAGGGCTTAGATGCCTTGCACTCTGGGCTGTACCTTTGCAAGGATTCTTCCCTCTGTACACATGTGCAGAGAATATGGTTGGGGTCATTGTCCAAGAGTGTGGTACAGCCTGATTGAACTTGACTATGTATTATACTTTCTGGAGTCTGAATAATGTGTGGGGCTCAAAGAAATATGCCAAAATGTATGTTGGCCCCTGAGAGGTGGGCTTTCTCAACATGTCAGCAGGAATCAATAGACACTGAGGATATCAGACATCAGAGCTGACAGGAAGCTCGTTTGGTACAGCATAGAAGAGCATGGATGTCCCTCTAAATCCCATCATCTTCTAGTACATCTTAACCTTCATCTGCAGATGCTTCCTGTAGGTGGTACCCTGGTTTCATGACACAATAGTGTCACCTTGGGACACAGGAGAGTGAACTGAATGAATAACAAGAAGTATTGACATAAACTTCCCCTTAATTCCAGATTGTTCTAATCAGCTCTTTACTGCCCCAAGAGACCTCCTATTTCCACAACCTTTGAATTCCCCAACTTCCTGCTACAAACCCTGGCACTAATGGCCATATGTCTGAGCTAGCCTAACTCGGAAACAACCCTACAGTGATGCTAATGATTTTTTTTTTAAAAAAAGAGCAAAGTTTTAGAAACTGTTAAAAATATTCTGAGATAAGGATATTCTGCTTTAGATAATGTGTTTTAGCATCCACTCTGGCAAACTTGTTCTTAGGATTTATCAAACCCATATTAAAACAAAATGATTTGAATAAACCACTTCCCTCCATTCTTTGGGGAAATTCAGAAGCATGGCTGTGAAGACAACTGCATCACCAGTCTAGAGGCATTTGCTGTCACTCTTCCGCATTCCCTTCATAGAGTGCTACTTCCTCCTATCTCCCAGCATTCCCATCATCTGCCAATGACGTCATCACAAGAGGCTGACAGAAGGTTTCCTCTGACTGTAGTGGTAGCTTTTTTTAGCTTTCTCAATTGCATCCTTCTGCCTCCTGCTTCCACCCAGTCCATAGAACTATGCTTAATTGGAGCCCTGAAGTTGGGACCAATACTTAATTCAGATAGCACAGGCTTGTTCTCAGTGCTAAGCCCACTACAAAGCACAGCACTTTGAAAAGTCACATAGGCCTTTGGCAGCTCTGTACAGTTGCAATGTCACACCTGTTTTCAGTTCATAGCACTAAGGACATGTCAGCTATTGACCTAGAGTATCAAGATGATAAATCTTAGATCATATTTTAGAAATAATATTACCTTGCTGCTACTAATTATTACCCCAGTCAGTATTCATAAGTATTAACTGCAGGTTGTGTATGCATTATTTGTATTGTGAATATACCAACTGTAACACTTAGCCCCTCCTGATCAGTAATTTAAAATCACAGAAATTGTCATAGTAAAAATAAGTCTTGGTCAGTTCAGATAATTCGTATATCTGATAAATACTGTAATGGAGACTGTGTTTTATCTTCTGTTACTTGATTTACACTGCAACGCATGTGGTTTGCTAAACTTAAGAAATAATAATCAGTTTTACCAATTTTAAGGTTAGGGATAAAATTGTGCATATATGCTGCTTGATACTCTGAAATGTATTTGTGGTTTGTCACCTTCATACATATGCCACTTGGCTTCTTTCCCTTTAGGAAATAATTGTTCAATTATATCTCTTTCTTCTTTCTTGTGACCTGGATTAAATCACATGATTCATCCTAAAATATTGTGATGCCACAATACCTCATTTTAACTGTGAAAAAAATGTTAATAGCTCTGATCATATGATGCATTTCCTTGTGTTGGATTTGAGCCACTTATCAAGGTTTAATCTTAGTAATAAACATGAATCTTTAATAGCCGTGATTCCTTGGTTTGAACGAGCGTGTTCTTACTGACCTACGTCTGCCTCTGTTTTAAAGAGCTGAAGAGTCGATATGAAGAAGACCGAGTGTGGAATGTGTTCGCAGCCATGTCTACAAGCCTCCTTCAAGCTTCTCCTTAGCACTTCAATTATTTCTGTTAAAGTTAGCAGAGACTTTAGTGACATCCAGAGTCTCACTGGATCACCATCCCTGGCTCACCCTAATTTGAATGATTGCTGAATGCAAAAATACTCAGCAATAACCTAGCCACACATACAATGAATAAATAAGAGTAATCTGCCATTTCTGCTGCAATGGAGATCACAGTATCTTCTTTTAATTACTTTTAATGGAATATCTAGGTCTACTTCATTTCCTTAAACCACTCCCCATTCTTTTTTTGCCTTATAAGTTTCAAAAAAATCCTTTTTATGAATTTAGCAGAGACCAATTTTAATTTGAGTAGTAATGCATCTCAACAAAACCAAATGTTGGAGCAAGCAATTAGGATTGATGATGTGTCTGTTAAAGCTACCTCTGCAGTTTAAGAACAATGCCAAAGTGGGATTTCTCTGCCTGTATTTAGGTGTTGCTTTAGGAAATCTGCCACACCAGCTCTGACCAACTGTCATGTGCACCGCGATCAGGGATTCCCACTTGTTTTTTAAAACTTGTATTTATGTATAATGTGTGAGTTGTACAAAATGCCATGTTTCAACACTCTAACCTCGTGTATGTGGAATTCTATGACCAGGCTCAAGTCAGTGAAAATGGGTATGATCTATGTGGTGTAAGTGCAGAGATACTTTTCTTCTTCTTCAACTTCTCAGCAAGTACTTCAGTGGAGACATTGCTCTGTGACAAAGAGGCTCTTGCTTTGAGGATGGACTCTGGAATACCTAACCACAGTTTAATTTCTCATGTTACTGCCAGGCTGTAAGCATAGCACATGCACAGACCTGGCTTTCTATATGAACTCCGTCGCCTCCCAACTGGAAGACCTTAGGCAAAGTGTGTATCTGGATCTCTATGTAGAGCTCCTGGTGCTGAGTAAACATGCAGCAGCTATGGCTGGGAGGCTCTGGCTTCGTACCTCTCCTCTCTGAATAGCACCCAAAACATGCCTGACAACACACGTGTTGACTGAATGATTTGTCAGGAACTCACCACCGAGACACAGAAGCAGTAACTTCAGACAGTGTGGTCCACTTATGGGAGCTTTGCAGCGAAAGGCCTAGATGGTGCTGCGAACCTCGACTTAGTTCATTCTCATTCTGCTCACACCCCGATTGTGGGGCAATCAATGGCAAAAAAAAAAAAAAAAATCAGTAGAGTATAAAGAAGATACTGAAGATAATGTCTAGGAAGTCATCATCATTTATATGTCTAGACTCAACCACCAGAAATGGTGATTATTTCTTAGTGTCTATCTTAGAAGGAGTCAGTGAAAATATGTTTTTGGGTGTATAGAAAGTTGTGAAATTCCTGCACCAAGTAAGTGTTCAGACAGTGGGATTCATACCACAGAGACATGCATGGCGATGTGGGTTAAAGGTGGCCATGCCCTTAAATAAAATAATTACCACCAATCATTCAGTAACTACAGTCAGTTAAGAGTGAAGTCATAGCTGAGTGAGGAAACGTTTTAACATATACAAAGAAAGAGGCAGCAGTATCTAGCTAATGGTCTGTACAACTTTGCTTGCATTGTATTATTTCGTGGTTGCCCTTTCTTTGTAAAAGCAGGTTTCCAATAAAGCTAGACACGTCCCTTTCAAGATAGACGTAAGCTTGTTAAAGAGCACGTTGTGGAGAAACTAGAGGGTTAATCTCCCTTTCTGACTCTTTCTAGGTTTCCTTGGGTGGGGCTGCAGCTGATGTTGCCACACACTCTACCCTAGAACTGAGTTAGGCAGCGCTCTTTCTTAGACACTCTTTGCCCAATAAGTACATATGTGGGCTACTATGTGAGAGAAAATCAGCTCTTCTTTTTGTCAGGAGGGAACTTCATGTCTTCTGTCCATCTTCCACATTTGCAACAATTCATACAGAGGGAGGAAAAGGTCTTTGTGTCAGTCACATCCATGGCCACACTGGGTAAATATTGAAGGCAGAGAGCAAATCCCACTCCTTCACCCTTGAAAATGATTCCCTTTCTGTGAATTCCTGCGGCGAAGATGCCTGAAAGTCCTAGGTATTTTAGTTTAAGTGTTATATTTTTCCCCAAATAGAATTCTTCCAACCAGCAGCTTGTTTTTGTTTTCCCCTCTGCAAATCTGTTCCCTGTGACCAAAGGTATGTTATTATTTTTAAGACTTGAAATCTTTCAGTCTCACAGAGGGTGAGATGTTGCCGTATAGGGACAGTCACCGTGTGCTTCAGACCTCACCCAGGATGGCCTGGGCAAGTGTCAGACCAGTGTGTTCTCACAGCTGGCTACAGTTGGGGTAGCATGGAGCTGGGAAGAACAGAGCATCATGTGATAGAAGGCTTGGGCTGTCAGGTGGCTTTACCCAAGGGACCAAGCATCTGAAGGGTGGGATTAATCCTGGAGAGAATGGTACTGAGAAGCGAAGTCCTTATTGCACGGGAGGCCACAGAACGCTATTCTTTGTTTAGCCTGAGAACTCCGCTTTTGTGGGATCTGAAGACATTTTTTTTTGCTTGGTATTCATTGGGTGTTCATTCAGTCTAGGCCCAGGAGACCTCATTTTACCCCTCTTCGAAGCACAGAAGGAGAAGACAGCAGACTGATTTCTGCTAAGGTCACCAGCCTTGTGAACTTACCGCACATCAGAGAACAGTGCAAGGGAGCTGAAATGCTGCAAAGTGATAAAAATAATGTACAGGGATCTTAGCTAAATGTGTGCTTCTTGATGGCAGAGAGGCCATCGCTTTCATTGGATTCTCAAAAGACAGTCTGTATTCCTGGGGCTAGAAGGATGGCTTGGTGGTTAAGGGTCTATAACTGCTCTTCCAGAGGATCCAAGTTTGCTTTCCAACATCCACGTTGGGTGAGACAGAGGCACCTGGAACTTCATCTCCTAGGAATTTGACTTCTTCTGGCCTCCGTGGGCACCAGCATTCACATGCACATACCCACTCACAGACACATACATATGCATTCCATTAAAACAACAGAATAAATCTTTTTTTTAAAAAAAAAAAAGGATCTATGACGCTAAGACGTTACAAACTATTGACTTCCAGTAGCTGTGAAATGAATTATCGCTTAAATTCTGCTAAGCAGATGAGTGTGGCTAATTTAGACTACCACTGGAAAAGCTTGTTCCTCCCTTTTATAAAGAATTAAGACTTGAGTTATGTCATTCAGTCTAGGTGCTCTGTTTTGGGAGGTAAAGTCAGAAAAGTCAGATGAAAAGACCATACTGAGTCTGAAGAGTCACACGGAATAGTCAGATGGCCTGTAGAAAGAGGGGAAGCAGGTTCGCTAGTAGACTGGGGGGCTTGGATGCCTTGTAACATCTGGATACCACCTCACCACAGAGGGAGGTAAATCAGAGCTCTCCAGGGAACATAGCTAGAAGGAAGGATGCAGAAGTCATGTGAGATAGAAAGTGTGGAGAGGAGATATAAAATGGAAACTTTTTATTTGTTTGCTTGTTTGTTTTTTCGAGACAGGGTTTCCCAGTAATGTGGAACCAGTCCTGGAACTCGCTCTGTAGACCAGGCTGCCCTCACACTCACAAAGATCCGCCTGCCTCTGCTTCCTGAGAGCTGGGATTAAAGGCATGTGCCACCACTGCCTAGCAAAAATGGAAATTTAATATGAATTTCTCTAATGTCCTCAAGTTGTTACACGACTTAGAGTTCAGGATTTTTGTTTGTTTGTTTTGGGTGTGTTAGGGGTGTTTTGTTTGTATATGTCTCCACACAATGTGTATGCCCAGTGCCTTCGGAGGCAAGAAGAGGGCACCGAATCCCCTGGAGCGGGAGTTACAGATGGTTGTTAGCAGCTGTGTGTGCTGGAAATCAAACCTGGGTCCTCTGAATGAGCAGTCCAGCTCTCTTAACTGCCAAGCCATCTCTCCAGCCCAGATTTACATTTCAAATTCAAGAGTTGTAAGACTTTAGATGTAGAAGGGGTGAAAGATACTCCCACTGAGAAACCAAACAAGCAAACCCTGATTAGCTAAAGTCCATGTTCTGTGTTTCTTCATGGTGTAGTTTTCCACCATTTCCAGCTGCCTCCCCAGACACCCTGGGTATGGGGAATAACCAGGGCAAGTGGTTACCTTTTCAGCAATTGGGGACTGGCTGAATAAGTGCGTGCCCTGCGGGGAGAGTGCTGAGACTCACTACTATTAAGCAAGGTGTGCACTAGCAATCCCCTCTTCCCACACAAGTTGCACCTAATTTAACAAAAACAACACAAATTCATTATCTTGAAGGTCTCAGGTCAAAGGTTGAAAATGAGCCGCTGAGGGCAGGTTCTGTCTCAGGGTCCTCAAGGAAGACCCACTTCTTTGTCAAGACCATGTCTACATTTATTGACTCGGGGGCTCCTTGTTCACCTTCCATGCTAGTGACAGAGCATTTTTAATATTTGGCTCTGCCTCTGGCATTACATAGCCTCTGATTTTGACCTCTTATGACTATGTAAGATTCCACTTAAGTAAACTATAATAATCTCCCATCTCAAGATCCTTATCTATGAGGCTCCACATTTTCCTAAAGACCTAGAAGCACTTGGCTGCTAGGAGATGGAGAGGCAGTTTCTTCAATGGGGCAGCCACTGGTAAGCTGTCTATGGTCCTATGAGTAACTCTAATTAAATTAATTGGAACATGAAACACACACACATACCACACTCACACACACACTCAACATAATCAAGTGTGAAAAGTCCATTTTTACCGTGTATGGTAACATATTCACAGGTTTTGGGAACCAGGCCTGGATATTCTCTGGAGATATTAGCCAGCCTATTTCAGACTATGTCAAGGGAAGATTAGTGCTGGCATTGCTTTCAGGGCAGATCCGGTCCTAATCCCAGTTTTAGCACAGCCTGCTGGTTGTGTGCCCATAGTCCTATTGGGTTTCTGCTTCTTCACCATAAAAAGGTGGTAAAATATATAGTAATGTATCTAACATATACTGCATCTTCAATACATACAGACCTATTTCTTCAAAGAATTGTAAGATGATTCTCAAAAAATAGTCAATAGAAGAAATTATATTACTAAATTGGAGGTTTAATAAAGGATCCCCCAAATTCCTTCCTGAAGCTGGTAAAATATGCTGGGTAAAGCTCTTCCTTCTCATGTAGATTATTCTCAAGGCCTCTTGTCCATAGACCCAGTGACAAGCTAATTGCTGTCTGCTTTCTGCCACCACCTCCCAGTCCTGCTCTCTGGTTCCGTCACCCAGCTCTGGTTGGATTTGTCGACCTGGTGTGTATTGATTGGTTAGATCTGCCGCCGAGACCAGCACAGACTCCTTCCTTCACATCTGTGCACACCTGACCGTAGGCATGTTGCTGCCTGTGACCAGTAAGGAAGGAGACAACGGGGACACACCGCATTCTAGTATGGGGAGCCTTGGAAGCCTGTGCTGATGCTTCTTGCCCCAGCCCTAGGTTCTTCAGCTGAGTGAGGAAGCTGGGAAAGGATCTGGATTGGAAGGCGGCAGCAGAGGTAGGTAACCTACCCAGTCATTGCTCCCTCTCTCAAGATCACAGCTCAAACGCCTCGCCTCACCTCATAGTTAGGATGTGTTGGACAATGGCCTGCTGAAAGGAGAGGTGGTGGATTTCAGTGTGTCACAGAATAACCAGTTACCTGTCCATTAACATATTCTCGAAAGCAAGCTGTAATTCCTTACATCTTCTCTCCTCTGTAAGTTGTTGGTTGTTCCATGTTTCAAGTTTTGCTGAGATTTATTTTTCTCTTTCATCATGGAATATTGTATTTGTAATTTATTGACAAGTTTTCACCAGCATAGCTCTTTGTTCCAGAACTTTGTTTACTTTCTTCTTACAAGATTACCAGAGGGGACGGTGCGTATATTTCTGAGGGATATCCTGTCCATTCAGAGGGCTATCAATGCCAAGTGACAGACTTTCTCAGAAATCCACATGCGTTTCCCTGTTTTGGAGCCTAAAGGGTTAAAAAGTCCTGACATTACTGGAGCAGAATCAAGTGTGTTTACCTAAGCTTATCACCAGGGCAGCCAGGTCAATCATTCACTGACTGTCCCCTACCTTTAAAGGAGACCACCAAAGTCCTAGTCTAACTGAGTCCCCCTAGAACACAAACGTGGTTATATAGAAGGTATGGTCTGAAGCCAGAGCCCATATGCTTTTGTTAACCCATAAATGACTTTATTCTTTCCGGAGTGGTAAGCACCCCAAGGCCCGTATCAGCTCAGTGATTCATTAACTCAGTAAGACTCACACAGAGACCTGATGCCTAGTTTCACCTCAAGGACAGGAGCCTGTGACTTTGCAGAGAACCTTGTCTGTCACTGCCCAGGAAAGATCGTGTAATGATCCTAAAAGATGTTAACTGATTCTCGGAAGAGAACAAGATTCTAGAGAAATAATGGGGAGGAGTAGAAATTTGAGGAACTTTATTTTTATCAAATAAAAACCACTCTTCTTCAGTCTGATGGTAACTCTGTTAGCTGCAGAAGGGGCACATGGCCATTGCACAGACCTGTAATGATTTCTACCTCTGACAATTATTAGTCAGGTGGTTAGTGGTAGGGAGGCCTAACTCTTCTGAACTCCATTTAGGGAACAGATTGGGCCACACACTAAACAAAGTAATATGTGATATTTATTTGGTCAATCATTTACGGCTACAAAGGGAATCCCCTCAGGTGAAGTTTGTGGCTCAAATTTTTAGTAGTCTTGATGGTTAATTAGAAGCAGGAACCAAAACCAATGCAGACATTAAAACCTGCTTGTGACTTGGAGAAAGCCTGGGCTACCTCCCGCGAATACCTTGGAGAATGATGAAGAACTGAACTCTGTGATGATGCCCTCCAAAATGTTAAATGCATCTCTAGCTGCAATCTCGAATGTGTCTGTGAATGGCATGCATGTGACAGAGGCAGGTTTGGAGACGGCAACTGCATCAGGGTATTCAAATATACTGGCTAGATTCACCCACAGTGCTGTAGGCTGCCTTCCAGGACTTCTTTGTCCTTTCTGCGTAGCATCTAGCTCATACTGGAAGGTCAGTGGGGGTAGATCTGGATTTTCTATACACTGGCTATTAGCAAGGGGGAGACTGTTGTTGAGAGTGAGTGACGTGGGGTAGGCACTGCCATTCCTTTGACATATTAGGAAGTCAGAACCATGGAAGTTAATTGAGTTTACCAGGGTGATGCTGTGGTCAGAGGCGGAGCCAGAATTGGACTCACTTCTGCCTGGTTCCTAATCTGTTGTCTTTCTGGTGAATCATAGACTTGAGCACACAGAATAGCCTAATCTAGAGAGCCAAGCCAGCAAGGTAAACAGTGTTCACCACAGATTCTGCTCTGACCCCTGCTTGTGCCCTCCCTGAGGCCAGTTGGGTGCCACTACAACCAAAAGGCACAAGCAGTGGACCACACACTTCTTTGATGGAGGTAAAGGAAGAAACAGGCAGGGAACAGAAGGAAATATGGCCTAGTGAACTCGGTTCATTCTGAGGTTAGGACTGAGCCCCATTCATTTCATTCCCTTCAAATCCATGGTCCCTATTATAAGTGGAGAACCAAAAGATGAAATGACACCACCACATCTCTGGGAACTCAGGAGTTTACCATCCCATCCGTTCCCACTAATGTCCACTCGCCTAAATACAAGGGATTTAGCAGAATGAAGCTTTAAGAAGGAACCATGAGCAATCCATTCTATCAAAGCTCCACCATCTCCAACTACTTGATGTTGGCTTGAAGTCTGAGAAGCTTGTTGTTTAAGAAATAATTGAGTAATCTACAGCAATAAGCCTTCCTTTGCCGTCCAATCCCAGGTTCTGCTAACTTCACATTTATCTTAAAAATGTTGTTAGCTGTCTGGCACAAATGGTAAAGCCTACACAATTCCCAGTATTTACACAATTAATGTAAAGACAAGTCATGGTACAATGTGGTCAGTTAAACATTGCTGAACAAAGGGTTTTTTTTTAAAAGCCAGCCTGCCCATGCACAACTCAAGATGTGCGCAAAGGCCTTACAAGTAGGGATTTGTATATGAATCACCATGTCCACCTCCTTAGTCAGTTGGCCCCACATGAACCTTACCCCTGTGCTATCATTCTTACCTAAAACATCAGAAGAAACAGTGAAAGCTGACGTAGGAGGCCAGTGTCTCAGAAGAATGAGCCACCAGTATCAAACATTAGATGAAGACTCTATAAAGTTCCATTTACTAATCTTGTTTATTAGCTCTCTTTTTTCCTTTTTTTCTTCCTTCCTTCCTTCCTTTCTTTCTTTTTTTCTTTCTTTCTTTCTTCATTTCTTTCTACTTTTGGTTTTTCAAGACAGGGTTTTTCTGTGTAGTTTTGAGACCAGGCAGGCTAGCCTCTCACACACAGAGATCTGCCTGCCTCTGCCTCCTGAGTGCTGGGATTAAAGGTGTGCGCCACCACCGTCCAGCCTATTAGTTCTAATAGAACAAACCTATCTAACTTGCCCACATTACAGATGCATGAACGTGAGGTAACCTTTGAGTTAGCATGTATCTGGTTCTGAAAGCCCATATTCTGTGCCACTACCCTGGGAAAGAAGTCTACACAATAGAAACAATGCTGGCGGAAAGGGGTGAAAAGTCCTTTTCAAAAGCATTTACTTGGCTCCTCAGAGATGCTGTCTATTCCCCTTCCTGGTCCTCCAGCTGATGCTTTTGACCCTGTAGAGGTAAAGAGCCCTCCCTTCAAGGAAAATGCCATGAAACAACCAGCAATGTCCAAAGATTGCTTTCTGATCCCTTTGAGAAGCTTTTTCTGTCCTTTGTCGCAAACACTCTTTGGTTTGATTATTTGGTTAATTTTTAATGAAATATAGAGGAAACGGTTTTTGTTTATTGTCATAGTATTTGTTTATAGTGTGGTGATGAGGGCTTTGGCAAATGACTTAGCATCCTTGACCCTCTAAAGATTTTTTACAAGTTGATTTCTGTGGTCACATTGGTCCTAGAGAAAACTCAGTTTCTTCAAAACTTTCTTTCTGGTGTGTTGGTTGTTTGATTTAATGTCATAACAACTACTTGAAATGAGCTCTGTGCGCAGGTTCTATCCTTTTAGATAAAAAATTTAAGGCCTGATCCCACTGAGAGATTTTCTCAGTCTCTCTTAATTAACAAGCCCCATGGGCACCTGGACCTCAAATTATTGTGTGTGTGTGTGTGTGTGTGTGTGTGTGTGTGTGTGTGTGTGTGTGTGTTACACAATGATTCTTCTAGATACTTAAGGACTCCAAATGGGAGCAGGGAAGCCTACAGCTATTTTCACCTGTGAAAAACTGCCAAATGATTGCACAATCTATTGTCAGGCTATAGAGACCCATTCAAACAGCAGTTCTCTTGCTTTTTGGCTAGAATTCTATCAGGTCAGAACTCTAATTGCTGTTACTCTAATTAGATTTTGTGGCGTAATGAAAACAAAGGCAGTAATTGTTACTTAACAAAATCTAAGGACCAAAGTCTTTGCCCTTGAGCAAAGTAAGACATCAACGAAGTTCATGCCAGAAATAAATAGATAGATAGATAGATAGATAGATAGATAGATAGATAATAGATAGATAGATAGATAGATAGATAGATAGATAGATAGATAGATAGATAAAAACACTATTTTCCAATCTGTGTTCCTTGAAGTAGCTTGTATTGTTAAGGGTGGGGGACCCACTAGTATATCTATGTAGTCATCTCCCAGTTGGCCTATCAACCAAACATATTCTCAGAGTTGCTGTGGGCCTTGGTTCAGGAGAATCAATAAGCTTGAGGTAAGCAGTAGAGAGAATGAAACTCCTATCCTGGCCCACAGCAACTTCAAAATTGTTGTCCTTCTGTCTCAAACTGCCAGATCAATTTTCTTTATAGGAACAGTAAATGGATTGCAGGTAAAAATAATAATTAATGATAATAATAAACAATGGCAGTTTTCCATAACTTGGAGAGTTTTTCAGAATGTAAAATGAAGATGGGATTTTCACAGAAGACCTCCATCTGTGTTTGAAGGGCAGGATTCAAACAGTTTTAAGTTTCACTCTACACTGTGATGACACTCATAAAATCCTCCCTTTTTTTATATAAAGCCAAAACGTTACCAAAAACACTTCTTGTAAAAATCCTAAGTAAGCCAGATGATCTCCTGTCACCCCTGGATTGCTGTTTTTGTGGGTGCATTTCTTAAGAAAAACCTTGGACAGTGCCTTTGGCTGGTTCTGCAATGAGTTTCTGTGGAATGAGGGTTTCATCCTTGGAGCCACTTTGTGGTGATCTTGTTTGGTGTCACTGAGTGAGCAGCTGAGAGCTTGTGGTTAGGATGCAAGCAGGTTGCCAGAGGAAAGGAAATTCAGAAACCGAGCAGAAGAGCTCGCCAGGAAGACAGTGCAGCAAGCTTCTTGACAGCCTAAGAAAACCTTGTACGAGTCTGCCAGCTCAAGAGCAATGACACCTCAAATTCAAACTCCTGGGTTTCACAGACTAACTTTTTCCTTGGTAGCAATCATGGATATAAGCAGAACTGATTCCCAGAACCTCAGGGGCCTCTATCGAAACTCATCGCGTCTTGCATCTGTCTGCAATAGGGAGATTCCTCACTGTCGACATACAGTGTATGATTGTGGTGGGAACTTGCCAGCTAACAGAAGCACTTGCGGCCGCCAAAGTCATCCTTATCCCAACTCCACCATTGTCTCTCTATCTGGGCTTGTGCTAAGACTTCTTTTGGGTGTCTAGGATTCACTATGTACTCAGATGTGTCTACTTGGATAATCATAAACATCTGTTGACAGGTTTTGCTAAGTTTGGCAACAGACACCTGTTAGATACTGTTTTTAAGAACCATTTTGCAGACCAGGTTTGGTGACATATGAATTTAACCCTAGTGTTAGGAGACAGAGGCAGGAGGATCTCTGTGGGTTGCAAAGGATACACAGTGAGATCCTCTCTTAAAAACAAAATGAAAACAAAAACAAAATTTGTTATCTATCACATGTAAGGGTTAAAGTTAACCCTTAAACAAAACCCCAGTCTCAGAGGGGTGTCTGTGGGGGTGTGTGATTTTAATCACTAATACAGTACCCTTGTATATTTTGGAATCTCAGCAAGTATTTGTGAGTTACATTAAAAAATAAAAAACCATGACTTTAGCAGAGAAAGTGATTTTTAAAAAGATATCGGAGCCAGACATGGTGACACATGCCTTTGTTTCCATCACTTTGGGGACAGAGCCAGGTGGATCTCTTTGAATCCTCTTTGAGGACAGCTTGGTGAACAGATTTTCAAGCCAGCCAGAGGTCCACAGTGAAGCTCTGTCCAAAAGAAGAGGAAGAGAAGATGGTTGGGGAGGCAGGAGGATGACAACGTTGGAAGGCCAGTAAGATGGCCCACTGCTATTTCGCCTCACTATAAACATCCCGTCTTAAGAAGGTTCTCTCCTAAATAGAAGGCTTTAAACTTGGAGGACGCTGCTACACAGCACAGCAACCACTGCTAAAGCCCATGCAAAAAACTTCTCGTCTATGCTCATGCACAAAACCCGGCTCAAAGAGGAAAGGGGGTGAGGCTAGAAGGGACCCTGGTTAGGACATAGGGCAAGAGAGGGAAAGTGACCAAATTACAGCATACAGATGCATGAAAATGTCATAATGAAACCCAGTAGATAGATAGATAGATAGATAGATAGATAGATAGATAGATAGATAGATAGATAGATAGATAGATAGATAGATAGATAGATAGATATACACACACACTAATATACACTAATAAAAAACTGGGTAAATACAGAAATTCTTTTTTTATTCACATTTTTTTATTTTAGAATTTAAAACATTCACTATAACAGTTCTCTTCCTTCACTCTGATTTTGTAATGAAATGGACATTTATCTATTGATCACAGCAAGGAGTCAAGAACTCAAACTATTAAGCAATCTAGGTAACTCTACCTGTCTTGTATTATATATGATTATTGTCTAATCATATATCATGTATCTATCTCTACCAATCAGGTGATGAAAGGCAATCTTACCTTTTCCCTAACTACTTTGAATAAACAGGGAGAAAGAAGCCAAGTGAAGAAAAAGTAGTGTTATCTTTTATCGTTTATGAACTGGACAGTTAATCTCCTCTCATTTATACAACCATGAGCTGTATCCAAGGCCAGGATTGTATTTTATTACTAACTAAATTTGTCCCCTGACAATTTCAGACATCTGTATAATGCATTCTGACTGTTCTCACTCCCCCTCCCAAACCTACAAATGCCACATCCTCCTATGGTCAGGTCTTTTTTTTTTTTTTGTGAGTCACTGAGTTTAACCAGGCCTGTTTGTGTGAACAAGGATTTAGAATTCTCCAATAGAACCCCATGGGCTAATATAACAACTATAATCAATGACTCACTACCCCAGAATCCCCAAGTAGCCATGAAGGAGAGATAGGCTCCTCTAAGCCTCTCTGAGACCCATGAGTGCCTGCTACTGACAGGCCCAGGCTGGTCAGATCCAGTGTGGACAGGATTCGCTGCTGCGAGCTGGCATTTGCAGGGCTGGGTCATGCCCAGGAGATGGCATTTTGCAGTTCTCCCTTCCACCTTCTAACTCTTACATTCTGTCTGCCTCCTGCTCCACAGTGTTCCCTGAGTCTGGGGAGAGAGCGCTCAGTTGTCCCTTATTCTAAGTACTCTGAGCAGCCACGAGTCTCCCCGCACCCCCTTAGGTTATAAGTGTAAGGGATTAGCAAGCGATTTGTCACCACGTTCACTGAGTTGAACAACTGTCTTCCTTAGGGCCTAAGTATCAGACACTGATTCCCTTCTACAGAGAAGGCAAGAAATCTAATCAGAGGGTGCTTGGTTGCCCAAGCAAGTATATGCTAATAAAATCTTTACATAAAGAAAACTCTGAGGGTCTGGAGAGCTGTCTCAGAGATTAAGAGCACTCACTGCTCTTACAGAGGACTCACATGGTGACTCAAAGCTACCCATAACTCCAGTTCCAGAAAAACCTATACCCTTTTCTGGCCTCTGCAGGCTCTGTCCGCACACGGTACACATGACTTCATGCAAGAATACAAATTCATATCAGTAAAACCAGTAAGTCAATTCCTATATCTTGCATGTGTAATTCTGAGCATGCCATGCACTGCGGAGGCTGGCATCTGTGTAAAGAAGGGACCACTCAGCTGTGAGATTGCCGTGAGCCACGCGTGCGTTCGCAACCAGCTGCAACCCTGGCAGAGATGCTGAGCTTTGTCTCACTTGTGGCACGGATGAGCGCTTCAGAAAGCTGTCATTTTCCCTTACTAAAGAAACAGCAGCTCTTACAGGTGACCCGACTTGCCGGAGGTTAAAGACACGTGGCAGAGAGTCAGATGGAACTTAGTGCCATTTGGAGGAGGGGGAGGGGGGTGTGAGCAAAAGGACCAGTATAGGTCTGATTCTTGCCTCCGCTGAGGAACTGAACAATAGCCAAGGGCTGAGGAAGTGTCTGCTCCGGATTCTGAGACCACCCTTGACCCGCTGCCCCTCCCTGAGCCCAGCCTACTGCCTCACCCAGCCTTACTCAGCCAGCTTCTTGCTGACTCACGCCTGAGCTCCTGTTCCTTCTTGTAAGCTCCATGAAAGGCTATTTGTGATGAAGCACAGCACATCAAGAAGTGAGAGCGAGAGCGTGAGAGATCTTCCCCGCGGGCCTGAGCTGGAAGGGCAGTTTGCTGTGGAGAGGTTCTGATTTCTCTCTTATGATCTGCAGAACCGAAGGGCGTGCTGATGACTGGTAGGGCTGTGACGTCCGTTCCAAGCACTGTGACTCCCCGCCCCCAGGGGGGAGGATTGTTTCATCCTGTGCTCCATTTCTCCTCCTAAAAAGGAAGGATTAATGCTTGCTCATTGAAATTAGTGGCTTGCTTTGCACGGGACGTCTCTGGGCAGCTTTCTTCCATACAGTGTGTGATGGTTAATACTGATTGATAATGAACACTGTGAATAAATACGCTGAAAATAAAATGGTTCTGTGATTAGTTTCTTTCCCTGTTGTTGTGATAAAATACCTGGACCAAAGTTACTGAAAGAGAGGAAAGGTTGTTTGGGGCAGTTTGAGTCTAGTCTATCATAGTAAGGGAGTTGGGGAAGGCAGGAATTCAAGAACAGTGGTCACATTGTATCCATAGTCAGGAAGCAGCAAAAGATGGACGTTAGTGCTCTAGTCTAGTCGTATACAGTGTTACTACTGTTATGGTAAAACACCATGAATAAAAGCAACTAGGGGAGGAAGTACTTTATTTGGCTTGTGCTTCCACATCATCGTTCATCACTGGAGGATGTCAGGACAGGAACATAAGCAGGGTAAGAACCTGGAGGCAGGAGCTGGTGCAGAAGCCAAGGAAGGGTGCTGCTTACTGGTTTGCTCCTTATGGCTTGTTCAATCTACTTTCTTATAGACCCCAGGACCACCAGCCCACGCATGGCACCACCCACAATGGGCTGGGCTCTTCCCCATCAATTACTAAGAAAATGCTCCAAAGGTTTGCCTATAGGCCAATCTCAATGGAGACGTTTTCTCGCTTAGGTTTCCTCCTAACAGATGGCTACAGCTCGTGTCATGTTGACTACATCCATCCAGCACAGCTCTCCTTCCTTGTGTTCAGTCTAAGACCCCATTCCAGAGAATGATGTCGCTCACAGTTAAGTTGGGTTTTCACTTAGCCTAATGTAGATAACCCCTCACAGGCATGTCAGAAGGCTTGTCCTGTTGAACAGATATTAATTATTTATCAATATTAACCATCACACATTGTATGGAAGAAACATCAAGGGAAGTCCTATTCAAAGAAAACCACTAGTTACTCTGAACACCAAGACTTGCTTTGAAATTCCAATAAAGAAAATGTGGCATTCCCATGGACCCACATTGGTTTAAATTAACTCTTCAAACGTATACTCCCACTGAAGGGCCACATTCTAAAGAGACTGAACAAGAGAGTAAGAAAAATATTATACATAGATGTTCTTATGTCTCAGAGGGATTTAGAGTCTATATCGCTGCCCATTTTTGTCCCATTTGGAAGGATATATATATCATATATATATATATACACACATATATGATATATATATTATATACACACATCCATACGTATTATAACTTTCTGGGGGAGGAGTCAATGTTATAAATTTCATGAGAAGAGTCTGTGTCTCACTTGTGGGATCATCAAGTGTCTTTATATAGAACCAAGAAAAGTCATACTGTCTTCCTACCTCAAAGCTTTCACTCCTTTCCTAATGTCTAATTGACTTCTTGGATGATTTCTCAGTATTGGCAACTCAATAAGTAATGTTTAGATGATACTGCCCGTAATGGTATTGGCTATAATCATGTTTAAGAACCTATAAAACAAACAATTGATCACCAAATGGCACTTTGATGGTTTATGTTCATCGTCCACTTGGCAGAATTTACCATCAAACACCCGGAATATGGGCCTCTAAGCAAGTCCTGGGGGGATTATCATAACATTAAGGTAGAAAGACTCACCCGGTGTGGGTGGTACCATGGACTGGGCAGGGAATCTGGGATTGTATAAAGATGGCAAGGGTAAGCTGGGCACTAGTATTTAGGCATGCACTGCCCTCTTCCTGACTGTGAGCATGAGACCATCTGCGTCAATCTCCTGGCGCTACAAGTCCCCTACCATAATCAACTGGAACTTGGAACCATGAGCTAAATAAACACTTTCTCCCTTGATCTGCCTTCATTGGGGTAGTTTATGACACAACAGGAAAGAAATTAATACAGCACTTCCAAGTTACTGATCATACGCACGCAACTAAAGCCCAAGGGAAAAGTGTAAGCATAGAATGCTACCTTGTACTGTCTCTTCATATGCTGAGAGTATCAGAATGGCTTCTGACCCAAGAGCATTGCGATCAAACTTTTCTCAAAACAGACCTCTATGCCTTAACACAGTTCCACCAAGTTTAAAAAGAAAAAGGCATGATGTGAAAATACAGTATACTTTCTTATTTATTTATTTATTTGGTTAATGACAAAAAACCAGCTGGAGTGGTCTTCTACAGTCAAGGAGTGTGCTGTTGCTTCTTAATTAAACTTAGCTTCTATTTTTGGCTGAATTATCTAACCTAGCTTGTTTTCTAGCACTGGAGAAAGGGTTCCATAGTATGAAGTAAATTGTATTCTAAATCCAGGTATGTTAGTACAAGCCTTTGATCCCAGCATTTGGGAGGCAGAGGCAGACAAATCTCTATGAATTTGAGATCAGCCTTATGAGTTCTAGGACAAAAAGATAAAGCAAAAAGCTATGTAGTGAGATGCTGTCTCAAATAGTGTATTCCGTTTTCCTGCTTCCAAAGGCCCTGATTACTCATTTATATAGCTGCCCATAACTTTCACTCAGCCCCTGATAACCAAGGAAGCCAGAGCCCATCTGTTTCTCCTCTCAATGACTAAGGCAAGAACAGCTTATCTAGTAGACATTTCTCAGAAGAAGCACAGCTCTTCCTTACGTTACCATTTACACTGCCTACTGGGCAAAAGTGTAAGAGACATCGTTTTAACCAGAAAGGCTTTTCATACCATAAATTTTCAAGTACTTGGGAACTCTTGAGTGTCTTCTATAGTTAAGTTGGAACTAAAATAATTTACACAGTGTGTGAATGTGTGTGTGTGTGTGTGTGTGTGTGTGTGTGTGTACTTTGATGGAAGGTATCTTAACTTGACAAAGACAGTAGAAAATTCTGCAAGAAAAATTGCACCAGGACTATTCCTGGATATGGGTTATATAAAGCCCAGATACTTGTTTAATGTCTGGAATTAATTAGGATCTGTTTAAAGGAATGGCCTTGAAGACATCTATTGATAGTATCCTCCGTGCTTTAAAATTGCTACAACATATTTTGATCATTTTTAGAAAAGTCCCACTCCAAGAACCTTTGGCATGTAAACAATTCCGCAGTGATAATCTAAATCCATCTCAGGGGTGGTTAACCATATGAACTTCAGATGTCTTCAGCAACTCATGGGATGCTCAGCCATATAGCCCATCACCATCTACCCAATTTTAGGTGACATTATCAACAAAATTAACTAATGGAATTTGAGGAGATTTATCCATGGAGACAGTGACATCAGTACCACTTGGTGGATTATGCACATAGCTGCACATATTCTTGACTCTCGTTTTTCGATGTATTCCAACCACGTCTGGTTTTGCTTAATCTTTGGCTGTTTTCCCTAAGTAGATTAACCGAGGTTACCATACATCCTCTTTCAAGTCCTAGCTGGTGAATCTCCAATAGTGGTGCTACCCTCCCTCAAACGCATTTGTATTGAAAGCCAGCACTCCCCCACGTCCACCCAGGCCAAGGTCATAACAGTGTGAGGAAACCAAATGTTTTCCTTTTTTTCTGGCTCAGATATAATAAGAAGGCATCTGCAGAGTGCCTGATGCATGTTGGACTATGTGCTGCGTGCAGATTCAAGATGAGTATTTATGTTAAAAAATGTTCTCAAAAAGGACATCCGGGTCTCATAGCACAGATAAACCAAAGAAACAATCATCACCGCATCATGCAAAGCTGTAAAGCCATCAGGGACTGAACACAGCACAGACAGGTTCCCAGTGGATGGATATTCAGGAAGATGGTTGGAGGAGCTGAGGTCTATGCAGTATGTCAAATAAAAAGAAGATTAGGAGTCACATCCTTCCCTTTTAAGAGCTCAGAATGGGAAGAAAATGCTGCTTCCTTTTAGGAATTTACCTAATTCTCCTAAAGTTACCAGAGTAGAGAGTTATGGTAGCTGTGGGTAGGGAGGCTTTGCTCCCTAGAGTGGAAAGGAAAGGAGGAAAGCCAGAGAGATGGTTTTAAAGAAAAAGTCAGAGAAACAAAGTGGAAGTGTTCCCTGAATTGTAGCATTAACTGAGAAACAGTTTCTCTAAGACCATGCCTTTCACATTCCCATTGGCCAGAGAGACCTTTGCTTGGTAGACAGTCCTGTTATAAACCTGACCTCTCCTCTGCTGTGCTTGAACTTCATTTATCCTGGAACAACGGTGAACAAACAGAACTGGAGAAATGGCAATGAGGGTGCCTGATAAACGAGACATATGGTTAGCCCACAGGGTGGTCCACCCGGAACGAAGCCTGATCATCCACACTAACTGGTAAATCCAATTTTGACCTAGAACACATTTTCAACAGTGTCAGTCAGAACGGTAAACTTCATGGCTTTCAAGCTGGACTATATGAATGACTTAGATGAACATTTATGGTCTGATTAAAAATTTTTATCACCTTAAATGGTGTTGATGTTTCCTAAAGTAGGACCAACAGATTGTTGAATTGTTCCCCCCTTTTTAGAAACAGATCGTACATCAAAATTTTAATGGAGCAACTCGCATGCAAGTTTTAATCTCTCATCCAGTTTGAAACAAAGAATATACGCAAAAGTTAATTAGGGTAGATTTGGCTATCTAAATGTTTAAAACTCCTTTTACAAATGCTATAAACATACATAAAAATAGAAATGGTGAACTAGGAAAGAATATTTGCCACACAAAGAGCAGTCAAAAACTGACTGCTTTAGAAGCAGTTAGACTGAGTGATTATTAACCCATGCCACTAAAGCCAGAGGTGGGAGGAAAAGTTGGGACTTGAGTGAACTGGAAAATCACACAGAAGAGAGGTGCATGACCCATGATCATGAATATATAGAACTGGCAATAAGATGCATACAAACTGAAATAAAAAGGTAGTGTTTCCCATTTATTAAACTGGAAAAAACCAATGAGTACTAAGAAGTATTAATGAGCATGTGACATTGCTGCTGGAGAAAATGTCAGTTGCTGCAATTTAGTCATTCAGGACACTGGCGAAGGAGATAGTTCATTGGGTAAAAGTACTCACTGAGTTTGATGGGGAGTCAAACAAAAAGCCAGATCCTGTGGCAGGCACCTGTAATCACAGCTCTCCTCCAGCAAGAGGGGAAGTGGAGAGAGGAGAATCACCCAGAAGCTCCCGGGTCAGGTTGGTCTGGAATACACAACATAAATGCAAGACAAGTTATTCTCCGACTGCTACCCCAGTGGTATGACTCGTGTATGTTTGTACTCATGCGAGCATACATACACATGTTAAATTAACATAATTAAAGGATACATTAAAACCTATAAAGATGTCTTAATGTGGATAAGTTTTGATTCAACAAGGGATGACACTGTTCCAAGACTTACCCAAGTAATCTATTTTCACCAACGAAGCTCTACCTCCTAGAATTTCTACAACATTCCAGAACTGGACTTCTCAGCTTGGAGCCAAGCATCCAAAACATATGAAGGTATTTCATATTCAATCCATAGTGACTTCAATTTTTGAGCTAGCAAGCTTCAACTAAGGAATAAAGAAGAAAGTAGGCTGTTTCCTAATTTTCTGAGAAATCGCCACACTGACATCCAAAGGGGTTGTACCAGCTTGCATTCCCACCAACAATACAGGAGTGTTCCATTTACCCTACAACCTCTCCAGCATAAGTGTTTTTGATCTTGGTCATTCTTACAGGTGTAAGATGGAATCTCAGAGTTGTTTTGATTTGCATTTCTCTGATGACTAAGGATGTCGAACATTTCCTTAAGTGTTTTTCAGCCATTTTAGATTCCTCTGTTGAGAGTTCTCTGTTTAGGTCTGTACTCCATTTTTTATTAGATTATTTGTTCTTTTGATGATCAATTTCTTAAGATCTTTGTATATTTTGGAGATAAGACCTCTGTCTGATGTGGGGTTGGGGAAGAACTTCTCCCATTCTATAGGCTGTCATTTTATCTTGTTGACTGTGTCCAATGTTTTACAGAAGCTTTTCCGTTTCAGGAGGTCCCATTTATTAATTGTTTCTCTCAGTGTCTGTGCTACTGTGGTTATATTTAGGAAGTGGTCTCCTGTGCCAATGCGTTCAAGTGTACTTCCCACTTTCTCTTCAATAAGGTTCAGTGTGGCTGGCTTTATGTTGAGGTCTTTGATCCATTTGGACTTGAGTTTTGTGTATGGTGATAGATATGGGTCTATTTTCATTCTTCTACAGGTTGATATCCAGTTATGCCAGCACCACTCGTTAAATATGCTTTCTTTTTTCCATTTGAAATTTTTTGCTTCTTTGTCAAAAACCAGGTGTCCAAAGGTGTGTGGATTAACATCCGGGTCTTCGATTCGGTTTCATTGGTCCTCTTGTCTGTTCTCATGACAATAACGGGCTGTTTTCAGAAGTGTAGCTCTGTAGTAGAGTTTGAAGTCAGGGATTGTGATGCCTCCAGAATTTCTTTTATTGTACAGGATTATTTTGGCTATCCTGTTTTTGTTTTTGTTTTTTTTTTTGATTTTCCATATGAAATTGAGGTCTGTTCTTTCGAGGTCTGTGAAGAATTTCTCTGGGATTTTGATGGGCATTGCATTGAATCTGTAGATTGCTTTTGGTAAGATTGCCATTTTTACTAAGTTACTTCTACCTACCCAAGAGCATGGGAGATCTTCTGGTGTCTCCTTAAAATTCTTTCTTCAAAGATTTAAAGTTCTTGTCATACAAGTCTTCCACTTGTTTGGTTACAGTTACTCTGAGATACTTTATGCTATTTGTAGCTATTGTGAAGGATGATGTTTCTTTGATTTCTTTCTTGGCCCATTTATCATCTGTGTAAAGGAGGGCTACTGATTTTTTTTAGTTAATCTTGTATCCTACATTACTGAAAGTGTTTATGAGTTGTAGAACTTGCTTAGTAAAATTTTTTGGGTCTCTTATGTAAACTATCATGTCATCAGCAAACAGCAAGAATTTGGCTTCTTTTTCGATTTGTACTCTCTGCCTGTCAGTATTGCCTGTCCTTGCTCCTGCCTCGCTATTGGATTCTCTTTATTAGACCAGAAGGTGTTTTAGACAGGAAAAGAATCACAGCTTCATAGAGTTAAACAAATTCAGCATAAACGAAAGTCACACACCTTAAAATAATATTTTCCAGCAACAAGCCCCTTTTCTTTAAAAAAAAAATTCACAAAACTCTAATTTGAGGATAATTTACAGATGGGCTATTTTAATCACTAACAATGTAAAATGTTTATTCCAAGTACTCTTAAAATATTGCTTACACTGTGATGATGCAAACCCAGAGACGTGCTTAACTCAAGGACCAAAGAGAATTTCTGGGAAATTCTTAGGCTCTCCAAAACAAATTTATGCAGAAACAAAGACACTCTTGTTATTAATGTATGAAAGGGGATATGGGTACATCTTTTTAAAAATGATTAATCACAGATCTGATAGAATGGCTCAGTGGATAAAGATGTTGCCAAACCAGATGACCTAAGTTTTATCCTAGGACCCAATGAGAAGGAGGGAACTGCCTCCAGCCAGTTGCCCTCTGACCTTCACATAGATGCTACAATCTCCATATGGTATTGTGGCATGCTCAAGCCTTGCTACACACACACACACACACGTATGCACGCACATGCGTGCGTGCATGTGTGTAATAAAAATTAATTGCAACTGTGGTTTGCTCTGCCTTGCACTAAATTACGTTTAGAAACATGATTCCCGTGCCTTACTAAGTCTGACGCTACGTTAGCCTGTTACAGAAACGCGGCCCCTGCTTGTTTTCATCTCCTTCACATTTACAATGTCCTGCAGGGTGGTGGTGTTAAATTTAATTTGTCAGTCTACATTTAATTTTACAAGAATCTGAATCACTCTGCTGAATAAGCAAAAATTGCCTGGCACGGGCTTTGGTGATTCAGATTGAGAAGTCACAGCTGAACTAAAAAAATATGCTGCCAGGAGTATTTCCCCTCATTTTTCTCCCTTGTAATGTTAGTGGTGCAAATGAAAGGACTGTTTTCCCTGTAACAATGGTGTCCTTGTTAGGAAGGGCTTTAAAACACCGCTCAGCTCTACTGACACCACCTAATTAAACGCTTACTAGAACAAAACTGCCAACAGTTCTAAATTCAAAGAATGCAACCCCATCTCGTGGCAGATAGTAAAGGTGATCTTCCCCCAGTGTGTAGCTTCATTCCCACGTCGGGAACCCTTGTCCATCGGCCATTTTCTTGCAGAGAAGCATCATTAATCTGTAAGACTTTCCACAATAGCGTATTATTTTCCTCAACAGAGGCTGCCATTGAGACTGCATATTATCAAGGCAGCTGTCCAATTAAGTTTTGACAAAGGATTAGGGAGTCATATGAGTCCCTAACAGCTGTGCCAGCTAGGATAAAGCAATGGCTCCCAGATCATATGTTTCTTGGGGTACAGAAGGAAACAATATATTCTTTACCCACACAGCAAGAAGTTAATATTTGAAGGGAAAATCAAATTAGACGCAAAACCTCCTTGAACTGAGTACAAGCATTGTGTGACTACAAATGGAGAATGAAGAAATATGAACTCTTACCCATGTTCTCAGGATGGCCACCATAGTCTCGGAGGCATGGTTAAAACATGCAAGAAAACTGAAAACTTCAATTTAAAAAAATGAAGCACTGAAAAAACACCACAGGGATGTAGCTTGGTAGTAGAGAGCTTGCCTAGTATGTGTGGGCCCTGAAAAGAGAGAGAGAGAGAGAGAGAGAGAGAGAGAGAGAGAGAGAGAGGAGCAGGGGAGTGGGGGAAGGTTGAAGAGAAAAGAGAAAATACAAGTGACTGTTAGTTCATGAGCTGTTCCATTATGTTGGCTGCTGTGGAAGTTTGAAAGCAAGAAACATAGGGGCCAGAGACTGAAGAAGAAAGGAACAAGCCGGGCGATGGTGGCGCACGCCTTTAATCCCAGCACTTGGGAGGCAGAGGTGGGCGGATCTCTGTGAGTTCGAGACCAGCCTGGTCTACAGAGCTAGTTCCAGGACAGGCTCCAAAGCCACAGAGAAACCCTGTCTTGAAAAACCAAAAAAAAAAAAAAAGAAAGAAAGAAAGGAACACATTAACAGCTCACAATGCCTCTAGGTATAGTAGGGCATGCCTTTAATTCTAGCAAGGTATTTGGGAGGCTGAGGCAGGCAGATCTCTGTGAGTTCAAAGTCAGCCTGGTCTATATAGCAAGTTTCAGGACAATGAAGTTCTCCAAAATCTTTATCTCCCCTGCTACCAAAAGATATATATATACATATATGAAATATATAAATATATATTATTATAAGTTAAGCAGTGATCTCAGCAAATAAAACATTAAACAAATACTAAACATTAGAAATAAATGCAGAGTAACAAAAGTTTGTGTGTTTGTGTATGTATATGTGAGCGTGTGTATATATTTGTATGTGCAAACAAAGACTTTTCATTCATTTCCTGGCTGTCCAGACCCAAATAATCACACAGAAACTATATTAGTTACAACACTATTTGGCCTATTAGCTCAGGCTTCTTATTAACTAACTATAACATCTTAAATGAGCCTATTTCTATTAATCTGTGTATCACCACAAGGCTGTAGCCTACCGGTAAGTTTCTGGGGTCTGTCTCCTTCAGCAGTGCATGGCGTATCTTTGGTTCCACCTTCTTTCTCTCTGTATTTTTGTTTGAACTTCCTGCCTAGCTGTTTTCTGTCCTGCTATAGGCCAAAGCAGCTTTTTTATTAACCAGTGGTAATGGAACATATTCACAGCATATAGAGAGAAATCCCACATAGAGCAAGTGCGTGTTTTTATGTATGTGTAAGTGTATGTGAGTGTGTATATGGATGTGTGTGTGCATATGTGTGTGTGGGGTGTGTGTGTGTGTGTGTGTGTGTGTGTGTGTGTGTGTGTGTGTGTAATTGGCAGAACAGACCAGGCGGGGGCCAGAGCTAAAGAGCTATCCCCCAGTTTTCTTACAAAATGAACCTTAGAGTGGTACCTTATATGGACTGCACTAAAGTATCGAAGCAAATAGCCAACTAAACTGTAACTCTGAAGCCTTCCTTGCCCCGGCATTACTGATTACCACCGCATGTTCAATTCATTTTGTAAAGCCTCTAACTGGAGACATGAACCGTGAATCTTGAGGAGTCCCCTGTGGGTTGTGTAGCAAGCATGAGTGAAAACACTCAGTGCCTGGGAAAATGTAAACCAAGGACATGGAGAGACTCCGCTGCAAGGAGGTGGGAGAAGCTCTCAGCTGCACCTCAGAGCACACAGCCTGACGCTTATTAGATTGTGGCGGACCTCTGTGAGCCCATGACAGAACGAATGCTTCACAGAGGAATTGTGAGCTGCCTTGGAGGACCTTGAAGAAAATCACTGAAAACCGGTTGAGCCCTGAACAAACCACAGAAACAAAAAACTACCGTATGGGGGATAATCTCACTGGTCAGTAGAGTGGAAGACTATCCCCCACTACCAAAGTGAGCTCTTAAGGCCCCTGTGCATTCCTCTTGTCTCTAGGGCTTTCTTTCTTCTTTTCTTTCTCTTTCTTCTTTCTCTTCCTTCCTTTCTTCTTTCCTTCCTTCCTTTCTTCATTCCTTTCTTTCTTTCTTTTTTCCTCCTTCCTTCCTTTCCTCCCCCTCCTGTGTGTATATATATGTGTGCGTATGTATATATATATGTGTGTGTGTGTATGTATATATGTATATATGTGTGTATATATACGCTTGTATGTTTTTAAAGAAAGAAATGTCTGTTGTCATATTCTAATGAAATTTTAAATTCTGACAATTTTCTCTCACAAATACCCCACTTTTAAAGTATTGGAGCCAGTAAAATGGTTCTGAAGATAAAGGCACTTATCCCTAAAACTATAACATGAGATTGAGCCCATGTGGTGGAGTCAACTATTGCAAATTGTTCTCTGACCTCCACACATGCAAGTACACACACACACACATGAGAAATAAATGTAAAAAATTAAGATATTGAATGTATGATGTAATTTTATAAGCATCAACTTATAAAATGTAAGTAAAATAATAGGTTTTTTATTAATGGTTTATTTCTTGAGTTACAGAGTGCATTTGTTTTAAATAGCAACAACAGAATCTATCAGAAATTCAAATTTTTATTAAATTGTTTTCAGTAAAATTTTCTAAAAGCTTTATGTTTGTTTCATTTGGCTTTGCTTGGGTTTTGTTCTTGGTATAACTTAAAGAACAGAGAGTTTGACATTTTCCATAGGATAAAATTGTTAATAAGGATGTCAATCACCTTGATAAAATGAAATCTTTTTGATAATTTGTTAGAAGATATACGTAGGCAGTAAGGTTTGCCTGCTAACAGTATTTCACCAATGTGAGGGCTGGGCCATTCTTAGTCTGTGAGCTTCAAATTCTTAGGGATAAATACATATATAATCATTATGATTTTTCACTTTAGTTTTTATGTGCATGGACATTTTGACTTAAAGCATATCCATACATAAATACTACTTACATGCCTGATGCCAAGGGAAGCCAGAAACGGGCATTGGATCCCCTGGAACAGAGGTTACAGATTATTGTGAACTGTCATATGGGTTCTAAAACTTGAACCTGAATCCTCTGGAAGAGTAGGCAGTGCTCTTAACTGCTGAGTCAGAGCCCTCTGTAATATTTTATGAAATAAAAGAAGGAAGGAAATGAACTTCTTTTCAGTGCTGATCAGAATACAAATGCAACCATAACACATTGTAAGCTTGGTAGCTTATATGCAAGAGAAGTTCATTGCTCCTAGCTCTGGAGGTTGAGAAGTCCACAGAGGAGATGGTGCATGTCTGGAGATTTATCTTCTCATGGTGTAGCAAGGCTAACTTGCTCTCTGGAATCTCTTTTATAAGGTACTAATGTATTCATGAGGGTCCCACCCTCATGACCAACCTAACTCCCAAAGGCTCCACATCTTAACACTCATGTTGTGGGTTCAGTTTCAATATTTGAATGTCAGGAGGACAAATTGCATATATGAGTCTGATACATCATATATCTAGTGATGTGTTCCCATGAGTATTTATTCAGTGTGCTTATTTACTGTTTTTACCAATTGTAGTTTAAGATAACAAAGAAATGCCATCTACTGAATCCAGCATTGGACTTTTTGCAAAAAAAATTTCATGCAGGTCTTTGAGGTGTTTTGAACCCAAATTTTTAAGTAAAAAAAAATAGTATCAAAGAAGCTAAGTAGCTTTCAGCGGTTAGAAACAGATGAAGCCAAATTTTGGACTTGGGTTTATTGCTGTCTAGAATTTTTATTTTTAATCATTGGACTATAGTTAAATGTCTCTCCAGAGTTTTTGTGGTTATTGTTGGTTTATGATGTAAAATGGCAACCGTATGCTATTTTCCAGACAGAGAACCTGGTTTCAAATAGGCAAGACAAAGGGAAGTCTCATGTGTTTAGTTTTTCTCTTTTCTTTGCCTCTAGAGTCAGTATGCACAAATGTGTGGGGGTGTGCTTGCACATGTGTGTGAACCTGAAGGAGCAAAGTCAATGGCCAGTGTCTTCCTCAGTCCCTCTCCACCCTATATGTTTTTTCAGCATGGCCCGGAGCTCACTGATTCATCTATGCAGGCTGACCAGCAAGCACTAGGATCCTCTTGTCCCTGCCTAGTCTCAGTCTTGGGTTCTTTCTATATTTTTAAGGTTATATTTTCAAACACATATTTGTGTATGTATCTTTGTGTATGTCACATATGTGATACCCTTGGGGCCCCAAAGACGGTATAATATCTAGTTGCAGGTGGTTGTGAGCCCCCGATATGGGTACTAAACGCATGTCTCCTACAACAGTAGAAAGTACTGCTGACACTTCTCTCCAGCCCCCAGTCTTGGGTTCTTGGTTGAACCCGAGCCATTAACTCTTCTACAAATGCCTCTCAAACCACAGGGTTCTCTCCGGTCCACACACATAGCTTATCTTGCCCGCATTTAAGTGATACTAACTCAGACTTACAGCGTTAGTCCTTGTCGTATGTCTGCGGTAAGTGAATAAGCCCAGATAGCAACTGGGAATGCTGAGCAAAACTCCCTGGCTATTCCAAAACAGTTTCTGTCAGCAGAAACCACGCTTGCATTTTGAACATTTTTATTTTACCTTATTTGGAAATTTACAAAATGGAATACAGAGATACTTCCCCGGAAAAAAAAAAGAGCTTAATGTTCACAAATATTTGTTGAGATAAAAAAAAAATAAAGCCCTGTTTTGAAGATGCTAAGAACAGGTCACATTAATAAGTACAATTTCCATTTTTCTGTCATAGCCAAGTAAAATTTCTTACTGTTTTTCAATGAAGAAAAGCACCATCTCCAATAACAATAACAAGGCTTTGGTAACAAACTCGCAAGTGGAGGGCTTTTATTGAAACATTTCCTCAGTTATTAAGAAGCAGATTTGTGAGGGGCCTGCAAGGACTCTCTTGCACTGGCCTCTGGAAAATAAGCTAAGAGTTAGAAAGTTTGAGCTGTTTTTCTTTCTGTGAGTGTGCGCAGTTTTTGTTCCCGTCATTGGAAGGAAGCCCTCAGAGATGATGAGGCCAAGAAGAATGCAGAGCTCGTGTCTGAGCCCTGTGACAAAGCAGTGACCCCGACTTTTCCCTGCTTCAGGTCCAGCTGTTTTAGCCTCTGAGAGGCCCCCTCATGAAGACCTGAAGTTGGGCCAGGATGCTGCCCGGAACCTTTCAAACTAAGCCTATGTTCATACTAATTTCACCCAGCTACTGTTCCCTTTGATGTAGAGCTAACTTATCTGACTCCTCCCTCCCCCACCCCATCCTTTCTGTGGCATAAAGGACAATTAGAGGCCCATCAACGCACACCGCGAATTGAACAAAGAGTCCCAGAACAGAAACGGGCTCTAGGCCCACACGGTGGGAGCAGGGTTCAGCTGGCTCGGCACACTTCCATTCAGAAGGGCCCAAACTCTGTTGATGAAATCTATCGTACAAGACAAGACGCGGGCAAATCCTTCGTCCTAAAAAGGGCAGAACTCAGAAGGGTAGAGTGGGGAGCATGAGTCACTGGCAGCTGTTGAGAACCTCAGCTAGCCTCTATTTTGGATTCAACTCTCCTTTATTTACCTCCAAGGCCAATTGACTGGCTCAAACCTAGACGGCTGAGGCCCGACTCAGCGTTTTGGACACCACAGACAAGAGCAGGACTAGGGGACCTTTCTAACAAGTTCTCAGGTGACATTGCTTAGAAATAGCACACTTCAGGCAGTACTTCAGAGAACCCAAAGCCAACTTATTTACATAAGAAGCCAGCAAGACTTTTTAAATATATATATATATATATATATATATATATATATATATATATATATATATACATATATATGTGGTTTTCCGTGATATTCAGAAAGGGGCACTGCTGACAGATGGGGTAAGATGTCATCACAAGGACAAACTTTATCCAACAAAAGACATCCCCACCTCGCCCGTCCTGGGGGAACCAGTTCATTGTGTAGGTAACAGGGTCCCGTTAGCTTTGAACTTGAAATCTCAGTCCACTGTCTAAGATGATGACTCTTCTCTAGTCAGCCACTTTTCTACTGGGCAGCTTTATCCATATGAAATTGGAAATGCAATACATCGCTCCTACCAGGGTGTCACACACATCAAATGAAATGGTTTACAAGCTTTAACGCAACGGCTCAACCGTAGTAAGGTTTTAACACACCCCCAACAATACGGATTACGTCATAATTAAATTGACAGTACTTTGATAGTGTTGTGTAGCCAACACATACTCAGCAAAGGTTAAGTTGTTATCCCATTTTCAGATTTAGAAACTGAGGCACTGAGGAGTTAAGTTCCTTAACTAAGGAGGTCTTAGGGAGTCTCTGAAGATGTACTCTTGGGGACTCCGTGGCCATCAGTGTCCTCCCCGACAATGTGATTGGAACCAGATCTAGATAACCCTCCCTCCCAAGAACCTGGCTGCATGCCTCAGGATAGAAGGCAGTATTATTTCGCCAGGCCTCCTGGAGTCTCTCTCAGCCCCTTCTGGCCACATACTGCTGTGTGCTGTTTGTGTCTGAAATGGAAAATTTCTGTAATACAATACCCAGCTCTGATCCCCACAGACTCTCAAATAATCCTATTTTTTTTTTCATTCTAATTCTTTGCTTTGGGTTAAAATATGACTTCATGTCCCAGCACTCTCAGCAGATTCAGAAACACCACAGAATTCAAACCTGTCTGGTTCTTAAGAGGTCTAAAGAATTAATTTTGCTTTTCTGGAAAGGGAGAGCAATGAACGAGGAAAGAGGAGAGAAACGGTTCCGGAGCCATTGCTCTGAGCACCTCTTCTTCATCCCCAGCACAGGGGAGATACTCAATCTCCAGCAACTCCCACCCCGTAGCCCAGAGAAAGTCAGGAAGCTGTAGCTGCCATTAACTTTAGGACCAATCCTGAAACGAGTGGTGGGCAATGGAAATCTCCGGAAGTCACTCACCTCCTATCGCCCTTCCTTTCTAGAAGATCAACTCTTCACGTTATGACGTGGTTCCAGCCCTGTCTGTCCCCTTCAGTGGACTCCAATATGTTAGCACTTCTTATTGGCCTGAAAAAATTTGAACTTGAGATCCTGGCCTAGTACCTAAAGTGGCAATACTTTTACAAGGCAGCTTCATCATTATAAGATCAGAAATGTGATACACCTGATCTCATTAGATTGTCATAAGTATCAAACGGAATCATGTTCGAGAAACTTTGTCACGGTGGTTCAAGCACAGTGCAGCTTTGATACATGCCAGCAGTAAGTACTACGTATTAATTAAACTAGCATTACATATCTGTGTGTATATGTATATATAGCCAGCACATAATTTTGTGCTCCACAACGTCTGAGGCTTTATACTCTTCATCTTTCTCTTGCTGCAAGAAAGGGAGTCAAGCTGGAATCTGATTTCATCTCCCCAGATTCCCACGTTAAAATTTTATCCCCCTCAATGCTGTAGTAGTAGCTGGTTTGTGCCCTTGTCACATAGATACACACTGAGCAGGCCTCTTCCGCTAGCCAGGAAAGAGACATCCTCATCAGTCTGCAAGCTTACAAGAGCCTTGACTTTAGACTTGCCATCCCCCAAACCTATGAGAAATAAAATTTCTGTTGCTTCTATGGTACCCATCTGGGATGTATCCTTATGACAACCCTGAACAAATCTGCTTAAGAAAATATAATGCCCTATAGACAGGAAGAAGACTGATCTTCTGGCAGTATAGCACTGGCATTGGACATACCTGAACTTGACCCTGATGCGACTTCTCAAGTTGCCTGGCCTTGCACAAGCTTTGGAATGTCTTTGAAATCCAGCGTTCTGTTTGCATAGTGGAGATAACAGAACCAACCTCATAGGGTTACAGGGAAGACATAGTGCAACAATGTTTGGAAAGTACTTGACTTCTGGTCTCTAGCCCAGAAATGGATTCTCCTCTGTGACAGAAAGTCCCCCTGACCCCACTGATCTACTCCATGGAACTGACTAGAATAATTGCAACATCTGGGATTCTTACCCAAAGCATTTTTCTCAGTAAGTAACAAAGTACAAGGGAAAACAGTCTAGCCCTTCGCATTTTTTGTTTCTTGTGTAAACTGTGCCTCCGTGTACAGTTTATAAATTGATGTGTGGTTATCGATTTAGGGACGAGGGTATCTTGGACCTAGATATCTTCAAGTTCAAAAGCAATTACACTTTTGTCCCCTGTAGCTAATAGATGCCACAATAGAATTTTGTCTGATGCCATAGGCAGCAGGATCATAGTGAACCCCCAACACACACGTTTCCATTTCCAGAAGGTTTAAAATTGTGTGCTGAGGCAGATGGCAGCACTCTGAATTCCAGGGAGCAGTTTGTTTCCGATTGTCATAAAACTGGGCTGCAGTGATTCCCTCAATAAAGGCACAGGCGTCCATGAGAGGGGCTTGGACCTCAAGGCAGGTCCGAGAATGGTACTTACACTTGGACCCTCACCTCCCATCCTTTGATGACTCAGACTTCCTTTACCCAGTCTTAATTTATCCTTGCTGAGTGAGAACATGCTAATCCCCCAATGATGTCATTCTAGAAGGAATTTCTCAGTCTCAGCTGCTGAGAGTTGAAAATCCTTCACAGGCCTCTCCTTTCCAGGGCCCAGAAGAGCATACATACCAGAGACACTCCTATCAAAGCTTGACTCCCAAGCAAGTTAGAATTTAGCCTTTTCTGCACAGCCATGAAGCACCCTTAGCCTTCAGGCTCATCCCACCACACCAATGTTTTGAAGGTTCTCAGTTCTGCTTAATGCGCTTCCTAAGAAGTGGGAGAAAGGAGTAAGGCTGCCATTCAAAATGCTGATGGGTAAGGGAGGTACCCAAGACACAGGTGTAGAAAGCTATGGAAAGTAGTGGCTTATGTAGAATACCCTGCCTTTCTTCCTGGTCACTGGTTCCTTCCAAATACAATTGCAAAAGTGATTTATAGCTAAAGTCCGTGTACAAAGTTATTTTTAAGTTGAGAAAATGAACCTCAGATGTCAGGGAGGAAACACACATCCAGAAATCACTTTTGTGTTAGTTGCCAATAAAGAGGAAAACTAATTTAATATCCAGTCTGTGCTATTTTAACTCTATCCCTTGGATATGAAGTTAAGACTTAAAAGCAAGGAGATACTAAGTTCTCTTCTCTGCTTCCTAAATCACTCTGTTGTGTTAGTCACCTTCAGACTTGAAGTGAAGACCAGAGCTAGCCAAAAGCCAGTGACTCTCCAGAAACTGAAGCTTGGGGAGAGGGGATTCCATTCTTTGAAACGAGAAGAGGTGAAGGAGGAAAAGGGAATGAATGAAGAAGAATACACTTTTATATTTCCTTGTTCCTCTTTCTTCCTCTCCACATGCAGATACCCTCTCACACACAAGCATAGATATGCTCTATACATATACTATCCCACATACATTCACAGATACCTTGTTATACACATGCACAGAAGTGCTCTACATATAAACCTCTCACACACATGCACAGATATGGTCTACACATACACCTTCTCACACACATGCACAGATATGTTCTACACATATACCTTCTCACACACATGCACAGATATGTTCTACACATATACCTTCTCACACACATGCACAGATATGTTCTACACATATACCCTCTCACACACATGCACAGATATGGTCTATACATATACCCTCTCACACACATGCACAGATATGTCCTACACATACACCCTCTCACACACATGCACAGATATGGTCTATACATATACCTTCTCACACACATGCACAGATATGTTCTACACATATACCTTCTCACACACATGCACAGATATGATCTACACATATACCTTCTCACACACATGCACAGATATGTTCTACACATATACCCTCTCACACACATGCACAGATATGTTCTACACATATACCCTCTCACACACATGCACAGATATGGTCTATACATATACCTTCTCACACACATGCACAGATATGTTCTACACATATACCTTCTCACACACATGCACAGATATGTTCTACACATATACCTTCTCACACACATGCACAGATATGTTCTACACATATACCTTCTCACACACATGCACAGATATGTTCTACACATATACCCTCTCACACACATGCACAGATATGGTCTACACATATACCCTCTCACACACATGCACAGATATGTTCTACACATATACCTTCTCACACACATGCACAGATATGTTCTACACATATACCTTCTCACACACATGCACAGATATGTTCTACACATATACCCTCTCACACACATGCACAGATATGGTCTATACTTACACCCTCTCACACACAGGCATGATGTGGGAGTGTCATATATCAATCTGTTGATTTCATTGGTTAAGCAATAAAGAAACTGCTGGGCCCTGATAGGTTAAAACATAAGTAGGAGGAGTAAACAGAACAGAATGCTGGGAGGAAGAGGAAGTGAGCTCAGAGAGAGACGCCATGCTCCCTGCTCCCGGGCACACGTGATGAAGCTCCGACCCAGGATGGACGTAGGCTAGAATCTCCCTGGTAAGCGCATCATGGGGTGCTACACACATGATTGGAAATGGGCTAGTCCAGGTGCGAGAGTTATCCGAGAAGAGGCTAGATATAATGGGTCAAGCAATGTTTAAAAGAATACACAGTGTCCATGTAATTATTTCAGGGTATAAGCTAGCCAGGCGGCCGGGGTGCTGGGGACGCAGCCCCGCCGGTCTTAATACTACACATGCACAGATATGTTTTACATATAAACCCTCCCACACATATGCACAGATATGCTCTGTACTTATACCCTCCCACATGCATTCACAGACACCTCTCATACACATGTGCAGATATACTTTGTGCATATATCTGTACATGTACAAAAAAGAAAAGGAATGAATGGGATGAGAGGATGGGATTATTACTTGTGAGCTATTTTTATAGATGATTTTCATTGATATAGATTCTTACATATTGATACAAATTCAAATTATATTTGTTATATCAAATATACTCCTATTTCTGTTTACAATATTGGTATGCAAAGTTGTTCTGTCATATTGTATGCATGCATGTTTCTACCTCTATTTAAGATATTTTGTATATTGTTGCAATTTTAGAATATATTTATCATATTGTACTATACATTTCTACTTCTGATCAAGATATTTATATATATTGTTTACACTTTGAGGTCAATGTCCTAATTTGCTGCACATTTGCTTAAAGATTGTTTAATTTTTTTAAATATGAAGTCTTAGTCTTTAAGTTATATAAGTATTGAGAATTAGAGGTCAATAGTCATACATGTTTGTGATACTTATAGTTAGACTAGTCAGGTTCTTTAGATGCATAGAGGTTGTATTACACATAGGTAGGTAATCTTCAAACTCTTCGAAGAACTGTAGAATGAATATGGCATTTAAATAACAGGATTCTGTTATCGTGAGACATGATTGCTCCTAGCAGTACTGATCTATTCCTGAAAGAGTATAAGGCACTGAAGATATTCCTCTTGGAGCTTATTTTCTGCTTGACAAAATTGGCCTTTGAGCAAAGAACTGCCCCTGCCTCAACTACTGACAAAATGCATTGTGTCCAACTGTATAAGCAAGATACAAGCAAAAATGACTGCCAAACATTGCCAAGACAGGGTAAGACAGCTTTTCAAATTTTCCTGCTTTTGAAAATGGTCTGTCAGATACTATAGGCCTTAGTCAAAGTTGGTTACCCCAACATTGTAAATAAGACTTTGGCTGATTGACCAGGTAGCCAGTTGTCTCTGTCATTTCTTGCATCTTTTGGAAGCTGCCTGATTGCATTTCCTATTAACTCAGATAATATTATTCCCTTCCTGGGTCTTTGATAGGGTTGAAGATTAGATAGTAATAGTTACTTTCCTCTCATGAATTAGCCAAGTTATTTTGAATATAAGACTTAGACTCCTTAGAATAGGCTAACTATTGAAACATTTAGCATATGTTTCTGTCAGGGAACAGCCTCTATGAAAATACCTCATGCCAGGGTAAAGGCATGGGGATTAGAAATATAGTAAAGAATATGGAGACACAAATAAAAATAATAAAACAAAAAAACATATAGGATAGTATCAGGAGGGTGCTTTTGTGAGTACTGAAAACTTGCCTGCATTTAATTTCCAACTGCTTAAAATATCCTGACCCCAAAGATAGGAGTAAGACAAAAGATAGCATTAACATGGTACAAAGAAATGAACATACCAAATGAAAGTCATGGGTTACATTCATATTTAAATATGCTGTTGCTAGAACAAAACAAGTCATGCTTACACCCTAGACCAAAATATTTCTGTAGGCAAACCACTCCCTGGAATGGAATAACATGGAATCCCATGTTATTTCCATAAAGGGAACTGGAACTTAGTTGGATCCTTAGACTTTTGCTTGAGGTAGGAACAAATCTATTTCTGGAGCACAGGGTCTGGCAATTGGCCACACCTGTTGACAATAACCTTGGGAGATCAGAACTCTCTGAACAGCTTGGTGGGGCCTTTGTTTGTGGTAAAAGCAGAATAACCTTGAAGGAACTAGAGACAAGTACCAACTCTCTGACTTTTGGCCTTTTTGGACCTCTACATGTTTCTTGTTTAATGTTGTTCATGCTGGTTGTAATTCTAATTTTTTAGGTAGGTTTTTGCCTCTTCTTTTCCTTGAACAATACTTGATATTTGTTCTTATTGTATATAGTTTTGTATTAGGCTTAGAATTCTCTTATTAGACAAAAGGGAAAGTTATGAGAACTCCTTCAGACAATAGCCTTTAAGATACTGGACCACTTTGGGCATAGCCTCATGTACTGTAAGTGCAAACAAAGAGCACGCACAGCCCTCTTTTCTGATGGATTCAGTTCCAGTTCCTAGTGTACACAGAGGAACATAGATTGCTATTCTTACTGTGAGCTTATCCTAAATAAATAAACCTTTGTCTTACTCCATTCCAGGATATTGTGGAACTCTTTGGTACTACTACATATACCCTCCCACATGCATTCACACACATGCACAGATATATACTCTACGTATACCCTCTCACACACATTCACAGACACCTGCTCTCACACATGCACAGATATACTCTGTACATATAACCTCCCACATACATTTATAGACACCCACTCACACATAAGAACAAATACTGTCTCACACACTTATGAATTTGCATAAACACACATATACTACAGAGGGGAAGAAGAGTAATCCCAAGTGTTAGGATAAAACTAAAATGGTGCCATTTTCTGAATGGCTGTTGCAGCAGCAGGCGACGAAGGCAGCCATTCCAGGCAGGGAACCATGTGGCGGGTGAAATTCAGAAACCTAATAGGCACACCATGCAAAATGAACTTGGATATTTATTTAGTGGGTTATGGAGGAGAAAGGAAAAGGGGGGAAGGGGAGAAGGGAGAAAAGCAGAGAGGCAGAGAGAGGGAGAGAAAGAGAAACAGAGTGAGGGAGAGAAGAAGTGGGAAGAAGAGAGAGAGGCAGAAACTGCCTCTTCTGAAGAGAACCAGAAAGGAAGGAAGTCAGGCTGGAAGTGGAAGAAAGATCTGCTTGCCTCAGCAGATGGGGGAGGGGAAGGAGTGGGCAGGGCTTGTTTCTTAAAGGGATAAGACAGACCATTACATTCCTATCTCTTTTTTATAATAAAAAGGCAGGAGGTTAGGCACAATAGGTTAAAGAAATTGGGACAGCAGATTCTCAAGATTACTTGTGGGCATCATCTTGGCAGGAGAACCTGAGAAAGCTGGTCATATCCTGGTATAGCTGGTCTCTTTGCTCCTGTCTGGTGTTTGCATTATGAAAATGTCTGGTGTCTTTTTTACCTGTTTACTGTATTGGCAGAACAGAGGACTAAGTTAAGTTTAGGAGAAAAAAAAATTTAGGACCATGGAATTGAGAGGGATGTTTCTGACTAGTTTAAGGTAGATCTTTTAATTTGGCTTCCTGGAACTCACAAGAATTTTTTGAGTTTGTGAAAATGTAAGTTTTAAGCAGCAGTATATTTATATCAGAATGACTGTGACAGATTTTTTTTGCATAATGAAAAAATATCTTTAAGACTATGAAAGGCAGTGTTATTCTTTCGGTCCCTGCCCTAACCCTGCCCACTCCTTTTTTACCTCTGACCTCCACTGCCATCTCTCTCTCTCTCCTTCTGTTTTCTCCCGGTGTACACACGGGGCTTTGCTCTCTCCTTCTTCTTCTTCTTCTTCTTCTTCTTCTTCTTCTTCTTCTTCTTCTTCTTCTTCTTCTTCTTCTTCTCTCTCTCTCTCTCTCTCTCTCTCTCTCTCTCTCTCTCTCTCTCTCCCTTTCTCTCTCTCTCTCTCTCTCTCCCTTAATAAATGTTTATGGCTATTTTCTGTGTTTATGTGTCTGTTACCTGCCGCCACCGCCCGTTCGGCATGTGCCCTCCCACTAGTGGGAAACTGTAGCCGCTTGTCGCATGGCGGGCTTTGCCAGCCCGCCTGGGGATCTTGCAGGGACTGACAACCGTCTCTGTCGGGCTAGCAGCTGCACCTCAAACATCTTAGAAACATCTTAGGAATAAGAGGCAGCATGAGAAAAAAATTTGTTAACTTGTATTTGTCCTCACACCTTAATAACTTGTACTTGTATTTTACTGAAATTTAGTGAGGTTGTCCTTTTAAACTGACAAAACCTTTCAACTGTCAAACAGATCTTTGAGAAGGATAAAATTTTACTTGAGGAGTTATTGATCAAAAAACTACAGATAACTTACTTGGTTGGCACCTAGAGCTACTCCTCATGGTCCTCCACAGGCACTGAGGGTCATATTTACCTTTTGCTGTTTAACAGAGTCTACCAGGCACCAGAAGATCCTTTGGGCTAAGGAATCTGTAGGAAGACAAGCCTACCTTGACCTGAGCAGCTAGGCTGTTGATTCTGGTAATTCTGTCCACTGTCTGGAGATCTTCAGTTTAGATGAAAGGCAGTTTTTCCCAGTGGTCGGAACTTGGCAGTTGAAGTGAATTGTGGATGGATGTTGTTTTGTGTTCATCTGTCTTCTGTCTTCTTTGGAGGAAATAGAGTACTGCTGCTAGGAGCCAACCTGTCTTTTTTTATTATGAAAAGTTTTTTAATAATTAAATATTTAAATGCCATATTTCCTAGATTTCTGAGTAATTGAAGGCTGTTTACTGGGTATAGATAAGTTATAGAATCTGCCTAGAGAGCTAGACCCAAGTTTGACTGTATTGGCTCACAACTTAACAGGTAAAGCAGTTTTGGATTAAAAGACTTAAAAGTACATACCAATTTAAAGCATGAAACTTATCACTTTGTAGTGTGGAATGAGATAAAATGAGCAAACAATTATAACATTTAACAGTAAACATGGGTGTATTTAAATTACACGTATGCACATACACACACAGAGTGAACAGGATTTGGGAAAAATGGGTGCTTTTGGTAAGCCCTACCAAAGGCATGCCACTGCACAAAATGCACAGCACTGAGAGAACAGGCAGGGAATACCTCAGTAAAGACGGTGAGAAATGGTCACCTGACCCAGCTCTTAGTTAAGATGGTGGGAAAGTTACCTGACCTCAGTTAAGATGGTCACCTGACCTCAGTCAAAATGGTGGTAGTCACATGTTGTATGGAGAAGCCACATTTTTTGAAACACGGGAGTTTTAGACATAATAACAAGAGAGACCTAGTGGTGTGACCCACCCTGTTGCCAAGCCGCCACACCACAAGCTGCACCACAGGCCATGGCAGAAAACAAAGACTGGAATTGAAAACAGCTGTCTCACGAATCTGACTAATATTGTCTGTTTTGTGGCATTAACAGTAGTGGTAGCAGGGATAGTTTGAGAAAACGTGGAGCTGATGGGACACTGGCAGAGCATTCACAGGTGGGTGGCTGATAGTTTGAGGGTTTATATCATAGCTGAAAACAGCGAACAAACACTGAAAGACCTATAGAAGAACATCTCTGGGTGAACAGGTGGGGTGTTAAAGCCTGACTGGCTCCAGTCTGGGCAACTTGAAAGCCAGAGGCTAGAGGCTGCCGTAAGCGGTCTCTTATGAGTGGTCCAAAAGAAAAGAAAAAGAAAAGAAGAAGAAGAAAGAAAAAATCCAAGGGACCCTCGGCCCCAAATTGAATGTACTGCACAGCATATGCAGTGTTAGCGCAGGAAAGACCAATCCAGTTAGTCTGGTCACATTTTTAGCTATGAGAAGCAACCAGAGATGAATGTCAGCAAAGGGCTCAACTGTAGCCGTGGAGGCTGTGGTTGGCTGACTGGAAGGGGAAAACTCACCACGGAAGCTGCTGGTGTGTGTAGAGGTTGGATTTAGGCAGATAGAATGCAGAGCTGTTGTGAAGAAAGCTGGTTCTGGAGCCCAGGGTTCCACGCATCCTTAGCTGGCCTGCCTGTGGGCGGGAAAGAACATGAGAGAGCCTGGCCTAGTCAGGAGCACCAAATGTTATGGTAAAACTAAAATGGTACCATTCTCTGAGTACCATACTCTGCAGTGGGCAGCAGGCCACGAGAACATGGTGGGCCATGAAGGCAGCCATCCCAGGCAGGGAGCCCTGTGATGGGTGAGAGACAGAGACCTATTAGGCATTCCATGCAGAGTGAGGTTGGATGTTTATTTTGTGGGTTGTGGAGGGGAAAGGCAAAGGGGAAAAGGAAAGAAGGGAGAAGAGCAGAGAGGCAGTTAGAGAAAGAGAAACACAGAGAGAGAGAGAGAGAGAGAGAGAGAGAGAGAGAGAGAGAGAGAGAGGAGGGGGAGGGGGGAAGTGGGGAGAAAGGAGAGAGTCAGAAGCTGCCTTTCCAGAGAGAGTCGGAAAGAAAGGAAGTCAGGCTGAAAGCAGAAGGAAGATCTGCTTGCCTCAGCAGACAGGGGAGGGATTGGGTGGAGCTTGTCTCTTAAAGGGACAAGACAGACATTACACCAAGTCTGAGCCCTGGAAGTCTTCTATTTGCTATGCTTACCATTTTCCTTATATTGTCACTTTCTGTAAGCTGAGGCTGATCATAATATTTTTCTCATAGCAAAGGTGTAGGATCAAATAAAACAACTATATATATATATATATATATATATATATATATATATATATATATTGTAAACCATAAAAAAGTAATTTAATAACGTGATTTATGGGGCTGGAGAGATGGCTCAGTAGTTAAGAACACTGACTACTCTTCCAGAGGTATTCCCAGGAACCACATGGTGACTCACACCTATCCATAGGAAGAATTAATGCCATCTTTTGGCATAAAGTCATACTTGCAGATAGAACACTCACATAAAATAAATAAAGAAATAAATCTTTAAAAAACTACCTTGGTTCAAGATCCTTCTTAAGAACCAAGTGAAAGCAGAGGACCTTTTCTGAAATTTCCATGTGTAAACACACATGTCTCACAGATAGTTTTAGAGGCGGTTCAGACCCTTTGTAGACCCCAGCTTAACACTTGCTCTCAAAGTGCTTATTTAATATCGAATACTCCACCCAGAAAAGTGTGCTATCATGCCATGAGATGCTTTAGAATAAGGCAGCTGTTTATCTGGTTAACCTTTACTGGACCATTGCTCGATAGCAGGGGCTACCTGGACACAGACATCCTTGGCTTCGAGAAGTTAATGGTCAAGAAGAACCAGGGCAAAGAGGCCTTCTCACGATGATGTCACCCAAGAAGTTTGCCTCACTTTGGCATCTGGCCTTCTGCCTGTCTCTCTCTCTGCTTGCTCTGGTCACAAAGGGCTTGAGAATGACAAGCGAAGAGCAGCTGTGTTCAACTTGGAATTCTTGAGTCTCCTGACCTGAATCCCTGCCATCAGTGGCAAGGCATCTGTAAACATCTGTTGTTTGCCATATCTCACTGCCCTTTGCAGATAGTTGCCATGAAATTGGCAAATCAAATGTATGATGACAAAGAATTTTGGAAAGGCATTTTCACTACGAGCAGAAGTCGCTTTTTTTTAATTTTCCTGGAATTCAGTTTCAAGCAAGTTGGACACAATCTAGAGGGCAAAAACATATTTTTGTTATTTGCAAACTCAGATAATAATCATGACTTCTGGGTTTAATTGTTGTAGAATTAAATGACAGAGTTTAAACGCACGGTGAAATCTCAACAGTCCTCATAATTTGCCCATCTCATTCTCCACAACTCTGCCTTTGCCACTGTCAGAGACCCATGGATGGCTCCTGATGGGAAATACTCCGTGGTTGACATTTCCTAAATCATTGTGTTATGGGGAGTGGGGGATGGCTACTAAGTTTCTACAGAAATAGTCAATTCAGTAACACCTCGGTGTTCATTTTTAAACTTTGTGGTTCAGTTTGAGATGAAGTGGATGACACACAGGAAACAGAAATTGATAAGCATTGATAGCATCTGGTAAAAACTGAGAATTGGAAGTTAATGAGGACAAGGAGAATTGATGGCAGATGATTGATCTTGTTTGGTATTTTTCAGAGAGCAATTATAAAAAAAGCAAAGTAGATAGTCTCAACTGGGGACAATGACCCCATATGAGGAAAAGCCTAGGGAAGCCATCGGTGTCACTACCACGTAATATCCAGGGTGACTGCCTAACAATGTTTTGGGTCATTTTCACAGAAAACTCCAGCAAGCAAACATAATTTTGCATGAACTTGAACTAGGAGCCATGTCCATAGAGGAACACTAAGGGATTTCAACATAAAGTCCTGTTAGGTGAACCTGGACTCAATGACTGGGTTACCAAACCCTAGTGTACCATAGAGTGCATCAAAATGAGGCTTACAAGTGCTTGTGGTGCACTCTGTAAACAGTGGGCTGATATAATGATGAGGTTGTACAGGAGAGAATTATAAGAAGACAACAGATTACAGTGTGGTCCTAAACCATCCACTAAAGAGCACTCATTTTCCGCAGACCAAGCACTACTCCGTGAATGATAACAGGCATATCAGGTACAAAAATGCAGGGAATGTAGGGAAACTGAGAGCTGGTCCCTCCATCAGCTGGTTAACCCTTCTGCCACGCCCTCTCAGGCTGCCACAAACATCAGAATCACTGCCACTGTGCAGGCGGTGTCAACAGGCTTATGTGCACAAAGGTTGGCAAGATGGCCTGGGATTTAAATGTCTTCTTGACCGCTCTCATCACACAAATCCACCCCCGAGCTTAGAGCTTGCTCTGCCCTGCCAGCTCTTTAGCATGGCCTTGCTAAGCCCACGTGCAAAGTCCGGAGAGACAATGCTTGGATTCACTTCTGGAATGCTTCCACATACCACCGAACCCACTCCCACTCTTACCTGCGCCCGAGGAAGAGATCCAGAAGGGCTCACGGAGCCCTCTGGCCATCAATGAGCAGTTTATAGAGTCTTTAATTAGGAGCCAATGAAAACAATGCTTTTAGTGAACCGCTGCCTCCCTTTAACCCCTGACCCACAGGCAGACACGTGGCAGTGAATGCTGCCAGATGGAATTGAGTCTGGAGATCCACACTTAACAGGACGTTATTTATGACCTAAGAGCAGTACTCATCCATTATCCCCTGGCTTGACTTGTGCTTAGTGTATGAGTGACCTCAGTCTTGAATGTGACTCCTTTGAGTTTGGATCAGGCCTAGCCTATGAAGGAGAGAGAGGACTTTGTCCCCTCCAAGTTCCCTTGCCAAGCCCAAGGACTGTGCAGAGAATGGGGAAGCCAGCCCAGATCATGAGGTAACACAAACTGTCTGAAAGGAAACCCAAAGTCCAAATAAACACTCTCATCTGGGTCCGGTACTTTGCTCAGCCCTGCCAACCAAGTATGTGTTTTCCCCATCAGAATGTTTCTTAGCTGCAGATCAAGCATGTGTTAATGTCTAATCCCAAACAACAGAACCAGAGCAGAGGTTATGGTAGCATGATAAAGAATGCTCGGCTTCATGGGTGTGTGTTTGAATTCCCCAACCTCAAGTTTCCCAGGCTGAAAAGTGCCCCTCTAAAAACAGTGTGCCAGGAGTCCCTTGCTCTCTGAATGTATAACATAGTCTATGGCCCGAAGTTTTAAAGAGCTGTTCTTTTGATTTGCTCTGTTTGGTTTTATCTTTACCCTGTATGATCTTTAACCAAACATTCAGTAAGTATTTGGGCAGATGGTTGAGAATTTGGAGCAATTCATTTAGTCTGAGCAAAGACTGAAAACACAGGGGCTGAGGAATTGGCTCTCAGGGTAGAGTGCTTGCTGCTTAAGTATGAAGGTCTGATGTTGAGCTCAATACCCATGTGTAAGCTGGGCATGGTGGTACATGGCTATAATCTCAGCACATTAGAGGTAGACATAACAGGGCTTGCTGGTCAATTAGTCTAGCCAAATCAGGGAGCTCCAGGCCCAGTGAGAGAGCCTGTCTCAAGAAAATAAGGCGAAGAACAGCTGAGGAAGACGCTAACATTGACCACACAGACAGATGCACACATGTGCACACACAGACTCCTAGTCCTGCAGGATTGAATATATCTCTGTGGCAATTGCAACAAGTATAGTAGCTACTTATGTCATGTGGATCAATGAACCCACAGAGATCTACTGTCGGATTTGAGTTATTTTACTTTGTTGTAGATCTTCATGTTGTTTTTAAAAATTCACGTTCCTTTTCAGTATTCTCACAAAATACTTTAAAGAAAGGGAAGGATCGTCATTAAGTGGAAAAGCTAGGTAATGAGAAAGACAGTCCAGAGCCACACAGCTGAAGATCTTTGGCTGTGTCCCAAGGTCCACGCCTCTGTGGAAGGTGCTTCCTCTGGGAAGGATTCTCATTACATCATCGATGTACTTTTCCAAATGTCAAACTCCCTGGGGTAGGAAATCTGCCTGGGGAAGCGTTTATCATCCCTCAGCAACCTAGTAGTCAGCTCTTGTAGAAGTTATTCTTTTTTATACCATTTTCCTGGTATGTATATGTGTGTATATACACGCGTGTGTGCGTGTGGATGTGTTGTACATGTGTGTGCGTACATGAGGGTACGTGTTTTCTCACCTTTCTCTTAAGATTACTAATTAGCAAAACACTGCAAATTTAATTTGACCTCTAATTTGCTACTATTCTAATGCAAATGTCAAGTCGATGTCCTTTGGGAAGCTATGTTTTTCAGGGTGTTTCTTTCAGAAACAATCCTTTTCTCTGAAGTATCTGCACAAACAAGCACACGTGCAATATGCAGTATGCCAGATTATAAAATTCTGGAAATACACTTGAAAATGCTGGATAATGTACACACTTCTTCCATTTACATCGTCCTAAGAAATATTACCGTGCCTGTTCTAGCAATGGACAAAAATGTATTCAAAGAAAATGACTTTCTAAATATTACATCAGAAGTAGAACCAGAAGCCAAAGGAGAAAGAGCCCTTCTCATCCCAGGACATGGTCAGATGTGCCTCTTTGCAGATGAGCGAACAGAAGCCAGTGTATGAACTTCCTTAGCCAACCATCTCTCCATATACAAGGCAGAGTGCCAGTGACAATGGGCCTCAACAGAGCAACCAGCCTAACAAAGCAGCTGTTGTTGGGGTGAGAAAAGACAGTGAGTCCGACAGCCTCAGGACATCCAGGGATGCTTCATTCAGCAGTGTTCAGCATTCTCTTTATTAATGGATGCTGTGGTCAGTTCACTCAGGGAAAACCGTTGGCATTGCAGCAATCCTGGGTTTTGAGAAAGAAGCTGCTGAGTTAGGTACACCTTGTTAATTTCCCAGGGAAGCTGTGAGAAAATTCCATGAGCTAGATGGTATTCATAATACAAACAGGCTGTCTTAGGTTTCTGACCTTCAGGATGGAGGTGTCAGCACTGCTGGTCCCTCCTGAGGGCTGCCTAGGAGATTATTCTTCTTAGCTCCGGTGTGGTTTGCCAGGGACCTTGGCTGTCTTAGGCTTGTAGATGTACCATCCCTGCAGTCCTTCATCTTTTTGAGTTAAAGCCACCATCTTAATGAGAACACTGTTTATGTGGAGTTAGAACTTCCCCCCATGACCTCATTTTATCTCAGAGACATCCTTTCCCCAAATAAGGCCAAAACCACAGGTATCAGGATTGGACTTCAGCATGCTTTGGGAGGATGTCCCCAGCTGCATCCCCAGCTTGCTTTTAATATTTGCATTTTGACAAACCATGGCTAGAATTAGCAACAGAATACTTTGCATACCCCAAAAGAAATCTTAAGAGCTGTACTGAAATGAAGGCTGTGACCTCTTTGGAAATTTATTGTCTTTTATACTGCGACCTTCCATCCATTCCCATTACTTAGAACAGGGATGACAGAGGACATGCAAGGGGCGTGTGAACATGAATGCCCACATGGACTTCAGGGACCCTTCAGGGGCTGTGAAATCACAGCAGTGTAAAATGCATGTGAGGAAAGATTTGGATCCTGACAGCCTCGACACCTAAAGCTTTGTCCCCAGGATGCTTCTCAGCTGTGTTCAGTGGTCCCTTTCATTCACGGCACTTTTGATGAAGCTCAAATGGCTTAGATGAAACCGTCAACCTCTCAGCAATCATGGATCCTGTGAAAGACGATGCTGTATCTCAGAAAATGTGTCATTTTTCCTAGGAGTCTGCTAAGAAAGCTCCGTAAACTGGATATCTTGAGCAATGCACATTTTAAACATGCGTTTTAAATAAGATCTGTGATGCTGAGATCGAAGGCAAAGTGTGTTTCTAGAATCTTGTGGTCTCTTCATCACTTGACATGGTACCCATGCCGTAGAAATGATCAAACCTATTTACTTGAATTTGGGCAGACAATGAGTCAGTGTATTCCTGTCTTTTTGAACTTCTTATCTGATAGAATGCCTCTACTAGACAGATATTCAATAAACTTTTGTTCATTATCTGGTTTTATCCACCAGAAGTTTAGCAAGCAAAAACTCTGTAGGAAATTACTGAGTGTTATTATAGGCTTAACATGGGACCAGACTGGCTGGGTTCCTTCCATGAGTTTATTCCTAATATCACAGGATAGCAAAATTTCTTCCCAAATGCTGCCAAGTCATGTCTTGAGTTGGAGATGTCTTTATACATTCTTCCCCCATGTTTGGAAAAGCTATGCTAAGAGAAAGTTCCAGGTAGAGGCCAAGCTGGCTGAACTGTTGAGAAATCTGTAATTGGTTTATTTGGTACCATCTAGCCAGGATATTGGATGAGTTACTGATGGCAGTGTTGCGAGGTATGGACTTCCCCACTGCAGCTCTCTGTGTGCAGAAACATCATAGACGAGAGAGACAGTGCCCAGGGTGTGCCTTCAAAAGAGACCTCCATGTTTTCCTCTCCTGCTGAGGGCTCTCTCATGAAAGGGATTCTCTCGGTAAAAGCAGTGAGATGTACCAGGAAGATGGATATGCTATGGGGACACATTTTACAGGACTATTTCCCCAGATCACTGTTAAGTTGCAGAGTCCCTCTCCAAGCTGAGACCCTTCCAGGCTTGAGAAATTGACAAAGTACGAAGAAGAAGAAATGATCCTGAGTCTTGATGCTGATGAACACAGAGTCTCCTAAAACTGAACGGGGATCAGACAGGAAGAGATTGGGGATACACACGTCAAGGGGCTTGGTGCATTTGCTCTTCAGTGCCGTCTGTCTGAGGGCGTGTTGGGATGAGGAATGTGAGAAGCGCAGCATCCTGAGAAAAGACCTCACTGCTGGTGCTTGGGTGCTTTGCAGGCTTTTCTTTGTTCTGTTTTCATCTTTCAATAAAATAAAATAAAGCTGACTTGAGATAATTTCAGTCATATGTGTATCCTAACACTGCACATTTTTTGTCTTGTGAAATTCCTGTGATTTCAAAGAACCCTGTCAATTTTCTAGGCCCCAAATTCATGGTGTTTTTAATTTAAACACAGGGTTCGGCAATCCTAGCCCTAAAAGAAATATTTTCGTGGTCCAGTTCTTTTATCAACTCCACATCTTGGGTGTGGTTTCATTGCCCAGCCCAGCATCCCTCTGTGCTGTTGAGAAACAAAACACACTGGCTGGGAAAATATTCTCAATAGACAAGAACCTTCTTTCATCTCACTTCAGGGTGCATAGTAGGGAATGGTTTGGGGAAAAAATAGGCTAAATTCAGATTTATATTTAATAGTGCTGTGTTTTAAAAAATGAGGGAGCAGGGTTGGGCAGATGGCTCATCCGTATGCTCTTGCAGAGATCCGAGGTTAAGTTTCTCACACTTGAATGACGGCTCACAGTCATCCATAGCTCCACTTCCAGGGGATCTGAGGCAGCCTGCTGACTTCCATGGCCTGCCTGCCATTTTATTAACTGTATGCTTGATCCACACACTTCAAAACAAGCCTTAAGAATCAAAGTCTGAACTATTTTGTTGGGCTTACTTCTCCCATGGATTGAAAAGGTGGCCAACTGTGGAAGAGAATTATGTAGAAAGAAACACAGATGAACGTTTAGGGTGTCTGGTGTCTTAGTTAGGGTTTTCTGGCTGTGAAGAGTCATCATGACCACAGCAACTCTTACCAAAAAAATTAATTGGGGCTTGCTTCCATTCAGAGATTTAGTTCATAATCATCATGGCAGGAAGTATGGCAGACATGGTAGCTGGAGAAGGAGTCCAGAGCTCTACATGTGAATAGGCAGACAGCAATAAGAGTGGGGGGGGGGAGACTTTACCCATTTAAAACTTCAAAGCTCACACCCACTGATACACTTCCTATAACAAGGCTACACCTATTTCAACAAGGCCATACTTCCTAATAGTGCCACTCACTAATGACCAAGCACTCAAATCTTTGAGCCTATGGGGCCATTTCTATTCAAATCACCATGTCTAGTGAATAAGAACTGAGACTGGGTATGGGCTGCACATGGGTGCTGCAGGTGAAGTCTTGAGATAGCCCAATGCCTCTGTGAGACTGGGGTTTGAAAACAATTGAATGGTATTCAGTTCAGGTGTTCTATGTTCACTTTTTTTTGATTAATTTTTTTTTATTGAGAAAAGGAAGAAAAAAAACCCAAGTTTCCACCTCCTCCCAGCCTCCCATTTCCCTCCCCCTCCTCCCACTCTTCTCCCCCTCCTCCCACTCTTCTCCCCCTCCTCCCACTCCTCTCCCCCTCCCTCTCCAGTCCAAAGAGCAGTCAGGGGTTCCCTGCCCTGTGGTAAGTCCTAGGTCCTCCCCCCTCCGTCCATATCTAGGAAGGTGAACATCCAAACTGGCTAGGCTCCCACAAAGCCAGCACATTAAGTAGGATCAAAACCCCATGCCATTGTCCTTGGCTTCTCATCAGCCCTCATTGTTCGCCATGTTCAGAGAGTCCGGTTTTATCCCATGCTTTTTCAGTCACAGTCCAGCTGGCCTTGGTGAGCTCCCAGTAGATCAGCCCCACTGTCTCCGTGGGTGGGTGCACCCCTCATGGTCCCGACTTCTTTGCTCATGTTCTCCCTCCTTCTTCTCCTCATTGGGATCTTGGGAGCTCAGTCCAGTGCTCCAGTGTGGGTCTCTGTCTCTATCTCCATCCATCACCAGATGAAGGTTCTATGATGATATGCAAGATATTCGTCAGTATTGCTCTAGGCTAGGGTCATTTCAGGTTCCCTATCCTCAGCTGCCCAAGGAACTAACTGGGGACCTCGGCTTGGGCTCCTGGGAGCCACTCTAGGTTCAAGTCTCTTGCCAACCCTAAGGTGGCTCCCTTAACTAAGAATTGTGCTTCCGTGCTCCCCTATCCAACCTTCCTTTATCCCAATTCTCTTCTTCAACTTGCACCTTTTAATAATACAATTCAACTCATGGGCCAAATCTCACTTAATTTGGAGGCTAAATAAAAAGGAATATATAGATGTATAATAATCATGAAACAAAAACTCAAAACCGAAGATAATGAAATGTTCACTTAAAAGCTGAATTAAAGAATAAATTTTAAATATGCTTTTCTCTCATAACTAAGTAAATAAAAGCATCCGCTTTGTTTTTTGCATTTTTCTACAATTGCTCATTTGGGAACTCATTTATATCTTATTGTTAAGTTGATGAGAGCTTAGATATTTACTGGGTTTCTGGACGTAAGCATTCATTCCTCAAAGAAACTCTAAATTCATTGTTTTGCTATAAACTTAGCCCTGGAGGATTCTCAGAGTGGTGGGTACAGGATCTGGAAAATATTTAGCTTCCCCCCCCCGAAGATATTGAGTTCCCCTCGAAAGTTCTGAGGACAACTGTTTCTCAGGCATCTCTGTGACAATACACATCCCTCCAGCTGATTTTGTGACTGCCTGGAGCAGGGAGGGAACTCTAGTAACCACTCTTTGAAAGTCCCTCCTATGGTAGAGGCTACATTCCTATACGGACCTCTAGGGAATTACCTATAAGAAGGAGTATGTATGGATTTGGGGATGACACTATTTTAATACATAAATTCTTTGAATAAATAGAGTTGAAATCGCTCTAAGTCTTTCCTTGTCAATTAAGTAGGACTGGAGAAGAAAGCAAATAGGAAAAGAGAAATGACAGAAAATCAAAATTATTAAAATGGAATCACTATTGCTTCCTAAATGGGTCGTGTCTTCTTATGTGACAATCTAGAATATATATATGCAGGATATAATTTGATGTTAATATTCAGATTAAAATTTAGGCTCACTATTTGTGGTATTTCTTTTCTCTTGTTTTGTAACAAATGACCATTTAGTCAGTCATTGGAAATCAGGGCAGTCCTCTTCCCGATGTGAATTTGTGAAAATGAAAACTCTAGAGATACTTTCATTTTGTTTGTCTTCCTTTCACTTTCCATCTTTGTATGATTTCTCTCAACTGATCTCTTTCCCTTCAAAACATACTAGCTTGGTATGCATCATACTCCCAATTCATTTGATACTGTCTATACAACACAATGGGAAAAAATTGTCAGACATATTATATTAGTTAATTGTCAAGTCCGGCCTAACTGGTTCGTACGTTCCTCAGAAGGAGAGTCAGGATGAGGAAAGCAGTAGACAGGAGACAGAAGATACAGTTGGGAGGGCTTCCAGTGAATGCTGTAACAAAAATTTATTACTCACAGTCCTTATACACCCCAATCAAAAGGGGAGGGCACAAGACTCCCATGATACAAAGAACAAGCAAGTATAATTACCTCTTTACATCTCAAAATACCTGGTAACCACACACTAAGTCAAACAACCTGTTGCCTGGCTTTTGAGGAGCAAAGCACTCAGTAGCCACACCTTTGGTCAAACATCCTGTTGTTTGTCCTTGAAGAGGTTTAAACTCTCTTACCTATAGTCAAGTTGGACTGGATTCAAAACTGTGGGCCCTCACATTGAATTTCATAAGATCCCAAGAAATGCATAACATTATCTACAGGACAAAACTGTGGCTACTAAAACTTCTAACTGGCTTTTCCATCTCTCTCCTAAAGAGGTAGCTGCTGCTGTGGCTCCTCTTTTCTCCCCCTGCCACTCTTTTCCTCTCTGTCTCTCTCTCTGCTTCTTTCCTTGTCTCTATTCTCCCTCCTTCTCTTCCCTTCTATAACCCACTAAATAAATATCCAACCTCAAAAAAAAAACCCTGATTCCAGATGGGAAACATGTGATTTCACCCTTTATATATGGTGCACATTCTTCTCTATTATTGTCTTCTCTTTTTCTGGCTTAATTAAACAGGCTTTTTAGTAAGTCCATAAAAACTAACAGACACCAGGAAATAGATGTTTTATGCATGGAAACTAAGTTTTGTCCCATAACTCAACTGACTTCCTATAATATGTGTGAGTATGAGTCTTCATTTGAAAAAAATGTAGATACTATTATTGGTTGATTGGAGTCCTGCCAATTTGAAATGACAACCCCTAGAACCTCACAATGCAACTGTCTTAGTTACTTTTCTATTGCTGTGAAGAAATGTCATGACAAAGACAACTTAGAGAAGAAACAGTTTACTGGGGCTTACAGTTTCAGGATGTCAGTCAGTGGCCATCTTGGATGGCAGCATGGCAGTAGGCAGGCAGGTTTGGCACTGGAGCAGTAGCCAAAAGCAAGACTGAGGCAGAGAGAGAGAGAGAGAGAGAGAGAGAGAGAGAGAGAGAGAGAGAGAGAACTGGGGATGACATGAGCTTTTAAAACCTCAAAGTCCACCCTCTGTGACATCCCTCCTCCAACAAGACCACACCTCCTAATCCTTCCCAAACAGTTCTACCAACTGGGGACCAGGTATTAAATAGTTGATCCTACAGTGAGCATACAGTGTGCTTTCCTGGGTCACAAGGACAGATGGTTTGAGTCCTGAATACAATGTGTTCCCTATCTTGCATGGGGAGGCTTCACTGTGATCTGAGTCCTGAACACAATGTGTTCTCCTGTGTTGCATGGGGAGACCTCACTGTGCTCTGGATTCTGAACATAGAATGTGAGCATTTTGCACTGAATGCCATCATGCCACACAATGTCAAGGGATACAGCCTGGAATACCCCAACTTGGATACTTTCATGTTATGATTTTCATGGGTTTTTGCTTGCTTGTTTGATTTTTTTCTATTTGTACGAAGTTTTCCAGTCCTAGAAAAATAGAATGGTTTTATTTCAGAAAGCAAATGCTTTGAGATCTTCCTACTATATCTCATCTAGTGTGCCTTTAGATTGATTGGGTTAGAAGGCCTTATTTTAAAAGTTGATTTTGGGTTGTTGGTTTGAGCTTTGTTTTTAGTAATAGTAAATGATTTTTGGCTTGGGATTAGAACAGATCCTAAAAGTTTCTGAGATGGTCAGAAGCCTACTTCTAATATTTTGTACTATTTATTTATTTATGCAAAGCAACAGACTCAGCATGATTGACCGTAAAACCAAAACACCAATCAACTCTGCAAAATGTTGAGATATAGCATCAAATATTCGACAAATCTTTAATTATTCATACCAAAATAAGTGAACACATTCATCTCATTAGTATGTAAGTTTGCCCTCATCATTGAAAACAGCAAAATTTTATCGGTATACAAAAGTTATTTTAAGACAAATATGTGATTTATTATCAATATAAGTTTGACTCATATATATATATATGCCTTGGATTATATAAAATATCTCAGACAAAAGGTGGTCATGGGTGGAAAAAGTTAAGAAGTCCTGCATTAGGCCACTCACACGGCTTCTCTTTTACTACTTTTAAAATAGCAAGGCTCTCAGTTTGAGCAATAGCCTGAAGACCTGGAAGTATGGGAAACTTGAGGTGTTGGTCCCTATTCTCAGAACCTTGGTTTAGAGCTAAGGGGAGGCATGCACTGGTGTCTAGATGATGCTGGTCCATGGACCACATGTTAATAATCATCGTTCTTTATAATGTATGCATGCTTCAACTTTTACTGGCATTTCTACAACCACTTAGACATTTCTAGAAAACTATTTGCAGGCTCAAATCCAACTCCTCAGTCATTATCGGTCATTGGCAATCCCATACGCTGGTCTATTTAGGATAATAACCCAATCAGCTGTTGCTGATGAGTGGCTGAATCATGCCGTCCAACATTTGCCTGTGTGTCATTCTCCCTTTTGCAGATTTTACATGTAGAACATCTGGAGACTCTAACGTGAATCTGGTTCACAAAAAGTGGACCCAAAAGTTTATTTATAAGTCAGGTAGTTGTTACAGTGAATTATTTGGTTTAAACTCCATGCTGTACATTAGTAGAAAGGCTAATAAATCCAGCCAAAGAGGTCAGATTAGACTAAATGTTTAGGGTTAAAACTTACATTGCTTTTTTTTTCTGGTGAAATCCCAATGAACTATTGTCATGGAATATTAGTTAAGATGTGTTACATTCATTTATGCTGTGGAACATTTGTTTAATGATGCAAAGATGTATTGCATTCTTTAATGTTGCATTTGTTTGACTCTGTGAAGCTGTGTTACTTTGCCTGTCTAAAACAACTGATTGATATAATAAAGAGCTGAATAGACAATAGCTAAACAGGAGAGATATAGGCAAGGCCACCAAGCAGAGAATATAAAGAAGAGAGAATTGTGAGAAGCAGGAGAAAAAGAAGAGAAGGATGCCAGGGGCCAGTCATCCAACCACACAGTCAGCTACAGAATAAGAAGGAAAGAAAGACATATAGAATAAAGAAAGGTAAAATCCCAGAGGCAAAATGTAGATGAGAAAATTTAAGTTAAGAAAAACTGACTAGAAACAAGCCAAGCAGGGACTGGGCATTCATAAGTAAGAATAAGTCTCCCTGTTATCTATTTGGGAACCAGTTGACAGATTCCCAAAGCTCAAAAAGGTAAAACAAAAACAAAAACAAAAACAAGCTACAAACTATGACATGCTTGCACCTTTGGAGATAGGCAGATGATCCAAATACACAGCTAAAATTAAAATAATGTTTCTCCAGTGAAACTCTCACCATCCAGCTTAGACTGGCCTTGAACTCATGATTTTCACACCAGCCTACCATGCTGAGATGAAATCCTAGATCTTGATAGGCATTTTCATATGTGAGTATATTATTTAGATGCTAGGATTTTTCTGTGAGACTTCATATGTAAGTTCCTTTACACTACACAATCTTGACTTTCTCCTGAGTTCAGTAAATACACATATTGTTGACGCTTAATAACCATTTAACCAAAGAGTGGATGATCATTGATATTTGTGCAGCATGCAGAATGTTTTCACTACCACTGTCACTTTCACCATTAGAAAATATGAATTTTCTTTTAAGTTAATTTTCAGCTTTTCGGACACAAATTTGCATCCTTGCCTCTTTCACAATGATGTCACCACTGAGAAAAGCCTATCTGGTAAAAATTCCAAAATATGATCTCTTGTGCAAAAGGCAGCTATTGATCATGGTAATCAAGTCTTTAAAATCTCCCTAGCTTGCTCTCTTTCTTCTCTCTTTAAACCCTAAAGCTGCTCCCAAGCCCACCTTCACACTCCACTGGGATTCTATTTCATACTGCTCCTTTTCCTTTTTTTTTTCCAAGTCTACATTAAACACCTCAAAAAAGAAGATTGCCAGGCAGTTGAAATATTCATATTTTGTCCCACTATTGAGCTTGATTTGGATATTTTATTCCCACCCTCATCCCAGGCTTCATTACAAGAGCCTGTTTCCTCTTTGGAAACTTGGCGCCCACTGACTTTTATCAAGTCATAGTTGAATCTTATTTTGTGGATATGCACAGAAAGATCAGGTCCATATAACTATTAAGAATGATCATAAGTTTTCCAAACAACATTTGGATTAAAAGCAAGAATTTTTCCTGCTTCCTATTAGGCAGATGCGTTCCTTTCTCCCCACATTTCCAACTCTCAGGATCTCAAGAACAATAAGTATAGTTTGGGAGGGAACAGTTTTCTTTTTAACTTTAAAAAGAATTCAGGGAACGATGCAAACTCTCCCTCAAGCCTTTGGGCACTCCATTTAGGTCCCATGATGAGCAGTTCACTTGGAGGATGAGATGCTAGAGATACAAGTAGAGGTGGTATTGATATGGACAAAGCAATCATCTAAATGCAACAAGTTATTTTGAATTTTATTTGCATCTTCCTTATTCCTAAGTTCTGTGTACTTTTCTACTATGTCAGCAAAGCCAAGGTCAAGACATGGAAGCAGGATAGGAAAGAAAATAAACTAAGCACAAACAGGAATGTTGTTATCTGCATCCATATGACAGAAATGCATGGCGGAAGCAGTGATCACTGTTATAGCTGGTAGCAAAGGCTCAGGTTAGAACAACCAAATAACTTCAGTTGTATATAGGGGTTCCTACTGAGAGGTAAACAACCAACCCTGAGATCCTGGGAGCTCGGTTACACCACAAATTTGTCTCATGGCTTTGCTTTCTCTGTTGTAAAAAGGAAAGACATGGTGGAAAAAGGAGAGATGCCTTGCACCAGACAGAAGCATCCCAAATACTGATCATTCTCAAAAGCTTAGACTTGAGTTTATGTTCCGAGTGTTTTCTGCCCATCTCTTCAGTTGGCAAAACAAACAAACAAAAACACACAAGTCTTCTCTGTCAGTTTAAACACATTTCTGCTCGAGAGCCTTCCCCAGCTCTCTCCAGGTTCCTTTAAGTTAAAGATGACTTGGTAGAGCTTACTTCTCTAGTACGCTGTATGCGTGCCAAGTTCTTACCCAGCTCAACTCCTGCTTAGAAATTACCTGTCTGTTCTGGCAAATTTCAGCAGGGCAGCATTTCTCTCTACATTCCTCATCATCTTGAGCAAGAGCTCAGTGCATAGGCGGTGATAAGACAGTTTTGATTTTATTCTGTTCTGAGAGGGAAAGAAAGGGTTTGGACTCTCTCTATACACAGTGTGACTGGGAACCTAGGTTCCCGGGAAGTATACACTTGCCCACCATGCTCTAGGCCCTGAACTCCACCCTCAGTACTCAAGACATTTGGTGCCTTTTAAAAAAAGGATTAAATGTATATATGTGTTTGTATAGTATAGCACTGTTTGAATTGGTATTTACAGACTGATATTTTTGTATTCCATTTTCTTTTTTGGTTTTGTTTTTTTTTTCTTCATACTTTACACTGCCTTTTTCTTCTCTGTTTTCAATTGCTATCCTGAAACAGAACTTTCTAAAATTCCACAGCTTCACATTTCTTAAATTTCTTGCTCGGCTTTATGTGTTTATTTCTAGAAACTGTGCTTACTGGAGTTCTAAAACTGGTGGCTCTAGTTTGAGGGTCGTGGGAAAATCCCAGCTGCTCCTAAAGAGATCCCTAGAGCCCTGCAATAGATGTGTGTGTTTATCACTTGTCTCGTTGCTGTGACAAACACCTGGCAGAGTCCGCTTAAGGAAGGAAAGGTTTATTTTGGCCCACAGCTCAAAGGGTCGTCCATTCTGGCAGAGAAGGGACGATGACAGGCATGTCCTTGACATTGCTGAGTCTGCAGTCAGGAAGAAGGGACTTATGTATTTTTAGATTTTACTAGCCTTTTCCTTTTGTGCAGTCTAGGACCCCAGCTATGGACTTGTGTTGCTCACAGTCAGACTGAGTCTTCCAATCTCATTTCAACATGCCCAGATGTTTGTCTTCAAGCAATTCTAAGTCCTGTGAGTCACTGTAGTCACTGTCAGATTGTGCCACCCCCTTTACCCTACAGCATGGAGGAGCCAACACAGTTTACTTGGAGCAAGCCTACTCACCCTCGCCGACCATCCAGGGAGGGAAACATAAACATAGGTAAAGAGCCCTTCTAATTTAGACAGCAATAGTCTTATTCTTGAACTCTAGCAAGATCACAGAGAGGATGTTAAATATTAAATAGCCAAGTAGTGACCCAAAAAATCTTGCCTTGATCGCCCAGGTGGGAATGTGCTTTGAAAAGGTGCAAGTAATGTCAACCCAAAACCCAACATCAGGTGAGCATCAAGGAGTTTGAGGAGCCAAGCCACAGAGAGGATGCAGCAATTCAGAGTATGTACTGAGTTCAGGGAATCCAGCATCCTCTTCTGGCTTCCAAAGGTACTATACTCATGTACACACACACACACACACACACACACACACACACACACTCATTTAAAAGTAAAAATAAAATATTTTTAAAAGGAGTTCCATTTCAACAAATCTCATGATGAATTTTAGATTCATTATTATCGAAATGAAAAGTTAATGGCCATAGAAAAGTTACATTGAGTAAATTTCAAAAAATTCTATGAGTATATTAAAGGTCCCCACTCAACGAACAATCTCCCTGGCATGTGAGAATCCTCACCCCGCCTGGTGTCATGTAGTTGATAATTTTAATGCTTTTCAAAAATGCCAAGATCATCAAAGTGGGAAGTAAAATATGCTGGTTAACAGAATCAAGATTAAAAAGTGAGAAATATTTTACCAGGCAATAAAAATAAAAGAGCCAACATTCCACGAATTCAAGATTAAGGCCATGTGTCCAAACAGTGACTTTTATTAGTCAAGTATCATTCATGCTAAATGTTTTAAAAATCAGAAAACACAAACAAGTAACTAGAATGGGAATGGCAGTATGGTAGTCATTAGGACAGTCTGCAGAAATTGCAAATTTCTGAGCTCATTATGGATAGCACTTCTTACTCCCTTTGAAGTACAACATGATCTTGTAATTTTTACTGAACAACAAAATAGTGGAAGAATCAAGTTCTGTGTACAAGTTGGCCTGCATTTTCCAGCAGTGAGAGAAGCTTCTGAGGCCCCATCTTCTGGGTCTCTAGCAGCCAGGGCCCCTCTTATAAACCATATTGGCAAATGTCACAAATTCTGTTTTTGTTGGATTTAGTAATTGAAATAGGGGACTAGTTGTCACTGCCACATAGTCTGACTCCTTTTGAGCAACAAAAAGCATTTCTCACCTTTTTAGAACATAGGTACTACCCATCCATCCATATGCATTATAACCTATAATAAATGTCATCCTGTACTTTGTGGCACATTGTTTCCATTCATTATATAATAAACTTATCTGTGTGTGTGTATATGTGTGTGTGTGTGTATTTGCATGTATGAGGTCACATGCTTGTGTGAGGTGTGCATGTGCTTGTAGGTAGACATGCTTGTGAGGGACTGAGGTTGATATTGGTTGTCTTTCTCAATCACACTCCACTTTATTATTGAGCCCAAGTCTCTTCCCTAACCTGAAGCTTATCAGTTCCAGCCAGTCCAGTGAGTCAGCATGGCCCTGGGATCCCATCGCTGCCTTTTAAGTGCTGGCAGTGCTGGACTTACAAGAAGCTCCTAAGTCAAGCTAGCTTTGCCATGAGTTGTGGACCTCACACTTGTGTAGCAAACATGGTTTCTACTGAGCCATCTCCCAAGCCCTGTAAATAGATTTTTTTTAAAGATTTGTTTATTAAGTATACAGTGTTCTGCCTCTATACATGCCTGCAGGCCAGAAGAGGGCACCAGATCTCATTACAGATGGTTGTGAGCCATCATGTGGTTGCTGGGAAGTGAACTCAGGACCTTTGGAAAAGGAGGCAGTGCTCTTAAGCACTGAGCCATCTCTCTAGCTCCCTGTAAACATATTTTTATAACGTCAGCTTCATAACTGAAAAGTCATAATGGTCCATTATTTAGACATGTTGACCATTAGTCAAACAATATCCAATTGTTAGAACTTTGCTTTTCCTATTTTTTAAATACAGTATAGGGTGATCTCTGTGATAAAACTCTGTGGATATATCTTTAATAATTCCCTTAGGATGAATCAGAAAAAGTGATATTTGGAGAACTAAGCGTATTGCCTTCTAAAGCTTTTACAGCATATATAAAAACTTACCAAAATAAGCAATACAAATGCATGGTCTCACCAACTGTCTATGAGAAAGTCTCGGGTTTTTTTTTCTCCAGAAACTTTAATAGAATATTATATTCGCTACTGTTTTCATTTCACCAAGATGACTTTGGAGGCACCTTTGGGAACTGGCTTGTTTGACTATTTTATTGTGTGTCTTCATTTTAAATCTTCATTTATGACTCATTTCTTTATGTTATTCATCCATCTTTCCCAGTATCCATGTAAAAAGCTAGGCACAAGCACATGTATTCCTGTTATCAATGCCATGGGAGGCAAAAACAGGAGTATTTTTGGCATGTGATTGTTGCCAAGTGGATTTGAGTTTCAGAGAACAACCAACCCTGTCTCAAGGGAATATAGTTCAGAGAGATGAAGCTGGACATCCAATGCCCTCTTCTGGTTTTTACTCATCCATGGGCATACACAAAAGGGCACACACATGATATAGATAGATGATAGATAGATAGATAGATAGATAGATAGATAGATAGATAGATATGTATACATACATATATAGATACATAAATAGACACACAAATAAAAAAACAAACAAACAAATAAAATAAGTAACTGGAACCTCTCTTCCCTGCCCCTCTAAAAATACCTAAAAAGATTTTGTCAGTGTGGCTGCTAACTGAAGTCAGGGCATATACTAGTCAAGTATCCTACCACTAAACTACACCCCCAACCTAACATGTAAAGTTTTGGAATTACCTAATACTGGACAAGAAGCAATTGGTTTAAAATAGCAAATAAATTAATGTAATTTAGGCTTCTTTGGCAAAAATCCAGGGCATACACACTAGAATAATTCCACTACCTTCTCTGTTTGATTACATCTACAATCAAATTGGGACATAATAACCTGGATGAGAGACAGAGACAGGCAACCAGAATAGAGATGGTTCTGGAAACCAGATCTCTTAAAAAAGGAATATTGTAGTTAGAAAAGAGATTTGTATTAACGCAGGGCTGAGGAGACCACTCAGAGAGCATAGTACTTGTTGGACAAGCATGAGGATCTGAGTTCAAGTCCCAAGAATCTGTGTAAAAGTCAGGTGCTTTTGCAACTCTAACCCCAGCACTAGAGGACGGAAGCAGGCAGATTCTAGGGGTTCACTGGTCCACCAGTCTAGTCAAAGCATCACCCACCAAAAGACTCCCTCTACTAGTGAGAGACCCTGTTTTAAAAATAAGGAGAGTCCGTTCAAAGATCTCACAGTTTGGCAGTGATGACTGCTTCAAAGACCTACAATTATCCTGCTATGTTATGATTGTCTTGGATATTTTCAGTGTATTGACAAGGATAGCTACCATCTAGTTCAGTCTCAGAACAAAGGTCTAGATGTTGCCAGAACTAATGGAGTCAGAGCCTGGTCTCTGGAGCCCTAACAAGCTAGACTGCCCTCCACAAGCCCAGCAATAAGCAAGTAATAGTGAAAATTTCAAACAAAAATAGAAACCAACTTATCCTTGTGGGGAAGAGGAACAAAGAGGTCACTGACTCCTCAAATCTGTCTCTGAGGGGTCCTGAGATGAGTGTATGTTTAAAGGCAAGAGATATACACAGCTAAGAAGGACTGGTCATGAGGAGTCTCTCTGTCCCTATCTGGGTCCCAGTTTCTCCTTCAAGATGATCTGACACGTGATCTAATCTATGTGAAAGGCAGGTTTTCCCACTGGCTGGCTCCAGACTTCAGTCCTTTTTTCTCCCAGCATGAGATTCCTGGAGAAATTCCAATTTCTCAGGAACCGTTGTTTGAACAGTCTGATAGTGCAAAGGTCTCTTTAGAACTAATCTTCATTCCTTCCAGGACAGTTACAAGAATGGTACTTCAGCATCTTTCTTCCTTTTCCTGGTGAGCACAATTCTTCCCTTTCAACTAGCGTTGCCTATTCGTCATATGAAGACACTCTGAACGCTGCCCCAAGGTTCAAAGCAGAGACCAACTCACAACTACTGATTTAAGGTGCTGAAGCCTCTGGAGGCCCAACTTGTAAAAGCATAAACATTCTCCATGGGCTCTTCCCGATGAATACTTTCTCAGGACATTTGTCATGGTGCCTGGCATACCTAAGATTTCCCAGAATCATCTGGAAATCAAACTTAAACAGATGCCCTTCCTGTCCTTTTGCTGCCTGTTCAGTCAGGACATTTTGTTTCGAGGGAGGATCAGTGACACATCTGTATAGGAGTCACCAGGTGTGTGAGTCAGTGATTTGGCAATGGAGGAGGGGATTATGTTATCTCCGCCTAACCTGCTCAGAGGAGGTTACTCATCATCTCCTTAGAGACTTAGGGAAAGATTCTCACATCATTCTGCTTTGGAGCACTTGCCCCCGGATTCCTATATTGTGAAATTCCAACTCTTGTTTCCTTAGAGACAACCTGGCAGGGTCTAAATCAGAGCAAATGAAGAGACAATACAGTACTTGACATAATGGAGCACTCCAAGATCCCCCACATCCCCCAACGCAGTTGTTTCTCCCACTCCTAAATTTCAAATACAAACATGTCAATGGATGGACAGGAACTCAAGAGAGGCAAGCACACTTACAGCCATTGTTTAAGTGGCCTTAGAGCCATGCTGAAACAGAGCTCAGAGCCCACACATCAGTCTCTAAATCTTTTATTTTGCAGTGGGTTTTAAGAACTTACTTTTTTTTTTTTTTAACAAGTTCCCAATGAGGCTTGAACTGGTGGCCTAGGGACCAAGCTCTGAGCACCACCACTCTGGGAGGTACTGAGATTCTGATGAATGCCTCCCTGTACGGGTCTTCCCTGCCATAGGATGGCTTCTGTATTTACTAGACGGCTCCCTGGTGAGCTCTATCAGAAACAGAAGGGTGCAGAGATAGAGTCCTCATTGAACCAAACGGAAAGATAAGAATACAATAGAGACTTTTGACTCAAGTTCTAAACCAACAGCATCCACTCTAGACTATTTCCTAGGGTTTGCTGAGGAGGTGCAGCTTGAAATTCCAGGACTTGAGAAACTGAGATAGGAGGATGGTGAGTTTGAAGCCTCCCTACGCAATATAACAAGACACGCGTGGTATGGTATAGTATACACATACATATGAATAAATAAAGTAATGCATTTGCATATATGGTATACAACATGCTGTTTTGATACATATGCACATAGTCAAATGATACACATACACATAGTTAAATTAGTCAAATAATTTATCTCTCATTGCTACCTGTGTAGCAGAAGAGCTTAAAATCTGTTTCCCTAGCAAATTTCCAGCGTACAGTCCATTACTAACCACCACTCCTGTACTAGACTTTAGATCTCCAGGCTTATTTAACCACCTCACATAATGATTTTATTTAACATTAATTCCATCTTTTCATCAACCTCCACCTAAAGCACGTAGGTATCACCACAGAGGAAAATGAACCGTTCAAAAGTCTAATGTAAGCAAGGTATAGGCTTAAAATAGGGGTGAACTAACAATGACTTCGGGGTCTTGTGAAGACCGGCCGATGTCTTTCAGAATCATAGCAGCTTTTCTCAATTCAGGAATGTTCTTTCTGAATGAAGTGTCTAAGCAACTCGTGGCCTAACGTGAATGAGTTTGGGGAAATAGAGGCAGATCCTTTAGTGTGATGCTTTGAGCCAGTGTTGGACATTTCTCTCCTCCCTCAGAAGCACCTAGTTTCTGAGTTCCGGTGGGTTGGTTGGTTACTGTGGTGCCAATGGAAGCTGAAATCAATAGTCTTGTTATATTTTGAGTGGTTCATAGACAGCCTAAGACTCAACCTTACACTTCTCATCCATGTGACTTCAATCTCCTGAAGGTGGAGATGGTCCCTATTTTAAAAGGTTTAATAGATGATCAAATTTGCTGTATGTTCTAAAGTATTCCATGTTAGACTTTACTTAATGAACAGTTAATCTCAGATAAAATGGTCTTTGTAAATTACATTTCTTGCTCTTTCTTCAGTCCTCATAAGAGATCTCTCTCCCTCTGGATTCTTTCCTGCACTTGGGTCTCAAACTCTGGAAATAACAGTTCCCTCCACTCTGCCATGCGTCGACTCCTCTGTCATTTCAAGGTCAGAGTGGTGCGCTTGTTTCCTGGGTTTCCAAAGCCATTGCTAATGGCTTGAGCTCACCCTAGGCTTTCTCTCTCAGTCTTTTGGGCTCTGCTTGTAGCTCTGCATATTTCCTGCTGCTCCATTTTGCCTTAAAGAAGACAGTGAACTTTATGGAAGAAAGGTCAAGCATTCCATAGCCACAAGCCAGAAAAAGGACCACCCCAGGGTACAGTCACTGGCAACCTACCCGGGCTATTCAAGGATAGATCCAATTCAATAATGGACTCCTCAAAAATAGAACCAAGTGGAAGACATACCAAATATTTTTGAACAAATACAGTTTTTGTTAAGCTCCCAAAACAAACCTTTAAAAGTAATTGGCAAAAATTTAGCTAATATTATAAATAAGCAATAAATCCTCTAATCTAGAAAAGGCTGGAATGAGAACTTGCATGAACTCTGGATCAAGACTTCTAGCTACAAATAGGCTCCTTGCTTTAATCAACATTATCTCCCCGTGCATTCTGGTCAGTAGGAAATGGTAGGACCTTTCAGCCATAACTGTGCTGAATTAACAAGATCAATGCATTTAGACACAGAAACTGGAAGCAGAGGACCTTGACGCTCCTTGCATGAATGAGACTTCCAGTGGCCACTTGGACGCATGCTTTACTGCTTCTCATGAACGCAATGGTGTAGATCTGGTGCTCTTAACTTTTATTAAGTATTTTGTAAACTTATTCGGAGTACACATGTACAGAGGAGATCAGCGGATAACTTGTAAGAATCGATTCTCTCCTTCTATCGTGTGAGTCTCAGAACTTGAATTCAGATCAGCAAGATTCTTTACCTACTGAGCTATGTCTGTGACCCCAGTACAGATTTAAATAGCGTTGATCACATGGTCTCTAAATGACAAGAAGACTATTCTAATGGCCATCTGCTTCTTCCCTATTTACTTCTCTCATTTGTCATTTCTCTTCAAAGAGTCACAGGTAAGATGGTGACTTTGGCATGGCTTCCTAGACACAAGGTGGTGCATTCAAAATGCCTACAGCTTGTAGGAACAGTCAGCAGCCAGAGAATAGGCGCTCGGTAAATACAGGTTCTCTTCTTACTTGTCAGCAGAGAAACAGCATCATAGGACTGTGGGCCACTGGAGTCAAACATCAACACATCAAATCCCTACGTGGTACTTTTACAGATAACACTTCCCCCAGTTATCACAGCAGGGTTTTCAACTAGGCAACAGACAGAACAGGGTCCTTCGTGCCTGGCCCATGGAAGAAGGCTCTGATAAACAACTAATTATACTTACGGTTCAAGGTTCTATCAGACTCCTGGCATCAGATGAGAAGTTTCTTTGAAGGAAAGACTAGGCTTGAATAGAACTCCTTATTAGCCTGTCCTCTCAGAAGGGATAATAATATGTTCCGCAAAAACTAGGTGGTCATTTGTTCAACCAACAATTAAAGTAGCACCACCATGGTTGCTTACATGATTGACTGACACCTTCTTGTGTGGACAGAGGTTAAAAGAGCAAAACTGTTTTCCCAAAAGATGCGTTCTCTTTTAAAGAAGGAGGAGAAAGAGGAAGAGGAAGGGGAGGAGGGGCAGGACTGAACAGTCGGCCATGTATACATGCACTGTACTGTTGTGGAAGAGGCCGTGGGCTTTGAGTTCAGAATGGCCTGAGTTCACATTTCCTTACTAATATTGTGGACTTAGGAAAGTTCACAGTAACTTTTCTGAGATGTGTTTTTCTTTTCTCACTATAAGATAGTAATGTTAACACGCTACCTCATGAGGTTAGGGATTACAGCAAATAATCTATATTGTGTGTTTAGTCCATGCATGGAGTAATAATAGAGCCATGTCTACTGCACAGGAGTCCATGCTGCCATCACTGAATCTAGTGTCCTGAGTATATTTGCTTGGTCCTTACTTTCACTGACTAAACAACATAAAGTTGAGCCTTAGGCACCTCCATTACATGGTAAGAGACTCATTAATTTCCTAAAACTCCATTTTACAGGTAATATTTACTTATGAATGAGTACACACAACCCATGCCCAGAGAGTCAGCCCACCCCTGATACTGCCAGGAGTACCAGGATCCACAGGCCAGATGACCCAGAGAGGGGGAAATTGTCAATGTATTGATGCCGGCCAATATTCTGCTATCCACTGATTGGTGCCTAACCCAATTGTCATCAGAGATGGGTCATCCAGGAACTGATGGAGGCAGATGCAGAGACCCATAGCCAAATATTAGGTGGAGTTTAGGGAGTCCTGCAGAAGAGGAGGAGAAAGGATTATAGGAACCAGAGGGATCAAGGACACTACAGGAAGGCTCACACAATCAACAAACCTTGGCTGATAGGGACTTACAGAGACGGAACTAACAGCCAGGGAACCTGCATTAAACTGACCTGGGCACTCTGCATATATGTTACAGTTGTGTAGCTTGGTCCTCTTATGGGACTCCTAACAGTGGGTACAGGGGCCGTCTCCGAGTTTTCTTGGCTCTAAGGACCCTACTCCTCATACTGGGTCACCTTGTGCAGCCTTAATACATGGGGAGGTGCCTAGTCTTACTGTAACCTGTATGCCATGTTTTGTTTATCCTCATGGGTAACCTTCCCTTTCCTAAACAGAAACTGTGAAGCAGTGGATTGGGGGGATGAGAATAGAGGTGAGGGAGGCTGGGAGAAAAAGGAGGTGGAGAAACTGTGGCCAGGATGTAAAAGAAAATTATTACAAAAAAAACTTAAAAAAGAAAGAAAAATTCCGAAAACTATGACTCCTTGGATTCCCGGGCTATCATATTGTTAAGTCTGTGATCATCCAGATCCTTCACAGCTTTGAGATGGTGTCCCATCACTTCAAAGGTGTTATCGTGCCCATCGATTTGAAGGCTCCATTAGGTATAAGACCTTTAATTTGCCTTTGGATCTTAGTGCCTGAAAGGTGTTCAGCTAGGCAGATACTAGAAGGCAGAAGTCTGGCCTTCTAATGTTTGCTCCTGTTTAGAGATAGACCTGTCATCAGTCTCCATGGTGTGAGGGCCCAACAGAATGTCTGTGAATATTCCATTTATCCTGATAGAAATTAAAGTGATTATACATTTGGTAAATTGCTAATAAAAAGACTTCTACTATCACAATACAGAGGATAGTTCTAGCTCTTTGAAAACCACACTCTCCCCTGCCCACGTTCCAGACACCTCCTTTCCAACTACCAAAAAGCTTTTTCAGGTAGATATCGCTCCTCTAATAATGAACCAACTGCTGAGGTCCTTGAGAACTTTACTCTTCACCTTCCAGAAGTTTCTGTGCCCTGATTAGAGTCTTCACACTCTCTCCACAGCACTTGAGACATTAGAGCTCTCTCTGGGTTGCTGAGTGATCCCAGATCGGGACTCCCAGATTGTGCCCCGGAGAACTAATAATATATCTGCCACCTCCTAAGCACAGTGGTTCCTAGGGGAGGCAACCTTCCCAGGAGACACTTGTCTGGTGAGGCGAGTATAGGGTGAGGCAGTCGCTGGAGTGAAATACCCTGTACCTAGAGCAACAGGACAGAGCTAACAGCCATCTCTAGCCCAAGCCCTGTTCTGATGCGAAGGGATCCACTTTTAACCTGGTTTTCTTTCTTAAAAACAGTAATTCAACAAAGACATGACTATTCAAAGGAAAATTAATATAGAGAAACACATTTTAGAAGTAAACATTTTTCAGAAAACTGACATATATTGTTAATACAATAAAATAGTTTTAAGTTTTATGAATAACATTAGAAGTAAATGGTTGTTATTAGACAAAATTATTTCCTGATGAGTCCTAAATAGTGTGTTTGCTATGTGAAGTTAAACACAATATTTTACTAATGTGCTCATGGCTTTGATGGAAAACATTTTGTACCAGACTCCTGTTGAGCAGGTGCCAGGATTGGTTTCTCTAGAGTGGGCATGCTGAGTCTTGGACAAGTGACTCCATGGTGATGGCTCCATTTTCCTAGGTCAGTCCTGCTAAGGTCTAACTCATCTGGGCACTCGTACATTTTGCAAATACACAGGGCTAGCCTTTGCAACAATGCATATTGGAAGATTTTCTCATTATTGATAAATGAATCAAGATGCCTATTAAGTAACTTCAGTGCACAGAAATCCAATTAAGAGAGGGGAAGATATAAATGTTTGGAAGCCACTTATAGATATCATATCTATCCTTAGGAAAGATTAAACAATTTATATTCTCACCAAAACGAGTGCCTAGTTCCCCGTGACCTAAATTGTTCTAGCCATCTGAAGCAATGGAAGGGGATACCCTGGGCTGAGCAGCCTCCATTCCTAAGCTCTGAATGGCAAAGCATACGGTTAATACTTGCCATGCTCGTCTTTGCCCAAGGCCTGCCCGCTTTCATCTGATGTTGGGAGAGGGGTTATGAAGCACGGGGAGGTGGCTAAAGAGCCATCTGGAATGCCTTTGCCACCACTGCCTTTGATGGTTTCCAGATGGAGAATGGACCACGTGCTCTCCAGCTGTTTTCTGTTCACTTCAGCCACAGCCCTCTGTGCAATAACATCACATCTTCTTTTCATTGCCATTCTAAGTATTACTGGTTCTCTACCACCATCGCCATGAACAGAACCAAATAATGCCTGGTAAATGTTTAGGGTGCCGTAAGAACCAAATATAAACCAGCATAGCACCCCATTCCTCAGATAGTCTGCTAGTTTTGAAAAGAAAGCTTAGTTCTGTCTCCACTCTTGCCATGGGAAATTACATCTCAGCAACGCTGAAGAGCCTCTTTTTTCCAAAACTAACACGAGAGAGAAATGACGGAGGAGAGGATGTGCTGCCTAGGAAACCCAGTTCGTTAGATAATCACATTGTCCAAGCCTGTGGTTCATAACATTCACTCAAACACATCTTCCTACATCCACACCTGCCAACTTCTCACAGTTTCTACACTAGTGGGAAATGTTTAAAATACAAATCAGAGTGTAGAAGCAAACAAAGAATCTCCACCCTGAGCTCCACAGAACCACATACTTCCCAGCCTTAGTCCCTATTCCTCTTCCCTACTTGCTTTACATGAGCACATTTGCTGGTTTTTATATCACACTTAGCTCCTGTTTTTATTTTTAAGCAATTTTAAGATGTTTTTATTCTAAATGCTTATTTATGTTTTTCTTTAATTTCTTTTTTCTTTTATTGGAAATATTTTTATGCAATGTATTCTGATTACAGTTTCCCTTTCCTCATCTCCTCCCAATTCCTCTTTACTTCCTCACCCCCCCAACCCACACATTTTCTGTCTCTCATTAGAAAACGAACAGGCATTTAAAGATTAATAATGAAATAAAATAAAAAGAAGAAATTGGAATAGAACTAAACAAATTAACAGGAGAGAGAGAGAGAGAGAGAGAGAGAGAGAGAGAGAAATAAAAAACATAAGAAACAAATACACACAAAAAGACACAGACTGGCACACATGAAAATTCCATAAAGAATTCAGAACTGGAAGCCGTAATATATACATAAAGGACCTGTAAGGTTTTAAAAAAAAGGGGGGGGGGAGAAGAAAAGTAAAAAGAAAAAGGAGGAGGAGAAGAAAAAAGGAGAAGGAGGAAAAGAAGGAGAAACCCCACATAAACAATCACAAGACAAATAACCTGTTTCAAAATCTCAGAATTCCCATACCTTTCCGGTTGAAATCTTTCCTAACCACCTCCTATTCATTCCTCACATCTTTACTTAATGCTGCTCTCTTAACAAAGCTTCACTGACTGCTGGCCAGAGTGGTCCTGATCCAGCTCCTCTCGCACCCTTTATTGATCTTTCTAACAATGTCAGTTTGCCACTGACTATGTGGTCATGTAATTTTTTATTCACTTTCTGTATTCCAAGCATTGCCCACATATGGCCAGGGTCTACCAGATTATAGGGAGCTGAGCAATTAATGAATGAAAACGGATGGAATTTTGCAAGGTTTAAGTCTTCTTTAGGCGCACCCCTAGTAGTCACAGCAGGTTCTTGAGCATCCTCACTCCGTCCCAATTCTCCTCTCAGACACTGGGTAACAAGAGGCCCAGGCATTGGGAGAGCCTTCCTGTTTCATATTATCATTGCCTGCCATACTTGAAAGCAATTCAATCCATGTGTGAGATTCCATAAGGCATGTCATGAGACAAAAGCAAAAATGCCTTAGCTCTATATTTGCTGCCCTTGATGTCTTTTTAAAATCTGTCCTATTTGGGGCGTTTTTGATGCTTGGGATACCTCTGTAATGTGACAAATATGTTCGCAAGCAGCCTCCACAACCAGCCTCCATCAGCTCGTTCCTGTTTCCATACCATCTAAGAAAGCACAGACATGCAAAATCTCCCAAACCTTACAGGCACCAGAACGAAGGCTCACCCAAAGCTGCCAAGCTACGATAACATAATGATATAGAGAAATGAAAAACAAGACAGGTTTCTGAGAACTTGATCTAGAGCAGGCTTCTCCACTTTTCTGTTATTAAAAAACGAGGCAGTGGAGCCTGGGGAAGCAAGATATCTCGGAAGGTAAGGGTGCTTGATGCTGAGCCTAATGGCCTAGATCCCAAGGTGGAAGGAGCGTGCCTGCTCCAGAAAATTGCCTTCTGCCCTCTGCCTATGTGATATGGAAGTGTACACACACACTTGTGCACACATGTGATGCACACTCACAATAATAACTGAATAAAACTTTAAATAGTTGAATTATGAGGTCACATTAAAGGGCTGGTGTAGAACTGACCTACACAGTTCCTCCAATCCATCTAGGTAATTTGCAGAGGGAGTGCACATTGAAATGTAAAGCTTTTTGGGGGAAAAGGGGGGGGATTATTCAGGGTTTCAGGACAATAGGCCTATGCAAGTCTACAGTCTCAGACTCACAAAGGTCAAAGCCGGCTCCCAGTGTGGTCATGAACAGGGGTTGGATCAGAGAGCAAGTGAACTTCTCAACAGCAATTTATAACACAGCAGTATTTGACCATAAAAACGGAAACCGTGATCCATGCTGCAACCCAGAGGAGATGGTATGCTATGTGAAAGAAACCAGACGAGAAAAGTCGGGGATTACATCGTTCCATTTGCATGAAACATCCAAAGAGCCATGTCTGTACAGAAAGAAGGCAGATTTGGGGTTGTCTCTCTGCAGCTGGGAGAACGCACGCATAGAGAGGGACTGCTGTGACATATTCATATGGTTGGTTTCGGTGTTTTTAGAGTGATGAAAACCTTCTGATAGATTAGATTTGTGGTAGTTATGCGACTTGTGAAAATACCAAAAATCACTGGACCGTTCATTTTTAAAGTGTGATTATGAAGAGTAAGAGAGCTATACCTCAGTGTAAGGCAATAAGCTTCCATTGAGACATACAAGTGACATGCTTTTGAAAAAAATCAAATTTCTGAGTAAGTGTGAGCATGAGCCTAACACCAAATTCTTGGCTCCTGACTATGGCTTTTCCCAGCCTTGGAGGTGACCTCCCAGAATTCTGCAGGGCATCTCCACCTGCAAGCTTCCACAGAGTATGGATCACGTGTCTAAGAAACCTCTCAGATGGAAGCATAAACCTACCAGTAGCTACATTCATTTCTAGTGGCTCTAACCACTATACATGCTGTATAAAGCAGAGAAACCACCAGGATGAAAACCTTCCAGAAAGCTCATTTTTTTTCTGCTATCCTAGATACCATACAAGTAACCTTTGCATCCCAGCTCTTACCTGGAAACCAAAATGCCTCACAGCCTCTTACCTGCCTGTAGTACAGCAGGAGACCTTGGGATATTCACTTCCTGTTTTCTCCAGTTGAGTTTGTTTCTAAGCCAACACAGAGCGATAAGATGTGTGACCTCTTGGGAAATGCCTGGTATTTGTCCTTCAGGGGAAACATTAACTCTTACTAATTGGATGAATGCAAAATAGAGCAAGCACAGCTTGTCCTTATTTGTGGATCACAGAAGAGTTCTGAGATTTCTTTTCCTTTCCACGGGCATTCATTTGCTGCAGTAGAGGGAGGCAAACAATACACTTATCTCTTTTGAAGGAAAGGAAATGACCATAGCACTTGAATTTCCACCTTGTAGCTCCTAGTTAATTATTCTCTTTTGCTCCTTCAAAGGAATCAAGCAATCTTTCCTGGACTTATTTTTCTTGCCTGGAGCGGGTTGGGAGGTGGGGGATTATGGGAACATGGGCTTTTTGTCATTTCAGAAAAAGGTAAAAGTTAATGTCCCTCTTTCAAGGTTTGCCTTCAAGGTTAAAATGGTGGCTGACCCTGGAAAAAGAAAAGGAAAAAATACAACATAAAATAGGAATATTGGATTAGGGAGCCCCCACAGAAGCTAGAGATTCATTTGTAAACTTTTTTTTCAGGGAGGGAGTTTTGTCCCCTTTCCCGGTGTTAAGGTGGGACCCTGGCGGGTGAAGGCATGGGCTGGAGACAAATACACCATACAGCCAGAGCTTGAGGTGGAGGTTGTTGAGATAAAGGGAATGCGGGAGGAAAGAGAACGGGAAAGAGAGAGACAGAGGAAGAGAGAGACAGAGGGGGCACGAAGAAAAAGAAGAAGAGAAAGACAGACAAAAAGCTCTTTCCTCAAAGAAAATGGCAGAAAGGAAGAGAGAAGTAGGCAGGACTTATCTCTTAAAGGGACCTTTTGTAGGTGGGTACAAGAACCCTGGACTGGCCAGGGTCCTGCCTGAGTGCATCCTGCCAGAGCCAGGGCAGGACAGTCTAATGCCTGAATCCTACCACCAGGCATAGCAAAAGTGTGGCCTCTGTCCTTGGTCTGAAAAGGAATGTTCTGATTTTGAAATAAGTAATCCTGTGCTACTTGGGAGTGGAGAACACGGAGGACAAAAGGCCCGCGTTTCTTCTGCGAAGCAGAGAGCAGAGCAGCAATTAGCCACATTTCCGTGGTTCTTCAAACTGCATCAGAATGCCTCTGCCCCAGTGATCGCTATGGAATGGAATGTAAGGTTGTGACTAATGAATTCTCTGCAATCCCCAGACCAGTTCTGCTGGATCCTGACTTCTAGGGTTCCTGTCCGCTCTGGTCTGGTCTAACTGAGCCTCCCTCCAGGGCACACCCTCCTTTGCTTGCAGAACTTCTGGGGTGGCTCAGAAATAGTCCCACCACCACTAGCTAGACAGGCAGGAATTGGAACTGTGGGAATGTCTCAAGTCTTGACACCAGCCTTTGAATGGAGTTTTCAATGAGCTCAAGATAACTGAATGGGGCTCCATTTTGCCCATCAGCAATCAGTGGATATGGTGGGGGGGAGGGAGGATACAAAAAGGGAAAGGCAGGATTCAGGTTCTTTTTCTGCTTAAGTCTGTAGCAATGAACGTTGTATGTTGAGCATACCCCCAATACCATGCCACAGCATCCCACTTCTCTCCCCTCTCTCTCACACCGGAGAGTCTCCTTTGTCTTCTTAGGCAATTTCACATCACAAATATGTACATGACTTAATATAGCTATCTGAGGAGCCTATATATAACCTAGGAGCCACTTCTGAGAGAAAACACAGCATTTCTCTTCCTATGACTACTGAACAACACACTTTAGATTCTCTGACCCCAGCTATACTAGGATTTAAGTTAGCCTCAAGCAGTGGTTCTCAACCTTCTTTAATGCTGTGACCCTTTAAAAAAATTCTTCAGGTTATGGTGACCCCAACCAGGAAATTATTTTTTTTGTTACTTCATAACTGTAATTTTGCTGCTGTTATAAATCATAAGTTGATCAAATCGTAAAATTTGATATGCAGGATATCTGACCTGAAAAGGGGCTGCAACCCACAGATTGAGAACCACTGTCCTAGAGTTAAACAAAATTATCTAAGTCAATACCTACGTTATAGTAAAGTGTCTGTACCAAATGGTTCATTGAATAATATACTGAAAGCAAAAGTCAGGATGGTCATACGAATGCATTTTCATGCCATTGAAACATTGAAACATTATGTTGAACCATCAAAATTGGAGACTGTCTACATATTGAAATACTCTTTTCATATATAGGCAGCTGCTTGATTTTGTTGAATGTATATAAATATTTATGTACCTATCCCCAAACTCCAGTTCAGAATGTTCCAGAAAATGTGTTCCCTTATGCCTCCGTAGCAGGTAATCCTTCTCCCAACCCTAAACAACTGCCAATACATGCCCTATAACTTTACTATAAAAATATGACTAACAGCTTTGTTTTTATCCTTTGAGCTTTTCTCTTCTTTTTGAATTCTTAAGATGAAAAAAAAAACCAAAGTTAAAATAGTGAGGGACTCGCTAGAGACTCACGTCAGCCCTAAGTCCAGGGAAGAGCATGCATTGCAGGTCCTCAGTAAGGCACTAGTCCACAATCCTGCCACCCTGTGAGGACACAGAGAACCAATGCAGAGATGCCACGCATGGGCATCAGAGATGCTGCGATGCCCAGGCAACCAACTAAATGTCTCTGAAGCTGTTCTCCTCGTATACTATGACGATAACAATGCCCAATGCATAGCTCTGATGTGAAGGATGAATTAATATACAAAGTGCATGACACAGGCTAGACAAGCTTTAGAAATGGCTGTTCCCCATCATTAGCGAATGATGGTTACTCTTGGCTAGACAGTCATTTAAAGCACATTTTGAGATAAATAACACAAGGAGAGAATATGGTAATGAAAGAATAGAATTCAAACACTGACTCCATTAAGTTTTAATCGAAGAGTGAGTCTCAGAGATGCACTGTAGAGACTGCTTTGCTCAATGCATTCAGCTTAATGCTGCTCCATTTCCTTGCTAGACTAAGTACACTTCTATTTTTTTCTTTTCTTTTATCTTTTTCTAGGTTTTGATTTTGGTTTTGGTTGGTTGGTTGGTTGGGCTTTTTGTTTGTGTGTTCGCTTGTTGCCTAATTTTAAGTCTCACTCAGTATTTCACAGTTATAACTAAATATTCAAATCAGCTAGGGAGTGTTTTAAAAATTACCCATGCCTGGGCCTAAGCCCAGAAATTCTGATTCACTACTTAGAGAAACTTACTGGATAAAGAAAATCTCAAAGCTTCCCTTGGTTTTAGTAATGTCTAACCACTACACAGAGCCCCCAACTGAATCAAAACATGATTTGTTTAGGAGGTTTTAGCAATGGTCTCTGAACTGTAGACTAGATTGCCTCACAGTACACGACTTCTGACATCGAAGGAAGACACCAGCTGCAAGACCCAGATATGTCATAACTTTCTTGTTTTTCTAATGGTAAGATGATTATATGATCATGCATGAAGGTCTCTTGTGAGTGACAGAGACGATTTCCATTTGGAAAAAGGCTTTCCTTCACCTTCAGGTCCTCTGATGCCTCATCTGCCAACAGTCAGAGTTAAGTGTTTAAATCCATGGTCTGGAGTGGTAGGTGTATCTCTCAAGAGTCTGAAATGCAAGACAAAACAGACCATTCCTCTAACTAAAAGCTTTGCCTACCTGTGAAGCCCAGACAAGCCTCAAGTCTCTTGCTCTCCTTGGTCTTCAAACAGTTTATAAAACGAGTAGAGTTTATCTTATGAATGTTAAGGAATTTTCCAGTTCCTACAATGTTGCAATTTTCATGACTAATATAATCATAAAAAATTACTCAGGGTCTTGTTGTTAACTTTATTGCTAGTGCTTAAACAAGGGGAAAAAAGAAAAGCATATCTCATAAAGTAAGCATTTTATTCTTTATTAAAATCATCGGTGCAGACATGTAAATAACATATTTTGTTTGAGTGGCATATTTAAGTTTTACTTCTCAGGAAATGGAAGGACTCTCTATATTTTGTAGAAGGAACTGATAGCTATCTAATCAGGGAATTGCTACATTGATAAATCATTAGTCTGTACAGATAAGGTACTGGCTCGTTAATTGGTTTATTAATTGACCAACTATCTTATCATAAAATGGAGCATGACATTAGTTGTTACTCGATGAAATGATCAGGAGACCCGAGTGATGTGTGCATCCCTGGGAAAATCTCTCCTCGGTTCACATAGCTCCAAGTGCCAGAAGAAAGTTCTCCTGTGGAACTAAAGGAGAGTTTGTTTAAAGAAAGGAAAACAACTTTAAATAGTAAAATAAATATTTTCCTCTGCCTGGGGGTGACCTGTACTCAACCTCTTCCCTATGAAAAGGCTGACTCCGAGCCTGTGGTTTTGCGGTATGTCAATAATTCTGAAGAGTCTGCCTGCATTCAGCCACGGGCCTCTTCCAAGCCACACTTGGACTACACTTGCCCACTATTACCATAGATAACATAGATACACTCGCGAAGTCCCTCTTTTTTTTAAAAAAAAAAAGAGTTCTCTTTATTTAATGCTAACTACAACTATATGTCAGGTTTTTACCCTTGAAATACCTGAAGGAGATTGCACCTTCCTCATTTCTAAGGCACAGCTTATCGGATGGACAGCTCTGCTGCCTATTGGTGCTAGAGTTGCAGGAAATTCGGGTCAGTGAGATAATGAAGTAAGAGTCACTGTGAATTGAATGTATTGGTCTAGTCAGCTGCAGAGGCTTGAGGACAGCAATAATGCTGCAATCAAAGAAAGTGTTCAAATGCAGGAAGTTAAACAAAGCCTCAGGGAGATGATATAGGGTCCTTGTTAGACACAGGTAGACATAGGTAGTTCTGGGGTTACAGTGAACAGTTCAGTGATGTGCATTTGAAATTCTGTTATGTGTTTTTAAAAATCTAAGGCAGGGCTGGAAATGTCCTATAGTATAGCACTTGCCTAGCATGTGTGAGGCCCAGGTTCCGTCAACATAAACAGACAGACAAATAAATAGGTAAACAGACAGACAGACAGACAGATATAGACAGATAGGTAGATAAATTGATGAGAGATAGATAGATAGACAGACAGACAGATAGCAAGAATAGAATAAGGCAGGCTTTGATGAGTCAGATCATTTGCTGAAAATCCCAGGGAAGCCTCCCTGGTGCATCACTATCACTCCAGTATTGTGCACTCTGGAAGAAGCTAAAAACCAAAAGAGTCAAATGAAAAATTCTTCAAACAAAGGCTATTCCCACTGACCGAACACTGAATGTGTGAGACGGGATATTTGTGTCCCAGGAGGGGACTTACTGGGGCCACACTACTGTTACTCATGGCTCCCTTAGTCAGCTTAGTCTGTCATGGTGAAATACTGCATACTGAATGGCGGGAACAGCAGAAAACTTTTTCACACAGATCTAGCAACTGGAAAGTCCAAGGTCAGGGTTCCAGCATGGCCAGTTCCTGACGATGCTCTTTTTATAACGTGGCAAGCCCGTGTCCATGCTCATGGACAAATCCACAGGTCACATGTGTCATGTGTGACTAGTATGAGCACTTGAGAAGTGGAGACTCAAGGTCATCTTGGCTAATGAGTTGAAGGCTAATCTTGGCTATATAAGACCTTGTCTCAGAAACAAACAGAAAATAATGAAATCTACAGGAGAAAGACCCTACCTATACTCTTTTAACCTTAATTACTCTCTAAAAGTCCTCTTCAAACTCGGTCACTTTGGAGAGTACAACTTCAAGATGGAAATTAGGGGAAATACACGTTCAGCCCATAGTAGGGACATAGGAAGCCACACAGATGATGCCCAAAGGCAAAAATGGTTTCATTCTTCAAAACCAATGTTAGGGTTACTGTTGCCATGATGAAATACCATGACCAAAAAGCAAATTGAGGAGGAAAAAGTTTATTTGGCTTGCACTTCTACTCTATAGTCTATTATTAAAGGAAGCCAAGACAAGAATTTAAATCCACAGGCAGGAGCTGATTCAGTGGCCATGGAAGCATGCTGCTTACTGGCTTGCTCTACCTGCTTTCTTTTAGAACCCAGGACCACCAGCTCAGGGATGCCACCACCCGCAATGGGCTTAGCTCTTCCATAGCAATCACCAACTAAGAAAATGCCTAATGACTTGCCCATAACTGGCCCTTTTTTATTTTATTTTATATTTTATTTTACTTTTTTATTTTATTTCTATGTAACAGCACTGGCTATCCTGGAACTTACTCTGTAGACCAGGCTAGCCTTGAGCTCACAGAGATCTGCCTGCCTCTGCCTCCCAAGTGCTGGGTTAAAGGTATGTGCCACCACCTCATGGCTATAGCTGGATCTTATGGAGGCATTTTCTTAATTGAGGCTCCTTCCTCTCTCATGATTCTAGTCTATGTCAAGTTGACATAAAACTAACCAGTACAAGCAACACATGTTTAAAAGTACTTTACAAATGCCTTTTATTATTATTATAATTATTACTATTATTATACTAACATTATTATTTTGTTATTCTGAGACAGGATTTCACCACAGAAATCAGGTTGGTCTTAAACCTGTGATCCTATTGCCTGCCTTCTGAGAGCTGGAATTAGGAGCCTAAACTAGCATGCCCAGTTTTTGACAACAGATCCTTTTGTCCATGTTTAATTGTTTTGAAGAGAGATAGTATGTAATTAAAAGAAAGGAAGAAAAGGAGTGAGGACTTAGAGAGAGAGAGAGAGAGAGAGAGAACAATGGGAGGGGAGGTTGGGTGACTTGCTTGGGTGATGGTTGCAGGTTCTCCAAACCAGCAATCAGAGGAGACACATGAAAAATTCCCAAAGACCTGGCATTCTGGGCGAATGACACAAATACACACTCCAGGACACCTACAGAGTCTGTCTCTAAGAGCAGCCACGTCTCTGTCACCATGGAACAGAGTGGATTCAAACGTGACCCATGTGAAAGAGGAGACGGAGCCAGGGGCCATCCTGAGTCATCAGAGCAGTGCTTAGGGTTGAAGCAACTGGCCACGCCTGTTAGAGCAGCGCCCTTAGGAATGCACTGCCCTTAGCGCTCACTGATAAAATCAAAATACCTACAAAACCAGAAACTTCACCTCAGTTAAGGAGTCTTTGCAAGGCCTGGTATTTGCAGAAAGCAGGATGTAGTCATTAGCATAGGAAACCCCAAGCCCCTTCATCAAGTGATAAGAATTTGTTGGGCTAAAGTCAGAAGGACTCTGCCTTCACTCAGGCTTCGGCACAGAGTCTCTGCTGAAGACGTAGTTTGGTTTCCTCACCACTGAATGATACAGGACTGGGGCTGGGAATCTCAAATTCTGCAACAGGTAAGACTTAGTTATGTAATATATTTTCAGTATAAGTTTACTGACCTGTAGTCTCCCGCCTCGACCCCACTATCCCTCACACACCACACCACACACACATACACACACACTCACACACACACATGCATGCACGCACACATGCGCGCACACACACACAACAAAACCACACACAGAAAAAAAATAAGTTTTGTTTTTCATCTTGGAAAACCCAAGGTCTGGTTCCCAGCATGGCCAGTTCCTGACAATCCTCTATTCATAACAAAATCCAAAATTTTGCATTATTTTCTATTTCGTTATTTCCTGAAATCCTCTCGTTGTGATACATGTGGTCATACACACACACACACACACACGCACACGCACACGCACACGCACACGCCCCTTGAGAAACAATGACCTAGATGTCTTTAAAAGTCCTCTTCTCCAGATCTCATTGTTATTGTAGGGTCATAGCCTGGCTACTAATAGTCTCAATAAACAAAGCTTGACCACCTTTGTCCAACATGCTAATTAAAGAGAAAAATGATAGCAAAAAGCAGGGAAAAGAAACTTAATTCAATGTGGCCACTGTGGGAAAAGGAAGAGATTAAGATTTCCAGGGACCCAGAGTCCATCTTCAGGGCACTGATATGAGGTACAGATTTAAATAGAAGGCCAATAGGATGTATAATTAATTAATCCTGGTCAAGATGTGGTCCAGCCCATCATTGCCTTCCCTCGGGTCTATGCTGAAAAGCAGTCCAACACGTTCTCAGAACTTGGTAGAGTAACTTCTTGAGAGGTAGATTCTTCCTCTAGCAAGCAGGACTTTAGCTTTTCTCTTCCCTAGCACGAGATTCCTGTGGAAGTCTAATTCTTGGGGTCATTATTCCAATAGTCTGATAGCCAAAGGAAGGAGTACTCTATCATTCTTTAGAATATCTTCATTCCTGCCAAGGAAGTTAAGTTATAATTTTATTTTGTAAATTTTTATTCATAATCACAAAAAGAGTTGTTATGGTTGTGTATGCATATGTGCATGTGTGGGCACTAAGATGCCTTGATGGTGTGGGAGGTCCTTCTATCTATGTGTTGCTTTTATTGGTTATTGAATAAAGAAACTGTCTTGGCCTGTGATAGGGCAAAAGACTATCGCTAGGCAGGGAAAACTAAAGTGAATGCTGGGAGAAAGGAGGCGGGTCAAAGAGAAGCCATGGAGCCCTGCCGGAGCTGGACAGAACTTTAGCCAATAAGCGACTGTCACATGGTGATACACAGATTAATAGAAATGGGTTAAATTAAGATGTAAGAGCTAGCCAGTAAAAAACTAGAGCTAATGGGCTAAGCAGTATTTTAAATAATATAGTTTTTGTGTGATTATTTCAGGGCTAAGCCCCTCCTCCATCACCTTGACTCATGTAAGATCAGGGAATCAGTTCTTTCCTTCCACCATAAATTCCTGAGTTTAATTTAGGTCCTCAAGTTTGCATGAGCGCTTGACCCACTGAGGCATCTCACCAGGCACAGTTTCAGGTTTTTAAGGTCTATCTATGCAGAGCAAGCATATTAGGCCTGCTTTTCTGATGCATCTGGAGCAGTTTTTTCAAAACAAGTTTATTTGCTTACACTATGAAACAAGCTGATAAGATGAACTTAAAAAAGACAGAAGAAAGCAAAGGACCACATCTGAGCTGTTTTCAAGGCTGCTACCTTTAACTTGCACAGGCTGGAGATTTTTTTTCAGCAGTGTGTGTTCAAAGCATACCCTAGTGTAAGAGAAAATTGCTTGGAAAGTTCTCTGCCATTCTTTCAAAAATCTTCTGCTCTCCTTCTCTTCCTGCTCAAAACCTGATTTCCAAAACCCAGATAAAAACCAGAAACCCCTAAGAACTTCACTGATATGGCTTACCTCCAAGTTCATTTCCAAAGCCATGAATACTTGGACAAGAAAGGTTTATTTTTCTTCACAAAGCACTGTATTCACTCTGAAGGTGTTGCCAGGTGATATGAATATCATTTGTGTGTCAAAGGCACCTTGCTGTGACCACTGTTTTCAGTTTATATGAACAGAGCTCAAGACAGATGCCTTGGACAGAGGCTGCTACACACAGGTTGTAAATTTATGAAAGTTAAATAACCGAAACTTAGTATTTTATCAGCTCCATACGCAAAAGGGAAGTGTGGAAGGACATCATGCTTGAGTTGTCTAGCGGTGGCTGGATACTGTCCCTGAACTGGCCTTCCTTCTAGGAGACCCTAAGAAACACTGTGACCCTCTAGCTAAAGGCAGGGCTTACGGAGGTCAGGTGATTAATGGCGTTTCGACTGAAGTCTAACTCACAGCATGTCCAGTGGGTCCGCAAGTCCATTCCGTGGTTGTTTCCCCAGTTCCAGAATGAATAACTGGAATACATACACTTAGATGTTGGCAGAATTCCTACATTGGTTCCCTAACCTGTGGAGTGAGGGTTATTATGGTTGGAAAAGGCCAAAAGGAAGCCGCTGGAATCACCGCTACCAAGGAAAACAGTGAACTAAAGACAGTATTGCATTCCTGGAGGATTTGCAGAAATTACTGCCCCTGTAAAAGACTTGAAAGATGTGGAGGTGGTGGTTCTGCCACAACTCCCTTCAACTGTGCTAGCTAACCTGTGCAGAGTCCGGAAGAATGTCAGTTGGCCATTGCAAGCTTAATCAAACAGTAATTCTGGTTGCAGCTGCTGCGCCAGAGTGATGCTTTGACTGAGGTAAAGTGCCTTTACTTAATCCACCTCCTGGAGCATGGTATACAGCTAGTGATCTAGAAAATGCCTTTTTGTCACTGCTGGACTGTGAGGACCATCGGAAGCATTTGATCTCAGCTGGCAAGGCCAGCAGTATACTTTAATAGATTTACCTCAAAGGTGCACTAACTCTGCAGCCCTGTGTCATAAGTTAGCTTGTATGGATCATGATTGTCTTTTCTACAAAATATCAAACTGGTCCCCTATATGGATGACATTATGATGATTGGACCAAGTGAGTAGAAGGTAGCAACCACTTTGAACTTGTTGGTAACACATATGCACATTAGAGAATGAGAGATAAACCCGACCAAACTCTAAGGGCCTTCTACCCCAGTGGAATTTGTAGAAAACCAGTGGTGTAGGGCAAACATCATTAATTTTTTTTCATAATGGGTAGTTTCGTAATTGAGCTGTTCAACTTCGGAAGGAAGCAATGAAGAAAGGAGAAATAACGACCTCTGTAGGACATTCTCAGTGGGCCTCTTGCATTCTAGGAAGACTTCTTCCAACTCAAGGTCTGCTCACTTATTACAAATCACTCTAGAATAGTTCCTCCTTGATTTTACTTCCACGGTCAGTACCTGAGAAGACTGTCCTTGAGGGAAGGACACGGCTGGGGGTGCAGCAGACCACTCAATAACACTTGTTTTTTGTCTTTCTGCAAAGAAAGTTAATGAATATAGATAGCTTGGCATCAGACAAATTAATGTTTTACATCTCTCCATCTGTTTTCAAATCTTGTACCAATGGTTTACTAGACAGAAGAGACAGCAGCTTTCCCTGTGGGAAACCCGGGGTGGAGGTGGTAGCTTGGAAAAGAAGTTGTGGTCATGATTTAGTGGGGGTGGGTGAAAGGGGGAGAGAGTGTAGGTGTGTGTGATGTGTGCTCACATGCTACAGCTTATGTGGATGGCCAACTCTGTTGGTTTGGAGTTGGTTCTCAACTTCTGTCTTCACATGGGTTCTGGAGTTCAACCTGATGTCATCTGGCTTGTATCATCCATTAGCAAGAGCCGTTACCAGTTGAGCCAACTCATCAGCCACATATATCTCTCTTTCAATATTCTTGGAACATCTCCAAAGAACATCTCCAAAGAAGGATACATCTTGTATTCTGCTTGAAGTAAAATTTCCATTCAAGTATTTTTTTTTTCAGTTAGAAGTTAGCCACAAAATTTCAGCTTGAAAGAATAGTTTAAAGATCTATTATCCAACATTGTGACTATAATTAGTAATATTTTGTTCTGTTTTGTAAAAAAAATATGTGTGTGTTTCATATATATGCATGTATGTGCCCCCCAAGAGGCCAGAAGAAGGAGTCAGCTGCCCCTGGAAATGGAGTTACAGGCCTCAGAGAGCTACCATTGGGGTGCTGAACTGAACCCAGGTCTTTGTGAGAACAAGAGTTCTTTTTATCTTTTTTTTCTTTTTCTTTTTCTTTTTTTTTTTTAAGTTTTTTGAGACAAGGATTCTCTGTAGCTTTGGAGCCTGTCCTGGAACTAGCTCTTGTAGACCAGGCTGGCTTCGAACTCATAGAGATCCTCCTGCCTCTGCCTCCCAAGTGCTGAGATTAATACCATGCGGCACAACTGCCCGGCTAGAACAAGTGTTTTTAAGCACTGAGTCATCTCTCCACTCTCAGCCTCTAATATTTTGTTCTAAAAAATTATTGAGAGGCCAGGTTTTTAGTCTTCTCACAACAAAAAAAAATTGACAAACTTGGTGAAGTAATGCATATGTTATTAGCTGTTTTGTTATTCCACAATGCAAACATATTTCAAAACTCATATCGTACATGATAAACAAAAGCTTTTAATTTGCCAGTTAAAAATCAGTGATCTAGAATGTGTCTAACTCGATACTTTGGAGGCTCGGGAAGTTTTTTTGTTTGTTTGTTTTAAAACAGGGAAAGAAAAAGGTCAGTTTTCATTTATTTGGACTTTCTTCCCTTTTAGTTTTTAGTCAGTCTCAAACAAAATAACTAACTGGGAGCAGGAAAGTTAATGACTTACAGATCAAGTGAACCTCATAGACATACGCTTTTATACCAAACTTCTCCAGCTATCAGGAGGAAGAAGATGTAAACTTTAGGCATGAAAGTCCACAGCACAGAATGGTACACAAAACTGAAAGTTATGCAGAGACAGAACAGCTGGAAGGCAAGGACAGAAACTGCTCTAGCCACAGAACAGCTGGAAAAATTGCATGCGTTTCATCATGCTGAGATTTCATCTTTGCCACCAGTTCTTGAATGAAATAATTATTGCATTCTTATGTCTACCATGTATTGTGAGTATAATGTTTAAACCACTTAGCTATAGACTGTGGACTTTTATGGAAGGGGCTCAAACCAGTTGTGTGTCTGATAACCCAAGACACAGGCTATCTATTTCCTTCCATGTTCTTTCTTCAAAGGTCTCATATTTGTTTCAAGGGAGATCTAAATAGACTCTCACGGTGTGCTGTAGTAAACATAAGTCTGCTTCACACATATGCAATCGGAGCCCAACTGAAAGGTGGGACAAATCAGGTTTTTCAAAACGTGAGATATGGCACTACATCAGAATCTAACTTGGGGTCTCTTGTGGCTTACTTGGCCTAGTTCCCAATATGGGCTTCTGTCACAGCATACATTTTCTCATAGCGAGATCTTCTGTAGGTGTCCTGGCACCCTTGCCCAAGAGCTCTAGGGACGGAGTTTGTCTCCAATAGCTTAGGACAGCTTTCTCTATTTAAGACAGAGGTTTGGTCGGAGCACTATTGTCATGGTTTCTCACTGTTACGGTTGAAGACGGTCTTGCAACATCTAAGTTTTTTATGCTAATGTCCTCAATAGCCTGAGCCTTCCTGACACTAGAGGAAAACTCCCAGTAGGGAGCCAAAGTTTATTCTCTTGGGACATGCTCTGTAAGCCTGAGACTAGTCAAGACAAGATGAATCCTAAGGAGGTCTGCCATCAGCGCCATATTGTACCACAAACATCACCATAAATCTTTTTGTTATTGATTTTTTGTTTGTTTATTATTTTGAGACGAAGTTTCAATTAACCCGGGCTAGCCTTGACTCCTGATTCTTGTCTTTAGCTTTTGAGCACTACATTACAGACAGGTGAGTCTCGAACCTTAGTTCAAGGTTGGCTGTGCTCTGTAAGGTTGGTTTTACCTCACAAATGTTGCTTGTGGCTTCTTCATTGTTCTTCCCAGTACTCATGTCCACCTGTCTTAATTTGGACTGCAGTATCAAACTACCGTAAAGTAGTTCATTTAAGGAATGTATTTATTCTATCGTCTGGAAGGTAGAATTCCAAGATCACAGTGCCAACATAGTTGGCATCTGATGAGGGATCATTTCTCAGCTAGGAATGGCTTCTCTTTCACAGTGCTCTTAGGAGACAGAAGTGAAGAAGACTGTGGAGCAGGGTAGCTCTCTCCTGTTTCTCCTTATTAACGCACGAATTATATCATGAAACTCTCATCTTCGTGACCTCAGCTAAGCCTAAACATCTCCCTAAGCACCCCATTTCCCTTGGGAAATTAAGGTCTGAGCATAAGAATTAGTGAGAACAAATTTTAGCATGTAATACCTTAGTTAACAGTGATACATGTTTCTGACATGGAAGATGGAGAACACTAACCAGTAAGTTGTTCTGCAACATCCATAAAAATCCAGGACTGACATCATTGAAATTCCATGGTCCTTCATTTTCTTCATGAGTCGTGGAAGACCTAGCTGCACCTTGATTGCATGATGGAATAGGAGATCTCTCTCTTTCTGTACTGATTGTCCTTACCCTTATAACATTAGGTAAGAAAGCTGCCTTTTCAACTTAGAGGATTATATTTTTTTAATCTTTTTAAGAGAACTTAGGCCTTAGAGTATTTTGAGACGTTAGCTAAAATATACCCAAACTAAAGTGTCCTAGAAATAGCATTAATACTTTTTCTACAGATATACTATACTTTTTCTAGACACCCTCTACTTTTCTCAGTGTTTGTCCTCCAGAGTGTTCCCCAGTCTCATATCGTGGCTCGTATTGATTTTCTTTTATCTATTTTCCCCAAAGATAAACAAATGTCAATTAGACTCACGCATCTCTTGACACATCTATATTTATCAAATAAATTTTTAAGTTGGAAATCAAACGAAGCTAGAGAGACCTCATTGAGCAACCATAACTGGCATAGCACGAAATATTTTGCTGGTCATAAGATTTTGGAGAAAAGTAGTATTCAAGTAGACAGTCTGGACAAAAGGAACACTGGACTAATGTCAAACTGCCCTTGCTCTAGTGGTTTGAGGTGACTTTCCTTTGTTTTCCTTGAGTTTCCAGAGAAGGATTTAGCCAGACCCTTTTGCCTTTATCACATATAGAATCAGGGTTGCCAGGGGAACTGGCAGTCGGCCTTTATGTACGTCCCATATCCCTTCCTTGTTGTGATAATTGACAGAGATAGTGTAGAACTCATAGACAGATGGTGTAGAGCCCATAGACAGATGGTTGCCCGTATACTGTGTCTAAATTCTTAAAAGTTAAAATGAGGTTTAAGCATGGTTCAAACCTCATTTTGGTATCTTCCATTTTGATTAAAAAATAACTTTAATACCTTGCAAATAAGACTCAGATTTAGAATTCTCAAATTTCTTGGAATTGTATAGAATATATTAATGTTTGGATAATTAGGCCTGGATTATTAGACACATTTTATACCTCACTGTGCCTTGCATGGGTTGCACATATACTACTTTCACATCTAAAGGTTTCCCCACATTGGCTACAAGTAGTCTTACAATCATCCCTCAGTTATAACTGTAAATACCCTTAGAGAAAACAGACCCTTCAGGTCCTGAACAGAAACTAGGACTGTGATTTCTGGAGGAAATATAGGTCAGAAAGAAGGGAAGCACCATGAAAGGATAGCCAGAGGAGCATGGCCAGTAGAAAGTTTTCATAGTGACTGACAAGGCAGGTAGCCTTTGGTTCAAGCTGCGCTGTTCCTTTTTATCTTCACATTACATATCTACACAGCTAACTAACCATGAATCAAAGATATTTGGAAAGAATTGCATTTTCCCTGAATAGATATAATTTTCTTATCATTATTCATTAAGAATTATGTTATTTATATAGCATATGCTATATACTTATATATAGCATATACAATATATTATAAACTAGAAATGTCTTCATTACACAGATGTGTGTTTGTAAGCTGTAAGGAAACACTGTTGCAATTTATATAAGGGCCTTGAGTATCCACACAGTTGTGGCTGTGAATAATATTCTTCTGTGATGTAGCCATCACAGTCATAATCAGAGTTGGCAGGGGACATGGGGAGGGGGTGGTCCTCTAGCCTAAAACTTTGTTTGAGACCCAGATTCTTTTGTTGGCCTTTTCTGACTAGATCACAGGGAATCTGGAACCAGTCCTCAGTGATAACCGGAGATGACTGTACAAGGGTGGTGCTTTAGTTTGTCAACAGCGAGAGTTGTCAGGTTGCTAAGTCACTTTAGAATTAAAATAGCAGCATATCAGTAGGACAAATTCCAGAGCCAGGCAAGATTCCTCCTCTAGACAGCTGCTGCCAAAAAGTGCCATTTGGGAAACTCCAAATTCTACAAAGCTTTCTTCCAAGGGCCTCAGAATGTCTCCTTCTCTGTTGACATCAGAGAAGGTTTGCTTCTCAGTCCGAGAATGGAAGTGAATCTGAGAACAAGATCAGCTTCGTCAATGCCGTTATGGCAGGACCAAAAGAAACATAATGAGACAGAACCAAAACGGAGCCCATCACCTCCATGAACTTTACATGCCTTTTGTGAAATCTTCCAATACCTAGCGACCTGGGCCCAGGAGCCTGAGAGATGGGCTCTTCCATGGTTCCAAGTCCGTGAAGTGGAGAGTATAGAACGGTTGTGTATTACTCCAGAAAACCCAGAAAAACAGAACCAATAGAAGGAGAGACAGAATGAGATAAGAAAAGAGACAGAGAGGAAAAGGGAAAGAGAAAGAGAATGAAACAGGAAAGGGGGAGAGAGAAACATTTAAACAAATTTAAAAAGACACATATTGATAAGATCTAGAAATTTGAAAACTGCAAAGTAAATTAGCAGGCTAAAACTCTATGGAAGCATTTCAGTTGCAATTCAAGCCCTGGAGCTGGCAAAAATTCCCGATTTTCCCCTTAGGGCCTCCAACTAATTGAATGAGTTGCTGTGAATGTATCTGCTTTGGAAGAAGTCCTTATTAAAAGTTTAAATGCTAAATGCATTGAAGGGGTTCCTTCGCAGCAATATCGAAGCTAGTGTTTAACAAAACAGTTTCTTGTCCTCCTCAAGTTGACTCACAAGGCTAACCACCACGGGCGTCACGGCTAAAGCATTCTTGGAAGCGATATCAGGTAATTCTAGTAAAACTCAGACCGTGTTTGCCAAGTGTTCTCACGTTTTTAAAGTTGTACTTGCATGCGTTCATCTTTCCACTCTAGCTAGGAAAATACTGCTAGCCTCCGAGAGAGCAATGGGCAGGAGCTCCAGGTTTGATTTCTGTCCCAGGTTGCTGGCAGGCAAACTGCCCTGTGCTGAGGTGTCATATAACCCCCACGAGGTCGCAGCTTTACGAGGCATGACTGCATTTCCACAGACACAGTGTAAGGCCAATTGTCAGGACATTCTGTATTTGGCAAATTGGGGCAATGAACCAAACCTCATAAATAAAAGCAAGTCGGGTTACTTATAATTATGCTTCCAGACCACTTTCTGAGGCCAGACACTCAGGACATAAACTTACATACTCATTTCTCACACAGCGCTTTTCCTGGCTTCTTCTTCGCTTTCCATTAGAAAGGAAAGTATCTGTTTTTAAAAGGTACTTTTCACTTACACACGATATCTTATGTGCACATATTTGTTTGTGTGCCATCTGGATTAATTCGTGGCTCATTAAGGGTTTTAAATCAAGTTTGCCAAGCTCTGTAGACACTCAAGTTAGAACTCACAAAAAGTTTATTAAAGAAGATGAGAGAAATAGATGTATAGGCTAGGAAGTGGTAACTCTAAAAACGATAACAATAGCGTGAATTCAAACTAACAGGTGGATTATGTATACATCAATTTTACTTAAATGTGACAGATGGGGCCATTTATTGCTATAACATTGCCAATGTTTAAATTATTTACCAGAGAATCACAGACAATAACCCAAGAGGCCAAGACTCAAGCAGTTGATTTCCTTGTAGAAAATGGCAAGGGGTTAAGAAGGGTGCCCCTCGGGGGCTTCTCAGTTCTGGGGTATCGAGGAGCCGGGAGAGCTTCTCTAGACTTACAGAGCGGCCTCAGTTGCTTGAATGGAAACTAGTCTTCAGCAGTCACAGTGGCACCTCAGGTGTCTGCAACATGTTCACCATACTTTACTTTTATGTGTACCATCACAGCAGAAGTCCAAGGCCTAGGATCTCTTCTGAGTTCTCAGAAACAGTGACAAAGGGGAAGGGAAAGTCTGAATTCAAATGACTTGAGTTTTTGTCTTTACTTTTCCATCATTTATTGAAAGTTCACCCATGTAGGCAACACCAAGGTCACAAAAAGACTGTGTTTCCTACATACCATATCTCAGACATAGTAGTACAAATAAATATATAAAGGACATTATTGTTGCCTTTCATCAACTCTAGCTTTAGATATCAAAACAAATATAAATAATTGTCGTTAGGTATCCCTTCTAGGCCTCCCTGTGAGTACCAAACTTTTTTAAAGTTAACTAAACATAGGGTAGTATAAAAATAACCAGCACAGGCTCTATTCCAGCAAATGCATTCTTAGGTTCAAGAGTATCTATATAGGACAACGCTCCTGAAAACTAGTTGACCTTGCTCAAATCTCTTTATAAAATACTATTAAATTTACATGTAACCTATATACACTCTCTTGTGTACTTTTTAGAATACGTAAAATACCTGAAACAATACCACAGCTATATACATAATCATACTACGTCATTAAAGCAGTAAAAGCAAGCACAAATTGCTCAACATGTTCAATATAGATACAATGTTTTTCAAATATTTTTCAATTAATCATGGCAGAACCACAGATATGGGGGTCTGGCTGTACTCTTAACTGTAACATAGTTGGTTAAGTTCTAGATTTATATGACAATGGCATATGGGCAGAGAAGAGGGCCTCTGAAGCAGTAAGCACTTGTCTTGCCTGGGAGGAGCCTCTGATGTCATATGAGAGATGCTCAGAAAAATGACCACAATGGTCAGTGGCAGGTAGGATTGCCGGGATGCTGGCTGCTCAGTCAGGATTTCTTCCAGAGCAGCTGCAAGCCTGGGGACCTAGGGTCTGAAAGGGTGGTGACAGTGGTGAAGACGCTTCGGTACCCTTCTCCTTGGGCCCAGAGTCAGTCATTGAAAGGATCTGTAGTTCCAAGAGTTTCCATGGGGTCGAAGAGGGGGTGAATGGGTCTTCTAAAATGTACACTCCATTTGTCCTGGGTTTGTATGCTTCTTCTGTCATTGTTTTAAAGACGATAATTTTGCATTTTAATTAGCAACTTAAAGTTTCAAACGAAGCTGTCCAACATCGTACTGTCCACAGAAAGGTATTAATCACTGAATGTAAACTCCCAAGTCTGAGAACGAAAAACATGTAAGCCCAACAACACCCCTAATCTCTGATTTCAAGAGCCCTCTCAGAGAAGCCAGACACCCTGTGGGGCAGTCTGTGAAGTCCCCGGGTCAGCCCTTACACTTGCACACTGACCAAATACTCTGCTGCACTTCCACAAACTACGCAAAAGGCCTACGTATTAACATCTGCACAGAGAGCGAAATCCCTGGCAAACGAACTGGAGACGGCTGTGAAAAACCACGATCCGTATGCATTTATTAACATATTTTGAATTGTTAGGATGACCTAACCATTGCATAATGTAGACTTGTATGATGAGTTCACCGATCATTGAGAAGCTGAAAGAAAATGTATTTTCTTGATTTCTCTAAGACTGTTCTGATGTCCCTAGCCAGTCCCCTGGCCTCAAGGTAGCTGAGCGGTGCATGGATGGGGGGGGGGGCAGAGGCGGCAGGGAGTGAAGATTTAGCCTCTTCATATGTCTTACTTGTCTCTGTGGTTTCATCTTGGAACTTTCAACACCCTTCCTTCTCTAGACTGAGTTCCAGGATGGTATGAGCAGTGGTTCTCAGCTTTCCTAAAGCTGTGATCCTCTGGTTCCTTATGATGTGTGGCTCATTGTTACTTCATAACTAATCTTGCCACTGTTGTGACTCATAATGTAAATATTTTTATAGATAGAGGTTTGCCAAAGTGGTCATGACCCACAGATTGAGAACCATTGGTGGACTAGCTGGCTGTCTTGATGTAGCCTGGGGAAAATACATTTCTAGGACCTTGGCTGTGCCCCCACAGGTCTTTGCTGTCCTCTTCAGTGTCATGGTGGATCTGGGTTGTTTTCTGGCGATTGTTGTGCTGGCGTTGCTGCTGAAGGCAGGCTGCAGCTGGTTGTGTTCATAATGTACAGTGTGCTTCTCTCAGCTCTTTTAGGCCCAGGAATTTCCCCGATGACCCAGTCCTTCCTGAGTCCTCACCAGAGATGCAAACCCCGCCTGGGGTCTATCACACTTTCTCCCGGACACAGTTACAGGTCAGGTTTGCTTTGGAATTCCAAGCTCCGGGGTCACCGGCCTTGACGCTGAGCGTCAGGGAACTTTTCCTGGGACGAGTGGGAGTACTGAGTCTGTCTGCACTCTTTGGAGACATTGCTCAATTCCATGTTGTCTCAGTTTATTCTCCACTGTTTTTACTTCCCTGTAGCCTCCAGGTTTGGCTTGATTTGCATCCCCATGAAGAATTATGCTGAAGTTGTAGTTCACAGTACTTTGGATTGTGTTCTTATTTGGAAATAGAATTTTTAAAATATTAATATCAAGATAAAGTCAAATAGAAGTAAGATGGGTCCTGATTCCTAATATTACTGATGTCTTTATTTAAAAAAGAAAGAAAGAAAGTATGGCAGGGTGGTGCAAACCTGTTGTCCCAGCATGTGGGAGCTGGAGGCAATAAGCTCTGGAGGTCAAGATCATTTATAGCTAAACTTGCTAACTACAGCTCATGAGCCTGGGCTGCACGAGACTGTCTCAAAACAGCCACAGTGATGAGGAGAGAGACATAGAGAAAAGATACTAAGGAAAAACATCGTGCCGCGATGGAGACCGTCTAAGGTGCTGTGGGCCCAAGTCAAGGACTTCCCAGGATCTGAGCTCAGAGGAAACAAGAGAGCACAGAAGGCATGACCTTGCCAGTCCCTCAAAGTTGGACTTCTAGCTTCAACCATGAAACCATAAATTCCATGGTTTTTAAGACACGTGCCTTGTGGACCTTCATTGTAGCAACTCTGGGATGCCGTTATTCCATCCAGGGCTGAAGAGGGATCTCCTGGGAGGAAGCCTCCACCTTGAGCAAGAAGTGGGACAAGCAGTAAGTTCTTGTCCACCTAACATTGTTGTATATCGCACCAACCTTCCAACCTTGAGGGCCAAGCCTGCAGACCCCTTCCTGCGTCCTCTCTCTCCTCCTGGAAATCCAGCAGGACACAATGGGCCATGCTTTCGCTTCTTCCTTTCCTATCAGATTCAGAAATTCTGTTTTCCAAAACACTACAATCCAAACCACTAAGCCCTCTCATTGGTAGGTTAAAGAAAAGACAAAGGAAAATGATAAAAAAAATAAATTTAGCATATATTTCACTCTCAAAACACCCACAAAACAAATTTTCCAGTATTTGAAACTTACGCTTTGTGGCAAATTCGGATTTTCTACTTTGGATAGAAGAAGCTGGGTCATTCACTCACTCTGACAATTCCAAACCTTGTGTACACCAGAGGATTATCTTGTGTATCTTTCTGTGGTGAGCAAAACCTCCCAATGTCAAAGATACAGGAGAGCAGGATAGTAAGGCTATGGGCTGTGGCTCTGTTGCTTCCCGGTTTCTAGACACACATAACCATCTTGTCCTTGAGAGAGGAGGGCATTCTTACCATGACCCCTGGTCCTTCCCAAGTGGTTGTCCTCCAGTTTCCCTCTGGAAGACTGGGTCAGTAGCCCCTCACAGATGCACTGTAAGTCATGCTGGTCTCAAGGAACCAACATGAGTTTGATGCCTTGCAAATAAATTATCTGACTCTTTTGGTGACTCAGTTTTAGTATATATGCTAAGTCACGTGGTGAATTTGCACTCACTGTATAGGAGGTCATTACTCTTGGCCTTCCGCATTCCAGGGACCTTTACTTTTATTGCCCTGTCAACAGAGTTGTGAGTTTGCCGGGGTATTCCCTCCTTCCTGACTCAGGCTACATTTCTCAGTGACCTGGTTACTGAAAAGTAATCTCACGATGTTTCCCACAGTTGGTTCTGGAGTTGGTGCAGGTCCTAAAACAGAATAGGCTTTCCAAGTAAAGAGCTTTCTGCCCTTGGGGACACTTCAGGAAGGGAGATTTTGCCACACTGGAAGGTAGAAGCATGTGGTCCTGTGTTGCAGCTGACAGCTGTCATCCAGCAGTGAGAAAAACCATTCTGAGGATGAAAACTGAGTTCTACGGAGAGCAAGGACAGAAAACTTGCAGGGTAAATTAACCAAAATCCCAAAGAATCTATGGTGTCCCATAATAGAAGCCAGTGTCTTTCAATATGCGAACTTTACCCGGGCATTGAAAAGTGTGTCCTATGTGGAAATGCCTGAGCAATGTAGCCTTTTACTTATCTTTTATTCATCTCTCATCTACTACATACTGACTGTAGTTTCCCCTCCCTCCCCTTCCCCAGTCTCTCTCCCTCCAATCCCTTCTCCCCCAAGTTGATCCCAACTTCACCCCTGTCAGAAAAGAGCAGGCCTCCCAGGGACAGCTACAATAAGACCAGGTTGGTCACATCAAAGCTGGCTGTGACAACCCAGTAGGAGGAAAAGGGTCCAACAAGCAGACAAAAGAGTCAGAGATAGTCTTTTATTTACTGCGACATCAGCAATTCCTTGCTTCTGGCTGTTCTTGAACCTGTGGAGGAAGTGTTCCTGGTGGTTTTTCTTGTAGACTCTGTCTTTACATCAACTTTTGATGGTCTTTTCTAATCTTTGAGAGCTTAGCATTCAGCCTGTAAATCCAAAGTGTGACTGGTCCATGGTATAATCCAGATGAAATGTTTCTAGTTTTCAACATTGGACTATTAACATTATTAATAGTCTATAGTTGAGAAAATAGGAAAACTCCCTAGTCGTGGGAATACAAAGACAGGTAGATCCCTGGAGCTTCTGGCCAACTAGTCTAGCTGAAGGGATGAGTGCCAGGTCCAGTGAGAAAGACCCTGTCTCTGAAAACAAGGTTAGAGAAATGATAGAAGACATCCAGTGTTAATTCCTGGCCTCCTCACATGCAAACACCCACTCAACCCCAGCACGATTCACAGCTCCACACTGCACCTCAACTCCTCCTACAGACCACATGTACCATACTATGCACACCACACACACACCTCCCATATACCATACATACACATACACCACAGCACACACACACCTCCCATATACCATACACCTATACCATACACCCACATACACCACACCACACACACCTCCCATGCACTGCATACCACACAGACACACCTGTGTACTTGAGCATGCACGTACCCACACTCAAACACATATACATACATGCATTATACACACACACAGCATAAAAACTAAGAAAATAAAAATTTGTATAAGCTTACAAATTTTCATTATTCAAGCTTTCACCATAGACACAAGTCACCATAGAACAATCAGACAAACATGTAAATGGTTATGATTCTTCTCTTCTAAATCGTAACCAGTCAATGTAGCCAAGACAGCCTACATTGATAAAATATGAGGTTCTCATACTGTGAAAAGGAAAGGACTGGGAGAGGTTAAGATATTTTTTTCAAAAGATTCCACCATTTTAAAACTCATCGTGTAGAGGAATACCTCAGAAAAGCATATCTCTCACGCATGGGACAGAGAGACGAGAAGTAGATATTCTCCATTGATGGGACATACAGGCTAAAGTTTTTATTTTTAGTAAGTCCTAAGTGCTCCATCTTGCTTTTCACTTGATGCTCTCGTTCTGGGCTCACTGAAGTCATTATTCTGGAAGAGAACTGAGAAAACAGAGGAGGCTGGAGTGTAGCCAGATGCTCTGTGATTTGGGGACTTAAATTCTAAAATAATTATTTGGAATAAAACTTGAGCTGTCTTTAAGTTCATTCATCGGTCACTTCTTTTCATCATGTTTAGTATTACTTACATTAATACATCATAATATTAAGTATTTGATGATCTAATCAAATAAGTCTTTTAAATAAAGCATCAAAATATATACTCAGATAAAACTCCTTCAATATGAAAGTTGCTGAAGTCATTCAGTTAGTCAGAGGTCCAAGCCCAAGACATTTTGGGTAAGTTCACTCACAAAACTGTATTTCAAAAATGTTTTTCCAAGGCATGTAGGTTACCTTAGGTACTAATGCATTTTGTTTCTTTGCTTAAACATTGAGGAATTTTGGCAACTTCAAAAGAAATTGTGCCCAACATTTCCCCACAAATATGGAGAGCTCTGCATAGGGGGAAAACAACGTAATATCCTTAGTAGGAGAAAGGGGAAACCCTTGAAGACCAGCAGGAATGTCCTAAGTGTGCTCCACGCCCAGGTAGGAAAGCACCAGCTCTGCTGTGCCACATTCCTTCCTCAGTGCTGCCTGGAGAGGTGTGGTCATGTGGTGATGGAGTGGGTGTGAGCCAATCAGCCGAATCAGTGCCCTTTTGGCAGAGGGCTCTATGTCTCTATTCCAGCACGCAGACTACTTCTGGGAGCAAACAGACTGCATAGCTGGCCTTTCTAATTATAGGATGGCATCCAGACAAGACTTGCTTGGTTGTTTGGAATCACCTTTTGTCATTAATCCCTTTACCTGTTACAAGCGCAAGTCCCGTACATTGGCAAAGAAAAATAGCACTGGTGGGTTTCCTTCCAAAACTAGAAGGTTTAGAAAGAGCAACGCTAACACAAGTGTTGAAACACAATTCTAAATTGATAGATATTTGCTTGTTTGTTCTAAATGAATATAAAGCAATGGAATCCACTTTACCTTATTAATACAAACAGGTAAAAAATATGTCTGAATGGTTTCAAGGACTAAAGCTCACTAACTTAAGGCAGTTGACATGTGATGCTTGAGTCTATGTCGTGCACCTCCTTTTCCTTCTCTGCCGGCCTAGTCACTCTGCAAGCACCTCTGTGACCCCAAGAATGCTAGCACAGAGGCAGCCATGCACTAGCTGGCAATCGGAAGTTATTGATTACAACCTCCCATGCATCAACTATGCATTGTCAGTATCTGATTAACGATGAATGATCCAAAGCAAAGGGTATAACAAAAATGAATTTCTGCCGCGATAATTTTAGTTAGATTTTCCAGGCTATTTAAGGTGAAAATTAAAATTTACTCTATGAAGCTGTGGGGGTGGGGCAGGCGTGGCTTAGTGGATAAACTGTTTGCTGTTCAAGTGTGGGGTCTTAGTTCGGATCCCCGGAATGGATGGAAAAGGCAGGCAATCATGGCAGTCTTCCTATAATCCCAGTGCACGGGAGGTAAGGACAGGGATTTCCAGGGCCAGACTGTCCAGCTGGACGAGGTGAACTGATGAGCCCTGCCTTGGGAAAGGAAGTGAAATGCAATAGAAGATGATGCCTGTTGTCAACCTCTGACCTATGAATGCACACACACACACACACACACACACACACACACACACACACACACAGCATATAGACGTGGGGGGGAGGGGAATCTTCTCATCTCCAAAATAAAATTAAGAGTTGAAAAACATATTGTAGAAACTCACTCTATGTGTTTATATGGCTAAAATTTGGCCAAGGAAATATTAATTTGGTCATCTACGTACCAACTGTCTTTTGCGATTGCAAAGGGTGGTATAATACACTATTTCGATGATGATTTTATTGTTTCAATGAGAATAGGCAACTGTTTGGAACAAACTGAAAGCTAACCTTAGGATCCGGTTAGAGGGGCTGACGGACACCGTCTAAGGAAATGCTTTGTAAAGTGGTAGGAAGTTTTTTTTACAAGGCCCAGAGCTATCTGAATGGGAACTGGTCAGAAAGGCCTGAGTTTCTCCCCTGTTCGCTGCCTGCCAGCTGAACATCCTCAGAAGAGTTTTGACTCCATAAGCCTTGTTTTCTCATGTGGTGGAAGAGCATCAGAGGCCCTAGAGTGTGTGTTCAGTGTATGTGACCGAGGGCAGAAATGTAATCATGTTATTAGGATTGATCCTTTGCAGGGCTTGAATGGGCTGAAGACACCAAAAGCAGTATTTCCTCAAACATGCTTGGAAACAATGAGGAGATAGACACGGACGTCTGGCACAGGGAGATAAAAACGTCATCTCCATTACTCAGAAGCTCACAAAGTATGGCACAGCTTAGGCGCATGACAAGGAAGCCCTATGAATGGTGCACCCCAGAATGAGACGCTCATAGCCACCTGCCCCCGTCCAGGAGGGTTTTCGTGTGTAAAAGGCAGCCAGCAATTGTAACTTCTACGGTCAGCTGGCTCCCAGCTATGAAGAATCGGTTTATTTTTCCAACACAACAATGAGACAATTGACCCTTCTCAAGGACAGGGTGAGTCAAGTGGGGAAGAGAAGCCAACAGTAACGAAGTTCACATACTGTAAACACACAGCCAAGGAAAAACTGCTCTGCCCTGCCCCCGACGGCAGCACAGCACATGCTCAGATCGATTTAGAAGACGGCACTGTCCCACAAGCGACAGGAAAACTGGATCACAAAGAAACCCCCATGTCACGTCTGTCGATAGATCATCGTTTGGTTTCCTCTCTCTTAACTTTTTCTGTTCGGCTGGTCTATGAACACAGGTCGCCGAGGATGTTTAGATAATTTTCCTCCTTGGTTCTGAGACTAGAGCCTACGGACTGTTACATGCTAGGCAAGCGTGCACTGCTTCTGAGCCGGTCTCGCGGTCCTGGGTAAGATGCTCTGAAGCCTTTCATATGGCTTTAACGTCTAGAGCCCTTAAATTATCCCCTTTTACTCTACCCAAGTAAACGTACAATACACTTATTGCTCCCCAGCCAAGCCTCAGACACCCAGAGAATGAAGACTCCTGGTTTTCTGGTTCCCAAAGCATGCAGCATCCTCTTCTCTCACATGGAGAAACGGAAACATGACCGCTGGCCAGATCAAAGGAACAGCAGACAAATATTTATAATGCTGCTCTTCTCTCTAATTTTCTATTTTTTTTCTGATAGTTATATGACTTTTCACCCAGAGTTTAAGACCTGTGTCCTTAGCATTAGACCCAAGACACCGACTTTAAAAGGTCGTGGATTCAGGGCAGGGTCACTTGTCTTCTTTTTTCTCTCAGCTCCGACACCAACACCCTGAAGTCTTTGATTGGCAGAGGGTAGAACTGGACAAGGCTGGAAGAATTGTCCAAATCCACGAACACACAGAAAACCAAACCAAGGCAGCAGAGGGATTCGCTCTCTTCCCAACGGGCAATCCCCAGTTTTCTCGATCTTCTAGTCTCTGAAAGAAAAAAATTAATCCTTGTATTTCTCATAATTCCACTTTTTTATCTATCTGAAGTCAAGAAGACTGTTCATATTATTAATTGTAAACTCACAATATAAATTGTTAAACTTTTATTACACAGTATTTTACATTTTTCATCTCCAAACTGACAGAATTATTACGAGAAATGGGACTTGCTTATAACTCTAATATTTAATTTGATTCAGATTCACAGTTGATCACCGACTATAGAATTTTTTTTCTTCCAGATTTTCAAGACAGGTTTCTCTGCGTGTACTCCTGGCTGTCCTGGAACTCACTCTGTAGACCAGGCTGGCCTCGAACTCCCAGAGATCTGCCTGCCTCTGCCTCCCAAGTGCTGGGATTAAATGTGTGCCTGTGCCACCACCGCCCAGCCCAACTGCAGGTTTTAGCTAAGCTATTGTGAATAAATATGAATTAATAATACTGTCCCCTCCCCAGAGTAGCATTACATGATGCATATAAAGCTATTAAAATTCGTGGAAGACCTTTATATTTTCTGCATTTTACTTTATATTTTACTTCCGACAGTCAGAGATAGCATTCACCCTTTCTCCTCTCTCTTCCAGGCTTCCATGAGGTTAATAAAGAAAGCATAAAGTCATTTCTAAAGAAACTTCCCATTTACTGGTTATAATTGTTTGGCCACCACTAGTCCATGAAGAGAAACTGAGGCTGGTTTTCTTTTTAGGAAAGACTGAAAAAAATTCAAACAAACCACGCTTGTTTTCTATTATTGTGAAATTATCTTGCCTATGAGTAGTGATTTTGAAAAGAATGCATATGGTTTCATGAGTTTGTATAAATCCTTTGTTTTTAAAAGTCATGAATGAGAGAAATGGGGAGAGCAACTCAGCCCACGTGCTTATGAATATGAAGGGCTGTGGGAAGCATAGGAAATCACGCTTCATCCCTAGTTTTGAAGAGAGGGGGAGAGGACTCTTAAAAATCCTTATATTACTAAAACTCTGCATAAAAGGAAACTGTAGACAGTAAAATCACGGAGACAACAGACTCTACAAAACAATTTGCGTATGCATTTTATCATCTCTAAGGAGTCACTTACATTATCTCACACAATACAAATGAAATACCGAGCAGGATTTAAAAAGAGGCTTTTGCGCATTTCAGAATTGTCTTGTTAGGCTTTGGAGACAGCGTTCACATAGTGAAACATCCACGTGTTTCTTTTCCTCAAAGCCGTCTGCAGTGATAAAGCTAAAGGGCTTCTACTGGGAGCATATTCTAGAGTCGATGAGCTAACAGGGCCTCCTTCGCAAGCATTTCCTTACGAGCCTCAATTTAAATCCATCTGGAGAAGTAATCAGCAGTCTTGCAATAAAACACTGCTTTATAGCGCACCACTATGATACCCCATGTGGGAATGATTTTTATAATACGCTTGCACTCTCCTTAATATATTCCAGTATACAAATGTTCAAGGACAAATTTCAATAAATACCGAGTGCCCTTTATAAGAATAGACAGATAGAGCTATTCATCTATAGCCATCTATGTAAACAGATGTAGCTGAAATGAATATGCAATAAATATAGTTACAATGGTAAGTGCACATACACCGTAAGTTATGAGCAAGTCTAAAGTCGGGAGATGAGATCATACGGATTGATATCCTAAGTAGGATATTGTACTGCTTTCCAGCTCTTGTATGGGGTGGAAAGCCGAGAGGTGGGTATTGGTAGAACAGAAGGTGAAGTAAGCTTCCTTTTAGAGAGACCTTTCCTCTATTCCTGGGATCAGACACCAGGAAGGATGACCTAGGTTCAGGACCCACAGTGCTAACTTAGGAACCTTGCTTTCACCCTATGACTGGGGCTGTAATAAATTCATTCCACATTGACAACATCTCTTGTCTGAGTCCTTACAAAACACCAAAGCCTAGGAAGCCTGGCCGGGAGGACATCCTTGGCTACTGCCAGCAACTGCTGCAGCTCTACCCACAATCCAAGGCTTTGGGTCAGCCCCCACTTACTACCAAATACAGTTAATCTGCTTCTAGTCACCAGCTTTGCCCAGAATCCAGGAATCTATACAGTTGTTACTTTTTTGTCCATTGTCCTATTTGCTTGTAATGGTTTGAATTTTGAAAATGTAATGTGTTCTCACCTTTTCACTAGCACACACACACACACAACACAGAAAGAGAGTAGGAGAGAGAAAGAATTATACAAATAAATTAGTATAGGGATTTTAATGCCTGCCACACTATTCTTAGTATCCAGAAGAGTATGGCGTCTATCTATCGTTATTCTTTTATGACATTTAGACTTTTCTTCTGCTTCTAACAAACATCAGATGTCATGTAATAAAAGAGCGGAAGGGGGCCTAACTGGGGGGAAAATGGCACCAGCTGCAAATGAGGTGCGGAGACGGGGGTGCAGTAGTAGAACCAAGTGTAATAATACGTGGAAGAGGGTATCATGGTGAGGCCCATCCATCACTCCGTGTGCTAATCTAAAATCTTAGCTGAAGGAAGAAAAAAATAAGATGTCATAACTTGTACTGACCTTGGCTCTTTTCCCTAAAGTCTTGCAATTCAGCAGAGGGGACAGTGCCATCCCCTCTCACAGTATTCCATCTTACCATAGTTATATTGGTTAGCACAATATACTTTTACTATCATTTTTTGAATACAGCATTGTGTAGCTGAGATGGCCCAATTATAGAATATCCTATGTGAACAAATTTCAATAAATGTTGTCCAATTACTGAAACTGTTTTGGACATTTCTTTCTTTTAGTCAAACGTCCTTTAAGCATTCCAGAACAGTCTATTAAGGCCTTCTAAACATTCTTTGTCTTTGTAGTATCAGCCTGTGATTTATTCCTGACCTGACATGCATCCAGCTACATTTTTTTTTTGGTTCATCATATCCTGGATTTAGCTTCCTGACTGCTTTTCACATATCCGGTCTCTCATATATCCAGTCCCACTACCGCTATATCAACCCTCTCAGAACTTAACCTTCTGAGAGTCTGTAAGGCTCTGTGAGCTCTCGGTGCCGAAAGTGAGCCTTTGCTGTGCACGCAAGACCCTCTCAGTTGAGCTGGACGCCTACTTTTCTGCTGGTTTCTTTTGTTTAAAACTGAGAGGGGAGAGTAAGGAAAGAACGGAGGAAGGCAGGGAGAGAGGAAGGGAGAGAGGAAGGAAGGGATGACAGAGACAGAGAGGCAGAAAAAGACAGAGAGAACCAACCATAAACCATACAATCTGAGACACTGTAGCAGGGGTTCTCAACTTCCTAACACTGCCACCCTTTAATGTAGTTCCTCATGTTGTGGTGATCACCAACCATGAAGTTATTTTGTTGCTACTTCGTAACTGTCATTTTTCTAGCGTTACGACTCATCATGTAAATGTTTTTTTGGAGACAGAGGTTTGCTGAAGGAGCCATGACCCAGAGAATGAGAATTGCTGTGCTATAGCTTCTCTTAAATATTTGATCCAATGATAATTTCCAAAAAGAGGAAATTGAAGACCAAAAGGGTGACAGACTCCCTACCACACAGCTGTGACAGCCAGAGGCCAAGTGCCACATCTGAATGCTAGTGCATGTCATGACTCTGTTTCAGTTCAAGCCAACAAATGTTTAGACGACACACGCCACGTGGAAAGCACTTCACTAAGTGTTACAAAGGCCTAAAGATTGAAAAGAATGATGGGTATGTGACTCTTGAGAATAGGGTTTTTCTCCCCAGTATCACCAGTACTTTGTGCCAAGAGACCCCCAACAAGAGCTGGTTAAAAGTTCTAGTTCTTTCGTTTAAGAAAGACACTCCACAACTAAGCATTAAAACAATGACATTTGAGTTGCTCACAGGTCTGCTCAGAGGAAGCAGCTTCTCTGTCCCACCAGACGTCAGCTGGAGTCATTCAAGGGCAAGTCTAGAAGTCATCTGGTCTGGCTCACTCATCTAGTTCATGCTAGCTCTCAGTTGGAGGTGGGGGAGGGAGAAACCTGTATCTGTTCCTTTTAGGAATTTAAACTGATGCAGGCCCTGTGGAAGTCAGTGTGAAAGTTCCTCAGAAAACTAAAAATGGACCTCCCACGTGATGCAGCTCAAGGCAAATGGAGCTCAGCCATGACTGTATACGTATGTCTACTACAGCATAACACCCAGTTATGGAATCAGCCTAGGTCAGCTAGTAGGTGAACGGATAAAGAAAGTGAGGGACAGAAACACAGTGGAGTTTTACTCCAATATCAAGAAGAAGACAACCATGCCATTTTCAGAATAGATGCCACCAGAGACCTTCACTGAAATGAGTCAGACCCCAAAAGACAAATGTTTACTCTCTCTCTTGTTTGTGGATTCTAGATTTTGCAAAAGTTACATAAAATCAGTTGGATACTCGTGACATGCAAGTAGAAGCAAACTGTTTGGGGAAGCAGACGGGGACCTGCAGCAAAGAAGAGAAAAATGGGATGCCATGGAGAATACTGCCCCAGGACACGAGCGGCTTGGGCTAGAATGTCTCTGGGAGCCCCATTATTGTGTTTAGTGAATACATGCCAACAAAAAGAGTTCAAAATTACTTTACTTTAAAAATAACAGTAGCGGAAAGGCAGCAGGTTCTGCTGATGAAAGGGATTCTGGGAAATAGAATGTCAGTTATTTTTAAGTGCCTCCTCAGCCTGGGCACTGAGGACTGAGAAATCTAGACTGTTCCATAGAAAGAGAAATGGGAACTTTCAATGTGATGTGTTTACTCTGGCTCACTGTTGGAGGAGATGGGGGAAATACGCAGTCATATTTGGGAAAGATTGTTCAGAAGATATAATAAAGATAGATACTCTCCAATAAGTCATAACGATTATGAGGCAGTATAGGAAGGGAGTTTATGGGGGACAGGAGAGTAAAAGGGGCCTGTCTTCCCAGAATCTGACTGAAGCTTCTCATTAGCTGGGAAGCAGAACTCCAGAACAACCACCAGCATTTGCTGTGGAGGCCGCCAGCACAGAGTTAATGCTCATTTCATACACAGGCGTGTTGTGCGAAAGTGGCAGTGAGCCAGGCTGTAGGCCGCAATGTGTATGACCTTGAGGCGGAATCGACCTCAACCCTTTCTTCAGCGCTCACACTTAGATGTACCCCACCTACTTTGTGCACCTCTTTTTCTCTTAGGCTTCATGTTTACGCTTATATTAGAATATCTTTCATAAAATTTCTAACTTGGCTCCATAAACTGGCTAGTTCCCTGAAATTCTTTTCTGTGTCAACCAAACCATGAACCCTGGTTTGGTCTGAGCTGAAGTTCCTAGAACTCGGGACAGTGGTTCTCAACCTCCCTATTACTACCACCCTTTAATACAGTTCCTCATGCTGTAGGGACCTCAACCATACAATGAATTTTATTGCTACTTCATAATTGCAATTTAGCTACTGTTATGAATTGTAGTGTAAAAATCTGTATTTTCTTTCCAATGCTCTTAAGTGACAACTATGAAAGGGTCATTCCCATCCTGAAGGGGTCCTAACCCACAGGGGACCTTCTCAGGCTGCTGAAAGTAACAGGTGAGAGCTGTGTCTCCTTTAACTCTATCCCCAGAGGCTGAGAAAGTTGGTTATTCATGGAACAATACACTTTGAGCAACTTTCAGAGTCAATATGGATGAAAATTAATGATTTTATTTCCAAAAATATTAATTACAAAAAAAACCTACAGGGTTTGCATTTAAAGAAATATAAACAAACACTCTGTGTAATAATCTAGCAGGTTTGTAGAAAATGTCAACTGAGCCTGAGGCAATAGCTTAGTGACCTCCAAGGAACACACACTAGCACAACAGGGACAGCTGTGCTCCCCAGCAAGCCTGGCTAGCATTTACTAGAAGGACAGACTTTTTGACAAACTTACTTGGAAACGAGTCAGATCTGAAATCCATTTTCCAGTTGCGCTTTGGAACTAGAAAGATTCAGGGAAGAGTGAGTGGACTAACGTATTCCCATATTTATAGCCGGCTTCAAAGCTTTTATGCTTCATATAAGATAAAAGCATGACATCACTTCCAGGTTCCGCTCCACGCTCAATTAATTAGCCATTTTATGTGTCTGGCAAGATGGGGTTTTGTTTGTGGTCTCTGTGTTTGCATTTTCCATGAGTTTTTAATTGGGCAGTGGAGAGAAGGAGGATGAAGAAGTCTACGAGAGGCCGCATGCTGCGTTCCTCCAGGCTGAGGAAAGGCTAGAGACATGGCATCCAAATGGGACATGTGTTTCTAGACTGGAGATGACTGGGACAACTGATGAAACTTGGGCTTTCTAAGCCATTCCATCAGGAATGGTTTCCTGTTTGGATCCTTCAGCTGTGGTTGTCTGATGTGCGCTCTCTGAATGATTACAGGTTAAAGTCTGCAGGCGTCTTGGGCACTATGTGCAGAGCTCATTTCCAAGAAGAAAAAAAAAATCTTTGTGCTGTTCTTGTAATTTGCCTGGTTTATTATTGACTTTCTCAGGTTCTCAATGTAAGCAGCTCTCATCTATTGGATATAGTTTTGTTTCTTGGTTTCTACTTAAACTCCTATTGTTTCCTTGAGCAACATCCAGGCAAGCAGCAGTAGTGAGCACACCATTCCTTTTTAACCTGAGTGGAAGCCCCTCTACTAATTCCCCATAGCATTTATCTTTGGACCAAGGTATTGTGTTTAGAAAGTACAATCAATTCTTATTCTCTTGGGTGTGTTTTTTTTTAATCAGCAACAGGGTCATATGTTTATCAGAAATTTTATTCTGTATACATCTGGAGATAATCATGTGATTATTCTTATATCTTATATATTTTCTACCATATTAGATGAACAGATTTTTGTCATATCGAGTCATTCTTGCACTTCAACAGCAAATCTTACCTTGTTGTGATTCCTCTTTTTTATTATTGTATTTGTGTGTGCCTGTGCAATTGTGTGCAAGTGTGTGCATATGTGTGCTGGTGCCCACAGAGGCCAGAAGAAAGCACTGGAACCTAGTGAGCTGAGTCAGAGGTAGTTATGAGAGGACCAACATGGGTTCTAGAAACCAAACTCCAATCCTGTGCAAGAGCAGTGCTCTTGACCTTGGAGTCATCCTTCTGGCCCCATAGCAGATCTTCTAGTACAAATGGATCCTGTATTCTAAAAGTTAATCTAATTATTAAGTAGTATTTACAGTGGTGTTTGATGATCAGTTGTAAACATATTTACATGTTATAATTAGTTTCAGCTATTTTTTGGACAGCAATGTCCATGAAAAGGGGATTGTTAATAAGAAAAGACAAGGGAAAGAGGATTATGTAGAGACAGAGAGGCCTGACTTTAAGCCCCATAGACACTGAGGATCTAACTGATGACTGATGTTATTATTTGATCAATGACAGTATTTAGCTCTTGCCTCTGCCAATTTTATTTTATTGAAACCTCAACCTTCTCTTTTTAAGACTATTTGGAGCAGTTTCAACTTTGTAAAGCACACACATCCTGTAACTGCTGATTTGCTTATGATGCACATTTCATTAAAATAGAATCACATAGGACCAGGGAGGTGCCTGCATGGGTAATAGCTCTTGTACCCAAGTCTAATTAATGCCTTGAGTTTGATCCCTCAGTGTATATGATGGAAGCTGAGAAATTAGTCCTGCATACCCACCCCTTGGCATACATGTACCCACATGCATTCACAGATAAATAAATGTTTTTTTAAAATTAAATGAAAAAAAATAGAATCACAAAATATGTCACATTCTTTACTGCCTTCTTTTTCTTAACATCAAGTGTCCAAGGTTCAGCCATAATAAAAATAATGTGATATTGTGTCTTTCTGGCTGACAATGTCCTGCTGCATAAATAAATGATATCTGACTTATTCACACCTGTGCAGTGACATCTGGGTTGCCCACACTATTTGGCCCTTGGAAGTAATGAGAGTAACACTTGCATCCAAGATGTTGTACAGAATGCTTCATTTTTGGTGCGGGGGGGGGGTGTACATAGGAATGGAAGCTCTGTATTTAACTCTTAAATGTAGATCTTTTAAACTCTCTTTCTCTGTGTCTCTGTGTCTGTCTGTCTGTGTGTGTGGTGTGTCTTGTGTGTTTGTATCACATGAGTGTGGATGCCCTCAGAGGCCAGAAAAAGGCATCAAATTCTCAAATTCCCTAAAGCTGGAGTTACAGGTGCTTGTGAGCTACCTGATATGGATGCTGAGATCTGACCTTGGGTCCTCTACAAGAACAGGAATCACTCTGAACCACTAGGCTATCTCTGTATCCCATCTATGCTCTTTTTAAGAAGTTGACCTGCTATTGTAAACACCCACACTCTACATCTACACAAAAAACATGTGAGCATTCTCATCTCATAATTTCCTCACCTCCTCCAACACTGGATATGGTATCTTCTTCATTACAGCAACCATGCCGTGTATGAGTTGGTATTATACATATTATACCCTGGTGTGCATTTCCCATATGGGTCATGATATTCAGCATTTCTTTCTGTGCTTTTTGGATGTCCATACATTTTCCTTAAAAACTTTGTCTAGCCATAACAATGAAAGAATTTGATCTTTAAGAGCTCTTATGCCAGGCAGTAGTGGCTCATGCCTTTAATTCCAGCCCAAGAGAGACAGAACCAGATGGATTTCTGAGTTCGAGGCCAACCTGGTCTACAGAGCAAAATCAAGGACAGCCAGGGCTATACAGAGAAACGCTGTCTCAAAAAACAACAAAAAAGTTCTTGATATAGTGTACATTCAAATCTCCTATTGGATGTGTGGTTTGACAATATTTTCTTCTGAAGCTGTGTTTTTCCCTTTCTTGTTGGAATTGTTTGCAGAACAGGGGTTTTGCACATTTCTTTTTAATATGTATAGAAGTTCATAGGTCAGCATTAGTCTCCTTTGAAAGACAATAAGAGTCCTCAGCCTGGTGTACTTCCAGTGAAGTTTGTCCTTGTACCTCGTTGACAAAAGGAATGAGAGTATGAAAATCTCCCACTGTTGAGTTCCTGACCCAGGCCCGTTGTTTACCTGATATCTCCCTTCTTCTCCTTCTAGTTATTCCTGGAAGTGGTGCTAACCAAGACCAACAAACCAACTCTGTTCTCAGCCATGTTTTTCCTCTCTCTCTTCTCTCAGGATCTTTCTTAATCTTCTCTCCTTGGTTTTTCTTCTTGATCTTTCTCTTCCTTCAGCCCCTGTACTAGCTTGACTTGCTTACTCCCATCTCAGGAAATAAGGAACATTTCAAGGTCTATACCCTCCAAACACATCCCCAATAACCATCTTTACTCCTCATTTCATTCTGCAGATACTTTACAGCTAAGTAGTCCAAAGTTGAACTTCTCTCTCTCTCTCTCTCTCTCTCTCTTTCTCTCTCTCTCTCTCTCTCTCTCTCTCTCTGTCACTCCACATCTGTTCCATTTCCTGTATTTCTAGTCTCAGATAATGGCCCCCTCATCTATCACTTAGCCAAATTACAAAAATGCTTTCCTTTGTGCCTCCTATCAGTACCAATAAATCATGCATCGCACTGCCTTACTGAGTTTTAGTTCCTGTGTATCTCAGTCTACGATTGCTTTCTTTTAAAAAATGTTTTTTAAAATTGTGTGTGCACGCACATGCATGTGTGAGTACACAGTCCTGGTGCCCATGGAGGTCAAACTTATTGGATTCCTCTAAAGTTGGAGTTGCAGGCAGTTGGTTGTGAGCCACCTGACATTGGTGCTGAGAAGCAAACTTGGGTTCTCTGCAAGAGCAGTACACAGTCCTAACCACTGAGCCAGATTTCTCTCACCAAGGGTCTTGTTTTCTTCAATAAGTGACCAGCTTCATTTTTTTTAGCTTCTCACCTTTACAATTTGTAGATTTTTCTATTTAATTTTCTACATCCAGTTCTACTGCCATTGAAAATTAGTTCTTCTTGATATATCAAGAAGAATTGAAATCAAACTTGTTGCTTTTTCAACATTTGATTTGGAGATAGGAGTTCAATGTACTTTATGAGATAATGTACGTTTCTGGTTCTATGGTTTCTGACAACCTTGTGACTTTCCCTCAGCCTATATCTCTTTGTGTAAAATGTACATGGTAATGCTGAGCCTGGAGTGTCATTGTGGGAATGAAATGAGAAATTATTTTGCACAGTGTGTGCATAAAAATAGGAGCCACTGTGTGCTAATAGAATCCCTCCATCTCCCCCAGACTGACGAGAATGCTCGGCACATGAAAACTATGGGATCCTGACTGAAAGTCAAGAGTCTCTCAGCAAGTCCTTTAGAACAAGGATACAGTTTCCTTCTCTGAAACATCAGGTTTTGCAAAAGCTAAAATAAGCAATGTAAAACAAAATACCTAAGAGGGTGGGTGTTAGATGCTAAGCATAGAATGAAAAGTAGAAAATAAAACAACAGCTAACCCAAGGAACTTGACCTAACTGTTGCTCTCTCTGTTCATTTCCCTTTATGCAAGTTTTCAATTCCCATGGTTTTCGGAACGCATAGTCAAGTGTGATATGAAAATGCTAAGTGAAAAACTCCCCTCACAAACAACTCATACGTTTTGAATTTCACTCCCTTCAGACAAACATTAAAAAAAATTCATTCCATCAAATTTCATCTTGTCTTTGAGAGGAACCTTTGTCCAGAGCATCCACAGTGCATATTCTACCCTCCACTAACCACTTAGCAGTTGTCTTTGTTAGACTGGTGTTTGTTGTGTTGTAATACTTCTTGTTTTGTTCACTCATAGTCTGGGGCGAGAAGATTGCTATGGTCTAACTGTGAAATATCTCCCACAGGAGCATGTACGTTACCACCTGCTTCCCAGTCGGTAGCCCACAAATGGGAGGAACCTTCGGGACTTGAAGCCTAGCTGGTAGACATGGGCCGTGGGGTCAGAGCCCAAGCATCGCAGTTCAGCTGGGCTTCAAGCCCAGTTTCTTTTCTTCCTGAACACTACCATATACTTGCATTACAATGGTCATGAACTGTTCATGTTGCTATGCCTCTTCACTGTCCTGATGGACAGAATCCCCTGAACCATGAGTCAGAATGAATTCTTCTTCCTAAGTGGTCTGTGTTAGGAATGCTGGGACGTGATGAGGAAAACATTCAAAACTGGGATGAGGCAATTATGATATGCCAAAGAAAAGCCTTTGTTTTTAACTCCGTGAGAAAGTAAAAATTAAAATCAGATAGCAAAGATGCTAGAATGGGAGAAAAAATTCACATAACTTTTGTTACAGTATATCATTCTTTTATTACTTTAATATTTAATATTAGTAATAATTTTATGGCACATATAGACTTTGATGCTATCTACAATTTCAGGCTTCCACAAGGCTCCTTTGAGTATAGCCCTAAGGAGTAAAATAGAGCTATTTATTTGTTTGCTGGTGTCCACTTTTAAAGGAAGATAACTACTCTACCCCAAGTCTGTGCTTTTGTTGATGGTGATGAGGCTGCTATTTATGTTGATGTTCTAAGGAAGAGTCAGTGATGAGGAACCATGTTGACCTCAGGATGTCTGCTTTTCAACTCCAACAGCAGTTAGAGTTTCCCAGATGTTCAACATCTGGGCTTCACAATGAAGCATTGTCGACCTGCGGTTTCCATAGGTCACTTCAGCTTTCAACTTCCCAAATCATAGCATCTATTTTTTTCTTGGTGAGAATAGGTAGACATGGATCCCAAGATCTCCTCTGAGAATCATCACATGACTCTGATGGAAGAAGAAGATGAACCAAGAGAGGAGCCCAAGGATGATGCAGCTAGTGACCTACAACACTTTGGTGAGAACTGTCTTTATCTACACATAGTTCTTTAATGCTTCTCTTGACTCACTAATGCATATTAGGATTGAACTATATGCTACTTACTTGTCTTTTGCTGTGGCAAAGTATCACGACCAAGGCAACTTCTAGAGAAAAGGAGTTTATTTGCACACACAATTCCAGAGGCATAAGAGTCCATCATGGCACAGAGGCTTGGCAGAAAGCAGTAGGCATGGCAGCTGGAGCAGAAGCTGAGAGCTTACATCTTGACCTGCAAGTATAAAGTAGAAAAAGCAAGTTAGAAGTGGTTCAAGTCTTTAAACTCAAAAGGACTTCTGCCTTTGATTGACATAAGTCTTCCAACAAGACTGCATCTCTTAAACCTCCCAAACAGTGCCACCAACTAGGAACCAAGGGTTCACATACATGGGCCCACTGGGGACACTCTCATCCAAACCACCATTATCTGGAATTCTCAAGTATAAATTGCAAGAATATAGCAAGTACAAGAAATATGGAAAGTAGCCAGAGGCAGGCAAACCTAGCATGTTGCTTTAGTTAAGTGCTATTTTATAGGCCAGTTCCCTACCTCACCAAAAACATGTTGAAGATAAGTTTAAATAAAGGTAGCTACTGTAGAGAGGGAATATCCATCAGTCTTTTTAAATCAACATTCACACCAAAAGGAGTGTTTTGGGTTATGGGTACAGAGAAAGGTACCAGGAATTGGCCCTAACAGAACACTGATCCTGTTGTTTCCTCTCAGGAAGGGTCAAGCTGTATTCAAATCATTCCAGCTCACAAGGCTATAGTACTGGGTAAAATCCCAAAAAAGTATTCTCCACTCTTCAAAAGCAACAAATGGACTCATAAAATATGTATGTTCTTCATTAATTTTATTCTGTATCAAGTGATCAAATAACTACAGGATTTGGAGATACACGAGGTAGCATGTGTATCCCCTGAGGTCATCTCTGTGCTCCAGAATCTCCTTGTGTTAGGAAACTAATTTCAAATGAGATTCAGTATTTCATTTAGTCATTCTGGATAGCGCTAGAATCAAGGTGTTAAACGGAAAGCTTCTATGCTAAGGTTCTCTAGAAAAAAGAAAATGAAAGCAAATATAGGTTCATATTCACCTTCTCTCTCCCTCCTTCTTTCTTTCCCTTGACTGTACTTCTGTGTTAACAGAGGGAATCCTCTTATTCTTCTGTGAGAGTCTGCAAGTCTGTAATTGGTAGGGAGTATATATATATATATATCTTGAGACTTAGGATAAAAGAGAACGGTTGCAGCATGGCAGAGTGAAATACTTTGATACTTTGCTGCCTAGCCAAGACCAGACATGGAGCTGGCAAAATCTCTCTGAAGAAGACGGCTTTTCAGTTGACCAGCATTGAGTAAACTGATTCTGAAGATGAGAAGAGTGGGATGCGTGTGGCCAGTTCCCTCTGAGGGTGGAATTCCTATTGGTAGAAAGGAAAGAGAGAATATGGCAGTCTGTTAGGGAGGAGATAACCTGGAGTAACCAGAGGCTTACTTCCGTGTTCTTACTCTCAGGCTCCACTGAGGACTCTTGAAGAGTTTCATAGATGTAGTAATGAGATTAGATTTTTATTATGGATGACTGGTTTATATAATCATTCATTCAACAAAAATGTTACAGTGTTTCTGTCATATCTGAGTCACAGGAGTGACTGGGTAGGGCTGGTTAGATATGTACCCCCACAAAGCTGGAATGTTGTGGAAAAGGAAGAAAATGGATAAAAATAATTAAATTTTTTAATTAGTGGTGTTGAGATTAGAAGCTTCATGTGGTGATGTAGGAGGGTCATCTGTCTATGTGTTACTTTCATTGGTTAATAAAGAAACTGCGTTGGCTTTTTGATAGGGCAGAAATTAGATAGGTGGAGTAGACAGAACAGAATGCTGGGAGAAAGAAATCAGAGTCAGTCAGACGCCATGATTCTTCGACCCAAGATGGATGTAGGCTAGAATCTTTCCCAGTAAGACTCCACCTCGTGGTGCTACACAGATTATTAGAAATGGGTTAATCAAGATGTGAGAATTAGCCAATAAGAAGCTAGAACTAATGGGCCAGGCAGTGTTTAAATGAATACAATTTGTGTGTTGTTATTTCAGGTGTAAATCTAGCCGTGCGGGATCTGGGTGGGAAGGCATCCCTCTGCTCCTTCTACAATTTGGGGAATTATCATTCCAGTATTTGCTGTCTATGCCTCTTGAGACTTGACATCCAACAATAAACCCAAGCTTCAAAACATGAATTAATGGGCTTTCTATGACTCAGTTCACAAAGGCATCTGCTGACAAGCCTAAAGATTTGAGTTTCATCCTTAGGACCCACAAGGTAGAAGGAAAATAAACAATTCCCATAATTTATCCTCTGACTTGCACACTCTCGCATGTGTGTTCATGTCCTAGAGCGCACATGCATGCATGGGCATACACACAAAATGCATGAAAATTTTAAAGATTTGTTTGTTCTATTTTATGTATATGAGTGTTTTGCTTGCTTGAATGTCTGTTCACCTTGCCTATGCCTGATGTGAGAGGTCAGAAGAGAATATTAAATCCCCCAGAACGGGAGTTGGGAGCTGCCATGTATAATGGGAATTAACTCTAGGTCATTTGAAAGCATAACAAATGCTCCTAACGCTGCCATCTCTCTGGCTCCAATGTATATATAGTTTTAAAGACAAACAAACAAACTTGAGCAGTTCCTTAGCGATCTCCCTACACTTGCTCACATCTAAGATCAAAGACTCTTTGGATCTTAGGTTTGATACATCCGGTCTTTTTCCCAACCTGTGGATGTTAGCTTCCCCTTCAGAGTCTCCCATCTTTCCCTGCTTCGCTGAGTCTTGCACTTAATCAACACCCACTGTCCCTCCATCCCCAGGCCTGGTGAGGCTCCATTGCCCCTTCGCTCTTAGGATTTATCCTAGCCATCTGAAGGAAGAAATAGGTGTTAAAATAACAAATGATCCGTGAAGAAAGTGAGATAGAGAGAAGAGAACCGCTGAAAGATATGCGGGAGGTCAAACTGAAATGTGTAGCTTGGTGACGGAGTGTGTCTGCTGTGCAACAGATTCTTGCCCCAGTGCTGCTAAACAACCAAATGAACAAATGCAAATCAGTGACAAAAGCGGATGTGATTCAGCAACGGGCTTCTACCGAGGGTTAGAAAGAATAAAGATCTGTTCCAGATCGAGCAGTTGGGCGACTAGATATGAGGCTAATCTTCCATTAATTAATTGCAGAACACAACAAAAAAGACGACAAGGGTGGGCCAGGGGAAGGTGATAATGACCTCCATTTGTGTGGTCCCCTTATGCTCAAGGGGTATGCATGTTGGCGCATGCAGTGCCTGACCCCCCACACTCCTCCAATGCACCCCTGCCATCCTTCTTTCTTGAACTGAGAGCTGTGAGATTTGAGTGGAAAAGAAAGGCTTAATACCACCAATAGACCACAGAGTTAGATATTTGCAAAGTCACTGAACATTTTGCAAGAAATGCTAATGGCCCATGAAAGCTACAACTCTCTTTTGGGAAGTAATTGTCAGTGAATTATTCATCACGGGTAACATTATACTCTACGGATATGGACCCCTCAAAACTGCCTTGTAAGGAATTTTCCACATGGATAGTCACTTTGATAACCTTTGGATGTAGGACCAAAGCAGCTTTCTTCATCAAGGAACACTAAACCGCCTAAGAACTTTTGTTGATTGCTCATTAGCGCCCAGCTGACGTGGAGGGTGAGACTCTATGCTTTTTTCTCCTCCAGCACTTCAGCTGTGGAGCAAGGAGGCAATAGAGGAGGTCCTCAGACCAAACCTAGGATTTGTTTTTTAGAGGAAATAGAGACCCAGAAAACTCTATCCTAATTCTGGTGCACTCTTGAGAAATACTCACATATGCTTTTTGAATGGCAAATTCATTCCACTGTCTATAACTTCCCTCTTATACATTAAGTTGTGAAACTTCTAGTAACGCTAATATTAATCATGACGGTATCGTTCCTTCCTATAATTATGCCAGAGCTCTAGAGATGTCTTTTGGTTGTTTCTTTTGTTTTGTTTTTGTCTTGTGGACTGTTTTGTTTTGTTAGACAGGGTCTCACCATGTCACCCAGGTTGACCCAGAACTCTTGACGTCCTTTCTCAGTCTCCTGAATGCTGGGATTACAGTTCTGCACCACCATGCCAGTCTCTCTAGAAATTATGTCAGTCTAGTAAATATAATACTGACACCTAACAAGTCAATCTCTGGAGATCAGAAATAAGAGAATGTCCTACAAAGGACTTTTGTTCGTGTGTGTGTGTGTGTGTGTGTGTGTTCTCATTTAAACACAATAAATGTATTCCAATCATCTTCTTCAGGGATCACTTGTAACATACAGAAATTCTTTTTCTTGAAAATAGTTAGGAATTCTAGTAAGTATAAAAATATGGTAGCATTGTCAGTATTGGAATCAGTTCCTTAATCTACTGAAACACATTGGGCACTAAACCTTAATCTCTGTTCAGAGATAGAGGCCACATAATGATGAATTGAAAGGCTGGCTTTTTCAATCCCTTGAGAGAAACACTGAATGTATCCCTGTAAAGTGAGACATTTGAAAATGGTCAAGCAAGCAGGCCTGAGCCTCTAGGGACACAGTTGAGTATATCCCCAAATTCCAGTCCACCTGTCTTAATTAGGGTTTCTATTGCTCTGAAGAGACACCATGACCATAGCAAGTTTTTTGTTTCTAGAGAGGGTTTCACTGTAGTTTTAGAGCCTGTCCTGGAACTAGCTCTTGTAGACCATGCTGGTCTCGAACTCACAGAGATCCGCCTGCTTCTACCTCCCCAGTGCTGGGATTAAAGGCATGCACCACCACCACCCAGCTTGACCACAGCAACTCTTATAAAGGAGAACATTTTATTGGGGCTGGCCTACAGTTTCAGAGGTTTTGTTATTATCATCATGGCAGGAAGCATGGCAGGATACAGGCAGCTATGATGCTGGAGAGGTAGCTAAGAGTTCTGCATCTGGATCTGTAAGCAGTAGGAAGAGAGAGACTCTGGGCCTGGTTTGAAATCTGGACTTTGAAGTGACACACTTCCTCCAATGAGGCCACACCTCCCAATAATGCCTCTCCCTGTGGGCCTTCAGGGACCATTTTCATTCAAACCACCAAACTGACATTTGATCCAAAAACTCAATCAGACCTGCTTCATGCATATTTCTGTAAGAACTTTAAGATCTCTAACCGTGAAGTCATTATAGCATGAGAACAGTAAGATGGTGGTGAGAAATGGGAGCAATTTCAGTGTCCAAACTGTGCACCCGAGAATGTACAATTGAGCATCCTTAATAACAGAAGCACCTCAAGTTTAACACAGGAAACAGCATTTCCAGGGTTTTATTGGAGTATAAATTTTGCAGTTGGAACACATTTTTCTCTTGCATCCTTTCTCTGTATAATCAGGTCCTCCTTCCTATAGTTAGTGTTTGTCAGGCAAAGAAAAACTCAGAACAACTTAGAACAAGGATATGATGTAACTTAAATGGTATTAGATGTGAAGTCTGAATTTCAATTTCGCATCTCCCCAACCTCCACTCCCAAATCTGCTCCCAACTTCTTAGATCGTACCCCCTTCTCCCTCACTTTCATTTTCTCTACAGGCTGTATTCCAAACTCCCTGGGACCTACTGTCTTCCTGTATTGCTCACACCATACTCTGCCTAGAAATCCCGTTTCCTGTAAGATGAAGGTAAAATGTGTTGTCTTCTCTGATTAATTCATTGGCCCCAGAAACTCTGCTATCAATATGCATTCCTGTCACGTTTTAAAGCCTGATTTAGTTATATATTGGTTACTAAAACCTCTATGGAGAGACATGTCATCATCCACACTTCTGAGCTGCTCAGTAATGTTAACTTTCTCTTGACACTTCTCATCTTCTGAACCCTGGTCTGGTCTTCTGAGCTATGAGAAGTCTCCAGTACATTGCACGTATTATTACAAATGAACTAGAATCCGTGGTGTGAGATAACTTGACAGATGGCAAAATTCAGATGGAAGGAAGAATAAAGGCCATAAGACAGGAGAGAATCTGTGCTCCCTGAGATATCAAGGAACACAAGGCTCTTATTTCCTGTAATAAAAATAAAAATAACATAGAAACACCACTTTGTTTTAAACTGTTCATGCATGAAAAGTGATTGTGATGAGAAAAGTGAGCCAAAATAAATGCAGCTGGAGTACATTAATTAGTAACACACACACACAGTCTCTCTCTCTCTCTCTCTCTCTCTCTCTCTCTCTCTCTCTCTCTCTCTTACACACACACACATAGTCACACACACGGGAGGGGGGCATCCTTTTCCTGCATCACTACAACAAAAACTCACAGGAAAAAATGAGATCAAGACACACAAAATAAACCACTTTGATGCATAAATTTGTCGGGGCAATTGGATTTAGACCTTTCTTTTAAATAGAAGACAAATCTTGTAATAGCTTAAACTTAAAGCATCACTTTGAGCATGATTATCTGATGTTCCAAAGAGATTTAAAAAAAATGGGGCATTTAGCCAGGCAGTGGTGATGCATGCTTTTAATTCCGACACTCAGGAGGCAGAAGCAGGTAGATCTCTGAGTCTGAGGCCAGCCTAGTGAGTTCCAGGATGGTCAGGGCTACACAGAGAAATCTGTCTCAAAAAAGAGCCACACACCCCCAAAAAGAATTCCAACTCCTCCTCCCAACAAAAACAAAAACAAGGCATTTGTCTTCCTGTGCCCTTGGTAGGTTAAACTGAGTCTATTTTAATTTTGGTTTATTTTCTGGTGTTAGCCTGGGTAACTAATATTTGTAGTGTACCTATTTAAGTAAGTATTTGAGAATATAGAATCAAACATCTAAACATCCCATAAAGTTATTGAAACGAATATACTTCAAAGACACAGAAAAAGTAGAAGAGGTTAAAAAAAATCCTTGCTATTATTATAGAATGATATGATAGAAGCTTGCCTCTGTGCTTCCTGGAAATCCTGGTATGAAAAGAACCATTTGTTTAAGTAGTTCTTCTTAACAATGGTTGCAAGTTTGTGTGGAAAAGGGTGACAGCTTTTCTAAGAAATGAAAGTATGTACATTTTGAAGAGAGAGACCAAGTGTCCTGGCACTATGTTCTAAAAGGAATACATGACGTGGCACGCAGCTTACCCAGGACAGTGTGCATCATAACGGCCAATGTCATAAGCGCCAGCTCCACAGAAGGGCAAGGTGACTGCAGACTTTTCTTTTGATCGCTGCCTTTGTGCTATCATCTGTGTGTGTGTGGGGGGGGGGGTTCTGGACATCATAGTCTTAGATCATAGGATGAGGACTGGTTTTTTTTTTTTTTTTGAATAGTCATTTATTTCTCCCTGATGGTAAACAATGCATTCCAATTGCTTAGCTAGTAACAAATCATGATTTAAACCTAGGTCTGCCTGCCTCCAGATCAACTGTCTTTCTTCAGCACTCTGAAAAGTTTTATGAGTCTTGAGATAGTTGTAACGTTGAAGGAGAAAGCAGTCCAGACAGTTGCTGCAAGCGTTGGAGGCTGACTCAAGGCTGTAAAGATTTGGTAGCTCTCACTGCAGAGAAAGGAAGAATATACTAAGTCAAGACGTAAAATTCCAGTCAGCTTCAAATAGTCGTCGTAAATGACGAGAAACAATTGCAAAATTATTCCAAGCATTTCAAAGTTTCTTATATGTCTGCAATACTAACATCGGAAGGCTGGGGCAGGAGGATCATGGACTTAAAGACAGTCTAGACTCTGTGAGATTGTGTCAATAACAACAATAAAATATAAATTCCTAGTGGAATAATCTATGTATAATTATTTTTAATATTTTTTGAGAATTTCATATAATCTATTTCGATTATAATCTTTCCCTTTCCTCAATTTCTCCCAGATCTTCCTCTACAAAATTCACAATAAAAATAAAAAATACACAAAAAAAATCAAGTTGAATTTGTGTTGTTCACTGACACCTAAATGTGGGGGCCTGTCCTAGACTGTTGTTGATACACCAGGTGTTATTCCCTTGAAGTAAATGGATTTTCCCTCTCAGCAACTATCCTTTGCAAGTAGTTTCTTGGCTAAGGGTGGATCAGTGTGCCCATGCCACTTTCTCCCTGGTGGAATTTCATCTGGCTTGAATGTGTGTGCATTATGTGTGCACTATCTCAGTCCCTGTGAGTTCATACGTACATCAGCTCTGTTTTGTCTGGAAGACACGTTATTGGATTCATCTGCCAGCTCTGACTCTTACAATCTATTGATGACTGAGTACTCCAAAGTCTGTCACTCTTTTCTTTCCGCTGTTCAGCTGTGAATCTTTCTGTTCATTATCACCTACTGCTTGAAGAAGCTTCTCTGATGAGAAGTGAGTGGTGCAATGGTTTATAGGCATAGCACTATGTTATTAGGGGGCATTTTAGTGCTATGTTCATTGAGCAGAATAATAGTAGGAGGTTTTCCCCTAGGGTCCATGACCAGCATTTCTAGCCTCAGATTCTTGGCCTCATTAACTGTGTTAGGAATGGTTTCTATCTCATGAAGAATACCTTAAATCCAATCAAAACTTGGTTACCTATCTTCATAATATGTGCACCACTCTGATTTGTATTACATATCACTGTTAGTAAGATATGCCCACTATTGCAAGAGTCCTACATCATTCTCCTTAGCAATGATTTCAACTCCCATCTGAAAATAGATGGCTGCTTTTTTAAGAAAGGCACATCTTGCAGGCAGCAAGCTATTATAGCTCACAGGGTCTGTAACTGGGTGAAATTGATAATTGCTTTTACCCACTAGTATAGCACCTTCCAGCTCTATGAACAACAGTCAGTAGGGGTGAAACCTCTGGTAGAACACCAGCCCGATTTCTCCGTGTTCTGTGTCATAAGGATGTGGTGTCTTTAGCAGTATGGTCTAACCATCAGGCTGTGAAGGGTAACTAATAGTACTGACAATGACCTTTAATGTTTGGCCAGGGAATCTATGGCCAACAACTCAAAAGGATGGAGCTGGCAGTATTTCTATGTATGATGTCTAGTTGTGGTATTTTCTTTCCCATTATAGGATTACCTCCACATAAACTTCATTTATTTATGCATTTGAGAATGTTTTTATACTAGGAGTCTTTCCAACAAGTCTTTATTATTAGCTCTTCTCCATTTTCCCTCCTATACCTTTCTCTACCATTCCCCACTCTGTGTAATCTTGCTGTTTTATTTTGCCTTTTATTCCCTGTCACTTTATACTCTATTTCCCCTCTTTGGAAGACCCTCTCCTCCCCTCTGGTCCCTTACTAGTTACCTAACCTCTGTGGATTTCTAGATAAAACACACATTTCTAAAGCATGACAGCTAACATCCACATAGGAGTAAAAACATACATGCTTATCTTTCTGGGTCCGTGTGACCTCACTCAGAATGGTTGTTTCCCGCTCCATTCATTTACCTCAAATTTCATAATTTCATTTCCCTTAACCCCCAAATAATCATATTGTGAAAATATACTACGTTTTCATGACCCACACATCGACTGATGGACAGCCAGGCTGTTTCCAGTTTTGGCTCTTCTGAGTAGAACAGCAGTGAGCATGGAGGAGCAAGCTTCTCTGTGTAAGATGGAGTGGTCTTTGGTACAGCTCTATCTGTGGTAAATCAGTTTTCAGTGTTTTGAGGAACCTCCACATATACTGTCGTAGTGGATGCTCCAGGTTGCTCTCCCATCAGGAGCAAAGAAGTGTTGCCTCCTTCCTGCATCCCCAGTAACATCTCTGTGATTTGTTTTACTGATCGTGGCCATTCTGACTGGATGAAATCTCCAAGTAGTTTTAACATTGCTTGCCCTGATGACTAAAGATACTGACCCTTTAAGTTTTCCTCAGTCTTATCTTCTGGAAGTACACTTTAGCTCTGTAGCCCATTTTTAAATTAAATTGTTTATTTTCTTGATGTTCAGTTTCTTTGTTTATTATTTCTTTATTCTACTTACTAACCTCCGTCAGATGTATAGGTGGTAAAGGTTTTTTTCCTCATTCTATAGGCTGCCTTTTCACTTGAATGACACTGTCCTTGGGTACACAGAAGAGTTTTAGTTTTGTGAGGTCCCATTTATTAATTATTGACCTTAATGTCTGTGCTATCAGGGTTCTGATAAAAAGACCTTTTCTATGCTGATGAATTTAAGTGCATTCCCTACTTTCTTTTGTATCAGATTTGTGTTAGCGGGTCTTATGCTGAGGACTTTGATCCATTTGTAATTAATTTTTGTATAAAGTGATAGTTTGGATCTGTTTGCATTTTTCTACATGCAGCTAACTGGTTTGACAAGCATCATGTGTTGAAGATGCTGTCTTTTCTCCAATGAATATATATTCTTGGCTTCTTTATTAAAAATCAGGTGTCCATGGGTGTGTGAACTTATGTTCCTGTCTTTAATTCTATTTCATTGATCAATGTGTCTGTTTTTATGACAGTGCCATGCTGTCTTTATTACTATGTCTCTGTACACAACTTAAAATTAGGAATGGCAATGCCCCCAGCCGTTCTTTTATTGTTAGAATTATTTTAACTGACGTGTGTGTGTGTGTGTGTGTGTGTGTGTGCATCAGAGAGAGAGAGACAGAGACAGAGACAAAACTTTACTTTTCCCCACTTGAGAAGTTGAAGTCAGATAAGAACAAATTTTATAATTAGTTTGATCCCAAAGAGGTAAACAATGACGGGAGGAATGCTGTGCAGTTTCCATCCTGCACCCTAAGTGGATGACTAGGAATGGCAGAGGCTAGGAGACAAGGCTCTGATTTATAACGAAAGAGAGAATTTTACAAAAAAAAAAAAAACCCATATGTGGGTTGGGGGTTGTAGCACAGTTGGTAACACTCTTGCCTGGCAGGCTCAAAGCCCTGGGCTCAATGCTCAGTATTCCATAAAGTGGGTATAATGGGGACCGCAATCCCAGCATTCGGAAGATGGAGGTGTGAGGTTTAGAAGTTCAAAACCAGTGTCAGTGAGTTATTTAAAATAAATAAGTAAATATAAGATAAAATGGGACTCAGAATATGGAAAGGTAAAAGACGGGAGCTTAGGTCCTTGTCTAAGTGAGTCTGACACTGCTGCTGGTAGCAGTTATTTACTGAGTGACCCCCCCCCATGTGTTAGGAGATTAAAGGTCTCGTTTTAACACGTAATTTAATTTCATTTACCACTTGTACCTTCGGGTGGATCTCTTCTGTCTTCAGGCTGCCCTGGTATTATAAAACAGAGGGAAAACCACACTGACTCATCAAGAGAAGTTCTGATGCCTTGAGTGACTTTAAAAATCACATGAAATAAGTACTTTCTGATAGCCCCTCTCTCTATCTCCCCAGCCCTAGAGTGTGATTCACGTAAATATGAATAACATGACCCCTTGTCCCTTGAGGAATGTAGCTATCATCAGAGACAGCAGGTCGGTGGACATTAGCTTTGTCTACTGATTAGGAATTAGTCACTCTGCAGACATTCCTCTGATGGTATTCATGCTAGAGAAGAGGTGAGGTAGTATTTAAGGGTGTAGGCACTCTAGACTCCTGCTGTGTCCGCTCAGACTCTGCCTCTACTATTTCACATGCTTGGGCAAATGTGACTTCCTGGTGTCTTCTTTTCTCCCTTACAAGGTGGACACAGTAGCATGGTGTCCATGGTATCAAACACTTCTCTATATCACCATATATTTAGAAGAATGATCCATACAGTAATTGTTTTTTTAATAAATATCAGTGATATTTTTCTCAGTCATGAATATTAGCAATTTAAATATAGCTTGTTTGTGTATACTATGTTAGTGCATATATTCCTTGCAGAGTAATTATCTAGGCTAAGTATGTTAGTTACCGCATTTTCGACAGGGAAACATCTGTAAGCATTGGGTCAAAGTTGGCTTTCGTTCATGCATGTGTACTCTATGTCAGGGAACATTCTAGGTGTGTTAGTGATACAGCATGTGAAAGAACAGATAAAAATCCCTGTCTGTCTGGAACTTTCATTCCAGTGAGACTAACACAGATACTAATGTTAATTTAGAACTATGCTTTGTGACTTCTACAGTTTACGCCTAGAGATCAGGAATGTTACCCAAAAGCCCCCTGGTTGAAGACTTGGTCCCCAGCTTACCGTATTGTTGAGGGGAGATGGAAGATTTAAGAAGTAAAACCCTAAACCCACTGTGATGCTGTACAGCTTTAATCCCAGGACTCCGGAGGCAGAGGCAGGCAGATCTCTGAATTCAGGTCATCTTGGTCTACACAGGGAGTCCTAGGCCAGCCAGTGAAATATGGTGACCATATCTTAATGTCTTTTAAAAAAGAAAAGAAAAAGAAAATGGAAGGTAGAAATCACTGAAGAGATGGTAATATCAGCCACCAGCCTCACCCTCTTGCTCCTAGGAATGAGGTGAGGAATTGGATGTGCTGCCTTGTCACAGACCAAAAGCAACAGAGCCAGTCAGTTTTGTCCTGAAACCTCCAAAACTGGGAGCCAAACACACCTTTCCCTTTATGAGTTTATCATCTGATATTCGTTACAGTAACAGAAAGATGGCTGACATATGAGACTACAAATTACAATTACAAAACGGAGAAACGTGTTGATATGCAAAGTTCATCTTAAACTTTAAGAAGAGTGGTCAGGAAAGGCATGAGTAACATCGTTAAATTTGAGCAAAGGAAGTGAGGGGCCAAGCTATACAGAGGCAGTGGTGTGTGGAGGGTTGGGGAGCTTGGGACAGACAGGCTGCTAGCTCAGGGATCCTGAGGCAGATGCAGTTTCCAGAAAACAAAAGCAGGGATATCAAGGAGGACATGGTGTCGAAAACTGGGTGAGAGAAACAGGAGATGATGTTAGAGAAGAGTGGGTCAGCAATGTCCTTCTAGGCCACGACATGGCTTTTTCTTGAACTGAATAGGGTCACCGTGGAATTTTAAGGAAAGGAGTAGATTGTGTCGCCTAACATTTTACAGTGATCACCCTGATGTCTGGGCTGACAATATCCTGTAAGAGAGCAAGAGTCAAGCCAAGACAGTGTGGCAGATGAGATCTAGACGAGATTAGCAGTGAGGTCGTCAGTAGCTGAATTCTTAATTTATTTTAGGAAAAGCAGGAAAGACTTCCTGAGGTATTGGAGAGAAATTAAATTTGAGGATGGTGTAAAGTTTTAGATCTGATATGGGGATGACTTCAGTTGGAAAGGACTGGTTGGAGACAGGGGAAAATGTTTCAGGGAATCAGCATTGAGAACAGTAACTACTAGGTCAGTAGGTAGCCACATGGGCAGCTGCCAGGGGCCTGAGATTATATGAGGAGAGGGTTGGTCTGGAGATGCAATGTGTGAATAGTGGACACATGATGGGATTTAGTTCCATGGGGCAGAAAGACAGCAGTCATGGAAGCAGTAGGTTGAATATAGGTCCCAAACCTGAACTCTGGGTACTCAGCCATTAGGCCAAAGGAAACAAGAAGACGGAAGAAACTAGATTTCAGCTGGTAATTGCTGCAAGGGAGTGAGAGGTGTCCCCCCACCCTCAGTGCTAAGAAAGCAGTACTGGAATTTGCTTATACTGAGTTATATGAGCAGTCACTGGTGCCTTCTCCCTCCCCCACACAACTGATCCCTCCACTCCCATATGTCCTGCCTCTAGTCCAATCACAAAATCTATTCCAGTTCCCCTTCCCAGGGAGATCCATGCATCCCCCATAGAGCCCTCCTTTTTCCTACCCTCTCTGGGACTATGGAATGTAGCTTGATTACCATTTACTTAACAGCTAATACTTATTTTTAAGTGAGTACATTCCATGTTTGTCTTTCTGGGTCTGGGTTGCCTCACTCACGATGAATTTTTTTTTCTAGTTCCATCCATTTGCCTACAAATTTCATGATGTCATTGTGTTTAACAGCTGAGTCATACAGCTTTGTGTAACCACTTTCTTCATTCATTGGTTGAGGACATCTAGGTTGTTTCCAGTTTCTGGCTATTGTGAATGAAACTACAATGAACAACGCTGAGTAACCGTCCTTGTGGTAGGGTGGAGGGTCCCTTAGGTATATGCCCAAGAGTGGTACGGCTGGATTTTATGGTAGATCGATTCACAATTTTCTGAGGAACCGCCACATTGATTTCAATAGGCAGTCTTCGGTGTTTTAAGTCAGGTCTTCACTACGTAGCTCAGGCTGGTCCAAAATTGTTGTGAGGCCCAAACTTGTTTGGAACTCTTGATCCTCTTGCATCAGGTTCTCAAGGACTAGGATTACCCTCAGGTACCACCAGGCCTGTGAAGGAGCAATCTTTCAGTTGTGAGCTTCAAGCTCAAGGGGACACAATAAAGGCAACTTCTGAATGGAGTAAATGAGAAGGCAGAAAGTGGACAGAGTTTCTTAATTCTTGAAAGGTGTTTTGTTATCGTTAAGCCATAAGTGAATAGAAATGTAAACAAAGGCTAGAGTGTCTTATTTTTATTGAGATGTTATAAGTGATTTTAAGTTGATGTGAATTTATTACTGTGGAATAAATGCTACTTGGGTGGTGATGAGCAGAGAATACTCGAAAATGCTAACCAATCTTATAGCATAAATTAAAAGTCAAACTTTAGGGATTGATGAGGTTGTTTAGCTTCTAAGAGCTGCACCGCTCTTGTAGAGGATTGGAGTCTAGTTGTCAAAACTCACTTCGAGAGGTTCACAACCGTGTCTTCTTCCCCCACTGCCCCCTTACCTGCATTCACGTGCACACACATACACAAAACACACATACATATAAATAGTAAAATACATTTAATTTAAAAATTTGGACTTTTACTTACACAAATGTAACATTTTAAACAGACATTCCGTTAAGTGAGTGTACTCACAGCTCAGACATTTTGCATACACGAAGCAGAGGCTGATTAATTGCCTCGTGGCACAGGCATCACCAGTACCCCTGTTGCTATGCTACAGTCTTGGAGACATCCTTGCTGGTAGCTAAAACAACTTGTCCAGGCTACATGGTTATTAATTGGAGTTTGCGGGTCCTTGTGCTTTCCTTACCCTGTGAGTTCCTCCAGGGTTGTCTTTCATCGTTGAAACCCCACTTTGCAAAGAGCTACACTTGCGCGTGTCAACATGGACTGTGGGTGTCCCCAGTCTATCCCAGTCTATTTCGTAACCTCCCAGGGAAGCAATGGTGGAAAAAGTCTACATTAGTTTTCACTGGTTATGTTAACTATATGGAAAACACAGAACCGTTTATGAGACATCATGCCAGAGAAATCAGTACCACGGAGTTTTAAGTCTTCTGACCCCAGGCTGTTCCATTGCTGTTTGGCACAGCTGCTTTTCTGACGCATCAGGTAAACCTGCCCCGGGGGAAGAACAGTGTCTGGCAGAGGTGCGGTCACCTGGAGTTTCACAGAGCAGAAACTTCATCATTGGGGAGGAAATCACCACCCGAGGACGTGTGTTCTCCCGTCCATTGAGAGAGAGAGAGAGAGAGAGAGAGAGAGAGAGAGAGAGAGAGAGAGAGAGAGAGAGAGAGAGAGAGCAAGCACAAAGGTTTCCACTACACTGCTGCGAACACAGCTTTGAAAAAGTGGAGCCGGATGATGGGACGAACAGCCAGCCCACTTCTGCAGCAGTAAAAGCACCAACCACTTTGCCGTCCAGGAGCAGGAAGGCTCTGGGACTTCCCAGCTGGAGCCCTGACGACCCGCTTGCTGGGCTTCAGAAGGGGGTCGGGGCCGGGACTGAGCTACGTGGAGTCCACCATCGCGGTCCGAGGGGCGCTGCTGAGTGTGTCACAGAGCAAAGCGGTGCGTTTGCCTTCTGTAGTCGCCGGCCCTCGGTGGCCTTGTCACCTCAGGTGAGTAGGGGGCTGCAGTGGGCCTGGAGGAGCGCGCTGATTTGCCTTTGCGCACCCTGGTGGCTGCTTGGGGACACAGACTCCCCCGCAGCCGAATTGGTAGCCGCCTGTCGCGCCGCGGAGGTCGGGGGCGGAGAGGAGGCGGTGGCTGCCCCCACCGGGAGGGGCGCCTGGAGTGCGCGGTGCTCGTCTGTAAGAACAGGCTGGCTGCAAGGCTGTGGCGACAGTGGCGGCTGCGGCGACTGCGGGAGGGGAACCGGACTAGGACTCCCTAGGGAGGGAGGACACGGGCGAGGGCCAGGCCCAAGGGCAGCGGGACCCGTGGAGAGAACTGCGGCTCCAAAGAAAGATGAGTTGGTGAGTGGGCGCCTTGGGCGCAGATTTTCTTTGCAAGGGAAGCAGGCTGTAGGGACAAAAGCCCGGGCAGGGGTCGGTAAAGCCCGAACCGTACAACCCTAGGATACTCTGCCCCCCACCCCCATGCATAACGATGTGAGTGGAGGGCTTGTGAGGAAGTAGGGATAACGCATCCAGAGTGGTTGTGGCGAAAAGGCAGGGTTTAATTAAGGGTCCCGAAGGTAACTTTCGCGGAAACTCTAGATTGATTAAGCAGAGATGTGGACCCCTGGGAAAGAGAAAGTCCACAGCTAGATTCTGGGACTCCGAGAGGATCTTTTTGAATTAGGTTTCTAGCCGTACTTTGTTTCTAGAGTGAGGCTGCAGGGTGAGCCTCCCGACCGAGATTCTCACCAGGAGCTCTTGATGGCGATTCAGCTATCGTTTCCCTAAACGTTGATGGTGTGGTGCTCCCTTTGCCTTTAGTGACGGCAGGCAGCCTTAAGTTCTGGGATCATTTCGAGCCTCAGTTTCACCAGCTCCCTTCACGGCAGGGAGCAGCTGAACTGTTCTTGGTGCGCTCAGTAACTTTGCCTTAGCTATCAGCACTTGAAGCAACTCCTGCCACCGCCAGGAAATTAAAAGGCTGACGGGCTGTCCCTTCCCGGATTGGGATTTCCTGTTTGGAAAAGTTTAACAAATCCAATCTCCTTCCAGTGGTCCCTCCCTTACCTTTCTCTCTTAAGTGCGGGGGATAGGCTCCTGCATCCTTTTCTGTGTACCGACTAGGGCTGGAAACCCTTTTGCCCGGCCCAGCCCTTTTCCCTGGAAGTCTTCCTTTTGTGGTTCTGAAATAACTCGAGATCTCTAGGATGCTAGTTATAGCCAGTCGCAGCTGTGAGGGGTCTAGAAGAGACATAAAATGTGGAGTCCGTTAGTATAAATATTTGCCAACCACGTTTCCCTCCAGAATCTGAATGTGTGAGTTACAGATGTAAATTTTCAACTATGATGCTTGTAACTAAGCTTCCAACGTGGGCTTAATTTAGACGTTTGAGATTTTTTTTCCCCCTCTGGGCTTCAAATGTCTGGATTTAGCTGGGAGGCTCCAAATATGGTCCATAGTTCCATAGGTTAAACTTTTGCCCTTGGGAGCACTTGAATTCTTTGTTCTTGGTAGGATAGCAACAGGGTAGTTGGATTTGGGATAAATAAACCTTTAGAGTGGCCTAGTATTTTAACAGAATATGCCTAGTGCCATTGGCTTCAATTGGGTAAATATTTGTTTTAATAGAGAGCTAAGTTTCTCTGAAAAGCAACAGTTGGGTCTTTCCAGGTTCCCTGTTCATATCTCGGACTTAGTTGTTTAAAAGATCTTTATTTGTTTATTTTTTCCTGATAAATTTATTGTGGAATTTAAACATCGGGAATCATTAAGAAACTCTGTGCAGTGTCTCCAAACTTGGACCAAGGCCTTTAAAGGGGAGGGAAGTCGGCTTTTGCTCTCAGCTAATGTAGCGTTTACTCCTGAGGCAGGGAAGTTTGCAAACCCTAGCCCTCTCACAAGCGGCAAAATGAGATGTTTGGTTAAGAGCAGTCATCTTCCTAGTCAATTTTCAGGCTCAATCGGTTTCCCTGCAGCTGGCAGCTGCTGCTCTTTCGGGGTGAGAATGACTGCAGAGATGTCTGCTCGATCCTACTGGGGGGGGGGGGGCGGGGGACAAGAAAAGCTAGATAAGAAGATGGGTGAAGACTTAACACACCTCTTCAACCACTCTGGTCAAAGCTGAGCACTTTAGCTGCCTTTCCCAGGACAGGGAGGAAAAAGCCAAACTTGACCAAACTCTGATCTTCACTACTTTCTTCAGTGTTGAAGACTCTGGGCATGGTGGGCTGTGGAGTATAATGAAGAAATCATGTCAGGAGTCTCGATGAGTTTTGCCTAAGTTTAAAAGCAGCCGGGGTTGTGGCTACGGCAGGTGACCTTACAGGATGCTACATTTCAGCCAGGGACAGAGAGGTGACACAGGTGACAGGGAAAGACAAGAGCTTTATACGGCTTCCGAGAATACCTGTGTCACTAAGTCTCTCTGTGCTTAACTATTAGTTGTGGGAATGCCGTCCATCTGAAACACAGACGCCTCCCCCTCCCGAGTGATGTGTTTGGCTTAAATCCTTGCCGTGTGTTTTAGCAGTAGTTCCCAGGAAGAGGAGGTGGCATCCGGTCTGAAGGCAATCCTGGCAAATTGTATTTTGGTTATGACAGCTGAGGGTAGGGAAATGCAACCAGTGTCTATTGAATAGAGATCTGGGATGCTGTTAAATATCCTGCAACGTCCAGAACACACAGAGGCCTATCTGGACCAAGCCCTGTTATAGAGCGTTCCCCTAAGTCGGTCAGATGTTAGTAAATTAGGGATCTTCATTTAATTTGGGTCTTCACCCGATTTCTTGTTGCTCAACACAGGCTGTGTCTTAGAAGCCTTTTCACCTGCAGTGGCCCCTCCTGTCCTCGGCACTAAGAGTCTTAGACTGTACGGCTGATCCGTGTTGGGTTTTCTTAATGTTTTTGAATTGGCTTAACGTTGAGTTTGAGCGCAAGGGAGCCTGGGTGATCAACGTTCAGATCTCACTTCGTAGGTGATATGCCCATAAACACTGATGATAAGACCTTGAGTGAGTTAGGGGAAGACCCAGCTCTACTTAAAGCCTGAAATTGGAGAATTTAATAATTGATATTCAGGAAAGCCAGATTTAAAAGCAAAGAAACAATAACAATCTTCTTTTTTCCCTTTTAGCAGAAAACCAAAAACCAACCAGACTTGACCCTTTGTGAGAGTTTAGCAATACCATTCCTCACGAGAAAATAAAGTCCTGGATGGGGGGTGATGATGTAAGCTCTGGTGACTATGGAGCATATGCCTGGGTGTGTGTGACCTGTGACACCACTCCTGAGGCCTGCACTATCTTTTCCATGTCAAAGTGAGCAACAGATGGTCCCACAGACGCAGCAGATGCTGCCTTTGATCGCAGGTACAAAGCAGAGCATCTGAGTGTCTCCCCCTCTGCTCTCTGCTCTATGAGTTGGGATCAGAGCACGTGAATGGACAGGGGAGAGGGGAAGCCTCCTGAGCAGGGAGGGGGAAAGATGCCTGGCAGCTATGGAAGTGAGCTGGCTTCGGAGCAGTTGATGGGTAGGTGGGTGGGTGGGGGAGATCCAAACGCTGATGGGTGTGTGTGTACATGCATTCCCTTGTATCAAACTCAGATTAGAAATCTGAAGACAATTCAAGCTGGACCACTGGGGGCAAGCTGGGGAAAATAATTGTGGGAGTAAAAGGAACCTTAGAAATCTCACCAGGCTGGGGTGTAGCTCAGCTGGTAACATGCTTGCCTCGTATGCAGGAAGCCTTAGGTTTGCTTCTCAGAATCGCAAAAGAAGCAGGGGTGGTGGTAGGTAATTCCAGTCCTGTCAGGTGGTAGAAGCCAGGGCAGCAGGAGTTCAAGGTCATACCCGAACAGAGCTTAAAGCTGGCCTGGACCAAATCGGACCCTATCTCAACAGACAAACAAACAAACAAACAAACAAACAAAACTTAGTGTCTCATTTGCAGTTTTATAGGTCCCCTTCTGTAATCTCAGGATTAAAGAAGCTGAGGTAGGAGGATTGCTACGCCAGAACTGTGAAAGTATTTAATTAGGGGACTCACCTACAGTTTCAGGGGGCTAGTCCATGGTGGGAAGCTGGTAGGCATGGCACTGGGGCGCTGGGGCAGTAGCTGAGAAGTTTACTTGCTGATCAGCAGGCAGAAGTGGGGGCTGGGTGGGGGCAAACTGAGACTGTCTTGGAATGTTCTTTTGAAACCTCAAAGCCCCACCCCAGCCACACTCCTCTTTCACCAGGGCTAATAATCTCCTAAACATTCCTAAATTCTTCAACTAGGGACTAATATAAATGAGCCTATGGGGCCATTTTCATTCACACCACCACAGTTAGACAGTGAGCACTAAATCAGAGGCAGAAAGAGAGAGGCTCTTTCTAAAATACTTCTCTGAATTCACTTATCTGAAGCCATTACCCCAAGCCTTACACAGGGTTTGGCAGTGACAGGACAGAAAGAATTTTCTGACCTCTGCTCCTCCACTTATCCTGAACCATATAGTGTCTACCATTCCATCTGTTTTCTTAGTGGTAAAGATTTGGTAATAAGACAAAGTTATTGCTAATTTCTTGTTAGAGTTTAGTGGGTATGAGATTACCGAATGACTCCGTTTCTAGAAAGGAATTACCTCAGTGAGTTTATTTTTTCTCTGTTGTTGATCTTTTGTTGCTTTGCTTTGGGAGAAGGGTTCATTCTGTAGCCCAGGTTAGCCTGGAACCTACTTTGTACCCCAGGCTTACCTCAAACTCTCCAGGAAACTGAAATCACAGGCATGAGCCACCCTGCCTGTGTCTTGGATGAGCTTTTGGGTATCAGAAAAGTTGTACCTGTATGGCCTGTTTCAGTTACAAATGGCAACACCCACTAATTGGTTTACATTACTAGTGCTAGACATTAGGCCTGTGGTTATGAATTCAAGTCCTGGGTGCGAAGTGGTCCTTCTGATCCTCATATCCGGGAGGTTCGGTTGATACAGAAAAGGTTTTGGGGTGCCTTTCCTGGGGGAGGTCAAAGCTCCATAAGCTGTTAAGGGATGGTCTTATGTTGGCAGCTAGCCAAGAGGTGCTTCTCAAAGAGAAACATATGGAGACATTTAGGATGAACTCAGAAAGGACTGGCTCTCCAGAGATCTGCCCCCTGCAGGCTCTTCACTAGAGGGAGGTAGAAACCTTTTAGTTTTCACCTTCCAACTGGTCATTCTTGTTACCCCCCTTTCCAACCCTGATATACTGCCACGACAGGAGACTTTAGCAATTAAGACAAGAAAGTTAGTGGCTGAAAATATTTCCTAGGATTTGAAGAATGTGTCTCTTGTCTTTTAAAAACAAATAAAGGCAAAGGGAGTGGTTCATGTCTTTCAAATACCTTCAGCAAGAATTTGTGTTTGTCTCATATAGGAAATTAATCTCCCAGGGGTTAATTTGCAAAATAGATAGGTCTGTGATGTTTAGGGGTGCGTCTTACACATCGCTGAAATCCAGCTTTGTGTTGTATCTACTTTAAAAGCAAGATTTCTGAAGCATTCTGGTAGTCAGTGGTCAGGGAAATAAACCCAAGAGTAAAAATCATCACGTGGGGGTGTGGGAAGGCCAAGGACTTCCGAAGCTTGCTGGGAAGAAGCAGACAAATAACACAAGACAATAGGCCAAACTTTATAGACAGTTTTAGGACATATAAGAACTCTTTCTTAAATGTGCCCAGTTGATCTTATTAGATGTAGTGTGTTTCCTTATCCATACAAGCCGGTATTTAGTATGGCTACCTTAAGCGGGGTCAGCGTTTTCTAAGACCTGCCACTGTACAGGGCAGGGCAAACTGGTGTTTATTGTTTTAGAACATTTGTTTGCACACTGCTGGTGACTTCTCCAGATTGGTAGTGTGATCGGGAATTAGCCTATCAAATTATGAAAAGGAGGAAATTACAAGAGTTCTCTAAGATTCACTTCTTGACCCCCTTGCACGGGTAAATTCAGAGCAAATAAAACTGATGGAACCCGCCTCCTTCATTCTTTTGCCCAGCTCAGACCCAGTGTGAGTAGCCAAGAGGTATTCCAAAGGGCTGCAAAGAGGTGTCTGGCTGCCACACTGCTTGCATCATTGCTGAAGTAGGTTTTCAAAAACAACTTCAGATTTATTAAGGAAATTACAAGACTTAGGAATGCAGACAAAATATGTCTTGTATACGATGCTGAACCAGCTTCTATGTGATACTGCATTAGCGTAGTTTTGACCAGAACTCACTGGATTCTACTGAGATATTCACCATGCCCTTGGCATGCCGTGGGGAGCAGAGCAGGGAAAGCTTTGCCGAGTTAGGTAGCTGCTATCTTATCACTAAAACATACTTGTGTTCTGTGGTCATTTCCATTTCCTGCGTTATGTAACAGGCACTCTTGGGCGATTTAACCAGTAATCTTTGGAAGTGCAGAACCTTGGGGTGCAAGCAGTGTCTAGTTCACTCTCAGCATGTCAAACATTGGCAAACTTCTGCTTCAACAAGATGGAGACAGATGAACGACTCAGTCAGTCCCTGTATTGCTGCTTTTGGTTGGTGGACACAGACAGAGGTCTGACCTCCTGACTCCTGTCCTTGGTAAGCTGTCCAGTGTTCTTTGTACTGGATTACCCATTTCAATAAAAGGAACATCTGACAGTAACCATTTTCTTTATTAGGTCTTCTGGGTAGGGATATTAAAACAAACGAACAAACAAACAAAAACCAATATTGATGGCCTGGAGAGATGGCTCAACAATAAGAGCACTTCCTGCCTTTCTGGACAACCAAGTACCCATGGGCCCTTTGCAATTGATTCACATCTTCCTTAACTCCAGCTCCAAGGGCTCTGACGCCCTCTTCTGGTCTCCTGAATCACGTGCACACACATCTTAGCTACTCTCTCTCTCTCTCTCTCTCTCTCTCTCTCTCTCTCTCTCTCTCTTTCTCTCTTTCTGTCTCTCTGTCTTTCTCTCTCTCTCTCCCTCTCACATGCAAACACACAAGTAAAAATAAATGTGAAGGTTTTGGAAACACAGCACTGGTTAAAAGTAAATTGAACTTAGCTAAGTGTTTACTGATCTTTGTAGGGTCAAGGATTCCCCCTTTCCTGTAGCGAGGGGTCGAAAGGCAGGTTGTAAAAGACAAAAAAAATGGGTGTCTTACAACATCCACCCTACATAATCAACTGTTAAAGTAATGAAGAAATTATGCCACCGCTGTAACTTTTTGTTTTGTAGTGTGGTTGTGAGCCCCACAGTGATTTTTCTTCTCTGAAAAAATTAACCTAGGTTGTGAGCCTCACAGTGATTTTTCTTCTCTGAAAAAATTAACCTAGGGGGTTAAGGTTGAGGAACCGGTATGTGGGTGCTGCTTGTCATGGGGTGCATATGGAAGTCAGGAAATTACTCTGAAGCTGTTCTCTGTTCTCTCTTCTCAACTTTACTGAAAGCCCTTTTATCCACTGAGCTGTCTCACTGGCCCACAGAGTGACATCTCACTCAACTGACCTCTTGCATGACGGTGTCAGATAAGACTAAGTTGCCTTGTAATGCGGGTCCAGCTACCTGCATGAGGCCACATTCTGTGATGCTCTCAGCGATGAAATCAACTATCTGTGTATTTCTCAGAATGTGTCTCTACTGTTGAGAAGTACCGACCATCCTTTTAAAGCTCGTCCACCTCAGTTTTTGAGTTAACAGGGAAAACATGTGTGGGGCGAGGGTGGGGAGCAAAGTGGTAGAGCATTGGTTGATCATGCCTAAGACCTTGAATATGATCTCTCAGCCCAGGGATAGTGTGGCATTAAATGCATTCCCACTGTGGGAGACAGCGCCGACTTCCACTTGTTTCCTCTCCTAGAACCTACGCATTCTCTAACCATAGCCAGATCATAATATTAGGTAAATTTCAATCTGGGGAATGTTATTTGGAAAAGGCATGCTGGGATCTGAACAGCAAGCACTTTGCCATGGCAACCGAACCATCACCCCAGCCCCTGACTGTTTTTATTTTCACTATATAGTTCAGGCTCCCTTAGGAAGCCTAGGCTGACAGCAAACTTCAGATCCTCCAGCCTCTGATTCGTCGCCTACTGCTTGGGGCAAGGGTTTTTACTTGGGCACAGATGTGGCTGAAATTTAGGAATTCTATCTGGCATTATCTTGTGAGAGTCTTTAATAAAATAGCCTACTTATTTATAATCTTGGCAATGCATTTGCTTTCAAATTCTCCTGGGTGCTTTAGAAAGAAATCATCCTTTAAAGAATTTGATTTAGTATAATAAGCTAGGATTCATGCAAGCTGCTGAGACCCACTCCTTTTTTGTATAGAGTGAGCCATTATAATTTATGTCAGTATATAGATTTTATTTTTATTTAGTCTGGCTACAGTACATATATGCATGTGTATATAAATTATATATATTACCTTTTTTAATTTATTTAACTTTTTGGAAAGATATTTTACTGCAGTTTTTTTTTTTTCCCGAGATAGGGTTTCCTCTGTAGCTTTGGAGCCTGTCCTGGAACTAGCTTTTGTAGACCAGGCTGGCCTCGAATTTACAGAGATCCACCTGCCTCTGTCTCCCATGTGCTGGGATTAAAGGCGTGCAGGACCAGTTCCCGGCTCATTGTAGAAAATTTAAGCATACACAAAATGTAAAACACACATTAAATATGTAGTGTAGTGAGAGCCGGCTGTGATGGTGTACACCTTTCATTCCAGCACTCAGGAGGCAGAGGCAAGCAGATCTCTGTGAGTTCGAGGCCACCCTGGTCTACAAAATGAGTTCCAGTACAGCACTGTTACACGCAGAAATCCTGTCTTGAAAAAGCAAATGTATACCATAGCGACCCTGACACCTAGAGCCCAGATTGCTTCCGTTTGTTAATTTGGTTTCATGTGGAGACCCCATTTTCCCCTGAGTATGGATTGTTACAAACCATGTCCCCAACACCTAGCTATTCATCTAGTTACACTGTGGCTCTAGGCAGTTGTGAGCTTTATAAAACATGTCATTGCACCTTTGAAAACAGCAATGCGTCTGACTTTCAGTCAGCATTCTAATTCTGGTTGTATCAAGCATTTTTTTTAACAATTTTTAAGCAGATGGATAGGCTGCAGACCGTGCACGCCCATTGCATTTCATTGTTAAGTCTCTTGGGTCTTTTAACCTGGAATAGCTCCTTTTCAAGACTGGATTTTCTCCCCTCTTCTTCCCCCATTATGACTGAACACATGTTTTTTGTTTTGGGCCTTTCCCCCACTATACCCTCTAGTGTTCTAGAATTAAGTGAAGGCCTTTTCAATGGTAAGATTTTGTTAATGTGATGGTTTTTGAGACATTTCACTTTGTAGACCAGCCTGGCCTTGAACTTATAACCCTCCTACCTTGGCTTTCCTTGCTGGGATTACAGATGTGTGCTGCCATAGGAGGTCTTTGGTGTTTTTAATAGAACATTCTTTTGGGCAAGTTGTGGAATGTGCACCCAGCATATCCTGCGTGTACGCAAACAAACAACAATACCAAAAAGAGCATTCTTTTGTCCCTTGTGATTTCTACAGTGAAAGACAGCATACTTCTAATTTGAATAATCTTGAACTTTAATTTATTATACATTTACTCATTGAATCTGCTATCTTTTCACATATTGCTAAAATTTCTTTAATAACTGTTTAAACCCACATGTGAGTCTAATTAAAAAAACTTATGCGTTGATAATTTAGGTAAAACTTGGGATTTTGCCAGTGGGAGGGATCTTCAGTGACCCCCGTCACCCATTTTCTGAGGCCAAATCTGCCTTCTGTCTCCCTCCCCCACTACAAAGACTTATCACAGGAAACAGCAGCCAAATTCCTTGGATAGTCTAAGGAATGTTGTAAAGTTCCTGCAGACAAGCATTTTATTGAAGGGACTAGCACAAAACTTCTTTTTAAAAGAAACCTATAATTGGCCCTGTAGCTCTTTGTGTCTTCTAAGTTCTCAAGCCTTGGTTCCAGGAATTGATAAAATACAACAATCCAGAGCAAGCTGCTTCTCATCTGAGAAAGAGCCTTACTTGTAGTACGGACATTGGCTGTAGACTGTGATCGCTGTTAGACTCTTCTGGGTACTGTCTGCAGTGTTCATTACAGAGTTTAGATTTCAGTACGAAGAGGCACCTAGGGGGAGCTGGAAGGAGTGGTAGCCCCAGGTTAGGTTCCTCTCTGGTGACGAGAAGAAACTGAAATTGCCTTTCCCCTTATGGCCTGGTTTCTTCTGTCCGTCTTCAGTGTTATCTTCATCTCCCGTTGCCTTCCATTCCTTTCTCTTCCTTGTAGAGTCATGCGTCATGTTTGTTTCTCGTTCCTTAATCATCATTCTTCTTTTGGATGGATTTAGAAAATGATAAAGTAAAAAAAATTTAAAAAAAAGGCAAAAGAAAGAAACCCTGTAGTCAGTGGAGACATCACCGGAGCATTCTGACCCCTGGTGGCCCAACCCCTTCTCCCCTGGCCTGATGTTAATCCCCTCAACATTGGCTGTGCCTGAGGATGCTTCAAGTCTGGTTTCAGAAGGATTGTCTCTGGGTGCTACAAAAAGGCTTTGTGTGTTTTAGGCTGCTGTGGATGTGTGGACAATGAGTTCTTGTCTTATGTGTGTACACACTAAGGGTTGCAGCTGTCCGTTGTAAAAGGTACCATCTTCTAGAGTAGAACAAGGTCTTTGTTCAGTCATTAAAAATACATTCCCCCCACACACACACTTGGGACTGCTTTTCTTGGATCTCTGAGAGACAATGAAGCCTCTTCATTGGAGATCATCAGCCTACTTATGTGAGTCTAGTGGTTATTTTACCCAAATAGATTCTTGAGCAAAGAATGTGATACAAAGGAAAAGGGTTGGAATCCATTTGTTGAAGAAAACAGAACAATAAGAATACTATGTCTATAGCAGGGCAGTGGTGGCGTGTGCCTTTAATCCCAGCACTCAGGAGGCAGAGGCAGGCAGATCTCTGACTTCAAGACCAGCCTGGTCTACAGAACGAGTATAGAATAGTCAGAATTACACAGAGAAACTATCTTGAAAGGCAAAACCAAACCAAACAAACAAACAAAAAACAGTATGTCTACTAATGTTTTCATCCTCTGTCTTGGGATGGGAAACCATGATTGAGGAGGAGGAGTTTGAAGGAGTAGAGGTTTGAAAGCCAGGATGAGGAAGAAGCAAAGCCAGGTCCTGTGGAGATGAGACTGGGACAATGGCTGTGGATGAAGGCAGCTCTCCCTGGAAAGAGGCCTGGGAGTGTTTGCTGGGAGGGAGTGTTTACAAATGGCTGTGGGGACATGTGGAGAGGAGAGCCTTGTTTGCAGAGATGGAGCAGAAGGGTTCAGGGCCAAGACTAGTTATTTGTAAAGTTTGTAGTCAGGGCACTGAGAAGACCAAAGGGTTAATGGAGAACAAGGGTTGCTAGGCAGCATTTGCCTTCTGAAAGGGGACTAGGGGAGAGGGGCAAGTGTTTGTTTCTGAGGCTCTAGTTAGTACACTCTTCCTCACGTTCTGATGCCATCAGGAGAAAGACAGGGAGAAATTTGTGTGTCCATTGTTCTCCCTTATAAAGCATAGGCCCTGTGTTTAAAATAGACTTTTCAACTTTTCCTTCAGTCCTCTCAAAGTATCCTCCCAGGCCCTATCAACTGTCAATGGAGGAAGGGCCCTGCTTCTGAGGGGCTTCTTAACTGGCCCCGAATTCAATTACATGTCATCAGTACATGCTTTAATCCTAACAGTGCCATATCGTAAACATCAGTGCTGACAGTTAAGCCTGCCTCTGGACCACCAGCATGCTGGAGAGCCTTCATACCAGACATCAACCACAGTCCGCCACAAAACACAGGGCCAGTCCCCGCCCCACCCCCAGCTCCAGAGCTCTGGAAGGACAAGGGATGAACTCGAGCCATTATATTATGGACATTTTGGCCTACACTTTGTGGACTTTTAAAAGTTGGCTCTCCTAAAGTTGCTTCTGCCCACCAATATGGCATGGCATATTTTCCACTGCCCTACCGTTACCTTTGCATCGTTTCTAGGACCAGTTCCTGCTGTATCGGGTGATCCTCAGAGGTGGCTATGTATTGTAGGAACCCTCCAAAGTCACTTAATTGGCTAGAACCAATGGGATGCACCTATCAGCTAGACCTTAAGTCCTCTTCTGTCTCACAGCACAGCAAGCCCTTTGTTTTAAAAAGCCTGGCTCTCTGGGTGTGCCTTCTTTAGCTGGAAATATGACAATGCACACTCCTCTGGTGATGGCTACCTCGTAACTTCACTATTGGAGAGTTACGGTTTGAATGAGATGAGCTTCATTGTCATCTGGTGTGAGAGGAGCCAGAGAATTGTTTTAAAAGACAATTTCAACCATACCGCAGAGAAACGACTCTCTGAAGAAACATTTAACAACGTTCCTTTAGACAACTGGTGGAAGTAATTTTCTCCTCCAGGGGAAAAAGTGCTGTGGTTTTTCAGTAACATCTTTCAAAAGGCTGCTACATCCTAACTTTCTGGTATTTTCTGATTGACAGTAAGATGAATGTGTGTTTTAGGTGGTAAGATAGCCTGAGTACTGGAAGGATTAAACTTATGGATCAGAAAGTAAATGCAAGCTTTTCAGCACACATTAGCTTCTTTCCTGTTTAGACTTCCCCAAGCTGTCCTTCCTCTCAGATGGGCACCAGATGCATTCCTTCGGCTCACAGACCTTCTGTGGCTATGTATAGAGGAAAGTGAGTAACCATTATATCCTTTGGGTCTGTTTTGCTTTCCCAATAACACAATGCAGGGATCTCACAGTTTCACCAAAACCTCGTCTTTGTTCACGTAAAATGTTCAGGAAACCCCAAGCGCACACAGCAGCCTTGAACATAAAGATGGCTGTAAACTCAGGATTTCCTTCAGTTCTTTTCTTATGTGTTTGCTGTCCCTCTCCTTTCTCTTGCTTGTGCTGCTTTGGTGAGGTGTCCTTGCAGCCTTCATCTTCTTCTCCCACTAGCCCAACTCTTCCTTTTCCACCTTAAACCCAACTGTAGTCTCTGATGCATTCTGCCTGCAGTCCTATCCTCAACTGCTTGGGGAATTCATCAGAACATTCCCACTTGGGTCTCTACGCCTGCCTCTCAGGCCCTTGCTTATACCCTATCCACGCACATACTGGCCTGCAGTTCCTAGTCATTTCCTATTTCTAGGCCTCTGGTCATGGGATCACACCTCACAGGAACAGTGCTCTGGATGTAGGGAGGAGAGAGGTGTCCACAGCTATTGATGTTCCTCACGCAGCTAGAAAGACCATCTGTCTGGCTGATTTCCTTTAGGGTGAAGTTTGTATTCAGGACTAAGAGGTACCAAATTCAGGTAAATACGCACATGTATTCAGCTAGGCAGACAAACTCAGTTTCAAAATACAAATAAATGAAATAGTTATCTGTATCAGATGATAAATCTTTAAAATTAGTGTATTTGTTATTTTTTACTTATGTGACAAAATACCTGACAGGAATCCCCTTAAGGAAGGACAGATGCATTTGGCTTGTTTTTTAAGGGGATACAGTCCATCATTGCGAAGAGAAAAGTATGGCTGTAGGAATGAGAAACTGTTGGTCACATTGATCTACAGTTAGGAAGCAGTGAACCAGAAGTGGTGTACCCCAAAACCCTTCCCACGGTGAGCTACTTCCTCTACCACCTAAAGTTTCTACAACCATCACAAACAGAGCCGCTTCTGGTAACCAAGTATTCAAACACAAGAATCTGATCAAGTTAAAAACAAGATGGTCCGGGTAGTAGTGACACATGCTTTTAATCCCAGTGGGAGGCAGAGGCAGGAGGGTCTCTGTGAATTCTAAGCCAGTTTGGTGTACAAAACATGTTCTAGAACAGCCAGGGCTGTTACACAGGGAAACCCTGTCTTCAAAAACAAAACAAAACCAACCAAACAAAAAAGCCAAGATGGTAGTATATTCCAATATCTGATGCCAGATTATTGCCAAAAAAAATCAAAATGCATGCAATGTAAATTGGTATGAAATCACTAGTAATATTACCACCCCGGGTAAAATCAGTAGTAACTTTTGGTGGGAGTATTTTCAGTCCATTGCTTCTAGTGTGGGAGGAGGGTATGCACTGGGGGCAAAAGATGCTGGTTTATGGGGTACAACAGTGGAACAGTAAGACGTATAAGATTTGGAATATGGATGAAGAACAGCGCTGATTGGATTTGCCGACAGATGCAATGAAGAGAGAAGTAGACATGACGGAGACCACGGTGACTCCAATTTCTGCCCTGAGCACTGTAAGAAAACTGTCAGCAGTGCACCGGAGGTCCCTGTGTTTATAATCAATGTTTGTGGATGGAGTTAAGAAAACTAACTATACTCACTGAATGTTTTGAGGCATATTATATGAATATACTTTGTAGTATAAAATATACTCTAAATGTAGTGTTCATGATGTTAAATGATGACAGGTGTTAAAATGATGGCACATTTTGATACCTGTGCTTAACTGTAGCTATTCCACTTATCACTGGGCATTTAGGGTGCTTTTTCCTATGCGATAAATTACACTGAAAGTCCTCAGGACCCATCTCTTTTCTTACTTCCTCAGTCCTGAGATATTTCAGTTGGGAGAACTGGCTGAGGCTTACTAAGATTTCTAAATGACAGACCAACCAGGGGTGAAGGGAATTCTGGAAAGGACCGGCTAGGGGTTGTCTTACTGTCACGTCCCCAGGACCATGGCAAGGAATGTCTAAACCCAGACTAATGTTGCCTTCAAGGTTGGAATTGTCATTGCCTGGCCACAGGCAATGAAGGACCTGTAGGAGCCAGATAGCAGGGACATTGGGAACCAGATTTTAAGTATAACTTCAATGCTTTATGAGATTTTTAATTTTTTAAGCTATTCTTTAAAAGCACACCATTTTAGGGTTGAAGAGATGGCTCAGCAGTTAAGAGCACTGGCTGCTCTCTCAAAGGTCCAGAGTTCAATACCCAGCAGTCACATGGGTGAGATCGTAGAGTTTCCTCCTTTGACATGTATGCAAACATGTAGGTAAAACACTGTTTATATAACAAATAAATAAATCTAAAAATACACAACATTTTAACATAAAGCTTTGAGAATAGTGAATCCAAGGTAGAATTTCTGGGGCAGAGCACGGGACTGTAGCTCTGTATAGGCAAATCCAGAGATCATCCGGAAGAAAGTAGGGAAATTCTCCTGACCTCAGCCTGTGGGTCAGAAGCAGTTCCATGCTGAGTTACTTGAGTTTGCTTGGGGAATCTGAGGCTAAACAAAGAGAATGAAGTCTTCCTCTTATGGTCTGAGGATGGATGCGACTGAAAAATGTTTTGAGTTTTTTGCCTGTAGAACAATGGGAGTTAGCAGGTGACTATAAGATAAAAATTCTAGACATCCTTTACATCGAACATTGGCGTCCAAGGTCTCTAAAGGCTGGAGGAAAGTCTTAGCCCTGCATGTACTGATTAAAATTGTGTTTTCATTTTTAGTATCTAAAAATAGCTCCTATCACTCAGAATTATAAACCTTTTCATTTTCGTTGCTAGTTTTGATTCAAGAATCTTTTCATAGATTAAAACTTTATGTCAATGTTTGAATCCATGACTCAAAACATATACTTCCTTTTGAAAAAATATTATTCATGGAAGATATTATCCTACTTTGTCTCTTGAGTGATGGGTGGGTTTGATAGATGGACCAGAGGCTCAGCGTGCTTCTGTTAGAGAAGAGGACTCACGACATAGGATAAGCAGAACACATTCAGGGTACCAAGGAATTCAAAGCATAGAATAATGTAGGGTTTTGGCTATGAGACAACCAACTTGAGGACACCCTTTGGTCTTGTATGTCTTGCCTCTTTCTGACAAGCCCAGGAACTTCCAGCTTTCTGCTTAAGAAGTGAACTTCCACCTTGTCCCTCCCCAATGAACCACTCTTCAGCCCTTCTGCAGGATCCCTGCGTAACACAAACTTTCCTCTTCTGTCAAGATATGGATTTTGTTTCTTCGGGACTGAGCTGGTAATGAGTTTAGCAGACACATCTAAAGGAAGAGCTATTGAGTGTTTCTTTTAGGGATACACAGATATTCAGGAAGCAGATGATCTTCCTAAGACTAGAGCACCAAGGGGAAGATGGCCGTCTTTACATAGCAGCCTAATCCTGCACTGTCATCTCACTAGAGATTTATTTCCCTCAAATTCTGTTGTCATCTTGAGTTATTTTTTTTTTGTACCAAAAATATACATCCCTGATCCGTGGTGCTTATTTTTCAGCTTCTAGTACAGTTTCATATTTTTTTTAATCTAAAACTTTTTCCTTTTTCCTTTTACAGGGTCCAGCAATATCATGGCAGGAGATAACCACATACGGAAGCAGCTGGAATTACAAAATGGTAGCTTAGAGGAAGGATTTGTGGTACGTTCCCCGGAGATCGAGCCGCAGAACATGATGGAGAGCCTAAGCCCGAGGAAATATTCGTCCAGTCTGAAGTTTAAAGCCAACGGGGACTATTCTGGCTCGTATTTAACCCTCTCCCAACCTGTGTCCACCAAGAGAAGCCCTTCTCCTTTGGGCACCAGTGTTAGGAGCAGCCCCTCCTTGGTCAAACTCCAAGGAAGCAAACAGTTTTGTGATGGAACTGATAAAAACGTTTCCATGAAGCCTCCTACTTCGTTCCTCAGCTCCGCAACCTCTCTTGGGGGTTATCCACTCGGGAGAGCAGATTTGGATCATTATACTGGCCGGGACAGTGAGAGGTCCTCCAAGTTCTCAGAGAAGCCCCCCTATTCCAGATACAGCTCTAGGAATAAATCACATGACAATGTCTACTTTCTCGGGGGGCTGGAAGGAAGAAAAGCCTCTGGCTCTCTCTTGACCATGTGGAATGGAGGTTCCTTGAGCAGCGCTGGCTCCACACCCGTCAGCAGATCTGGGGCAGCGAGCATGCCCTCAAGCCCAAAGCAAGCTAGGAAAATGAACTTACAGGACAACTTGCCACTTCAACCCCGCTTAAGCCGGCACAAGGAGCCAGCCTCTGAAAATATCAGTGTGAGAACAAGGAAGTATTCAGGGAGCAGCCTCAGTAACATGGGTGCCTATAGCCGATCGCTTCCCAGGTTGTATAAAGCCACAGACAGCCAGATGCCGCCTCTCAGCCTGCCTCCAAGAAATTCCCTGGGCAATTCCAAACGAGGTCAGTTAGGGGAAAAGGATCTACCTCATAGCATAGTGGATAATGACAATTACCTTAACTTTTCTTCTCTAAGCTCAGGGGCTTCACCCTATAAAACCTCTCTGTCAGAGGGAAATCCTTACGTAAGCTCCACCCTCAGTGTCCCTGCCAGCCCTCGAGTGGCTCGGAAGATGCTCCTGGCCTCCACCTCTTCAGAGGACTTTGATAGGGCTTCTTACTCAGGGACCAGCCCGAGCCATTCCTTCATCTCTGGAGAACCAGACCGAGTGCCTGTGGCCAGGAGGAACTTCTCTTGTGGATCTATTGAGTTGGATGATTCTGATCTGGAAAGCCTACGACAGTCCTCAGAAACTCCCCAGCCTGTCCTTCGAGAACGGAAAAGCAGCATTAGCTCCATTTCAGGCCGCGACGATCTGATGGATTATCACCGCCGACAGAGGGAAGAGAGACTCAGGGAGCAGGAGATGGAGCGCCTGGTAATCTTCCTCTTCTGACCTTGACTTACATCCGCAGGGTTGGAGACAGAATCCCAGGGTACATGTAGGGGTGTGGCATATGGACCAGCCAGCTACTGTTGTTCATACTGCCTCTTGCTCTCTGTCCCACCTAACTCTTCCTTGGCTACTGTTGTGGGACATCTCTGGGCATTTTAAAATTTCCAAAGCCCACCAAAGCTAGAGCCTTCCATTTATTTAGTTCTGCAGAGGTTTTCTGTTCCTTTGCCTTTTCTCTCCCTTATCATCATCTCCCCCCACTCTTTTTTCATGTGCTAGGGATGGGACCCAAGGACTTGCACAACACTAGACATTCTGGGAAAAAGTGAATGTCTAGTTGCGAATTTTGCTGAATGTCTTCTATCTTGTGCGTTTTTCTGAGACTATGAGTAAGTGGCAGTGGTACTTATGGGATGAAACTCTCTGGTATGTACTTAGGACAGAAGTAGTCAGTGAGATAATAACCTAAGAATTTGTAGAGCAAGTCATCTGAAAAGGTGAAGGGTGTCCCAGCCACAGTAAAGCTCAGGTTCTTCTCCCCACACTGTCCACATAACGCCAGACTCTCTACAGCTGTGCTGCTTCTTCACACAGCCCCTCCTACAAACACAAAATGCACTGAGTTCACTCCCTTTTTCAATTTAAAATGAGTTTATGCTTAAAAGTGAAAAATACATTGAAAGTAAAAGGACGAGGATGAAAGGAAAGATTCCCCAGTAGCCCCATTGATGAACGGGAACATTAAGGGTTATTTTTCTGGTCTCTTTTAGTGGGTTTTTATTTTAGAATGAGTTCCTGTCAGGGACTGTTTTGCTTCGCTAGTGATTAATGACTTCCTTAATGAGAGAAGCTATGGCATGGTTTACAAAAGTGTAAGATCATCAAAGGTCTTTTAATTGCTCAAAAAAGTATGTTGGAATAAGGTTTCTCAAGCACATGGAAAAATTGATTTGTGCCTACAGTTATAGGGACAGAAACCTCTACACTATGCAACATTTGCTATTTCAGAACAAGAATCACATGTCACTCAAAGTTTTGGTAAGTTTATGCTCTTCCTAGCTAAGACTAGTAGGTAAAAACACATATGCATAGCTCTGGATAATTAAATGCTCATTATGGATATCAGTTAAGCAGCACTCCAGTAGGACGTTCTCTTTGCTGTCATAAATCATCACTAGAGATAACCCATGATCACAAAAAAGCTTTGTGTCTAGGCTTGATCCTTGGATATAATTCAGAAACCCATTCAGTTAGCAAATGGGTTCTTGTACATGCATCTGTACTGTGCTAAGCAACTTAGTAATTGGTAATTTACTCTGGAATTTTGAAGAGCCTTTCCTATGAAATTTTTCACTCTGGAGGTCTTCCTTTAGAAGGAAAACCAACCAGGAACTTGATATGCCTTGAGTTTCACCTTCAGTATATGTAAATGCTGGTGACTTTCTCTGTTCTCCAGATTCCCCACATCTAAGGCTCCTCACAGTCCCAGTAGTGACTTTACTTGTTGCTCAAAAGGCTGGAACTTGATAAATCATGAACAAGATCAACTTTTTGGGTGGTCTTGATGATATTGTTAGGAATACTACTTGTACTCCCTTTTCCTTATTAATGGCTTGTTATAGTATCCAAAAATGAAACTTATCTATCACAAAGGACCACACTGAATGCTCTTTCTATTACTTTTGCACAATATCTGAAGTAACTGGGCTGGCTCAGCGGTTAAGAGCATTGCCTGCTCTTCCGAAGGTCCTGAGTTCAATTCCCAGCAACCACATGGTGGCTCACAACCATCTGTAACGAGATCTGGTGCCCTCTTCTGGCCTGCAGGCATATATGCAGACAGAATATTGTATACTTAATAAACAAATAAATAAATGAAAGGGAACAGTTCCTCACGTGGGGTTTAAAAAAAAAATATCTGAAGTAACTTATAAAGAGGTATTATCAGCCCAAGCGGCGGTGGCGATGCCTTTAATCCCAGCACTTGGGAGGCAGAGGCATCGAACTCTGTGAGATCGAGTCCAGCCTGGTCTACAGAGCAAGTTCCAGGACAGGATCCAAAGCTAGTTTCGAAAACCAACAAAATAACAAACAAACAAACAAACAAACAAACAAAAAGTCATTTTGACTTCCAGTTTTGGATTCATTTGCCCCATTGCTTCTGGGCAATGCATCATGGCAGGGAACATAGTGGAGCAAAGCTGCCCATCTTCCGAACCAGATGCAATGAAAAGAGGGAGACACTAGGGTTCCCCAATCCTCTCCCAATGACACACCCCAACAACTAGAAGTTCTTTCACAAGGTTCTAGTTCTGAATTTCCACCAATTATAATAGCTTTAAACACTGCGACCTTTGGGATGCTTAGGACTGATTTTTTTGTATACTAAAGAAAAAAAAATTAGCTCATACAGAAATGGTAGAATTTTGTCTTTTAAAATACATAAAGATATATCTCCATTAGCATTAAGCCTGAAAATTACTTTTTATGGTACTAAATCTTTGCTTCAAAGGCATTTACATAGAACACATTTTTATTGCTTTTTATAAGCATGAACTAAAATTCTTCAAAATCGGTCTCATTCCAGGGCAAACAGCTGAATTTGAGTTTTCTATCAACAGTGTACTTATCATTCTTTATGTTTTTTCTCAAAAAACCTTTATGAGAAACCCATAAGAATATTTCAACTTTGGGCTGGAGAGATAGTTCAGTGAGTAAGGGCCTCTCTTCTGCAAACATGAGAAAGTAAGTTCAAATCTCCAGCACCCATGTAAAAAGCTAGGCTGATCTTTGCCTGCTGTAGCCCCAGCCCTGGGAGACAGAGACAGGTACTGAGATCTCACTGGCCTCCCAACTGAAATGGTGAATTTCTCATTCAGCGAGAGATGCTGTCTCATCAATGAGGCAGAAAGCCACTGAAAAAGACACTCAGCATCCTTCCCTGACTTCCATATACCACTTATACCACACTCACATACTCAGCATATGTACACATTACACACACATACATTACACATACACCACACTCAAAATAGTATACTTTCTGCTGAACATTAACATTCTATTATTTTTCCTTTAAAATCAATGTTATTATTGTATGTATGTTATGCATGTGTGTGTACATATGTGCTGTAAAGTGTGTGTTTGTGTATGCGTGTAGATCGGAGGACAACTTTGTGGAGTTGCTTCTTTCCTTGCATTTTTATTAGGGCTTCAGGGATCTGATTTGAGTCACCCAGCTTTGGAAGAAGTGCTTATACCTGCTGATCCTTCTTGCTGCCTGTGTATTGTTTTTTCATAGACAGAATTTTCAGGTATTGAAAACCAGTGGAACCAAGATTTGGGCTTCAAACATATAATTTTGAGTTTCAATTTTAACTTCAGACCTTTATTACCTCCTTTTAAATTCTGGAACAACCAGGCAAGGTCATAGAAGCAAAACTATTTAATTGAAATACACTAGAGATTGTAGTATACAGGGATTAAATATGCAGAGATTAAAGTTTTGTGTAACATAGGCCAGCCTTGAACGCCACATGTAGCCAAAGCTTCTACCTCACAAGGGCTAGGATTAGAGACACACATGACCAGGCCTGGCCTTGACTGTCCAGCTCACTTTCTCAGAGAACAGTGCTGGTGAATGAACAGTTTGTGTGGGAAAGGGCTTTGCTTAAGATGGAAGAATAAAGTAGCACACTTTGTTTTCTTGGAAACTGAAAATGTTTGATTTATTTATATGCTCTTTTGTAGCTATAAACCAATCGGAGCACCAGGCCCCTGGAGTCTTTTTTATTGTTGTCCTTGAGAGACAGGGAAAATGTTTCCCCTGCACACAGCAATTTCTTCTTTCTCAAGGACTTAACACGAATTCTACTTCTTCAGCTACAAGCCCCGAGTACACAGCAACACACAAAATGTCTCTCCTTTAAGGCCCAGTGTTCTTTTATTTGACACAAAAATATATTCCTGGTTAGACACAGACAAATTATAAATCACAACTACAAAGAAATACTCTGCCATCTCTCACCTGTCCAGGCTGGGTTTCAGTCTTAAGTGACAGTCAATCAATGACCAGAGCAAAAACCGGAAGCCGGAATACTGCTAACCACCGATGGGGACAGCCATTGGCTGTGGGAAGATCCAGCCTGTTACCTATCAAATTTATTTAAAAAGCTGAAGAAAAAATGTCAATAGTGGAGAACCAGGAAAATGAAAATTTCACAATCAGTAAAGGCAACATTTTACTGACTTTTTAAATTTATTCCAGAAGCCAAGAAGTCAGGCCTGGTCTGCCAGCTGATGCCATGCGCTCGCTCTACGGGCATGGAGGGTCAGGTAACTCCCAGAGCGAATCCACTTGAAGGCTGCAGTCTCAGAGAGCAAACACCCTCTGATCTGAGCGCAGAGTGGGTAAACGCTGACGAGTTAATTAGCCCACTACTGTGGAAACCATGCATCAGAAAGTGGGGTCACAAGCACAGTACTAATATTCCTAACTTGGTTGTGTTTTTTTTCTAACTTGTTCAATTTTGGTTGAAAACCCAACATAAGTAAGGTTACCATTAAAGGTAAAACCATAATTATGAACCTCTAAGGGCTTATTAGTGAAATGTAATCGCTCCAAGTCTGTATTAAATAGCCTCCAAACTGTCGTGTTATTTGAGAAGTTTTGATTTTAATATTTTTTTCTATCTTTTTTGTTCTTAGCTGCCTATTCATTTCTAAGCATCTTTCCTGCCCTTGCCTACATATTCCCTTCTGCATCGTGTGTGTGTGTGTGTGTGTGTGTGTGTGTGTTTTAGAAACCAGGCTTAGGGCTTTGATTAAACTGTTATGCTCTGTGTGTGTGTGAGGTCTTAGGATGTTGCTCTTCTCACCAAGTGTGCACATGTGAAGCTGTGGAGCTTCAGACAGCCATTTCAGCTGCTCAGTAAGTATTTCAATCCTCTCCTGCTGAGCTGTGGTCCAAGGAGAGTTGGGATGCTGACTAACCAGTAAGATGTTCCCCAGGCTAGCGAAACCACTATTAAGTGATTAGATTTCATCTGTTTGATATCTGTGTGTTCCTAGTCATCCAGATGTAGCCATGGCCCCTGATGGCCCAGGTATTTTAAATAAGAGAAAATTAAAAGCTTACACTTAACTCTGTCTCAAATAAGTGCATTGTTTGGCAGCATCGCCCAAAGCATCTGCATCCTATTGTGGAGGACCAGTGGGTTCCGCAGATTGCACTGTGGCTGGGCAGTCTTTTCCTTTGGGCTGATGGTAGTCATTTGCAAGGCTTGGTAAACAGGGTTGCTGTGGTTTAGAACTGCACGGGGCCACATTTGCTGCTTGGTTCCTAAACATGTTGTAATAGAATGCCAGCGCTCTTTGAGGCACACCATGAAATGTGGTTTGCTGGGATTCTTTTTTAATCATAGTGTATGAGACTCCCCGAGGCTAAGGTTTGCTTGTCTGGAAGCTACATATCGGTATTTCCATAAGTCATATGACATGCCCGAGTCAGCAGTTCCTTGGTACGGGGAAGGTATTTTGTGATTGTAGTGTCTCTTCCAGCACTTTATGATGAAAGAGAGTCCGTCTGTAAGTGGCTAGGCTGGTGTTTGTCTTGGTTATTGCTGAGATTGGCATCACAGTCTGGTGACTGGGGTACTGGGGGTTTCATACACATCTTTTTTTTAGAGAGTAATCCATTTTTTTTTCTGTCCAGTTTGACATCTATTCCAGTTTTCCTCATTCTGTAGCTGTTGGTGACATCTTGGTCCCTAGACAATATGAGTTATTTTTCTTTCGAATGAAAAAAAAAAGATGAAAAGAATTATTTTTCCATGTTTTGGAAATTCTGTAGCATTCCATAATAGAATTCATGTAGGAACAGGAGAGAGAGAGAGAGAGAGAGAGAGAGAGAGAGAGAGAGAGAGAGAGAGAGAGAGAGAGAGAGAGAGAGAACAGAATTGGAGAGATGGCTCAGTGGTTAAGAGAACACATACTGCTCTTTCTGAGGATCTGAGTTCCATTCCCAGCACCCACATCCAGTGGCTCACAACTGCCTGTAACCCCAGCTCCGGGGGGTACTGGTTACCTCAGGCATCTGTGGGAACTTGCATTCATGTGCTTTGTGCATATACCCACACACATAATTAAAATAATAAAAAGAGTATGTGTATCTACACACACACACACACACGCACAAACACGAATTTAGTATATCGAATTCTATATATGACCGAAGGTTGCACTCCCATCATGGCCCCCTGCATGCTGCTGAGCCCTGCAACCTGGTGGAGCTTCTCAGTCAGAGGGGTGGGAGCCTCAGGATAATGGTGAGTGTCGGTCTGAGGGTGAGGCCTGGACGCTCTCCTGTAGAGTCGCTGCTGTGAGGCCCTGTTGAAAGGCTGAAGAAGCTGGGATCTGATCTCCACGGGTGATGACAACAGCAATAGATGCTCTCACCCGGGAAGAGCGGAGCTCAGCTGACTGGCTTCTTCCTTCTTTAGCTTTTTGTCCCACTGGAGCCCCAAGCCTACAGAGACACATGTCATCCCATTTCAATCAAGTTGACAACCAAACTATCATGTTTTTGTTTCTTTGTTGTTGTTTTGAGTAAGGATTTGTGCTCTCCTGGGTCTTATGAGAACCAAGGCTGTGGGTCCCAGCAGGTCCCAGAATCTTGTGTATGCCCTGTTGGTCAGATAATAGATCTGATATTTTTAAAATTAAATAAGAGTGTGATTGAACATATTTAAGAAATGTTTATATTTATACAATCCATTTGCTTGTTTTCCAGTCTTCTAATGCAAACATGGATACTGTTTTAAAGATCAGAGCTAATGTTATTCAGTTTGGTCACCAAGACATAGTTGTGTAGTAATCCAAAACTGGGGAGCACGGAGAGGCCAAATCCATGTCAGTTGTGAAGTTCTGTGCATCTCTTCCTATTCGCGCTTTCCCTGCTTCCTGTGACTCCTTACCAGGCAAAACAGCTCAAAGCATCTATTTCTTTGTGCCAGAGCTGGGCTGAATTAAATTTGACAGTGTTTCTTGGTTGCACAGGAGAAGAGGTAGGCTTTTGTCTCTAAGAGAATGCCTATTGTTGCTTTATTGCAGCATTAATCCTTTTTTTTTTATCTTACCAAGAGGGTCTTTGAAACATAAAAGCAAGCTTAAGTGTGGAAGATGATTTTGTCCTCCCAATCCCCCCCGAAACAGTTTGCCCTCCCAACATGGCCCTTCTGCTTGCTACATTCTGACTGTACTTTTTGGGAAGTTAGCCGAATGGCCCTTCTGCTTGCCGTATCCTGACTGTACTTTTTAGGAAGTTAGCTGGATGAGCTGCAAAGGGTGTGAGAGGCTGGTCTGTGTAGCAAATAAGCTCAGTGGCTTGGGGTTCTTAAAGCAACATTCAGAGATGCTGACTGTCTTTGTATTCTGGGTTAGACTAGCCATCAGCTGACTTACTCTTAGGGGGCAGGCTGAGAACCGAGTTGAGTGATTTCTGTGGAACCTTTCCTGAGCTTCTGCATTTGAAGTCGCCTGTGATTCCCCACCACTCTTCGTCTTCCTCCACTTTCAGGCACTGCTGGGGCCAGCTTAGAAATAGAATGCAAGCCAAACAAAGAGTCTTTCTAAACGTTCTTACATTAAGGAAAGCTTTTTAAAAAGTAGGTGAAACTGAGTATACAGCATTGGGCAGAGCAGAAATAGGTCAACAGTTCTGTCTATGTCCAAATAAGCTATGCTCCTAAGCAAACAGCTTTCCTTGGTCTCAGAATAAATAAATCTATAACCACTGGGTAATATAGAGAACCAACTTCGTCCACTGGAGGACAAGGTGAGAGCTTTCTCTCTTCATCTTTAAATGAAAAATTAATGGCATATACATAGGCATTCATTAAATATTTAAGGATCAATCATTAAGAAACTAGAACCATCCATTTTCTTCTGTAAACTGATAGGAAAAAGAATTGCCATACCTTTCCTCTCTTCCTCCTCTATTGGAGACAGACATGCAGGAAAGGAAGGAAACAGCAGTCAGCATTAATTTAATGATGTCACATGAGGGCCATGCAGAGCTAAGACCAATGTAATTCCATATTGCAGTAAGCTGTGGCAGAGATGGTTAAAAGCAGGCTGCTCTACGGTTGACAGCAAACCCTAGGTTCTTCTATTACAGTGGCAGTACAAGCTCCGGCCTCTTGATGGTGCCATGCATTCAGAAATGTTTCTCAGAAGGTGAGCACTGAGGATTCTGAATCATCAAAGCTCTTTCCTCTTGGCTAAATACAGCAGGCTTCTTTGACTGAAGAGAGCCCTGCATGCCGTGAAGGCAATTATGGAAGAAACACTTTTAAATAAGAAAGAAAGCTCCTGAAAAAAAAAATTAATGGGCGAAGTGTGCAAAAGTTAAAAGAAAATTGAAAATACATTATATTGACACCAACAGTACCCGAGCTCTTGAGAAGGGCCTGTTGACTTTTCAGAAAGTGCGACCTCCACAATCATTGGCAAATTGCTTAGTGTATCTAAATTAGAAGGTTTTTTGTTTTTTTGTTTTTTTTTTATGGATCTGCCTTTAAAAAACTATTCTCCTAGGAGAATAGGTTTCAGTGACTTTGGGTTAATGTGATAATGCTTACTAATCTTTTCCTATTCTAGAAAGGCTCATGGGAAGTTTCACAACAGACGTTGTTCCTAAAATTTGAGACTGATATTTTAAGAAGCAAAGAAACTTACCAGTATTACCATAGAAAAACATTCGTCAATTCATTCATGGGCAGTTTCCTAGTTTGTTTCTATTGCTGTGATAAATAACACGGGGAGGAAGAGGTTCCTTGGCTTATGCATACACACCACAGTCCTTCATTGAGAGAACTCGGGACTGGAATTCAAGCAGGGACCGGAGGCAGAACCTGAGTAGAGGCCACAGAGGAACACTACTTACTATCTTGCTCTCTACAGCTTGCTCAGCCTGCTTTCTTACATAACTCAAAACCATCTGCCCAGGGATGCCACTGCCGAGAGTGGGCTGGACCCTTCCGTGTCAATCATCAATCATGAAAATGCTCCACAGTCTTACCCGCAGACGAGCCTGATGGGGACATTTTCTCAGTTGAGGTCCCCTCTTCTTACATGACTCTAGCTTGTGTCAAAGTTGACAAAATTCTAACCAACACAGGAATTTTTTATTTCAGTTTTTTAATCTCATTGTGCAGATTCAGATCTGCTGGAAGGGGTCTGCTTTGAAATATTGAACACTCTATTTTCAGGTAATTGTAGATTCACATGCAAATATTAAAATTTCTAAGATTAGAAATTTTAGAAGATAGGTTTATCTTTTACTCAATTTCCTGCAAAGTATCTTGCAATAGCATAGGAGGACAGGGCATTCACGCAGGCAAGGCACTGCAGCAGGCTCTGCCACGTTGGCCTTTTAAAAGCCACACCCATTACCCCTCTTAGTAATCACGTCCACTCATTATTTGAATAACTGTGTCCTTTTTATAATGACTACGGTCTGTAACCTACAGGCTTGACTTTTGTCACCTAGCCCTGTTCTCTGGAGACCGAGTCATGGGTTTGTATGCTGTTGCTCCCCCATGCCCTACAGAAATGCAGGAGGCAAAGAGAACCCCAGACTCATACTTATGGTTTTGGCTTAACGAGGTCTCACTATATAGCCCCGGCGGACATGGAATCAATATGCATACCATGCCGGTCCCAAGCTCACTGAGATGTACCTCCCTCTGCCTTCTAAGTGCTGGATTAAAGGCATGCGCCAGCACACCAAACTCTGTTGTTGTTGTTTTTCCTTTTCTTTTCAGATAGGGTTTCATGTAGCCCAGGCTGCCTCGACCTTCTGATCTTCCTGTCTCTACTTCCCACATGCTGAGAGCACGGGTGTGCATCGCCATGATTAACTTATACAATGCTTAGGATCAAACTCAGAGCTTTGTGTAGACTAGACAGGCACCCCCAGCTCACTTCTGTCTTTTAAAAAAAGTAACTTCATTAAAGAATTTTAGTTACTTTTTTTTTTTTTTTTTTTGGTTTTTCGAGACAGGGTTTCTCTGTGGCTTTGGAGCCTGTCCTGGAACTAGCTCTGTAGACCAGGCTGGTCTCGAACTCACAGAGATCCGCCTGCCTCTGCCTCCCGAGTGCTGGGATTAAAGGCGTGTGCCACCACTGCCCGGCTAGTTACATTTTTTTATTTGCTAACTTTGGTGTGTGTGTGTGTGTGTTTGCACTTGGGCCACATCGTGTCTGTGGAGGTCAGAGTACAACTTGCAAGAGTCATAGTCTCCTCTTCTACCATGTGGGCCCTGGGTGTTGAGCGCAGGTTTTGAGACAGGTGTCATCTTACTGGCTGCATTATTGTGCCCCCTCACCCCACACCATTCTCTACGTCCCTAGCTAATCTGCCTTTCTCTGTCCTCTTTTCCATGGCCTTTTCGTTTTACATAAAACATGCAGAAATTAAGAGGAAGAGAGAAGAGTGTGTCTCCTTCCTCTTCCCAGGGGCTGAAATGAGGAAGATTAGCTTTAGGAAGTTCAGAACAGCCACAGGCTTGGCTCAAATGAAGTCCATTTGGCTTTAGGGGGATCTTTTTGTGTGGCACGTCCTATTGAAATAATTTGTTTTAGATGAGTTGATGTTCCTCATTCAACATTGCTATAATCATACCCTTGCTCTGGGATTGTCATTTGGACTTTGAGAAAAGACAGAATCTGTGGAAAATGCTGAGCTGGCTTAAAAGCGCCTTTTTAGTTATTGTTATTTATTTATTTTTTAATTGCTCTTTTAGCAGATGTGCAGTTGGGCTCTGAGACGTGCTAGGCAGACTGCTGTTTCACAAGTCGTCCTTGGAGAAAGGGAAATGCCATCACGTTCCTAACATTCCCAAATGCGGACGCATTTCCTGTGTATAAGACATCGTGTGAAGTTTTTAAATTTTAACATAAGAGCATTTTTCATGTTTGCTGGCTCATTACCTACATTACAATGATTTTCTTGGTGACAGCCCACTTTCTCGTTTTACATGTAGTTTTCTTACATTTTTCTTTGTCTTTTTCATGCGTGAAGAATTACTACATCTTAAGAGAAGGTAAATAAAGGGCTTTTTAGTGATTTATTTTTGTTTTATGTGTGCGAATTTGTGCTCGCATTTGCTTATGTGTACCACATGCATGCCTGGCAGCTCTAGAGGCCAAAAAAGAGAACTTTGGCTCCCCAGAAACTGGAGTTACAGATGGTTGTAAGCCATTATGTGGGTGCTGAGAACTGAACCCAGGTCCTCTAAGAGGAGCTGCCTTTAACTGCTGACTTGTCTCTCTGGACCCAAGGATAGCGCTTTAGAATGTAAAGATTTAATCATCTGGATACCAACTACAAACCAGTTTTCACTGAACAAAATATAATGTATGCAAATTTCACAACCCACGTGCTTGCCCGTTGACTTTAAATGACAAAATGTTTCTGCTTGCCTGTTGACTTTAAATGACAAAATGTTTCGAAAAGATAGGGATCAAGAGGATCCTGATTAAAAAGGTCTGCTGGCCATGGTTAAAATGAGTTTGCCTAACAAAATACAAATAATTGACAGATGGAAATGTTAGCTGAAAAAAATTGCTGGTTAGAAATTACTAGAATTAGTTTAATTATATTGCAATAGGCATGTTTGATATGTGTGAAAATAAAATGAAACACTACCTCAGCATATATATATGTATATGAATCTAGTATAAATCTATAGTTCTATACTACATTATTACATATATTAATAAGTAAATACATTTTTAATAATTAAAGTATTTTTCTTTTTACCTCTTTTAAAATTACTAGCCCTTCTAACACAGGGACACAGCTAGAAAGAGAAGTGGAGGCCATAGATTTGAGGGAGACATAGCACACGTGTGTAAGAGTAAAATGCGTGTTTGGAGAACTGTGTGGTGACGAGATGCTGAATGTCTCTGAGTATAAGCAAAGGCAGGAAGTGACAAACTGCTCAGGCTTTTGCATGATGCGATTACTCAGCTGACCTCTGAGGTTCTAAGGCAGAGCTCAGGGCAATGTGAGTAGCACCCCAGGTTTTATGTCACGGATGGGCTGTATATTAGAAAATGGATTTTGGTAAGACTAATTCTTTCTCGAATCTACTCCACTGGATTTAACGTGCTGCAGGAAATATATGTTCGTCTGTATTGGTGAGAATAGAGGCGCGAATATCAGTGAGATGTTCCAGCGATTTCCTTCAGGTTACTCTAATGGTGGGAGAGACGTCTCATCTCAGCCTAGCTTTGTAGTGTAACTCTGAAGTTCTCCTGTTCCAAACACTAAGCTGAAACCAAGGCACATGCCTTGCATGAAGCAGCAATGGTTTACCCAGAACCAGAATTCAAACTCTAGGGTCAAAATATTAGGACATTTAAGCAAGATGGTCTTAATCCCCTTAGGCAATGGGTTGTTTTTATTTCAGTGTACTTAGTATCTTGAAGGAATATTGAAAATCAGAGTTAAATGTCTTAGTTATTTGTTTATGTCTTATTCCCATGATGATGATTATTATTATGGAGGAGAATAAGTGCATTAAAATAAAATCTTCACAGTAATTTGCACATAATAGGCGTTTGGTGATCAGTTAGTATTTGCCACCTTCCAAAAACCTTCAATTGCTTCTCAAGTAAATTCAACCATATAAAGCTATTGAACTTCCATTTTGTTGATGTGCCCCACTCCAGCTCAACCCTACTACTGAGCACAGAGTCAATTCTATTTAAAGCAAAGGTGGTAGAATAAGGTACTTCCTTGGCTCTGAGTCTGAAAGTAGACTTCTCAGATGGTCTTTAATATTCTTAGTTTTGAAGGTATTTTTATAAAACCAAATAACAAGAACAAGGTACTTATATCTTAATAGCTTCTTAATCAGACTATTTGTCTCAAATTGAGCAGAACAGCAGAAAGGCAAGTTTGGGTAAATGGGAAGGCCAGTTACAAGGTGAAATGATTCTTTCTCTACACAGTGCTTTATTTCTTATACAATCCGCAGGTCCAGGAGTTCCTAAGCCAGCATGACATTCAATAATTCATTAGAAGTTCTCACAGAACAGAACTCTCTGTAATAATGGTTACAGTTCTAGACACTGGAGAAAGTAATCAATAGATGTCAGCCAAAGGAAGAAGCCCACAGGGCAGAGTGCAGAGGGTAACAGAAGTGGTACGTGCATCATTCTCTCCAAGGTGACTCAGGATGCATTGTTCTACCAGCCTTGGACAGTGCTAGGTGGCAGGACACACACACACCAGAGAAGGTGTTGTTTATAGAATTTGTATTGTGTCTTTGTCATGTTGGCATTGCTCATTGATGACTGACTGGTCATAGAGTTTCAGTCTTCTTGTTGAATGATGGGCCCTGATCCAAGGCTTCCCAAGGAAATCACATGACTAGTCTTTCTGCAGTCTCCAACATCCGTCCTGTATTCCTTAGATAGTACTAACTCTGCCCTAAACAAAGGTTGCTCTTTGGACAAAGCTAAATGTTTATTCAGTGAATAACTGAGGATTCTTTACCAAGATCCTTGTGTCTCTTCTCTCCAAGTTTTGGACCAGTTTTCCTGATAAAATGAAGCATAAATTATCAGCCGTAATGAATTTCTGTAGGGGAAAAAAAGAATGCAATAAGTGTCAGAGGTTTAAAATAACATAGAGCTATTTATTCTATATATACTTCATGGCTACTGTGGGTTGATTAAGACCTCTGCGCCACCCTGTCATGGGATCAAGACTGATGGAGCCAGCACTAGCTGGTGGGGTCAGGGTGCCATAGCTAAGGAAACCATGCAAAAAATCTTTCCTGCTTGTTGTACTGGGCAACCACTCATTGCTTCCTGCACTTCATCAGATCTGAAGGCCATTTATTTGGTGGTATGGTAGAGAAAAACCATTTTGACCATGGTCCCAAAGAGAAAGTGTTAATTCCCCAGTTATTAACCTCAAGGGATTTAAATGTAGGAAGGATCACACACACACACACACACACACACACACGAGAGAGAGAGAGAGAGAGAGAGAGAGAGAGAGAGAGAGAGAGAGAGAGAGAGAGACTTGTAAACTATTTAAATGCTGGGATTATAGGTATCCATCACCATCCCCAAGCCAGGCCTACTTAATTAAGCCATTAGCATGTACTTCTGGCATCCTGGAACTTCTTCCACCTCTTCTCATTCTGCCAGTCATTTTAGATCTCTTATGCTCTGCCACTGAGCTACGTTTCCATCCTTAATCCATAGGGTTTTGCACAAGTCTCTGTGGATTGCTGTTTCTTTAGCTGGTCACTTTTCTGTGCCTCCTCTTAAAATATGAGTGAAGAAGGGCTCTTCTTTTTCACCTGCCTATCCTATATACACCAACAGGAAGCAAGTCACTTGATAGATTTTTGCCAAACTCATGATTATGGAGACAGTGAACCCCTCGCAGTAAAAAAAAAAAGAAAAGTGAGCCATACCCACCTGTCAAAGTGGTAGAAAAAGAAGAGAGAGAAGAACTTCTTTTGTAACTACACAGGGTGAATAATTGACCCAGCATACTGTAACAAATCATCTAGCAGGCATTTCATTCCTGTTTGATGCATTGGTAGCTGGTTTTCTGCATACTTTATTTACTCAGTATTTTCCCAGTCTTGTGGGCTAGACCAGCAGATGATGCCTTCAGGGGGAATGGGTGGTTTTTTACTATCCCACTTAGGGTATGCAATGTCAGAAATGATCTTCTGAAGTAGAAAGTTTGGAAATAAAAATTTATTACCGACACTCAACACATGTTAATGTCTCTGGTCAAAGAATTGCACAATAATATTTTCATTGCATTTTCTAAACTATTAGGAACCCTTCAAAGCATCCTTGTTATATGTGGGTTGCAGAGATAGGAGAATGGAAATAAGAAAGGAGAGAGAAAATGTTTTTACAATCATTTTGCTTTCTAAACAGTTAACATGACAGTGACTTTTGGCATCTGGGCTAGCAGCCACCAGTCTTCTGAATGGGAGAATACTGATGTGGGACCCTGGGGAGGGTGATTTGGAGATCTCAAAGCAGGCCACCCCCAGCTTGGCACTTTGCAGTGCAAAGCTTCAAGGAAGACCTCATCTCAGATAGGGGTTTGTGCCCTGGCTTGAGGCATACAGGAAATGTGGAGGCTCCCCATGAGATGACTAGTGTGGAACCCAACACCAGAATGGATCAAGCTGAAGGGAGAAGCTTCTAGAGGGTCACTTCAGCCCAGGGCTTTCCTTAAAAGGCTTCCTGGAGCGCTTTCTGAGACGCTCTGCTGACTCCCTTCTGACGCACTTCTCGGCATCAGCTTATTTTTCTTCCGTGTAGCTTTTAAGAGGCCAGTGTGTCTCGGCACCACATGGATCGCTTTTAGGTTTGTCGGCAGCAGTGCTGCATGTGTGTCTGATTCAATCTGGACAGATTGGCTGTGGATGGGGTGATAAGAATAGCGAGACACATACCAGTAGACCAAACTTCCTGTGCACAAGCCTTTGAATACTCCCTCTCACTGTCTGAAATAGCATCTATCTTAGGGATGGGATCATTTATTCCCTCTGAAATTAAGCAACAGCCCAGGCAGCAGAGGCAACTATTTTGGGAAGGAGATGTTGGGGGAATGTTGCTGTGTCTCCTAGTCTAGACAGGAGTACCTTCTCTTCATCTGAAGATCATACCGTTTATTAGGGTCCTGGTAAATGCAAATCGGTAATATCAGATAATCCCAGTGGCAAGGCTACTGTGAGCATCCTGTGTGGTCTATGAAGACCTAGGCTGAGTCTAGATGCTTCAACTTAAACCCAAATTGCAGAAAGGGGGGTTTTTCTCCAGAGATTCAGTCCCTGGTACAGATGTTGTAGAGGAAGGGTAAGATAAAACTAACCCCTGTCCCTTTCTTCTTACCTAAGCTGTCACAGAGTGTTTTTTATGGATTTATGTGTAGACTTTTCTTTGTTGTCAGGGGAGTTTAAAGCAAGTCAATAGATGCTATGGCCCCATAGGGCCGAGGTGGGTAGGACTTGGCAGTTGGTGGCAGCCGCAGAGATAAATAACGGCCAGGGCTCCTGGATGAAAGAAGTCAGGCTTGTACAGCTATGAGTGCCTGCCTGGGAAGAGGCCATGAGGACAGACCTGCAGCTGGAGCCCAGAAGTCCAAGCAGTGACAGGGAGGTGGGAGTCCACAGGGACCAGTTCAATGGACTTTTTGATGGAGTTATTACTCTTTTAGAGGGAGGGGGCTACTTCAAAAGGCATACGTCCGTCAGATACACTTTAAATGAGCTCTGATTTTTGTCAGTTAGTGCATTGAATGGAAACCAGGGAGCCACAGCGGTGTGTTACTTCTCTGTTTGTTGCTACCGCGACTAAGAAAGAGCTAACTCTGAGCTTGCCTTCCCAGTTCAGCTGCAACTAGAATGAAAATAAGCGGAACGGTGTGCAGAATATGTTCCTATTTTATTACCGATCGCCAGTTTGCCAAGTGTTTTCCTAGGGGGGCTTTTGAAGTCTATTTCCAATGTGGTAGAATTTAATCGCAACAGATGGCCTTCGGTTTGGGTTCTTGTTTCCATTGTGGCATTAGATTTATGTGGGGCTCCCCACCCCAGGCAAGGCTGTCTAGGCTTATGAGAACCATTTGGTAAATTATTTCCTGCTGTTCATAACTATGTTATTAATTTGCTTAAAATTATAAATGTCTACGTTCTTATATGGAATCTGGTGAGGGGCCAGCTTGTGAGTGGCATTATTTGAGACCTTGATGGCCTGTGGCCTTTTTTTTTTTTTAAAGTCGATGATCATTTTATTTTCCAGCTACATGAATCACACTTTCAGTGATTTTGGATTTTAAGATATATTGATGTTGTTCTATCTGGACCTGATGTTCTTTGTTTTATTGCAACAATTATACATCTTAATTATATATTATTTATTTATTTGTCTTTCTGTGTGTGTTCATATTTGTTCATATGGAACAAATATGGAAGTCGCTCTCTCTTTTCATCATGGAAGTCCTAGGGATTGAACTCAGGTCACCCAACTGGTCAGTCAGGCCTTTTCTGACTGAGCCATCCCTCTAAACCCAGCCATACATTTAAAAGATAGTTTTGTTCATAGTTTTGTTACACGGTGACCAGTCATTATTAAAAGCTTTGAAATTTTCGATGCAAAAAAAATAAATGAAGACACAGACAAAGACTATGCACTGAAAATGCCATGTTTCTCTTTGTGTGTCTAATAGTAAGAGAACATTTCGCTGTGAAGTTAGGGTGTTTGCGATAAGCCCAAGTGTTAAACCCGTAATGTTGGAAGAGCTAGTTGTTGTTAACAGTGGGTTAGAAGAAGGAGGGAAATAAGACTGCATAGAATATTGAGGTTTAAAGAAAGCTCTTCAATTGGAGGCATGATAAACCAAGGGGATGCTTGTTAGAATCTGATGTATGCTATACTCAGCCCAGGTATATACCGGGAAGGGCAGTCAGCTGACTCCGTGTTTAGGGGAGAAACCAGGAACCACAAAGAGTTCTATCTAGTCCTTAAATGCAGCCAGAGAAGGTGTTGGAAGCCAGATATGGTTCGTCCATACTATTCCCAGCCTTCAAGAGGGGCGGGTTATGAGTTTAAGGATATACAACAAGAGATCCTATCTCAGAAAGGAAGAGAGGGATGGAGGAAGGGAGGGCAGGCAGGAGGAAGGACATCTGTGGATCAGTATGTGAAAAAGCCCTCCAGCCCTGCAGTCAGTCTGGAGTTGTCTCCATTCCGTCACCCTCAGTGACCTTGACTCCTTCCGTGCTGTAGGAGCGGCAGCGACTGGAGACCATCCTCAGTCTGTGTGCTGAGTACACGAAGCCCGAGGGCCGACGCCTGTCCGCTGGCACCACCGTGGCCGATGTGCAGAAAATCAACAAGGAGCTGGAGAAGCTGCAGCTGTCCGATGAGGAGTCTGTGTTTGAGGAGGCTCTGCTGTGCCCCGATGCCAGGTACAGGTGCCATCGGAAAGGCTCTCTCCAGGATGTTGACATTGCGGGCTTTGGGAGCCTCAGTCACAGCGCCAGCTTCCTGGCTCCCAGGGGCAGCAGGAATGATGAACTGCTTGGTGACCTCACCAGGACGCCCCCACCATCCTCATCTGCGTTTCTGAAAACATCCAACGAGTCCTCCTACCTCAGTATCCTACCGAAGGTAATGTTGGGTGGAAAGATCACAACTCGGGCCTAGGACCGTGCTATGCTTTCACAGGGACATGAGAGATTGCTCACGGGCATTTTCTTGACATTGGAGTACAGGTTCCATGGAAGAGGTGGCAGAGTGCAGTAAATTAGGGAGAGCACTGTAAAGCAGTGGTTCTTAACCTGTGGGTTGTGACCCCTTTTGGGGGGGGGTCAATGGACCCTCTTATAGGGGTTACCCAAGACCATCAGAAAACACAGATATTTCCATTCCAATTCCTAACAGTGGCAAAACTGTAGTTCTGAGGTAGCAACAAAAGTAATTGTGTGGTTGGCGGACACCACAACATGAAGAACTGTGTTAGGGGGTCACAATGTTAGGAAGGCTGAACACCAATGCTGTAAAGTACCATTGGCTCTGTGAAGATGTAGCCGTCCGTCCTGCATCTTCTCCCCGCCTCTCTCAGCTGTACCCTTCAGAAGTGCAGCTGTGTGTCTTGTTGACTTGTTACGTTGCCTGTGCATTGATTTGTACACACACCCACTGCTCTCTGTGGCCTCCCACCATTACAGGGGTGTCTGTGTCTACTACACGGACCTATTTTGTTCTTCAAAATCCTGGCAGAAATTTCTTATCCATTGGATTTTTAAAATTTTTTATTGAGCATGCTTTAGTTAGCGAGTTTCATCATGAAACTTTCACACACAGCTGCGATGTAATTGGGTCATATTCCTCTCCTCTGCGACCCTTCCTTTTCCTTGTCCCTCCCCAGTTTCTCACTCCACTTTCTTCCTAGTTCCCAGTCGACTCACCTACTCCTCCCATCTCATATATGAAAGAAAGCATGCGAGACTTGAGTTATTTCACTTAACATGGTGGTCTCCAGTTTCAACCATTGTCCTGTGGTGGGATAACTTCTTTCCTTCTTGTGGCTAGATGATGCTGTATTGACTTGTGTGTGTGTGTGTGTGTGTGTGTGTGTGTGTACTAAAATATGTATATATATTTTTCTCTATACTTTCATCTGTTGATCAGCATTGAGCCTGACTCCTAAGTTATCTGTACTAAACAGTGAGACCGTACACACGGATGTGAAGCTCTCTCTGTGGGCTGTTGACTTGAAATCCTTAGGGTATATACTCAGGAGTGGTCTTGCTGGATCATAGAGAAGTTGTATTTTTAATGTTTTGGGGGAACTCCGTACTGATTTCTGTAGTGGCTGTCCTAAATTACATTTCACCATCAATGGGTAAGTTCTCTTCTCCCCCAGCTCACCACACACCCTCGCCAGCCCTTTATCTCCTTGATGATAGACATTCCGAGACAGGCGAGATGGCATGCCAATATACTTTTTAAACTTTGCTTTCCCTGATACATTATTGTTTGCATTAGGATTAGAGGGAGGACCATGCATATTATTCCTAGTTTGGAATGATAAAATTTGCATGTAGTCATTTTTTATGATACATATTTTTATTTATTTTTATTTTTTTTAAAATATTTATTTATTATGTATACCATATTCTGTCTGTGTGTATGCCTGCAGGCCAGAAGAGGGCACCAGACCCCATTACAGATGGTTGTGAGCCACCATGTGGTTGCTGGGAATTGAACTCAGGACCTTTGGAAGAGCAGGCAGTGCTCTTAACCTCTGAGCCATCTCTCCAGCCCGATACGTATTTTTATATACTTGTCTCTGTTGGGTCACTTACTGGAAGTGGAATGACTAAAATTAAAACTCAGTCTCCTGAGTTCTGGGGTTTACAGGTATGAGTCACTACACCGGGCTAGTACATTATTTGTTTTATGTATGAACATACCCAAGCTTGTACTCCTTTAAGAATATGGTTGATAGGGGCAGTTGGGAAAAGCTGGAGGTGGAAGAGGTGGTCTGCCCCAGGGAAGAGCACATGCCCAGTATCAAATGGTCAGTCTTGAAACACACACACACACACACACACACACACACACACACACACCCCATCATACTGACTCAACGGATTACTTTTAAGGCTGTATATGTATATAGATATATGTGTTAATAAGAACGAGTGAGAAAAGAGGCCCTGCATTCTAAGGAGAGTGGGGAATGGCATGTGGGAGGGTTTGAAGGTAGAAAAGGGAAGGAATAAATGCTATAATTGTATTATAATCTCAAGAAATTATAAAAAATTATTCTTCTGCCTCACACTTTCACTACTAGTTTATGGGCACAATTTATTCCCTATGCTTTTGTGAAGTTTATGTACTGCCAATTTTTCAACTTTCCAACTAATAGGTGTTTTAAATTTATCTTTAATTATACATAAAATAGGTACCTTTTTGCATTTTAAAGTATTTTTCATTTTGTCCTCTCTCTTCAAAACTTACTTGTCCAAGCTTTACTGAATTATAAGGAATGCTTGTTGGTAGCAAGTTAGCATTTGTTGTGAGAGGAATTTCCTGTGGCTTTATTCATGACCCATTTTAGAAATGTAATATTTACTGGTAGTCATAACTATTACCTAGTCTTCTGATTGCATATTGGTTTACAAATATCTTCCAAGTTTGAGGGTTTTAAAAATGAAGCTCTCTGACTTTCTTAGTGTTATTAGATTAAGAATTTTTGTTTTCTAGGATGGTTTCTAGAATTTTTCTACCGTCTTTTCTACAAAGAGGCTACTTAGAATTAAAGATACATTTCATTTAGCTAAATTAAAATATCAAAATAAGAGGGAAAAATGCTACCACAAGTATGAGGTAGGTTTATTTATTTAAAAACAAATAGGGTTTACTAATTAAAGTAGGTCTTAATATAATGCCATCTTGAAATTGTGTCCCTCATGGTAACAGAATAATAACAAAAGATCCTTTAATGAAGAAGGCACTGGTTCCCTGGGACTGGAGTTACAGATGCTTCTCAGCAACCATGTTTTTGGGAATTGAACCTGGGTCCTCTATAAGAGGAAGAAGTGCTTTTAACCCTTAAGCCATCTCTCCAGTCCAATATTGGTTCTTTAAGAAAAACATCAGAGGTATAATTCAGTGGTTAAAAGGTTCGTGCAAAACCCTGGGTTTAATGCCCAGCACTACCCACAAAAAGAAGACACACACACACACGCATACACACAATGACCAACCCTGAACAAAAATGCAAATATTAATAGTAGCAGTATTGACTTTATGAAGGTACATTAGAATTGGACATCATGGTACTAAGTCCTAAAACTAGTGTTCACAAGGATTTAAAGAAGCTCATATGTGCAATTTTATTTTTTTTAGTTTAACTATATAGCAATACTTTTCTTACATATTGCTGAGCACCTCCGGCTACATGTCAGGTCTGTGGCGGATTACATGCATTGTGTTCATCAGTCACTTCTCCTTTCTCATGCCATACTTATCTTAGATAAATTCTCAGAGGAGAGAAGTTCTCAGTAGCATGTTTGGATTTCCTGCTGGCAAGCTGAAACTTAGCAATTAGGATGAAAAGATGGAGGGAGGATGGAGGAATGAAAAGTTACTGTGTTGAGGCTGAAGAGATGATGGCTCAGTGTTTAAGAGCACTGGCTGCTCTTCCAGAGGACCTGGGTACGATTACCAGCATCCACGTGGCAGGAAACAGTCTTCTATCCTCCACTTCCAGGGAATGAGATGTACTCTTCCGGTTTCCATGGATACTATATGCACATGGTACAGAGGCCTACATGAAAACAAAACACCTGTATACATAAATTAATATATTTTTTGAACAAGTTATTGGATACTCAGAAAAAGTAAGTGACCCCTCTGAGACCTTGGCCAATTGTCATCAGTCACTTCCTTACAGATTTGTGCCTTTCCTTCAGTTTCATTTCCTATTCTCCTTTATAGAGAGTGGCTTGATTTTGTTAAAATCGTTGAGCTGTGCAGTCTAAAGGCAGTCTTCTGGAAGACGGCTCTGACAAGCTTGTGTAAACAAATAGATCCTGGCAGAGGTTTTCATTTGCTCAGATAAGGTTTTGTGGAATTGGAGCCCCTGGAGATGCTGCAGGATCTATTGTCTCGGACTATGTTGGTAGATACAGAAAGCATGGAGCTCATCTCAGATGGCTACCAAGCACATTAGGGTGCAAATGAGAGGGGGATGGGTGACAGGAGGTAGGTGTTCATCTGCTTTTCAAAAACAGGCGCGTGATAACTCAAGAGCAGAAACAGGAAACTTAGACAAATCTCCTGGCCCTCAATGTGGGGTGTCTGTCCTTCTTTTCCTAGTACTGTGCTTCTGGATTATTTGCTTCATGAAGTATGGTGCTTGTTAAGCTGGTAGGTGGGAAAGTTGACAAGAGAGGACTAGTTTAAAAAACAAACAAACAAAAAAACCGCTCAAAGTCTGTCCTGAAAAAGATTTTTATGATCTTTGGGACACCTGAAATTTGCCAGTCAGGACCTTAGATTCCCTAACACTGAAAGGTGTTCATGTCCTTGGCTATACACTCATCTGAATGTTCTCTGTGACCCTATCTAGCACCGTCTGAGGCAGCTGACTCATAGACCGCTCCTGACCTATTTTTCAGTAATTGTTCTATCTACAGTGCAAAGCCACGCACCTCTGCAGGCTGCCCGAGGTCTACAAAGAGTGGCAGGAGAAGAAATAGTCTTATTCCTACCCTCTTCTTTTTCTCTCGGTTGACCAAGTTACCTCCAAGATGATGTCTTTGCTCCTGCACATACTGGTGCAGCTCTACACCTTACTATAAAAATACAGCCCACAATTGAATAGAGGGTAATGAGTTTACAAATTTCACCTTTTTGTTACCATGTAATTAAGGCTATCCATCTCCTGTCTCAGGTTTGGTTCTCCACTGATTTTCTTTATTCTGTTAATTAATGAGATTGTAATAAAACTTTTCTTTCATTCTGTCTCAAAGCATTCAGTTTGGTGGCTGGAGAGCTATCTCACTGGTTAAGAGTATTTGCTGCTCCCACAGAGGATTTGGGTTCGATTCCCAGTACCCACCTCAGATGGCCCACAGCTGGTATAACTCCAGTTCCAGGGGATTTGACGGTCTCCTTGGGCACAGATATGCATTCAGGCAAAACAGACAAAAAAAAATCTTCAAACGAATGAAATCATTCAGTTTTAAAATGCCTCTTGAATTTGTCCCAACAGCTTCCAAAAAATCCTTGTTTGTACCCTTATTGCAGAAAGCAGCCTCTAAATATGCCCATTGTGATAGAGTTTCTAAAATCTCTGAGTCATGTAAACACTTAGCATTTCTATTGTTAATTATCTTCCCTCCTTGCCCTACAAAGTGTACAGACTGTGAGCTTGTTTTGTCTTCTCTTAGTGCTTTGCTTCCACTGGTGACAGATATATTTAAACCACGTTGGAAGTAGAAACCTAATATGCAATGCTGGCCCGACAGGATACTTTAGGGCCTTTCCTGCTGCATTTACTAGGCAGTGATGTTGGGCACCCTTCACTGTTAGACATTCCTCCCAGCCCTAACCAAGCACCTGAGTATGAGACAACAAACTCCACTCTTCTTGATGGAAAGGTCAGCAGTTGTTTAGTTTGTTGGTGAGATAGTGGATTTAAAATGACAATACAAAAACTAAATGTCAAAGCTCGAAAGGCCCGTGTGTCTTTGTTCTAACCTACTGAGATATAGATTTTATATTTTTTAAAATTTTCTATTGTTTCTCTGTGGATTTCACATCTTACACCCCGATTCTCTTCATCTACCCATTTTCTCATATCCTCCCTCTTCCCTTGCAAGCTCCCCCCAAAATAAAATAAAATTTAAAAGAAATCTTATCTTGTCATGGAAGCTGTAGTGTGAGTCCCAGTGAGGTAGTGTCTGTCTTTGTAGTCACAGCTGGCCTACAATTCACTGGAGCAGACTGATGATCTTAAATTCACAGAGATCTGCTTGTCTCCGCCTCAGGATGCTGGGATTAAAGATGTGCACCACCATACTGGGCCAATATTTTTAATTTTTACTCATTCAGTCTCCTTTTGGAACTACAAAACAGGGTAATGAAATTAAGACTGTGGGTGAATAATGTGGAATATGACTTGGTAGACATTTTTAAAAGTTATATCAGGATTAGGGAACAAATTAAATGAACCCAGTAAAGTTCTCTTAGGTGCAGTGATTGTCTGGATACAATAATTACTATGATATTTGTATGGTTGGTTGGTTGTTTGCTTGGTTGTTTGGTTGGTTGATTGTTCCATTGTTTGCTTGGTTGGTTGGTTGGATGGTTGGTTGGTTTGTTTTGGTTTTCTGACACCTGGTCTGCTATGTGGCCCTGGCTGGCCTCATCCTTGCTGTGTGAATCAGGCTGTTCAGGAAGTAGCAACAGTTCTTCCCTCATTCTGGGGTTGCCACCATGTCCTGTGAATGGTCCTTTTAACTATTAAAGAAGACTCTTCAAGAATTTACTGAATTGGGGTGCTGTTTGCATTTTTGAGTTGTGGGATATCTGGTCATAACTTACTCATCCAAAAATCACTTTCTTCCAAGAGATATGTAAAAATTAAATATTACTATAACACCCTGGCATCTCTCTTCATATGTAAAGTTTTCTATCTCCTCCAGGAGACACTCAAGATAGCTAATCCAAAGTCCTAGGGAGAAGAGGCAGTTTTGATACAGTCTGTTTTCTTTTTAAGCAGTGGGCATGTTGGGCTTTGTACATCATCTATAGCATTCCTTTCTTCCCCTTCCCCCAGTTTACTATTAAATGGATGAGACCATAAAAATACACTGTCCCTCCATGTGTTGAGCATTCTCATTGCTTTCCTTGAATCCTGGGCTATCCCATGAACTCAATGGTAACCAGTATCTTATTTTCTGTTCCTTTGATGTCTTAATCATGTACAAAGACTGTCTATAAGATGAGGTTAGTGAAGAGTGAACTAATACAATACACGAGGCATCCATTAGAAGTATCAAATAAGGTCAGGGAACCCAGATTGCTCTTCGAGCAGATGAGGGAGGGTGACTTGATCGGGGGAGGGGGAGGGAAATGGGAGGCGGATGAGGGGGGGAGGCAGAAATCCTTAATAAATAAATAAATAAATAAATAAAATAAATAAAATTAAAAAAAAGAAGTATCAAATATGCCGCTTGACATTGTATGGCATGACCATGTCAAAACTGATGTCCGCCTTGTGTTAGAGGAGAATAAATAAGTACAAATATTTATTCACAGGCAGCCCGCACAGCAAGACCTAGCAGTGTGGCTGCTACAGGTGGAGCTTCTAAGGAAGCCAGCAACATAGCAACAAGCAGATCGCCCGAAGGAGGGTGTCAAAGGCCCTGCCTCGTCTCTGGTTCCCTGCTGTGTGTGTTGAACTTTATAACACTGGAGAAGCTACTTCACCTCTGCCTTCTGCCACTTCCTGATCTGGATAGCCTCTTAGTCCTTTGAGCAGTAAAAGGATATACATTTGTGAATGGAAGTTGGTTTGTTGGCTCTCGTCTGGGTATATAATTGCGTAGAGCAGCATAGTCTCTGTGAGAAAATACATCGTGGGTCAATGAAACTGCCCCAGGTGCTCTTTAAAATGCTTTGCGACCGATATATTTCATTTGGTAGAGAAAGATTTCATGTAGCTCAGGCTGGCCCTCCCAGGCATTCCACGTAGAGCAACATGGACACATTAATCCTTGTAGTTGCTTTTTCAGTCAAATAGGAAAATTCTAGAACTGAAGTGTGGATAACCCATGTCTGTTTTTGCTTGATCACAGACCCCAGAGGATATAGGTGAGGAACAGAGGACTCAGGAGTTGGCTGCAATGGAAGATGCCCGGATGGTTATTCTGAACAACCTTGAGGAACTTGAACAGAAAATCAAAGATATAAATGACCAAATGGATGAATCCTCCAGAGAGGTATAGGCTGGGAGCTCACTGTTTACTCTGTCTTTTTTCTCTTTTTTTCCCATCAGCTTAGATAGTTCTTCTCGTTGTGGAAAAAGTCTGAGAAGTGAATTCAGAGATCAACATGAGCAAATGCTTGTTCAGTGGGAATCATTTGTAGAGTGCCCTGCCCCACATTGTGTGTGTGAGAGTGTGTGCACGTGTGTGTTTGTGTGTGTGTATGCTGTGAAATCTGATGATATAAACATATTAAGCCAGCTTTAATTCACTTTATATCTAGCCAAACTTTTTTGATTTGTACGATATGTGCTTTTGCAGTTTGCAAAGCCAGTTGCTAAATTATCCTTTATTTATGAAGTATTCAAGTTCAAATTCAGCTAACATTTTCTGAGCATTCTTACTATGCATTAGTATCATGTAGGTATTATTAAAGGATTCACTTCACATGTGAATTAAACAGGAAGCCAACTTTCTACAGATTTGCAGAACAGGAGGTAGACTCGCTCATTTAGTAGAAGTAGAAGGTAGTGACACACTTAATATTGCCATCGTATGGAGTGGCAGAAAGCATGGAATCCTGCCTGGCATGAGAGGCGGAGTCACACAGATGGTGCCCAGTGAGGGGACTGGAGTCCTCACCTGTCATCTCCTGTACTACCCCCGCCCGCCGGAATCCTCTAGGAATGTGGGCCTCTCTTATGGGGGCTGGGATAACGCTCACTCCTCCGACTCCAGGGACAAGGACCAGCTGGCTGTATTCCAGGGAGCTTACTCTTGAGCTAAAGCCTAGGCAATTAGGCCAAATATTACTGAGGAGAGGTGGCCATAGAAAAGTGAAGTGTTCAGGGGACTAGCTTTTTAAGCCAATACATAGTGGGCTGCCCCAGCTTTCTTAGGCAGGCACCCCAGATTTCGTGCCTGAACCCCACAGTCTGACTGGTCAGTAACACTTGTTGAGAATCTGTTAAACCTGCACCTCAGCTGTGGGCAGCCGTTCCTGAAGGTGAAATGTTTCTGAGCTTTCTTTTATGTCCTTAGTTGGATATGGAATGTGCTCTTTTGGATGGAGAGCAGAAATCCGAGACGGCTGAGCTCATGAAGGAGAAGGAGATTCTGGATCATCTGAACCGGAAAATCACAGAACTGGAAAAGAACATCGTAGGCGAAAAGACCAAGGTAAACGGACGATATTAGAACGCGTTTTCTAAGGGAAAGGCAGGTGTTCCGACTACTGGAATTTAAATGTTAAATGGAATTGCATGATTTGGCCTGAATAATGTGGCTTTAGAAAAAAAGTTCTAAGGTCCTCTGTTGTCACAAGCAAACAAACAAACAAACAAAAAAAAGCAAAGACATGCCAGGTAACAGACAGTAGATGCTGAGAAATCCTAATATGTCACGGCAGCCTGGTCTTGTGTATGAGTAAGTTCCTTTTCCCCATTAACCTTTGCTGAGTCTACCATTTTTTGTTTGTTTGTTTGCTCTAATTGTTTATTATTTTTAGTGCACCGAGTGATGTATATCACTGGGGCCCTTGCAGGGTGGCTTGGGCATAGTCAAACAGTGGCTCCTCATTTCTGTTTACTTTTCTGTTCATTAATAAGATGAATGGTGTCCATTCATCTCAAATTCCCGGCCTTGCCATTGTCACCAATGCAAGTGCACTGTTCCTTGAACAAAGGTGCTGCTGTCTTCAAAGGCGGTCCCCACACACTGCCAAGTGATCTGCAGGCCACAGGTGACACCGTGCTGAGGTCTTATTTATGTGTTTCAGGCCATAACTTGAACATTAGCTGATGGCCACTAGGGAAAACATGGAAAATAACTGGCAGAACTTAGAATTAAAAGTGTTAGTTTGTTGGTGGAGAATTTCCCCTTCGTGGAGATAGTATGCATTCCTCTTCCATTATGATTTTGGAACAGCTGGACTAAGCCTAAAATTCCAAATTGGGTTAGCAAGAAAGAAAGAAGATTTGACACATTCTTTCCTGTCTATCGAGTTCTCTATTAGACAAAGAAAAACAGCAACAACAACAACAAAAACTTTCAATTTGAGTAAGTTCTACTGCTCACGTGACTTCCTTTTAAGACCCCTGTGTGTTTGAGACCTGTAAACCAGGGCATTGGATCTCATTGCCAAAGACTGAGCTCAGAATCACTTGATGAGAACCGGAAGCTGCTGTACACATTCCACTTCATTTTCTGATTTTCTGGATGTCAACATTAATTACTGCACAGCCTTTTCATTTCAAACTTCATGTACGCTTCTTCTACGACCAGCCTTGGAAATTCCAAAGAACCTATTTGGATAGTGGGCATGTTTTTCTTTAACTCACAGTCAAATCAAAGAGTTAAGTGAATGACCCTGATGTATGGGACTGGGGAGACGGATGGCTCAGAAAGGGAGAACCTTAGCTGTGCAAGCTTGGCCACCTGAGTTAGGGTCTTTTGAACCCAAGGGAAAAGGCAGACATGAAGGCATGTGTCTGTAATGCCAGCATTCTTTTAGCAAGATGGGAAGTGGAGGCAGGAGACTCCCCAAGAAGCTCTTGGGCCAGGTAGCCTGGAATCCACAACACAGTGGCAAAACAAGAAAGACCATGGCTCAAAGTGAAAGAAACGACTAACAGCCGATGTTCTCTGACTCCCACATGTACGTCATGGCATGTGAGTGCTCCCCCCCAACACACACACACACTGGAGGAGTATGGGCAGTCTCAGTTAATGGCTTATCTTCTCATTCCCAGTCTTTGTATTGAGATATCCAGAAACTTGTGTTGGTGGTATCAAATATCTTGTTTTGGTATTCAAAGGTATCAATTAAATTGATTGTAGTAATTAATCATACTGCAGTTTGATGGAAACCTCGTGGGGCCTGAGAATAGGGCATTGTGTTCCCTGTGGACACTCTGCCTCTCCCACCAGTGTGACTTTATCTGTGCATAGCCTATAGATCTGTCTCCACATCACATGTCATTGGCATCAGACTCACAAAAGTGAAGCTAGTTGGGCTGATGCTGGGTCTGACTTCCCAGGGAAAGCTGGGCTGTGTTTGAGACCTAAGGTAGAGGTGAAAATCCCACAGCATTGGCAGAAACAAACCCAGAAGGCCGCTTCATCCCACCATCCCTCCTGCCAAGCTATTCAAGAAGGAAGTTCAGGGCATGGAGCAGATCCTGCAGCTGTTAGGGGATTAGTGGGCCTTGGCAGGTGAAATTATTGTCTCTCACCACATAATGTGAAAAATGTCAGAAACTGGATAAGGGGCTCCCAAGGAAGACTGGGGGGCAGGGGACTGGGAACAAAGACTGGACCAGATGGGTGTCACTACACATTCTAAACAGCCACAGCCGAACAGCATTTTCTGACGCAGGAATTCCTGACCTCTGTGTTCAGCCGACCCCTGCTGCCTCTCAAGTCTTCAGCATTTCTGCACAAAACTTGCCAGTTTACCATACCTGTACGGGTACCATACTGCTGTTATTATCTTAGAATATCATCAGTTAAAATAGATACCCTCGCTCCGCATCCCAAACTTCTCAGACAATTTTACCGGCAGACACTGTGTCTCCTCTTTATTTGCCGATTCAGCATCCTTCCCATTCCATTTGGCTTAGTCTCCACCACGCCATCGAATTTCTCCTTTTAAGACTCCCGTGGACTTCAGCTCTTCCCAGCCCACTCTGGGCCTTTCAGACTCTTGTGAACAATTTTTTTTTCTCTTAGCTTCTCCTCGCCCCCCAGCCTTCTCCAACTTTGCCCTATAGCTCATCCTCTTCTGGTATTCTTTCTCTTGCATTATGTTTGTGGGGGAGGGGCAGTGCACATGTGTACAGGCTCCTGTGGAGGGCACAAGTCAACCTGGGGTGTTGTTCTTCAGGCCCCGTCTGCCGTGTTCTTTAAAAATATTATTCTGTTTGTGAACACTCTATGGCACGTGTGTGGAGGTCAGAAAACAGCTTATAGGAGTTGGTGCTTGCCTTCCGCCATGTGGATTATCGGGAACAAAACTGGTCATCGGGTGATACAGGAAATTAGTGCCCTTGCTTGCTGAGGCATCGCCCTGGTTCCCACCTTGTTTTTTTGAGGCAGGGTCTCTCACTGGCCTGGAAGTCATCAATTAAGCTAGGTTGGTTGGCCAGGGAGCCCCAGAGATCATTGCCCCTGCCTTCCCAGTGTGCCACCACACACAGACATTTTTAAATGTGGGTTTGGGGATCCTTCTGTTTTCCATGACAAACACTTTATTGACTGAGATATTTCCTCCGCTTTCCTCCTCTTACTCTCATCTCTCTAATATCTACCTATGTTCTGAACTCAGAGGGCCACGGCTTCAAACAACCTGGAATGCCAGTGACCGACATGCATGCATGCCCATGCCTCTTTTCTGAACTGACACTCCCCACAGGTGTTGCCTAGCAGCTTCCCCTCAGCACACCTCCACCATGCGACTCTTGATCTCCTACTCCTTGTGGTCCACCTCTGCGGCCCCTCCACATATGTCCTCTCCATACACATCCTCCAGCTTTCTGAATCTAAGCTTTCACCTCTACCTGTTTGACGGCTCCAGCAGGAACCTGGATCCTGACTTTAACGCCCCGCTTCACCATAACCCATGACCACAGCGTTTCTCAGTTACCAGAGACTTTACGTCTCCCTAGCAACATTCTCTTTGATGAATTCGCTTCTTGTTGCCCTTTGTCTTTTACCTCTTCAGCCCCTTTCCTTCCCTTCCCTTTCTTAGCCCATTCCCTTCACATTTATCAGCCGTGCTAATCATACTAGTTCTTTGTTTTTAAATAGAAATTAGATCACAGAATTCTTTTCAATCTAATCCAAATTACACCGAGCTGTAGCACGGGGACTGGTATACACACCTAAATTTTCCTGTGGACTGTCCCCCTCGTCCCCCTCTTGACACCAGTTTCACCAGAGCTTTCTTACTGTTCTGAGCTCCATCCTCTCTCTGCCTCACCTCCTCCCCACCCAGGCCATTCTCAGCTTTCCCCACCTGGATCTCTCTCGCCACAGTCCGCACTGTTTCTGTCTTCAAGGGTACAGCTTTACTGTTAGCTTTCCAGAAAGGTTTCCCCATAGTCTCTAGTCGAGCTTCTCCTTCCCTCTATTGTTCTTTTATTCCTTTTATCATCCTACCTTATTATTTGCATTTGGAGGGATTATTAGATATTTATTTCCCTCTCCAGCCAACTAGACAGGAGAAGCACTGTTACCGCTGTTCATCCAGCTTGTAGTAGCTTCCAAAGAGCTGCCCAGTGTGCTCTGGGAATATTGTCCTTGGACTCCCCTGCTAACAGCCAGTCCAGGCTGGGCACGACAAAAGGCAACTGAGCCAAACACCTGCTGGAGAGCTGTGTGTAGCCAAGTGTCAGGGCAGCTGGGACCGGCTGCTCAGGTGCGCATGCCAGAAGCCTGTGCTCACAGTGCCAGGCGAGCCAGAGTGTAAGACAGAAGGAGGAAGTGGCCTTTGCCCTTCTGGATTGTGTTTCCCTTTCCACACACCTGTTACTTTGCTCAGACATGAAGTGGGGAACAAGGATATTAAAACCCAAAGATATCCCTAGTGGGCAAGCTCTGATTCAGATGCTCCCAGCATGTCTTCTCATTCTGATCTACTTCTGTTCTATTTTCTTTCTTGAGATTTTATTTACTTTTATTTCATGTATAGCATATTCTGCCTGAATATATGTCTGTGCACGGTGTGTGCAGTCCCCATGGAGTCAAGAGAAGGCATCAGAATCCCCCTGGAGATGGAGTTTTATATAGATGGTTGTGAGCCATTGTGTGGTTATTGGTTACTGAACCCTGGTCTTCTGCAGCAGAAGTCAGTGCTCTTAACTACAGAGTCATCTCTCTAGCCCCCTGCACTAGCTTGTTGCAGACAAGGGAGGCCTAGAAGCACAGAAAAACTGCTTAATATCATAACAGAATTTAGATCTTGATATGAAATTACTGACAGTGTTTCCTTGGCCCTCAAGACTAGTCTTTCATTTTAATCATTTTACCTGGTTTGGGGACTATTTTATTTTACTTACTTAAAATTGTACATATTGGACATGGCAATTATATGTCACTACATAAAATGTCAAATATACATGTAATTCTACATATATGATAAAATGTGGATAATATATTTTATTGTACATTTACTGAACTTTTGTTGTTGTTTCCTGGTCTACCTTTCACTCCTCTCAAGGAACCATGGTCAGTTTGTTTGACGGTGACTCTTGAGATAAAGGTCCCTGACTGCTGCTATTCTGGGATAGTAACCATATCACACACACAGCCACTATAAACATGGATAAACCCTGAACAAATATGAGTCCCTAACTTCAACAGGAATTCAGAAGGGATGTTTATTTAGTAAGGCAATAAACCAAGAGCCCGTCATCTTTTTTTTTGCATCTTATTAAGAAAGGGGAGGAGACTGCTTACCTTGACAACAAGGCCGGGAGGCTACGTGCCCCCTTTACCCAAACTCTTACATTCCTCATTAACCAGGCTGGGTTTGGAAAGGTTGAGAATTCTCCTACTTTTCTCTATTCCTTCTTCAAGAGCAAAGCTTGATTTAGGAGAAAGTGTGAAAGTCTGCTATATATGTTTTTTCTTCTATCTTTGTCTATTTTTGACTATATTAAAAATAACTTCCCAACTTCCTCTCTTTGGAGATCTGTGTTTCTGCGTGTCGTCTGTGTATGTTAGACTAGAACAAGTACAATAGTCACGAGGGCGCAAAATCAGACATGGTCTTTAAAGGGAAGGCCCCACTTCCTCCCTTTTTGTAAAGTCTCTCCATTACCCAGATGGTAACCATAAAACTCAAGCCGTCCTTCCCTTTGAAGGTAGACCCTTTGTCTCCTTATGCTTTGGTGTCCACATTGTGACACCGTGGCTGTCCTCATCCACACACACTGAGCTCTGAGCTGAGGCGTGGGCCGTGATCTACTTCCTGGATGACAACGAAAGCCTTGATAGCCTAGCTTTTCTACAATAAGCAAATATTGCTGCGTGTGAAGTGCGTTTATTTCTCGTTATTATCTTGCCAAAGTACCTGCTGCTTCCTCCCTGCCTTTCCTTCGGGGAAGGGGACGGAGGGGGAGAAGGCAGCCAGGCCTGGCTCACATTCCTCTGAGGTGTTAATACCGGGACCACAGCACATTTGCCAGGTCACAGTCAGGGTTAAGAGGAACTGGTCCTTCCAGGGCCTCTTTCTTACATTTCAAAGTCAGCTCTCTGGCTAAAGGAAGTGGAATTAGATCATGGGATGTGGGGATTAAACCAGCTGGATTCCAGATAGGTCTTTTTTTTTTCCCTAGTGATTTTGATTACAAAAGTTCCTCTCTTGAGATTTACCTGTTTTTATACACAGAATACTTAACTGTTAACTGTGAAGTGATTGCAGGTTTGAAACCTTGGCTCATCTGTTGGCTAATCTGTGAGTCTATCCCAAGCCAACACAGGCTTTCAGGAACAGGAAGGAAAGGGCTGCTCATGGTGTTTGAGGAAAGCTCTAGAAGGTCCTCCCCTCGGCATGCACGACTTAGGTATCACAGGTTTAACACCTTGCTGCATCAGTTCAAACCTGAGCAGGAGCGCCACATACCAATGCAGCCTGAGCACCTTCTTGTGTGCTGTGGTCTGAGAGGAGGCATTTGAAAATTACAGAAGTGGACTTTAATTCTTTTTTGGTTTTTCAAGACAGGCTTTCTCTGTACTTTGGAATCTATCCTGGAACTAGCTCTTGTAGAGCAGGCTGGCCTCAAACTCACAGAGATCTTCCTGACTCTGTCTCCCAAGTGCTGGTATTAAAGGCATGCACCACCACTGCCCGGCGAATTTAATTCTTGATAATATTTGCCCCCCTCCTTTTTTTTAAGAGTTCAATCCAGAGAAATTATGCTATCCCACTACAGAGAAATTCAAGTATAAACTGATGGTAGCTATTGGGGAACCCTCAAGAGCCTGGAAATGAGATAGTACTTTTAGAAAGGAAGATATGGGGCTGCAGAGGTGGCTCCAAGTTAAGAGTGCTTGCTGCTCCTGCAAAGGACTGGACTCCAGCTCACAGCACCCACATAGAGCAGCTCACAACAGCCAGTGCCAGGTCTCCTCCGGCTTCTGTGGGCATCCAAGTGCATGTACACTTGATACCATTTTTAAAAATCTAGTAGAATTGGAAGAAGTAGCAAATTTAAGTACCAGAAAATCCGTTATGCTTGAACGTCAGGTAAATCGAGAATATCTTTAATCTATTCCTCTGGCAATTCTTAGATCATGCTTACACTAAAATCTGAGCTATTTATTTGAAATCAAATGTAACTGGATGTCCTTTATTTTATCTGGCATCTTTTTAGGGTGACGTTGAAGCACCTGCTTATGAAGAATTGCAGGCTTACATGTGTGGTACAATGATCTGTGTCATTGTACTTAGGATATTTTTGGTATACCATTGCAAATTTGCCATTGGAATTTACAGAAAGTCAGCAAGTTAAATTTCAGTTTCCCTCTTCAAAAATACAGCCAAGAAGAGGACAACTTATGTAAATCTTTTAACCAAAAGACCTATCATGATAAAGACTTCTTCCTTTAACAAATGTTGGCCACTCTTGCATATGAATTCACATTGTTTAAAGTAAACTTAAACAGACTCCTGGTCATGCGTATGATTTGGAAATAGTCATTGGCACCTGAGCTTGAACTCTACCCTCCTTCCTGGATGTTACTGGACCGTAGGGTCTGTCACTGTTCATTCTTTGGGAATTTACGCAGAAGAGAGACTTTGTTGTTGTTGTTGGGTTTTTGTTGTTGTTGTTTGAAGATTTATTTATTTATTATATATACAGTGTTCTTCTTGCACCCAGAAGAGGGCACCAGATCTTATTATAGATAGTTATGAGCCACCATGTGCTTACTGGGAATTGAACTCAAGAACCCTGGAAAAACAGTCAGTGGTGTTAACCTTTGAGCCATCTCTCCAGTCCCAGAGAGGCTTCTTATGCTCTGAAGTTCAGACTGTAGGATCAATTACTTTAGGAAGTTTTTTTTTTCTTTTTTCTTTCTTTTTTTTTTTTGAGTGTGCTATACTGTGAGAACATGGGTACATGTGTACCATGGCCCTAAAGTGAGATCAGAAGGCCACCTTGGGTTTTAATCCTCATCCGTTGAGATGAGCCTTTGGTCGCTGCAGCAGACACCAGGCCAGCTGACCCCCGGGCTACTGCAGACGCCACCTTCCACCTCACTGGAGGAGTGATGGCATTACAGTCACATGCTATCACATCTGCCTCACGTGGGCTCTGGACACTCAGACTCGGGACCTCAGTCCTGAATTGTTTCCCCCGCCCATATGAACGATTTGATTGATTTTGAATTATTGGCTGGGGTCCTTAGAAAAATAAAGTTATAAATGCCTTTGCCTCTCCTAGTTCCAGATGACTAAGCCAGAAGTTCTCAATCTGGCAACATACAGGAAAAGCAGAAAGATTACTTAAAAATGTTTCTCAGTCTGTCTTAAATCTCAGTTTCTGACTGAGTGGAGGTTTGAAAATAGGATGTGGAAATCCCTACTGTACTATTCCATTCAGTAACCAGGGCAGGGAACTACAGGGCTAAAAGCGTTTTGCAGTGAAAAGAGAATGAACAGCCTTCTTTTGTCCATCTTCCATTCTCTTTTCATCTTTACTGAGTGAATGAACAAGTCCTCTGCAAAAACAAATACAGTCAGATGTCTGCATCCTTGCATTCCACATCCACAGATTCAACTAGCTAAGAGTCAATGATACTAAAAACAGCAACAGGCATCTGTACTAAACACACGTAGAGGTCCCGTCATTATTCCTCACCCAATTCCGTCTAACAACTGTTTGCACATCATTTGAATTGTATTAAATATAATAACTAATCTAGAGGTGATTTAAGCTGTGCAGAAGGATCGAGTGGGTTACATGCACATGCTACGCCATTTTGTAAAAAGTTTGAGCATGCGTGGACTTTGTTAACCTTGGTGATCTCAAGCAATCTCTTCAAGGCATTGAGGGACAACTGCACAAGCCAGCATTTATGCAATGGTTTCTACTATCTGTAAATAACTTACCATTAACTTTATACAAGTAGAAACTTTAGGAAGAGCTGCCTTAAATGTTCAGTACAGGCAGGACCTAGTAATGGGCATTGACCCAACTGAATTTTGCCCCTGCATTGCCAGAAAACAAGGTCAACCCAGAACAGAAAATGGTCCCTAAAGGAGCAGCCAACCTCTGAGGTCATATTATTCTGTTCTTGGATTTACGACTGTCTCCTTGTAAACTGGGTTTTTGCTGGAGAATAGCCTGTCTTTATAGAACCTTATTTTTCAACAAAGAAAAATTCATTACATTTTAAAGTCATTTATTTCTTTAACATTGACTTAAATCTTAAATGAAAAAATAAGCCTTTTTAAAAAAACATCATATTCATTTGTACTTTGGTGTTTGGAAAATACAACTATGTTTATTGTCTGTAGAATAGGGGTCTAGTCTATAGGACTCTCATAAGCCTGGGAAAGGGAATAACCCTCCATTTTCATCATTTGCATGTGGAAAGCAAGAAATTCCTGGACTCTAGAATATTTATTATTTCTTTCCTTCCTTGTGGAAGGTGATGTGCTAGTTATGAAGTCCCTTCAATAATTTTCCTTTGAAAACTTCCTGCGCTATCAATAGAACAGAGGAATATTAATTTCTTTCTGGCCCAAAGTTGTTCTACCCAGAGCTCCCAGGGAGTGATGTCACCTCTGCAGTCAGCTTGAGCCCACCTGCCACTAATCCTCCCTGCATCCTTCCCCTCTCTCACTTCCTCTGTCCTGGCTTTGGCCCCACTGAACTTCTGCTCTGGGAGCAGCCTAGTAGTCAGAGCACTGGCTCACAGGGAGAAGCTGCAGAAGGCTCAGATGGTGCCTGCTTGCATAATTCTCTTAACTGCACCCTTGTATGGAATTGTGAAACGCTTCCAGCATCTCCGACAGAAGAAACTATGTAAACATGAGGTACTTCTCTTTTTCCTCCTCGAGTTATTTGTGTTTATTATCAACAATTAGGAATACTGAGCACATAGAGCAACGCTTTGGTTGTGTCTTCAGATTTGGGACTTGTGTTGCCCAGCAGTGGTTTTCTTCCTATATTACCCAATATCTTAATATAGCATTACTGTTTTCTACCAGAATAGCTTTACATTGTAGGTCTTTCCCCTTTGATATTTAATGATAAGGTGTAGTCTTTGATTTTTTTTTAACTTTCTTAACTTTCTGTGTAGAACCAGCCTGATGACACGGTATTTAGAAATAGAACTCGTTGGATACACTTCTGCTGTGTGAATCAGATTGGCTTTGATTCACCGGAAATAAATAACATTTTCTTAGCTGGAAATCAGCAAGCGTTGTGTGTTGCTGTTTCTATTAAGGGACAGATATTGATTCTGAAACCAGTGAGTGGACCTTGCAGGTACTGGTGCATTATACTCTTCGTACACAGCTTCTCTCTTACCTGTGCCCTGGCTTTCTCCTAATCGCACAGCGGGCCAGTGGACCAATGGAGCCTGGAGGAATTGTCTTGTTGTTTATTAACGTGGTTGTGGAATTATCCTAAATGGGGTAGGGTTTGCAAGTTTATGACCTCCTGGTTCAATTATTTTGAGGAGAATAAAATGATTTCGTAAAATACCTTTGAAAATTTAAAATCACCTCAAAAAAAGTGGAGACTCACCTGAATCCAGATGGATGTTAATATTAGCCCGCTTTAGGTTTGAACCATAACATCTTTCTCAAGAGTCTAGGTATGTGTCTATGGAGGAAATCATGGCCATTTTTATAAAAAAATTACAGAATGGCCATTGTCACAGAACTACTTCAAATCATCATCTTTGTAAAGGACCTTTCGTTATATCTTACTGATGAGGGTCAAATCACAGGGGATTTGTTTACACTGAAAGTCACACACGAGAGAATCTTGCCCAAGCTTCCCTTCAAATAGTGTTCAATTCAAGAGGGGCTCCTTGGGCCACACCACCGCTGCATATAGTATCTGCCAGTTAGATCACGGAGTCACTTTGGCATGTGTGACACAGAGGGATTTAACTGTCTCTTCCTCCTTTTCTCTGCTGGTCTTGGGCTCTCTCCTTCATTTCACAGTCTGCTTCTTCATTGCTTTTCCTTTGTGTGTGTGTGTGGGGGGGGGTCACTGTAAGGACACCTGTGTCTGCAGGGTCAGGGTCTCAGCCTTGTGTCCAATCTGCCTGATTTCCCTCCATCTCTGCTTGAGTTGGTCTGGCAATCGTTTTTCCTCTCTCGTTGTCTTCATTAGAACTTTTCTCTGGATGTTGTCATTTTATCTCTGAGCTCTCCCCATTGCTAGAACCCTTTCATATGAGGAGGCTTCCAGGAGTGTGTCTAAAGCACTTCCGACCTGAGAACAGACTGCAGTAGTTTCCCAAAGCCGTCTAGCAAATGCTGTAGCAGTTCAGACCATGACAGTACCTCAAGGTAAATAAATGGTCCCCTTCTTTTATCCAGTTTTCTGACAGAGGACTCTTGGCCAGGATAGCATATGATGTGGTTGGCATTTCTTGTTCCTTGAGGACCACTAACCAGCATTCACCCTCCCCATTGCCCCCCATATGTGGTAGCAGGAAGGAGGGAAGGAAGAATGGCAGGCGATCGTCACTACGCAGTGAAGGAGGCCGGCTGAAGAAGGCAGGGTCTTCCATTCTGCTTTTATCTCCTTGCCGTAACCACTAACAAGCTTTGTTTGTTCATTCCTAGTGTATACTTGTGCCTGTTTGTTACCACCGGGGGATGCCCGCTAGCACCTGCCTGGGGTGTGAAGGTTAATGTCCGTTCTTCTATTTTCTGATTTCTGAACTTCAGGAGAAGGTAAAGCTTGATGCTGAGAGGGAAAAGCTAGAGAGGCTTCAGGAGCTTTACTCCGAGCAGAAGACCCAGCTGGACAATTGTCCTGAGTCCATGAGGGAGCAGTTACAGCAACAACTCAAGAGGGTCAGTAGAAAGCAGGAATGCACCGCTTGTTTGCTTTGTTTGGTTTTTTTGTTTGTTTGTTATTTCCTTTGCTGTTAAGTTCCGCTTATCTGTGACTTACCACTTCACATAGCCTAAGTTCTAGTTTTTAGGTCCTTGAAAATAGAAATATGCATGCTAACAGTGTGTATGGTTTGGTGTCAATCAGTTGAAAGATTACCTTGGTGGACTTCTGTCTCCAGTTTATAACGCAAACATGCTTCTGGAGACCTTCAATGGTAACTAATGAGAAATCGTTCCTGACTTGTAAATGTCACGAAGATTGTAGCATTTAAATTAAGTGGCATCTTCCTCTACTGCAGAGTGAGTATTGTTTGTCCTTGAATGTCCTTCTTCTTAGTTTGATTTCATGCTCTATTTAAAAATTACCCTAGGCTGTTTGCACGACCCCCTTGGCACTTTTCTTCCTGCTGTTTAGAGACATCGCGCTTATTAGTATGGTGAAAACAAACACCAGTATCAAAGATGCAGAGTATTATAGATGCCTTCGACATCTTCTCACACGGGCATCTTAACTGCTGAAAGGGTCCTGGAGCATGGGCCTGCTAGTTGAATGTTACCAGCTCATTCTCCTATTCCTACTGCAGGCAGGGTTGAAAGGAGCCTGCCGATTACTTTCTGGAAAGAGACCTCGTAAGTGGATGACTTCACAAGCGCTGGCATTGCCACGCATTATTTCAGAGTATCTTGACAACTGGGTCATCTCTGAACCAGCAGCTCAAATCAACAGTGATCCCTGGGAAGTAGGCATTAGCAAACTTGTGCCTCTCAAGGAATCACAGGAATAGAAATTAGTCTTAAGTGAGTAACAATGTATGATTTCACTTGAGTAGACAAGAAACTTCCCTTTATCTTTTAAGAATGAGTGA